>NC_049912.1:17932496-18664630 GCF_001411555.2 Juglans regia
TCATTTTGGATTTTTAGACATCATCTTTATATTAAATTACTGACTCAACTTGCATTAAAATTGCTGTATACACTGCCTGAAAGGTTTAATTGTAAAACTATTAATAATTGACAAAAAGTAGAGACATCTTTGATTTAGGTAATGAGGCAAGTATATTCTTGGACCATGATCTTGATTATCACACTTAAGTGATGGAATATAATCTCCCAGATATACTTTTGTGCAATTGCATTGATAATTTCAACAAGTGATGACCGATTCTTAATTTTTCTCTTTTACATTGATTAAAAACTTATGATTTGGTGTTTGGAATATTACTACTTGTGCAGGTAGATGGTTTTTGCTATCATTGATTGATTAATGGGTATGGATTAGGGCGTAGGATGAGGCTTTCTTAGAAACTGTAGTACATGTGCAGTAATTGACATGTGCAATCTTTCCTACAATGTATGCTTGGTTATATGGGGAGAACTAACTAACTTTTTCAATTACTATTAATGGAAACAATGATATTTAATCCTCCGGTTTGATTTTTATTTTATTTTTTGCATCAATCTCAAGAATTTGAGATCGTGAGTAGGTTGTGATCTCGCTAACGAGATGTTAAAAATATGAACATATTAATCTATGAAAATAACATTTGGACTTATAAAAAAAGGAGATGAACATGTAGAGACCACCTTCCATACTACTGCAATCTGTGGTTGCCATATAATCCTCTTCAATTGGCAAAGAGGCCCACCATTCTTCTGTGATACCCAAGACATCCCAACTTCGCTGACAAAGTTATTCCATAAGGTATTGGCAATCTCACAATGGAGTAAGCGGTTGTCAACTGATTCCCTGCTCTTCTTGCCCAATCTCTCAGTTTCCTAACAAGAAAGTTGCAATAGCTGTTTCTTTTAATAGCTCTCTGTCATCATATCTAAAAGGCATGGATTTCAATATAATAAAGCATCTTGAAGCGTGGATTTTGCACTGGCTGCTAACCTTACGCACAGTCTAATTCTTCTTCTCAGTACACTAACAGACCTAGGAAAGAAGTTACCAAAAATAGAAAGATATAAAGTTGAGATAAGATTTATCAGTACGTGGAGTGTGGCAGCAATAGTTATAAAAATGGGCTCTGCACTGTAATGTGACTTCATCCTAATTCCCCTTGAAATCTTTTTGGCCTTTAATTCTGCATCATTAAAACAAATCAGTGGTCCTAGTATTTAAGTTGCTCACCCCCAATAAATTGCATCAATGGACAAGAAATCCTTACTTGGGGGGATGAGGCAATTTAAATGCTTGGACCATGATTAATATTTACACCATTTTGATCGATTAATATAATGTGTGGCATTTTTTCAGCAATTACATTGTCCCTGTTTGTTGCATAGATTGTTCAACCACTTTAACAAGTTCATTAACTTTCAATTTGATATTGCTTGGCTTTTGATTTGATGTTAGGCATCTCGTCTCTTATAGCTTAATAAGGGTATGAATTTTTTCTTAATTGACAATTATGATTCATTGTTGCAGAGAAAGTTTGTATGAAGACGAAGAATTTGACCAACATCAGAGACAACTTGCTGCACTGCTTGTGTCAAAGGTAGAATGCTTTTGTTGGTCCCTTTTTTTTTTTTCCAATTAACAACTATTTTTCAGCACCCTCTACATTGATATGATTGCCACCATGACTTCCAATTCTCTAGTTTCTAGACTTGAAAGATTTTTGCTCTTTTTCTTCCCCTTGCTAGTTGGGTGTTTCCTTGCATTTAATAAATAGCATTTAACCCTTAGGGTTTGGCTCAAGTGGTAAAAGCCTTTGGCTTGGGAATATGCTCCCCCCAGGTCTAAGGTTCAAATCCCCCTGGGTGCAAACAATCTCTAAGGGCTATCGGACGAGGGGAATTTCCCCTTGAATTACCATAGGTGCACTTGCAGAAAACTCCTTGCCAAGGGCCTGTGCACCCCCAAGATTAGTCGGGATGCTGTTCCCGGACACCTGGTGCCAATCAAAATATAAATAGCATTACTTGTAAGAAAACGTAGGCCCCGTTTGTTTATACAAATCATCTCAACTCATCTAATCATTACAAATTTTTCAAACTCCCACACAATTTAATAAACAATTCAACTTTTTTAAATCCCTAAACAAAAATAATATTAAAAAATTATGTTCTAACAATATTTTATTCAACTTTCAACTCTTATCTCATATCATCTCATCACATCTCATTTGTGTAACTAAACGAGGGCGTAGTCTTCTAAAATGAGATCCTTTGGTTCCAGATCCATTAGGATGGAAAAAACTACTGGAAATACTTAAAACTGTTTCAAACTTCAAGTTGCTGTAATTTCTTTCTCGATTTATTAGTAGCTAATCAGAGAATTCTATAACTAGTAATTAGACTAATATAACATATAGGTTTTGGAAGTTGTCTGATGTTATATGTTGAACATATATATTTCATTTATTCGTTTTACTGCTTGAATATTTAGTTTCTACTTGCTCATTAACATGGAAGTTCCTTTTCTCTCAGGTTTTCTATTACTTGAGCGAGCTTAACGATGCACTATCGTATGCCTTGGGAGCCGGTTCTTTATTTGACGTGTCAGAAGATTCTGATTATGTTCATACGCTTCTTGGTATGAGTGACCATGTTAAATTAGAAAATATCAATGTAATTTAATTGTTGATCATAATATTCAATTATCTTCGGAGGTTGAAATTATATGCTTGTTTGAGAATTTTGAAGTAATTATCTTGCATTTAATTAACCCCTAGGGGTTGGCTCAAGTTGTAAGGGCCTTGGTCTTGGGAGTATGCTCCCCCATTGGTCTAAGGTTTGAACCCTTGGGTGCAAACAATTTCTAGGGGTCACTTTCCCTTGATGAAAGGTTGATGCTTTATTACAGTGTGGGAGTGTTTTACGTGGGTCTAGGGTTTAACTTCTGGGATCCCTTTTCATAAAAAAAAAAAAAATTACATTTAATTTAATTTTGGTTCTTATCCACAGCTAAAGCTATAGATGAATATGCCAGTTTGAAGACGAAGGCAGCAGAATCAAATGATTCAGCAGCAAAGGTGGACCCTAGGTTGGAGGCAATTGTGGAGAGGATGCTGGATAAGTAAACCCATACCCATTTCTCCGAATTGAAAGTAACACCTTGGATATTTAAGCTAATTTAAAATTTCTTATTTAGGTGTATTGCTGATGGAAAATACCCGCAAGCTATGGGGATTGCAATTGAATGCCGGCGATTGGATAAACTTGAGGAAGCAATCACAAAGAGTGATAATGTTCAAGGGACTTTATCTTATTGCATTAATGTCTCTCATTCCTTTGTTAATCTTAGAGAATATCGGCGTGAGGTAAGTATTGTTGTTCTAGCTCACTGGATATTTATAGCTGTTTTTTTAGTACTGGTATTTGACCTCTATTCTCAGTCCAAGGCGATGAGTGACAGACGTTAATCCTTGTTTGATTGTCCTGACAGGTACTTCGTCTCCTTGTTCAAGTATATCAAAAGCTGCCTTCTCCTGATTATTTGAGTATATGTCAGTGTCTCATGTTCTTGGATGAGCCTGAAGCCGTTGCAAGTATATTGGAAAAGCTTCTTCGCTCAGAAAATAAAGATGAAGCTCTCTTGGCATTTCAAATAGCCTTTGATCTTGTAGAAAATGAACACCAAGCATTTCTCTTAAGTGTGAGAGATCGCCTTTCAATTCCCAAGACTAAACCTTCTGAACCAGTGCAGCCTGGACCCGCTGAACCTGATTCTTCGCAGAATGAAAATTCCACAGCTCCAGAGGATGTTCAAATGAGTGATGGGAGTTCTCCGTCTAATTTGAATGTGCATGAAACCGATCCAAAAGAAGTAATATATGCAGAGAGGCTGACTAAAATCAAGGGAATTTTGTCAGGAGAGACGTCAATACAGTTGACTCTTCAATTCTTATACAGTCATAACAAGTGAGGCAGTTGCTTTCTGTATTTCATTTACTTAGTTTTCAAAAACCCCTAGGGGTTGGCTCAAGTGGTAAAGGCCTTGGGCTTGAGGGTATGCTCTCCTAGGTCTAAGGTTTAAATCACCTTGGGTGCAAACAATCTCTAGGGGCCATCAGACTGGGGGATTTCCCCTTGAAATTACCCAAGGTGCATTTATGGGAAACTCCTTGCCGAGGGCATGTGCACCCTTGGGATTAGTCGGGATGTTGTTCTCGGACACCCGGTGTCAATCAAAAACTTAGTTTTCAAATGCTATTTTGGTCCCTTAGAAACAAAATTTTGATTAGGTCCTTACTAAGTTGACTTCAATTTGCAATACAGATCAGATCTTCTCATCCTCAAGACAATAAAGCAGTCAGTCGAGATGAGAAATAGTGTCTGTCATAGTGCAACGATTTATGCTAATGCAGTTATGCATGCTGGAACAACTGTGGATACATTTCTGAGGGAGAATCTAGTGAGTCAGATTTTGCTTCGTCCTGGATTTTTTATTTTATGATGCTCTATGTTCTGTTATTTATACTTAACCCTGTGTAACCCTGAAATTCAGGACTGGTTGAGCAGAGCCACAAATTGGGCTAAATTTAGTGCAACTGCTGGTCTTGGTGTTATTCACAGAGGCCACCTCCAACAGGGGAGGTCACTGATGGCACCATACTTGCCTCAGGGTGGGGCTGGTGGTGGTGGCAGTCCTTACTCGGAAGGTGGAGCTCTCTATGCTTTGGGTCTTATTCATGCAAACCATGGTGAGGGCATCAAACAATTCCTTCGCGAAAGCCTACGCAGTACTAATGTGGAGGTACTTTAAAACAATGGTTTTTCTTCTCATAGCCAAGGAATTGTAGTTGCCAAAGAAGTTTATATTGGGGTTTTGGGTGCAGGTTATTCAACATGGTGCATGCTTAGGCCTTGGTTTGGCGGCTCTAGGAACTGCTGATGAGGAGATTTATGATGACATTAAAAATGTGCTCTACACTGATGGTGCTGTTGCTGGTGAAGCTGCTGGCATCAGTATGGGTTTACTCATGGTTGGAACTGCAAGTGAGAAGGCAAGTGAGATGCTAGCTTATGCACACGAGACACAACACGAGAAGATCATACGGTAAAGTCTTATTTAGTGATCTGGATGTCGAACTGAGTCTTCTCTGTACATGGTTTTTACTCTTTTTAATATGGTTATTGGATGTTGCAGGGGTTTAGCATTGGGAACAGCCCTCACGGTCTATGGAAGAGAAGAAGAAGCAGACACCCTAATTGAGCAGATGACTCGTGATCAGGATCCTATATTGCGCTATGGTGGTATGTATGCATTGGCGCTGGCCTATAGCGGAACAGCAAACAACAAAGCCATTCGACAGCTGCTACACTTTGCTGTATCAGATGTGAGTGATGATGTCAGGAGGACTGCTGTTCTTGCACTTGGGTTTGTCCTGTACTCTGAGCCAGAGCAGGTTGGTTCCTTCTTGTTTCTTCCTTGCTATTTTGCCTGTTTGCTTTTTTTTTTCCCTTTTTGTTTTTGCTTTGTCACTTTCAATGCAACGTGATGCAAGTCTCTTGCTCCTCTTCTTTGAATAGCTCATCTGTCTTTGTTTTTTCTTCTTAGCTTTTTCTTTTGTGCTGCTTTTTTGTTTTTAAATTCTTACATTTTTTGTGGGTTATCTGCAGACTCCGCGAATTGTCTCCCTACTGTCTGAATCTTACAACCCTCACGTTCGATATGGTGCAGCCCTTGCAGTGGGCATTTCTTGTGCTGGAACTGGCCTGAGTGAGGCTATATCTTTGCTAGAGCCTTTGACATCAGATGTTGTTGATTTTGTTCGTCAAGGTGCCCTTATTGCAATGGCCATGGTTATGGTCCAGATTAGTGAAGCCAGTGATTCACGTGTTGGAACCTTCAGGTATTGTGTTATTATTTTTTATGTTTTTCATAAACATTTATTTTCTTATTATGTCTGATATCTCCTTAATTCTAGGCGGCAATTGGAAAAAATAATTCTTGATAAGCATGAAGATACCATGAGCAAGATGGGTGCAATCTTGGCCTCTGGAATTCTTGATGCAGGTGGAAGGAATGTAACCATAAGGTTGCTTTCCAAGACAAAACATGATAAAGTCACTGCAGTTGTTGGTCTAGCTGTTTTCAGCCAGTTTTGGTATTGGTATCCCCTTATTTATTTCATAAGCTTGTCGTTCTCACCCACTGCTTTCATTGGACTGAATTATGACTTGAAAGTTCCAAAGTTTGAGTTCTTATCACATGCAAAGCCATCACTTTTTGAATATCCCAAACCAACGACTGCGCCCACAACTACTTCTGCTGTAAAACTGCCCACTGCGGTTCTGTCAACCTCAGCAAAGGCCAAAGCGAGGGCAAAGAAAGAAGCTGATCAGAAGGCTAATGCTGAGAAGGCTTCTGGGGCAGAGCCTTCATCTGTTGGTCAAAGTAGTGGGAAAGGAAAATCATCTAGCGAGAAGGATGGGGACTCAATGCAGGTAATCATCACCCCTACTTCATTGCTACTTTTACCTGCAGTTGTTCAATAAATTTAAAGGTGCGAAGATAGAATTGAAAACTTCTCTTGGATCTTTCATGCATAATATGTGCTTTTGTGACCAAAAAGCAATGATGTGTGCTTTTGTGATATATGGGTATTGGTGGTTGAAGCTGTTTCATTGTTAATACCAAGTTGGTCAATATGCAGAGGGCCGTTATGGTTGGAGTTGTTTTATTTTGGGTCCAGAAATTGTATATATAGGAGGTTCTCAAGGAAAAGAGACCGCGAGTGAGACCCTAATGAGAAAAAGAAGCAAATGATAGAGAGCCAGACTCAATTACTTGGGACAGTTTGTTAGTTTTTGGCATATCACATAATTATCATCTCATACGTTTGATTTGGCAGGTTGATGGCCCACCAGAGAAGAAATCGGAGCCGGAGTTGTCTTATGAGATTCTGACCAACCCTGCCAGAGTAGTTCCTGCACAGGAAAAGTTCATTAAATATCTAGAAGAAGGCAGATATGTGCCAGTGAAATTGGCACCTTCTGGCTTTGTTCTTCTTAGAGACTTGCGTCCAACTGAACCCGAGGTACTTAGCCTTACAGACACGCCGGCAACTGCAGCATCACCTGCTGGTGGAGCAGCAACAGGACAGCAAGGTTCTGCATCAGCCATGGCAGTTGATGAGGAACCTCAGCCACCTCAGGCTTTCGAGTATGCCGCATGATTTTGGCTTCGATCCACTTTGTTCATTCGGTGGTGAGTTTATTTAGTGGTCTTTGAGAAACTATGATGCTCTTTAATCGAAGAAGAAAAATTGTGCCAGTAATTAGTCAGGTGACATGTATTGGAGTTAAATTATTCGGAAAAAAGAGCGACATGAAGTCTTTCAAGTTTTTTAATATGCCCTTTTCTTTTGATTTTTGATTTTATTTTATTTTTGGAACTAACGTCTTATGTTTACAATTTGAACCATCTGTATTATTATGGTTAATTAAGTTTAGAATTTTGTGAGTTTATTTTAGTTCAAAAAAAAAAAAAAAAAACTCCAAATCAAAAAAAAGAAAAGAAAAGAAATTATAATGCAAAGTATAATGAGTATACCAAATGTTTTCCATCACATACAGCTAGCTGTAAAGCATTTAAAGATTCCCCCAATATTTCAAATTAAAAATAAAAAAATAAAAAAAGAAAAGGAAAAGGAAAGGATTAAAGCACTAACCAATTCCACTATCCATCCCACTTCCAAACTTCAACTCATTAACTAAAAAGCCCCCCCACTAGCAATATATATCATCTCTCCAAAAGACAGATCCATTAACACCAGAATCTCCAAATGCTTAAAAGGTTCTGTACAATTCTCCACATATTAGAGATGGATATGTTTACATATGAAATCTACTTATTTAATATGGGTTCACATTGCTCACTGGCAAAATTAAATTAAATATGGTATAATTCATATATTGTTTTATTGTCTCTCTCTAATTATGAAAGTAAAAAATTTCTTCCTTAATTTTTAAGTCATTATTCTCTTATCATCTCTTGATTTTATATCAAATAATTGGTATCATTTTTGGGGTGTAAATCGGGTTGGTGAATTTTCGATCTATCATTTTCCTCAGACCGAACATCCATAAGGATCGGACCGGATCAAAAGCTATTGATCCGGTCCGGTCCGATAGTTGTCAATCAGTTCGGTCTGACCTAATTATTTTATTATTTTTTTTTATCTTTTTTTTTTCCAAATAAATTACTAAAAAATTATTTAAATTACTAAATTAAATTTAAATAAATTATTAATGTAGGTTAAGTAACTAACTCATTAAAACAAATGTATTTTACTATAATTATATTTATGATGTCAATAGTTACTATTTACTAATTTAGACTTTACTCTTTAGCATGCGTAATTATCAATAATGTCATACATTTTATATATAGTTAATGAATATCAAATAATTTCATTGTACAAAAATTATTCATATTTGCTTGTAACTTAGGTATTTAAAAAAATTAACTAATTATTTTAATTAAGTGTAAATAGTAGAATATGTATGAATGTATGATGTATTAATTATTTACATGTAATGACATAGACTAACATGATTTATTATTTATTATTAACTGATAACATATATTATTTTATATGATCAATAATAATAAATTAAATAAAAATTATATTATTAATTTATATAATTACTATAAAAAATAATATATTAAATTATTAAAAATATTTTTAAAGTAAATATATAAGGGTTCAGTGTGATTTCAGATTTGATCTGATCCAATCTAATAGACTCCAAAATCAGTCCGGTCGGTTTTGCCAGTCCTGACCGAATTATTTACAGCCCTAGTGCCTCATCCAACCTCCCATAACGGTACGCAGAACCATGCACGTAAAGGTGTCAACGTGTCTCTCCCTTCTTGCACCAAAAACCCCACCAATACCATGTTAACATGACCACCAATACCATGTAAGTTGCCTGAAAGAATATACGATTACCCACAATTGGGGCGAAAATTACGAGCTCCATAGTTTTCGTAACTTTTCATAATTCTTCAATCTCATTTTATCTAATTATTATAATTATTTTTTAAATTTTTATATAAAATAAAATCAATTTTTTTAAATTTAAAAATAAAAATAATATTAAAAAAATATATTTTAATAATATTTTATTCAACTTTTAACTATAATCTGAACTCATTTCATTTCATTTACAAAAACAAACAAGATCAATCAAAAATTAATTATATTTAAAAGTCTTTACACTATATATCATTCATGTATCATAATTTAATTTATAAAAAAAAATTTAAAATTTAAATCTTATAAATTAAATTATATCACATAAATAACGTATAATATAAATTATAAAAAACTTTCAAATAATATTACAGAGCAGTCAAAACCATTTGGTGCTTTGTTAGAGTCCACCATTTGGGAATTGAGGATCTTAAAAACTAAAAAAGCATTCATTGGGAATTGAGGATTCCTCAGTTTCATCCAATAAAACGGAAACAACCTAACCACCAACCATTGGTTTTTCTCCAACCACGACAGCCACGTTGGTGTCCAACAACATTACCCCATGCATGCTTTACGTACGAAGAGGAATCAATTATTTTTATATTTTATTTTTCTTTTTTAAAAAAAAATTAAAAAAAATATTTGTTTATGAAATGATATTATTATATTATTGTATAAAGAGTAAGGAGAGTCTCACAATGAGGCTTTGTTGGCTCCTAAACTCAGCAGAGAAGAAACAAGGAAGAAGACATTATTGCTTTTGCAGTCTTTTTCATTATCCAACCTGTACGTACAGACTTGCAGAAAAAATTGGATATGTGCAATGAATCAGTGATAAAAAGACACCAACGAGAGACCAGTGGGGCAGGATCACCAAAATCTGATGAAAGATGTAATCACTAATCAGAAAGGCCAAGGTTTCTCAGACTCAGAGAGGAAAAAACAAAACATAAGACAAAAAGCAAAATATGCAGAGGGGGTCATCTTTATTCCATGGAGCTTTTCAAAGTTCCATCAGTACAAGTATTAACAAAGGGGGAAGGAAATACAGTACGAAAATAATAATAATAAAAAAAAGAAGAAAATCCCAGTAAATTTCTGTACCAAATGGCAAATAGACTTGACCCAGTTGGCTGAACCCTAACCTCACACCACAAGTACAACCAACCAACCAACCCTCTTTCCCTTTTCCCCTCAGATGATCTGTTGGATATTTGCTGTGTTAACTTCTCACTAGACATAACATCTGTTATGTTAAGGACCATTAGTCTACACCTTTAACAGTCCTACTTCTTTCTTTACAAGTGAATTAAGAGTGATGGAAGATGGAAATAAGACCATCACCATTCCAAGTAAAACTCTAATTCCTGCTACTTCAACAGATAATATGCAGGAAAAGAAGTCCTGATGGAACATTAATGTAATCTACAGGTCTAATTTCACCCATTCATATCTCCCTGGAAGCGGCTTCTCGTTCACAGGATCAAAGTTGTACCTGCAGATAAACCCGAATCGACAAACATTAATATCAGCTAATGGGATGGTAACTAAATCTTGCTACTGGAATTTTTTAAAGTCTAGAGCAATCTGAATCAATTAAATCTTGCTAATGGGAAATGTTTGTGGCATACTTTTCGATGAATTGTCTTCGCTGCTCTTCCACAGAAGCAGCAAAAAAATCGTCCATTTCTTGCGTTGTTGGGATGTGCCTCACAGTTGTGTTCTGGGTTCTGCCGTTAGTCTTTGTTGGGCCGGAAGGCCTGGTGGTAGAACAAGGAGTTCTTATGGTGTCTGGATCCCTCCTAATCAAACTGCAGGGAGTGGATTCCCGAGTACTCCTGTCAACGTAAAGATTAATTTTTATAAAAAATGATAGTCGTAGTCGTGAGTGCAACGTGCTATCACTTTGAAAAAAATTAATTTTTTAATAATAAACTCAACTTTTTTTCAAAACGACTATACAACGCTTGAGCATTCCACAATTGTATGTAGTATTGCTCATTACTCGTGATCAGACCATTGATCAGACCCAATGAAATAAACTTTGCATATTCCACTTCGAATAATGCAATTGGATCAATATCATGGGAAGATCAAAATGGAGAAACAACATATAGGACAGACTTCATTTTATAGCCCGTGTGTCGGTACCATCCAAGTTCTAGAAACTAGTAAAAGCATTATCATAAAGCACAATACAACCTCAAAGCAATCAAATCAGAACAAACAAACAACATTTTCTCCACCGACCGAAAATATATAATACAAAGAAAGGTAGCTGAGTAATAATAGTAGAGAACTGATGGTGCTACGTTCAAGATTCAGAACATATCTTCTTTTATTTTCTTTTCTTCGCAAGGTTCAGAACATATCACTATAAAGTCTTCTTTTTTTGCTTTTTATATACATTAGACTCGTTACAAAATTTACATCTCCCTTTTTATATACATAAGTCGGAAAATACCTCAAGAAATGGACTTCTAGTTCTTGAGTAATTTTTTCGAGTCAGTAAGCTTCAAGCAAATGTGATTTTTAAAATTAAAAAAAGAAGAAAATACAGATTTTTTTTTTTTTTAAAATTTTAAATTTTAAAAGAAGAAGAAGTTCGGCCGTGAACTCTGAAAACACTACTGACCCAAAAGAAACATTAAACTAAACATCAATAGGGTCCACCGAGAAATTTATCGAAAACTCGGAAAATATGGAAGCTGAGACGGAAGTTGTTCATATTTCCTTTTAAGGAATGAATGAAGGTAACACGAAAATTAAAATCTTGCATTTTTCTTGTTAACTGATTTTCCCCCCAAAATCAAAATTTTGCTAAGTGGCTTCAATAAATCACCCGCAGTTTCCTTCTCTTCAAACCAAATGCTCAAACCCCAAAGGAATGAAAAGTTCACCACCGCAGATTTAAAATTCCCCGGTCTCCCAACGAAAACACTGAAGCTTTTGTTCATACTATGATTCTAATGCTCAATTCGAATTCCACTCAAAGTACGTGAATTTGAGCCCAAAAACAAAAGTATTCGACACTAACTTTAAAAAAAAAAAGGAAAAATATTAAAAAAAAAAAAAAGAAAAGTAACGTAAACCAGAGAAAAAAAATAAAAGAAAGAAAACCCCCCCGATGAATTCAAATCGAAATTTTCTTTATTTTCCCTCCCTTTCCCAGCAACCAAACAGAGGCTAAAGAAAGCAACAGCCCCCCAATGGAGAGGTTTGAGGTTAAAGAAACAATAAAAATGAAACCCGAAAAAAAAACCCACCTCTCTCTACCTTCGAACTCCAAAACATTCTCCCCAAACGAAGCTTCCTCAAGTCCCAAGTCACCATTGTTGTTCTTGCTACTCTTTTTCTTCTTTTCTTGAAGGCCTTCTTTAGCACCACCCACAACCTTCTTCGCCTCCTCCTCTTCCAAGGGCCCAGGGGAGACTGGCCCATCGGAGGCAGAGCCAACTCTAAGCCTCGACCCAGACCTAGGGTTTGATTTGGGGATAGAATTATCCATATCCGGGATTTGATTTTGATGCTGCGCGCAGCTTTCTATATAGTTGGGTCCCTGTTTGTGGCGCTTGGGTACAGAGCCGTGGCCAGAAAGAACGATTGGAGGCTTCTGGAGACGGCGGCTCCGGAGCTGGAGGTAGGAGACGGAGCCGGTATCGGTAGTGGGAGAAGGAGTGGCAGGGGACTCCTGGAGGGCTAGGGTTCTGGCGCGTGTGCGTACCCCGAGGGAGGACTGGGAGACCTCCATGACGGCAACCTCGCCTGTAGTTTTGGCCTTGCGAATATACTTCCCCATGATTCTGATATGCTCCCTCTTCTGTATGCTTCAAAAGCCAATAATCCGAGATAAGCCAAAAGATTTGAATTCAATTCTCATGAGAGAGAGAGAGAGAGAGAGAGAGAGAGAGGGGCATTTGTAATTTTGTAGTGTCTCTGGCTTCGTATATATAAACGCCAATAGGGTTGTGGAGGAAGTCAGTCTGTCTGGGCTACTTCGAATTTCTCATTTTCTTTTTCTTTTTTCTTTCCACTTTGATTTCTTCCTCTCCACTACTACTAGTAGTAGTGCTTCACACTTGTTTCGATTTATCCTTATCATCTGTTTCTTTTATTTTTTCTGATATTTTATTTTATTTTGAAGAACAAAAGTCTTGCACACAAATTAATACTTTTAGCTATATTTAATAATTGTAATAGTATGTTGCTTGATTGACATAATTTTAAATTTTTAAAATAAAAATATGGAGTTTAAAACCCGCCTCCGCCAATTATATTTAAAAAAAATACTATATTTTATAATAACAAGAATTTCACATTAAAATTTCAAAATTTTGTATTTCTCATTTTTTAATGTTAAATACAACTTTATCTTGTTTACCTTTATTTTTTGTCAATCAAACTCAAGAAAATCTTTTTCTTTGTTTGATAATCTGAGATTGGTATGGTTTTGATAGTCTACCCATTTTGGTTTTGGGTATTGATAATGCTCTTATCTTGTTTGTGCTAGATAAGGATTTACACAACTGGCTCACAATTTTGGTAAATCCTTGATTTTAATTAATTGAAGATGCTTCTTGGATTAAAATCAAATGAAAAAGGTGCTCAACTCAGAATCCATTCAAATTCATCTTCAGAATGATGTACCAAATAATTCAATTGAACCCAGAATATTTAATTTCTCAGCTCTTCCTAAGTCTGTCCTTTGACCACTAGGCTGCCAAACCAATTCAATTGGCTTAGGAACTTGCAAAGAAGGAAGAAGGAAAGTTTCATGATTCTCTCCCATGCTTTAAATTGGTACAAAGACCATTTACTACTTTCAAGCTTTGACTCCCAGCACAATAAATAAATAATCTCTTACAGATTTAATTTATAAGAAAACTTTAGTTTTATCTTCATTTGTTTTTGCAAATAAGTGAAATAAATTGAGATAAAAGTTAAAAATTAAATAAAATATTATTATAATATTATTTTTATTTTAAAATTTTAAAAAGTTAAATTGTTTATTTTATTTTATGTAAAAATTTGAGAAAATTGTAATGATTAGATGAGATGAGAATGTTTGTGAAAACAAACAAGGTCTAATCTTATAATGTTAAGAATGTGCATTCTAAACCAATGAAGCATAATGGTAAGCCATGTACGAGTCTATCCTTTGTTACTATACAAGTAATAATATTCATATAACATATTTCATAATATATATTGTAAAATAAGGATATTTTAGTAAAATAATATTACTTTAATAAGTTAGTTTACAAAAATAATATTCTTTTTAAAATATTATTATATAAAATGTTGTGAAAAATGACAGTATATTTATCATTTTTGGTTACTATAAAGAGGGGCTCAGCAAAAATACCTGCACTTACATAAAGAGGGGCTAGAGCTCATGTTTTGGATGTGTGTTTAGTGTACTTGACTTAGAAGATGGTGGCTAACAAACCATCGGCATCTTCATTTGCCTTTTATGACTTCAATATGTCTTATCTTTGCACACGCAAATACCTTTGGAAAACTTCAAAGTAATTTTAAAATTTTTAATGAATATTTAATGTTATACTCACATAAATAAATAATAATAAATTATAATGGGAGCCACACGCTATGTGCATTCTCTTTGAAGAACTCCATCCTCGAAATTTGGATAGGATCTAAGAGACCTCTTTTAGGCTTCATCCTCTCTATTTTTTTTGCGATCAATGTCACTAGCAGGGATGTAATCAATTTGGTCCAGTCTAATTTTAGACAAAATTTAGAGTTGAATTAGTATGTACCGATTTTACATTTTCAAGAACCGATTACGCACCGATTATTCTCCTAAACCGGTACTTCCAATTTTACCGGTTTCGATTTGAATTGGTCCGGTTTTCCAATTTAAATAGTATTAATATTATGACATAAAATGTAATTAATATACTAATATATATTAGTATTAATAATATATTATGTATTTATTAAAATGAATATGTTAAGAATTTATTAGGTCATAAAATGTTATTAATATATATATATATATTTTATGTTTAAAACATATGATCAAATAAACTTTCATATTTAAGATAAAAATTTTATGTTATAAATTGTAATAACATTATCTTATATATAATTATAATTTATATTATTATATATATAAATATTATATAATATAAAAATATTATATATAATATTAAAAAAATTAAATTAACGAGCCAAATTGTTGGAAAAAGAGCATTTTCTTTTATTAATTTAAGATCCAATTAATGCTTGTTACGGAATGAATACTACTAACTTCTCAAGATAAAGGTCAAACTCAAGTCAAGTGAAAAGAGTAGTAGTCCAACCCATGTAGTCAATACCTAGTTATAGTCTTCAAGTGTTATCCTTAGGTCTCATATCTCTTGTAGACTCTTATATATATAATTGCTTTGTACCTCAATGTTTATAAATAATCAAAGGCTTCACCTAGTTTTGGTGAGCTATCAAGACCAGGTTAGACAAACGTCCCTCTCTAATCAGTAATCATGCATGGTTGACCCCTCCATCGTCCTCTGAAATGTCCCCCCAACTCTCCATCATCTATTATTGCCCTTCACGCCCTAATCACCATTAAATTGATGCGGGACAGCTACTTATTGTAGAAGGTTCAGGTAGTTCCTTATCTCAACAAGGCAGCACCTTCACATTTTGGTTGATGACAGCTTCTCATGTTCATCGCCTGTAATCACTACACCAACGAATCAGACCGTAAACAACCCGACATACACGTCATGGATGCTATAAATTCCTCCCTATCCGAGACGATCTTAACTGATCATGTCGTCAAATGTTCCACCTTGCCCGCTGTCAGTCACTCTTGAGAGTATGTTTACGGCTACTTCACGAGCGTGCTCTATGAATCTCCATTATCAACTTGCCACTCTCAACAGAGGGAAGATCCCTGTTGCAGATTACTTCCACAAGTTCACCAACCTTGCTGATACTTTGGTCACAATCGATCCGCCCCTTGATGATTTTGAACTCGTTACATCTCTTTTAGCAGTCATGGTCTTGAGTTTTACTCCTTTGTCACCTCTGTTACCACACGCGTGGAGCCAATCTCTCTTCAAGATCTCTATGGCTACTTGCTCACGAACTTCACCTCGAGCAAGATCGACCCATTGCTGATCTGTCTATGGCTAGTGCTAATGTTATTAGTAAATCTCTAGGTCTCCTCGGCCTGGTTCTGGTAGGCGATCCCAGTATTCCTCCAATGGCCGTGGCTCTAACTCCTCTGGCAACAACCGTGGCTCTTGAGGCAGGGGGTGTGGGCCGTGGCCGCAGTTTCTCCTCCTCCTCTTCCTCGAGATTAATCTGTCAAGTTTGCAATAAGGCTGGATACACTGTCCTCTGCTGCTTTCACCGTTTTGATAACAATTATCAAAGTGACAACTCCACCACCATGTAGGCCTATGTAATGTAAGAATTCTCTTACGTCTGGATGTATGTAAATAACAGGACTAGAACAGTAAGAACGAGATTGATGCTGATGAAAACTTACCTCATAGATTCATACGTATTGGGGTATTTGAGGTCCCCAAATTCCTCCATAAACGAAATACAAGTAAAGATGAAAATGCTCCAGAATGAATCACACATCCATTCGGCGTGGGACTTAACTGACTCAACAAGAATTTACTAAAATGCCTCCACAATGACCGAGTCCAGGGGAATTACTACACGCACCGTTTTATACTAAACGGTGCACTTCACCCGTAACCCCCCCTTACACATTTAAACTACACCGTTTCTTTATTACTTAAAGTGATGTCGTTCCAGCATTCACTTTGCTGAAGCAACGTCGTTTGGATAACACCCGTAAGACTTAATTCCCAATTCGCACTCCCGTATCTCCATTTCACGATCTGCTATCAATCCGCCCCTCTTTCGAACCCTAAAGCTTCCTCCTTTACTTCCATGATTCTTCACACCGTAGCTCCCTTACATTCCCCCACCCTTATAAGACATTGTCCACAAGGTGTGGATACAAAGCCCTAAGTTTCCAGAGATTTTCCCATGAATTTTCCCCCTCCGAGAGTCCGACCCATTTGATCAATACCTCTGTAGTAGCTCGGCCTCCTTGTTGTCTCATGCGTCGATCACGCACAACTTCCGGCTCGGGAATCACTTCCCCTTCGCTGTTGGTAGGTGGCAGCGTCGCAAGTGGTTGAGTCCGTTCTCCTAGCTTCTTCTTCAAGCAAGACACGTGGAAGACTGGATGGATTTGAGACGAGGGAGGTAGCTCGAGTCTGTAGGCCACGGATCCGAGCCTTTGGAGCACTTTGAAGGGCCCATAGAAGCGAGGTGCAAGCTTCATGTTTCTGCGGAGTGCCACTGTCTTCTGGCGGTACGGCTGCAGGCGAAGGTATACCCAGTCCCCAACACTAAACTGTCTTTCAGTTCTCTTTTTATCCGCATAATATTTCATCCTGTCCTGAGCTGCCTTAAGATTATTCTTTAAGAGTTGTAAATTTTGTTCTCTGTTTTGCAATAGTTGGTCAACTGTCGGGTTGTTCGATGTGCCTGGAATGTAGTCGATTAGCCTTGGGGGAGGATAACCGTAGAGAGCCTCAAAAGGTGTTAACTTGGTTGAGCTGTGGTAGGTGCTGTTGTACCACCACTCGGCTAACGGTAGCCACTAGCTCCACCCCGTGGGTTTAGATCCTGCGTAGCACCTCAGATAACCTTCTACGACCTTGTTCACAGCTTCCGTCTGGCCATCGCTCTGCGGATGGTACGCTGAGCTTTAGTCTAGGGAAGTGCCTTGTAGGGCGAATAGCTCCTTCCAGAAGGAACTCAGGAATATCGGATCCCTGTCGGATACTATGGTTTTTGGAAGACCATGCAATTTGAAGACAGATCCGAAAAACACCTTGCCACTTCTTGAGCTGTATAGGGATGGGATAGGGTCATGAAGTGCCCGTACTTAGTGAAACAATCCACTACGACAAAAATTACAAAACAACCCTTAGACTTTGGCAGCCCTTCCACAAAGTCCATCGAAATATCTACCCACGCTTGTTGAGGTATGTGCAGTGGTTGTAGAAGCCCTGCTGGGGGTAACGTTTCATACTTAGAAGCCTGACAAATTTCACACTCCCTCACCTATTTTTTTATATCCTTTTTCATCCCTGGCCAATAGAAGTCCCTTTTTTCCCTTTGATAGGTTTTTAAGTACCCCAAATGTCCCGCCATAGGGTCTGTATGAATAAACTGAAGTACTTTCAATTTGAACGGTGAGTCTGGAACTATAAAAATTCTGCCCTTCCTTAAAATTATTCCCTGCTGTAATGTTGTCCCCTTAGGAACCTCTAGATGCTTCAACAACCTTTCTAACAGATCTGAGGTTTCTGTGCTATTTTTATAGCTGAGTTTCAGCTCTTCCACCCAATCTGAAGTGGGAAAAGAAATCTGGGCAAGCAAACCCCACTCCTCATTCTCAACCTCACCTTTTCTCGACAGTGCATCCGCCACGACATTCTCTCTTCCGCTCTTGTACTCAATCTTAAAATCGTAGCCCATCAACTTGCTCACCCATTTGTGTTGAACTTCTATCCCAATTTTCTGCTCAAGCAGAAATTTCAGTGCTTGTTGGTCCGTTTTAATAATAAATGACTGCCCCAAAAGGTAGGGTCGCCATTTCTGCACTGCTGTCACAATGGCCAGAAATTCCTTCTCATACGTTGATAGTAGTAGAGCTCTTCCCTTTAACATCTTACTCAAAAAAGTAATAGGTTGCCCCGACTGCATAAGGACAACCCCTATTCCTTTCCCACTAGCATCGCACTCCACTGTGAATGGTTTTGAAAAATCTGGTAAGGCAAGTACGGGTGGACTAGTCACTGCTTCCTTTAATTGTTTGAAGGCCAGCTCTGCCTCTTGGGTCCAAACAAACCCATTTTTTGTCAACAACTGGGTAAGGGGGGCTGCTAACAGCCCATAATGCCTTATAAATTTTCTGTAGTACCCCGTCGACCCCAAAAAACCTTGCAAGGCCTTAGATGTCTTGGGAAATGGCCAATCCAACATGGATTGAATTTTTGAAGGGTCCACTTTAACACCTTGGCCAGAAATAATGTGGCCCAAATAATCAACTTCCTCCACCGCGAAACGACACTTTGATTTTTTTGCATACAAATAGTGCCGTTTCAGCACCTTCAAAACCTCTCTCAAGTGAATTTCATGCTCATCCGGAGAATTACTATAGACCAAGATGTCATAAAAAAAAACAAGGACAAATTTCCTCAAAAAGGGTTTGAATACATCATTCATTAACCCTTGAAATGTGGCTGGAGCGTTGGTGAGGCCAAAAGGTATCACCAAAAACTCGTAATGCCCTTCATGTGTTCGGAAAGCCGTCTTGGGAATGTCACTAGGCACCACTCTTACTTGGTGATAGCCCGACCGTAGGTCGAGTTTAGAAAAGATCACCGCTCCAAAGAGTTCATCCAGCAACTCATCTATCACTGGAATTGGAAATTTTGCCTTTACCGTTTCCTTATTAAGTGCCCTATAATCCACGCACAGCCGCCAATTGCCATCGGCTTTACGAACCAGCAAAACAGGGCAGAAAAAGGACTAGAACTAGGTCTAATCACTCCCGAACTCAACAACTCAGCCACCATTTTTTCAATTTCTGTTTTCCGGTAATACGGGTAGCGATATGGCCTATTTGTGATGGGTTGAGTACCCTCCTTGAGCACTATGTGATGGTCATGGGAACGGGGTGGGGGTAGTCCTTGAGGTTCCTCAAACACCTCCTTAAAGTCTTCTAACAGTGCTGGAAATGGTTCAGCCAGCTTCCCATGTTCTTGGTTCACTTCCCCAACACACATAATCTGTAAGAAAATTCCCTTCCCTTTTACCATAGTGGCCTTGCAAACTTTTTCACCCTCCTCTACCACTGAAGGGTTTAATTTCAGCACTTTCAACTCAATGGCCTTTCCATCCAACCAAAAGCTCATCACTAGCTTAGAAAAATCCCAAGTAATAGGGCCCAAGGTTTCCAACCATTGGACTCCCAAAACAATATCACAACCAGCTAGGTCTAATAAATGAAGAGGAAGCTGAAGCAAATTACCTTGCACCTTAAGCTTGACTGATCTACACAGCCCTTCACTGTTTAGGCCTTCCCCGTTAGCTACTCGCACCTTCAAGTTGACTAGGTAATCCACTGGCAGCTTCAACTTGGAGGCCACTGTTGCATCAATGAAATTGTGTGAGCTGCCCGAGTCTAGCAAAATCACCACTTGCTTCCCATTGATACTTCCAATCACCTCATAGTTCTTACTGTAGGAGTACCAGCTATAGCAGCCAAAGAGATCTCAAGTTCAGCATTGTCGCTGGTCGCTAACTCTAGAAGCTTGTGCTCTTCTTTTTTTTCACATGGTTCCTCTTCCTCCGTCTCTCCTCCTTCTTCATCCACTTGTAAGAAATAAATTCGAGAATTTTTGCAAGTATGGGTGGGATTCCATTTCTCATCGCAATGGAAACATAGGCTTTTTTTCTTTTCTCATCCATATGCATGGATGTCACTGGCTTAGTAAAACTCATTGGTTTCTTCCATTTATTGTAATTATCATTGGAATAAGAACGCTGGCCAGAATTACCCCCTGCCATGGGCATGGTCCTTTCCTCCGTCGGTTTGCTGTACTTTCGAGTACGGCTGTGATACTCTTCTTGCATTTTTGCCAAGCCATACGCTGCGTTTAAATTCACTGGATTCAGCATCCTTACTGGTATGCGGAGTTCATCTTTCAGGCCGCTGAGGAAACAACTCAGCTTATGGAGGTCCGATAGGCCCCTCAAGCGATTAGATAATGTTTCGAACTGTGCCATATAACTAGCAACAGAGCTGGTTTGCTTGAGTCGTGTCAACGCTTCCATCGGGTCGTCATAAGCTGTTGCACCAAAACGAAGTAGTAATGATCTAGAAAAAGTATCCCAATCCCTGCATAAGCCCCCATCTGCTGCATTTTGGAACCACACGAGAGCATCCCCTTCCATGTGGTACGATGCCATCAACAACCGCTGTGGTAGTGGTGTTTGATGGAATTCAAAGTAATGGTTAACCTTAAAAAGCCATGCTGCTGGGTTAACACCTTGAAAATGAGGGAAGTCAAGTCTGACCCCCCTAGGATTGAATCTTCTTGGGTCTGCCTGGTCATTGTCGGGAGGAATTTCATGGTTGAAGGGTGGAGGGGGTGGTGGTGGTTGGATCTGTTGCTGGGCAAAAAGTGTACGTAACATGTCTTTGATTTCCTTTACATCTACTTTCACCGTACTCACATCAGTTTGCACATTACTGACATCTGATTTTAATTCCAGGATTTCTTGTTGTTGGTGCTCAACTTGAAGCTGAAGTTGCTGGTGCTTAGATCTGGTATTTTCGGCCATGGTAAATGAAATTGTGTGGTGTTGTTTGGGTGAGTGTTTGGCTTGTAAAATGGGTAGTGAAAATGTAATGTCTAGGTAATGCAATCCGATGTTAGCTGGATTGGTTCTGTTGAATGTAGTGTTTGGTTGGGTATGGAGTTGGTGATTTACTGGATTTGTTTGGATGTAATGGGCAGGATCGGTGACTTGATACCACTTGTAAGAATTCTCTTACGTCTGGATGTATGTAAATGACAGGACTAGAACAGTAAGAACGAGATTGATGCTGATGAAAACTTACCTCATAGATTCATACGTATTGGGGTATTTGAGGTCCCCAAATTCCTCCATAAACTTAATACAAGTAAAGATGAAAATGCTCCAGAATGAATCACACATCCATTCGGCGTGGGACTTAACTGACTCAACAAGAATTTACTAAAACGCCCCTACAATGACCGGTTCCAGGGGAATTACTACACGCACCGTTTTATACTAAACGGTGCACTTCACCCGTAACCCCCCTTACACATTTAAGCTACACCGTTTCTTTATTACTTAAAGTGATGTCGTTCCAGCGTTCACTTTGCTGAAGCAACGTCGTTTGGATAACACTCGTAAGACTTAATTCCCAATTCGCACTCCCGTATCTCAATTTCACGATCTGCTATCAATCCGCCCCTCTTTCGAACCTTAAAGCTTCCTCCTTTACTTCCATGATTCTTCACACCGTAGCTCCCTTACATGTAACCTCACCTTCGCAAGGTGTAGATCCATCTTGATAACCAGACTTTGGTGCCACTCACGATGTCACCTCTGATTTGAACAAGCTCAATATCAAGGTTCAAGAATATAGTGGCTCTGATCAGATTTGGATGGGTAACGGTAATGCACTGCCAGTCACACACCTAGGCATCGCTCATCTCTCTACCCCTCAATGTTCTTTCCTTTTATATAATGTTTTGCATTGTTAAACAATAAAAATATTGACATTAAAATCCCAATAGTACGAAATATGATAAATACACAATTACAGAAATATGATAAATACACATTGTAATAATATTAAAGTTACAATCTTAAATATGATAAACACACATTATAAAATATTAATGTTACAAGGGTTATTGGTTTAAAGGGGGGGTGAGAATTGGTCACTTTAGTAGTTGAGAAGTTGAGATTTGAGAAAAATGAGGGACTTGAGGGTCGTAGGGTCACTGGGTTAGGGTTGTTTGAATTTTTTGAATTTTAGGTCTAAGGGTTAAATGTAAATTCAACTTTCTTAATAGGTCATAACTGGTTGACCTAATGGGTTAACCTGCTTTGACTCGAACCCGTTAAGATCAAATTCAAATCCACTTTTATCGTGTCATGTTTATGTTGGATTAACTAATCGTGTCATATATTGCCACCTCTAATTAATACATAGGTTGAATTTCACCCTCATTTTTTGTTGCGAAGGATCAAGCTACGGGGACAGTGGGAGTGTTGGACCGAGTAGATACTGGGCTTATACTGAGCTCAAGAAATGGATGATAGGCTCTAGAACAACTAGTAATGAAAATGAATGAAGGTTGCTTTTACTGTTCTGTATCATTACGGGTTAACTTGAAATGGGAGAAGAAGTTGAAGATGAAGAATAGATGGCTCTAGAGATTTTAGGAGAAAAAAACTGTTGGCTTGTATGGAATAAAACGAAGCAAGCTTGAAAATTTTGTTGAAAAAGTAGAAGAGAGTGTGTAGAAGTAGAAAATATGTTGGAATTGAGAGAAGTTGTAAAATGGGTAGAAAAGCAAGGATGTTCCAAAACTGTTGGCTTGTTATGAATTATGTGTGCAACTTGTTGCCTTTTTATTCCTTTCACGAGTCATGAATTGAGCACTACTCTATTATTTTTCTGCATATGCTTTTGCTGCTTGTCATAAGAATCATGATGAGACGGTTAAAGTTATCAGAAGAATCACGTGAAAATTAGCCAAAATATAAAACGTTTTGTATTTTAAATTCTTTTGTGGAAAAAGGGCTTCTCTCTCTCTCTCTCTCTCTCTCTCTCTCACAATTAAAAGAGAATGCATCTAAGGCTAGGCTATACTCCAAGGCTAGGCTAATTTTTTGATATCATAATTCTCAATCCAAATATCTTAACAATTATAACAAACTAATTCTAATGTCCTTTGGGCAACAATTTTTTTGTTTTGTTTGAGTTTTGAATATTTTGGGGCAATCAATCATATATTAGAAACTATATATGTATGAATGTCCATAGTTGAGATGCTTACCACTTGGATCACAATTGTCATCCTTAACCACATCAATTGACCCGACACATTTTAAGTATTCTTCATATCTCCTTATATTTAAAAGTGGCTATAGAGATATAAACAGTATCTCCTTATAGTATTTTGTTTGATACTTTTTATCTTACGCTTCTGTCCCTCAATATCTGATTGTATTACGGTTTTGCCCCTTTTTTATGTAATGACAACATCGGCATCACGGGAGAACAACGAGTTCCTGAGCCTTTTTTAGCAGGCCAGCTCGTCTCTTTGAGAATGTGACTTGCCTGCTATTTGCACTCTCGATCCATCTCAATCTTTCCTCTACCTATTCTCAAGAGCCTCAAACCCAACTGATCAAAACCCTTACAAAGCCAAAAAACCAAACCAATTCTTGTCAACACATGAAGTGACGGAACTCTGTTTTATCTCGCTGAGAATGAGTTCTCTTTGGCTTTTGGGGTTACTTGGTAAACTTGGGAAAGGTAGGGAGGGTTGTTAATTTAAGAGAAGAAGAAGATAAAGAGAAGAGAGAGAGAGAGAGAGCGTTTTTACCCCCAAATGGCAAGAGCCTGGAAACGACAACCTTGCATAGCTCTACATTTTGTTTAGAGCTTACGCACGACTCTCTTTGCCATATTTGGAGTGGTATTCTGGTGCTATTGGGTCTCTTCTGGGCCTTATTTAATAATTTATTTGTTTTATGAAATACAATATCCATGTGGGTCTGGGAGGAGTTGCCCACGGTAGCTTAGTGGAGGGAAATCAATGGGAGAGGAAGAGAGAGGGCTACGGGCTTCGGCCTGTTGCGGGGAGAGAGAGAAAGGTTTGTGGGGAGGAGATCGGCATGGGGAAGGTTGCCGATGACTGTGCTTTGCGGTGGCACGGCAACGGTGGCCGGTGACGCTGGGAGGAGCCAAGGAGAAGAGAGATCGAGAGGGAGAGGGGCGTGTGCCTGGAGGGAGGAGAGAGAGAGAAGAGGAAAAATTACGAGAAAAGTTAGGGCTTGAGAATTTAAATCTCCACCCTTTATTTGATTCTCTAGATTTGATCTAACTGCAGAGGTTAAAACACTGAAAATAAATTAATTTAAAATAGATAATTAAAATATAAATATTATATTATACATTTAAAATTAACTTTAATTTATAAAATATTAATCTTTCATCATTAAATAAATGATGAAATTTTACTAAATATTTTTAAGAGAGTAAAACTATATAAATAATTAGAGTTTTTAACATAATTTAAATCTCATAATATTCTTAATTAACTAAAATTATTTAAATAAAATGATTTTCTACAATTATAATATTTTTAAGATTTCTAAAATATAAGAGGCTTACTTGAATGATGAAATAATAAAATATTCTATATTTTCTAGTGCTCTCTAAGTCATCGAGTAGTGTGGTTGAATTCTACAATTCATATATTTTGCTAAGAAAACTATTATTAGAATATCTAAAGTCTTTTAATTTCCATAATACTCATATTATTGAAACGTTTTGGTTATCATTAAGATACTTGTTAAAATTTATTTTTCTGCTCTTTACATTAAGTTATTGACTAACTCATTTTATTAAAAAAATTATATTATTTTTGCCATCTCTAATTTTTTTCTCTAGGAAAACGTAACTCGCATGTTGGTTCACAACTAGTATATATATATATATACACACACACACACACACACACATATATATATATATATATATATATATATATATATATATAACTAGTTTGGAGGTGAATCATAGAACGCTTTTGTGTTTGGTTGTTGAACCAAACTCAACTTATCTCAAACCAATCAACAATGAGATTCACTATTTTTTCAACTTATCATAAAAAAGTTAAACTCATATCAATCTATTTAATACATTTCAACCTATCTTAACCTAAAAAAGTTAAACCTATCTGAATGATACTTACAAAATACTAGTATTCATAACTTAATTCAACTCATCTTAACATCTAAACATACCCGACTTTCATATACATTCATACTTTTCTTCTTTTCTCTCCATTTTATGACAACTCTCAAATCCTATTTGTAATATGATTGTGAAATTTTACGGTTTAAATAGTGAGATGAAATGATTTTAGATGAAAGTTGAATAAAATTTTATTAGAATATTATTTTTTTAATATTATTATTGTTTTGAGATTTGAAAAAATTGAGTTATTTATTATATTTTATGTAAAAATTTTAAAAAAATTATAATAATGAAATAAGATGAGATGAAATAAAACATTTTTACTATCAACACGGGACATCAAAAGTAGAATTCTTCCATTACTAACGGCACGATAGAGGAAATAAGACAAAGCGTTATAGAGGAGAGAGAGACAACTTTCCAAACATTTAAAATTCTAAATTGTGTAATATTTATTTACACAACCTTTCAAATTGTTCTAAACTTAAATGACCAAATTCATGATATTTTAATCTGAGATTGGAAGGCGCGACTCCGTTATTGCTTCAACAATTAATTCACTGCAAAGGGTACTTGAAAGTGTTCGGTTCAACTAGTTTTATTAAAGATATTTCTGATAAAAATAAAAAATAAAAGATGAATCAATCACTTTACATCCTTCCAGTTTATTTACCAACTTGCCATTGGTATTAAAAATCCGAACTCAAAAACCAACATTTACAACAGAACTCTTCAGCTCATCATTCATATATCACAGCACACTTAATTTTTAATTATTTTATTTTATTTTTATTATATTATTACTAAACTAAAAGAATTATCATTCATATACCGCATATTTGATAAGGAAAAAAAAATCATATATGATGTATGATATAAAGATGATGAGTAGAATCATATACCAATAGATAGATCCACAGGGATGCCAGATATTCGCAAAATGAAAGAACTTTTAGAGCATAATTAATATTTAAAAAAGAAATTTGGCAGCCAACAATTGCATTATGGCCAAGCCACAACATGAGACCAAAGGATAACTGCATTCATTTCCTTTATTTCATGTAGAGAAAACTAAACAATGAAAATGAACTCAAAAAAGAAAAAAGTTCAAAAAAGAAAAAAGTATACATGGTGTGAATTTTCCTTTTGTTGTCGTCTTTTGTTTTGTTTTTTTTTAGTTCAGAATTTTGCTGCATTATGGCAGAATTGTATCCATCAAAGGCAATAAACTTATTTCCAAATCTTCACAGATTTGTCATGACTAGCCGAGGCAACCATCCCTGTTACCGGTGACTGTGCCAAAGCTGATATCACACACTCATGAGCTGGAATTGTCATACACTTATTCACGGCCATGTTCCAAAGTTCCAAAGACTGCAATTAATGGAAATTTACCAACCAACATTAGCAACATTTGATGGAAATCAGCTCAAGGTCTAAGTTGTTTTGACAGTTTTAGCTTCAGATAATTGGGGTTTCCCCTAGGCGATGGCTTTTAGATATCCCAAAGTTGGGCAAATTAGGCTGCTGTCTTGTATCATATAGCAGCAGGTTCCAGAACCATCCTATAGAGACACTCAGGACAAATGCATCCATCATCACAATGGTAGGCATTCTTATTTGGTAAAAGTGCCGGATGTTCCTTTTTGGCAAGTAAAGTGATAGCTTAAAAAAAGTATAATCTTGGTTAAAAAAACCATTCTCAAGGGATGGCAATTCAAGGGTTACCTAAAGAAATCTTGGACATTTAGGTTGCACATGGATATCCCTTGAATATGAAATCATTTTCTTTTGTCTATTGGTAAAATTTATAAGGCATTGATAACAGTGATAATGGCAATAACAAAGCAAATATCACCTGGTAGCCTCCAATGACCAAGAGAGTGGAGTAGCTTGGGTGGAAAACACAAGAATGAAACATGTTTCCACTGGAACTGAGCTCGTGAATGCACTCTCCAGAGGCTAATGACCACACTCTGATAGACTCATGACTTACGGTTGCCAAATAATCTCCACTCGTGTCCCAACAGACGGAGAGCACTTCTGTTGAGTGCCCCTGAAGTTCAACAGACAAAGCATTAGTATCTGCAGATTAGAATATGTAATGAAATTTAATATTGATTTATTAAACAAGACAGAGGAGTTCCAATGGCTTCCTTCAAATTTTCCTGAATTTAACAATGATATCATACTTGTAATGAGTGTGTCCGCCTATCAGTCTCGACATCAAAGATGGACACAACATTCTCTGTTGCCGCAGCCAGAAGTTGTCCAATTCTAGGCTGAAATCTCACCTGTGTGGAACCTCCCTGGTCATTAAAATACTGAGGATCAGAAGGCAATGTACAAAATCCAACAAAGCTTCCAAACTTACATAGAACAGAAAAAAAAAAAAAAAAATCCAAAACTAGCCTTGGAAACACGGGTTGAAGAATATTGATTAATTTTCCAGAAACGAATCTCACTGTTAGCCTCGCAAGAGCAGAAAATGTCGCTCTTCTTAGGGTGAAAATCAAGGGATGTAACATGGGAGGTGTGCCCTTGATATGCCTTTAAGAAATAGTTTGGCTGCAAAAATAAACTAAATTAAGCACGATAAGTACACCAAAATCTTCACCGATAATAAAAATGCCACACTGTGTATGGGCAAGATGCGACTCTACATAATAAAGAAATTAATTTGAACACCACCAATCACGTAACCATCTTCAGAGACATGGACAGATGTACAAATTTGAGAACCCAAAAGACCAGTGCTTCATCATAAGCTCACTTTATTTTTGTGAAAGTCAATTTCCATGAGGTGGGAACAAATAGCAGAAGGTAAAAGTAGAAACAAGGTGGTACTTTTCATAAAAGTAATAATTCCCAGCTAAAAACAAGAGGTGCAACCAAGTACAGGGGAAGTATGCCAACAAAAAAACATAAAAATCCTAGCATCTGAAGTTTCATGGATCCAAGAATTCAATTGAAGTAAAAAGTGCAGCAACCAGTTGCACCCGTCATACTTAGGCCCCGTTTGGATAGTGAAAGTGTGTCATCTCATCATTACAACTTTCCAAGATTCTTACACAAAATATAATAAACAATTCAACCTTTTCAAATCCCAAGACAATAATAATATTAAAAAATAATATTCTAACAATATTTATTCAATTTTTAACTTTCATCTAAAACCATCTCATTTCATCTCACTATCCAAACCACACCTTAGTATTACTACAATAACACACTAGGAGGGGAGAACATAAATTTTCTTGTCAAATTCCTGACCTAGCGTTTAATAAGAAAGAGATGAAATGTGAAATTTACTTTTGCAGCATCCCAGAGTCGCACAGTTTTATCAAATGAAGAAGTTGCCAGCTGAGTTGAATTTGGTCTGAAGCGAACATCAGTAATTATCAAAGTGTGTTCTTCTGGAGTGCTATCAGTCTGCAGCGTCTCCATGTTCCAGAGAACAACCTACTAACATAAAAAACAGTAAGCATTTACATCTCACTGATCCTACCATCACAGTAAACCCATCTTCAGGGGAAATCAATGTTTAGCAAAAGAAGAAGAATGAAAATGCATATTTAGATACAACTAGCTCTTCTGAGTATATCTGCATCCAATGTGAGCCGATAACAAGTATAATCATGCCAGCTTCAAACAAAAACTCCAAAAACCAATGAGTGAGGCAATGGCAAAATCATGAAATTTTCTAAAATTTGTAAACACCGTCAGCAAGGGAAACTCATAGGTGGATAAAATTTCTTTCAACCATTGATTTCAAGTTTCTTCCTGTCCATTTAAGTCTTTTCTAATCCATTGCACAAGATAGAATATCGTTTATCTTGGAAATTTTTCTTTATTATGAAATATAAATTTGATTTAAACCATGTGAGGAAAGATAAATGCAGAAAATGCTTAATAAATCCCTCTTTATATTTGATAAAATCTTCTGGTTGTGCTGTGTGTCCCAATCTTTGATGCGAGCATTTGCCACTGGTATTGAAATGCCTTTCACTTGAATGGTATTGTTAATATATCTCGCGAATCACGACGTGGAATGCAAGAAGCATAATCTTGACTCGAAGAGCATTTTGTACAAGTTGCATCTCCCATATAAAAGCTAGCCATCTCAAACAGGAAAGTTGATTAGAGCCGCTCATACAACAGGGAAAGGGACAACTATGATGAAGAAACTCAACATGATGATATCATACAGAGCTATGTTTGTGGTTAGAGCCACTGATACAACAGGAGAGGGACAACTCTGATGAGGGAACTCAACATGATGATATCATGCAGAACTATTTTTTTTATCTGACAGGACAGGCACTGAAAACTCCAAAGTAATTAAAGCATGGGGAGCAGTGTTTGAATTTCACCTTTTGCTAGATGTTTTCCACAATACCCATACTTGAGATACTAGAAGAGAAACGACAAGTTTTCCGTGTTAAAAAACAGCCAAATTCACAGTGGAATCTTAAATTCATAAATATAAATTTTCTGAATAAGGACCTGATTAATATTTTTGCCAAAAACTACATCGTAACAAAAGCTTTGATGCCTTGCACATACCAAATAGATATATACAGACATTGGTTGCATCACAGAATGATGGTGATAAAGGACAACAACGAACAAAAGGACTTAAGATATTGATTTTGTTAAAGTCAATGAGAAATCAGAACACTAGACAGAAGTTCTTTGAGCTTCCATTAGTAGCGTTAGGAGATTAATTGATCTGCAATTCCTAAATCAAAAGATTCTAAACAGACTAGTATATATTAAAAAAATATATATTAAGTTTTTCACTAATGTAGTCTGTTCAAAATATGGGATTCATGCCTTGCCTACTACAATGCATTATACCTTCTTGTCATGCCCGGCACTGGCTAATAACTTGCCATCTGAAGAGAAATGACAGCAGACAACTTTGCTATTGCTTTTACGTATGGAACCAACTTCGTTGAAGGAAAAACCTAATGTGGAGAGACAGAGTGTTAGTTGCAATCAAATTGATCAATCATCATTGCTCAACCCATGAGATCATTGACTACCTTTTGAAGTCTCAGCAGCTTGCTCAGCAGAGTTCCGTTTCAATGCGCCAAATAAATCCCTTACATCTCCATCATCATTCGAGAGGAAAGATTCCACATTATCTTCTAAAGAACCAACATCTCCAAAAGGTTCGATGTCTTCCTGCAATTCAAGACGAAGTCATCAACAGGCCTTGATTTATAATGTGCTGTATTTAGCTGAACTAAGAGATGCATAAGAGCATAATACAACTAAATAAGTGCAACATATATCCATGGAAGCCTTGAACCTTAAGCAAGGATCTCCAGGCATACTTATCTAACACATGATCCATGTGAGTAACATGAGTAGCGGTCATACATGGAACAAACTTGCTATGCAGTGCGTTCTGGAACAAAGTATCCCAAATTTAGAAATGTGCAATCCAGACTACAGATCCTAAATGAATTGAAATCTTATTACAAGTGTATGATTACAGGATGGAAGATCCCAACACAGTATGGGCTCCATCATAATCAACTAATTCAGACCATCACATTTAGATACTATTACTGGCACCCTATAATTCACATACAATCTCCAATTGGCCAACTCATTATGATGATGGTGATGGTCGAAATCATCTCTATGGTCTTAACAACTCGATACCTAAGGCTTAACATATTAGCTTAAAGTGCAAGGAACATACACGTAAAACTTTTCTACAAATTGTGTAAGTTATGCAGATTACAATTTCTCAAAAGATAATATACCAGCTGGTTTGTGGATGATGCAAGACCACCTGCCCCATCTGCACCATACATCATTAAACCTTTTGACACACTACCAACATTCTGCAGATTCCCCGCCATTGCAACTCCATCACCAGGAGTATGAGTAGAAGGAGTTGATGGCTGAGAGTTTGGTGAAGGACCAAGTGTGTTTCCTGTGCCAGTACTGTTGGCAGCTCCAGAAGATGAAGGCCCTTTCCTTTTTCGGCTACTCTATTACAGCATAAACAGCCAAGTTACTAACTTGCAAGACATAACCCAAAAAACTATCAAGAATTGATTGTGCCTCCAGTTCCAAGAAGTTTTTGAAGATAGCAAACAAATAGATGTTGCAGTAGAAAAAATTCTTTATGGCATTATGTCAATATAAGTGAGCAAAACCTGTTGCAGTTGCTGTGGATGCAAAGGATCTGGTTGCTGAGATGAACTCTGCTGCATCTGTGGCATGTTCATCTGCTTAGAACATGCCAACGGTTCAGAAAAATGTTAACAGAGAGCTCACTGGATAATCTTAAACAACAATACAAAAATGAAAATATTTTCAAAAACATTAAAGTATGCTGCAATAATCCCTTTTCTTTACTTACATAAAATTTTATAAAATTTTACATAGACCTAAATGAAACATCAGTAAACATTTGGGTATTATCATAGATGATTTGCAATGTCTTTGGTAATACTAGAGATGGTATTCGAATCATTCCTTTTCTATTCATGCCAGTGCTGCAATAGAGAAAATTATATCAGCAAAATATCCTCACTAGTGAGTAACTAAGATTATAGTCACACTTGTGGAGCATGATAGAAATAAGGTTGCTAGGATATATGTCGATAATATAAAAGATTCTTAATGAAGTAGGAGTACTTTAGAAATCCTTTTTGAGATGAGCACCATATTCCTAATTAATTCTAGTCAAAACTTATTGTAATTATTTTGAAAGTTCTGTGATTTCCAGCAATTGCAATTAGACCTGAAAACCTCAATTTGTTTAAAGAATTTCACCTTTTCCTAATTTAATACAGACCCAAATTTGTTTAAAGAACAATGCTTGATATGAAATAGCCAATTTCACAAGCAGCAAGGACTGTTTCCGTGGATAATGGAAGACCAATGCTTGATCAACTGAGGATAATCAAAACACAAAGTCTTTCAATTAATAAGGTCCAAGGCACCCCAAGGACAGAATCGATTTCTATACATCAAAATAACTGTTCAGCATCAGATTGAGATAAATTAAATGAAAAAAAGGAATTATAAATCACGCAATAAAGGATATACATAATTAAGCATGTATCATAACGCTATCATATTCTGACAAGAGCGGGAGTGAAAAGCTTGCCTTTGATGAAGTTGATTGCATTGGAGAACCTATGGATCCATCATTTCCAATTTGTTGGCCATCTTTCACATTCATAGAGCTCCTAGACAATCCTCTAAACCTTTGAGGATCCATATCTCCATATATAGGTGAACTACCAAGAGTTCCTTGTGCTTGCACCTGAGCTAAGAGTTGTTGCTGTGGCAACAGCTGAAACTGATTGGCATTCTGTAGGAAAGGCTTTTGAACTTGTGCACCTAAACCTGGCCGAATTTGGTCAATCCCCTGAATATTTTGACAAACGCCTCAGTTAGGAACTTGGAATTGAGGGGATGTTTTTCCCATAATTCTCACATACACGCACTACAGCGTAGAACTTACTGTTAAAGGCCACCCCTTCAACGGAAGGCTACCAACTCCAGGATTCAACCCTAAAAAAGCAAAGACAGCAAAGAATAACAAAATTACTCAGAGCATGACTTAAGAGTTGGTGGGTGCTGATTTAGTTGCAGTGGGTGGAAAAGCTGGCATTGTTACCACAGATATTTTGGTACACCACATTCTTGCATTTTTTGTGATTCATGTGATGTCATCTATTTCCTGAAAGGAGTTATATTTGCTTGTAGCAAGGGATTCATACAGACCTCTAAACATAAGGCTCCATGGAAATAAAGAGGCATGCTTTTGTATCTTTTATTTTGACTTGAGGTAAGTAAAATGAACAAATATAAGTTTTTTTTTTCTCTTTAGAAAAGAGCAGAGAATGACCTAGTACATAAAAAGTACACAAGAGAGCTTCCTATTCAAGAGAAAAAAAGACCTGCAGTTCAAAAAATCAGAAAAGGTGGAATAAAGCAAACTATTATGTGCAGCTATCCATGTGTAAAGGGAGAAAAAACATTATTTTTCAGCTCTACAGCCGAAGTTTCTCTATCTTCAAAGGTTTGTGCATTCCTTTCTCTCCAAATACACCACATTGAGCATAAAGGAGCCAACCTCCAAACTTCTAAGATGTTGCTATTCATAATCCAAATCAACAACAAAAAAATTAAAGAGCAAACTCCATATAAGAAGGTGATCAGTAGACTCCCTACTCTTCTTAGACATATAATACCAATCCACCACAATGACACTCTACTTCCCAAAATAAAACAACATAAAGCCCGAGAAAATATAAGACAAAAATAAAAACAATATGAATAAAAACTGAAAAGTTTATAGTCCCTTCAAGGAAACCTTTAATTTTTTTTTCTTTTAAATACCAGAGAAAAATGTATAAGAGCTATGAGGGACAATTGGAGAAGATAAGCACATTTAAGAAATGAATCCCAGGAAGAAGAAATTGTAGAGGGAGTCAAGTTCAAAAGCTATCTAGATTCAAAGCTTTCGATTCACCACAAAAAATATTTATAGAACAAGGGAGAGGACAGTAGTAATATACAGGGGTTGAGGAGCTAACAAGATTAAAAAACAATAAACTTCTTTGACAAGCACGGATTTTTTTTAATGTCAAGACTTTAGAAGGTTATGTAAGATGAATCCGGATTGATAAAGTCCAAAGTACACAACAATTCCACTACAATAAAAGATCCACACTAGACATTATGACACTGCCCTCTATGCAAAAGATATATTTAAATTAATGTTCTGATGCTAACTCTTTAAAAGATTGGTAAAACAATTTACACAACAGATTAGATTAATCAAACAATGTAAATTACAACCCTATCTGGATATGCCTCCTTTGCTCATGAGAAATTTAACAAGGATCCATCCTTGTATTTTCCCATCTACATCGCTGAGGAACCAACGACTTGGGATAGGTTGAATACTTGAATCTGTTTATTTTTCTTCTTTTTTCCAGTTTATTGATGGATGAACAATGAACCTATGATCTATCCAACAGCACCCCCATTCCTTACTACTTGCGCCAAAGCTGATAACTCCTCATATAAAAATTACTAAAGATGCACAACTGTCTCCTAGAAAAGAAAGCCACTTCAAGCGTGCCTTAATATGACTGAGGTTCCGTGATCTCCATAAACCTTAAGAAACTTCTAGAGATTTACCTAAAAGAGCTTGCTGCTGGAAACGTTTTGTTAAAAAGCATCTGATGCAAAACAATCCATGCGTACAGCATGTAAACCCTCAATTTCGGAAAAGGACATAATTGAATCTATTTCCCAATCCTTAAAAGTCAGTCAAACCTGGGATACGATTGAAAAGATTCCCTATGCAATCCATACAACTGACCACTTTTATTATTATTATCATTATTATTATTATTGACACCGGTTGTCCGAGAACAAAGTCTCAACTAATCCCAGGGGTGCGCAGGCCCTCGGCAATGAGTTTCCTGTAAGTGCAGCTCGGGTAATTCAACGGGAAGTTCCCCCAGTCCGATGACCCCTAAAAATTGTTTGTATCCAAGAGGATTTGAACCTTAGACCAGGAGGGAGCATACCACCAAGACCAAGGTCTTTACCACTTGAGCCAACCACTAGGGGTTCATACAACTTACCACTTAAAATTGTTTATTTTATGCAATGCTATATAAATGCTAACCGTCAAAGGCACTCTTAACTCACTGTGAAACAGAACAGTAAAAAGTGAAACAAAGTGACCAAAAAGACTAGAAATGCACTCTGATAAGCAGTTCAAATGTATATTACATTTATCTTCCTGTAGTTTTTATTTTTTTAACAGTTTCTGGAAGGTCCTTGTTCATCACCTTTTTGGGGGATTTGGTTCCTTGATCAACTGGATATACTTTCTATAATATAACATTCAATCTTATACTTTTTGTTTCCAAAATACTGCACAAACATTTCTCACTATCACGTGAGCCATGCATGCATATTACGCATGCCTTTCAACTTGTTTAAATATACGAGATGAAAAAGGTATATAAAAATGAAATGATACCTTAGTTAGATCTGTTTACAGCAACACCATGAAATTAGAAATGGACAGAAAAATAGTGATGCAACCTTTAAATAAAAACTAAAGCCCACGGATACCAGACTCAAAGCCTTTTTTTTTTTAAAATTGAAAAAAAAAAAAGAATCATTGGGGTATCCATTGTGAAACATACTGCTTCAATCTGTACCCCCTTGTGAATACTCAAATCCACATAAAATTAGGTTTTTTGTTGCTTTTGGTAGAGCCAACCTGAATGCTAATTCACTATAAACAGGAAATCGTACCTGCATTTCCTATTCCAGGTTTTGACTGCATGATTCCCTGCGCATACATCAAAGAAGAATCCATAGGCAAGGATCTCTGATTAGCAGCCATGTTAACTTCGCCTTTGATATCCTACAGGAACAAAAAGAATCAATAGTTTAACCTTGTTGCAAAAGAACAAAAAAGGAATAATGCAGTGCTTAGCATCATGTTTTCAAGTCATTACGGTGTTATGTTGACTTCGTGCCTGGATTTGCTGTAATGCTGCAGTCACACTTCCAGAGTTTCCTTGGACCAACTGACTGTCTCAGAAAGATAAGCCAAGAGATATTCAGCTACCTACAGATAAAGTATCAGATGGATATAGTTAAAATAAAATCTACAGGCAAGTCTACCCAGGATGATTAGTAGTTGATTTCAAAAGGGCCATCCTAGCATCAAGAAGTGGTTGGGATGTCTCTGATTCCATTGGATTGCTATGCTTCATACGTTCCTCATACATCTTGGCTGCCAATGCACTTGCAGTAGACTGCCCAAGAACTCCTTCAGGATTTACAGAATTCACTGGACCGCCCAGGGGAGGATGATTAGGATCCCTTCGTTGCATCTGAGCCTGACGCATTAGTTGCAACTGCTGCATTTGCAGTTGCTGCTGTTCTTTTGCTTTAATTTGTTGAGCCTGCAAACCATTAACATGGGAGGGAATGGGAAAAATAAATGAGGGATTATCATCAGATGAAGAATCAAGCTAGTGGTTAAACATGAGCATAAAATTTGAAGATCCACCTCTATGTAAGCTGCAGCAGGCTCCGAATGTTTTTCATTGGTCCTAGCGATAAAAATGTCCCAGAAAACAGACCACCATTCAAAAAGAAACCCACCAGGAGCATCAATTGCTGCATGTGCAAGCTAATAGTTATATACACTAATAATCCAACCACCAAATTTCCAAACCAATTTTAAATTCAACCCAAACGAGGATCATGAGATCAGATCTTCTACATATTCATTCAGGTAAAGAAACATTACTTTTTGTTTTCGATATGTTTTCATTAAGGTTATAAAAGCGAGACTTTTCTTTACTTACCCAAAAAAATGTTTTCATTCAGGTCAAAATCTAAATTAAGAAATATAAAGGAAAACTATATATTAGACTAAAAAAATATTTCACGAAATTTAAGGGAAAATCCAGTACTAGTAAAACTATATATTACCTACAGGGTCTGGTGCAACCTTCCCTTCAGTCATGAAGGATTTCGCTGTGGCATGCAATTTTTTCTTCACCAAGTAATCATATATATAAACATCAAGCCTGGCGTTATTTGGTCAAAGTAAGAAAAGATTATAAGAAACCATTATCATAAACGTAGCAACAATAACATACGCAACATATAGCAGAATAGAATAGAAAGCAAATGATTTTACATTTTATCCGCTTCCCAATTGCTCTGCGCCATTGCTTCCAGTCCAAAAGAAGCCCGAACTGCGCAAGAACCAAAGAGATCCAAATTCAAATCCTCAATTACCGCCTCTCATTATCCCAGAACCAAAAAATATGAACCCACAAAAATATGGATGTGAAAGAAAAAAACAAAAAGAGGAAGTAAATTGGATTAAGAGTGAATTGACGGGAACTAACCTCAAAGTCAACTGAGAAAAATAGATCAAAGCCTGCATCAACAGTCCAAGATTTGCGCAGCAACGATCACCACTGTCAAAATATTCATATCAGAATTATAACAAAATCAACGAAATACTAATAATTGAAGAAGAAAAATTCGAGAAATAACTAAATTGTTGTAACATCCGAATTTGGAACCTGTATCTTGGAAATCGGTAATTCAAAACTTGAAAGAAGGAATGGAAAGGTCTGTTCTTGATCGGGAAGGGTATGAAGTTGGCGACGGGGAATAAATTAAGTAAAAATACAACGAGGAAGTTTAACAGAGAAAAGAGTTACAAGCAGAGCAGGGTACAACGAACCACAACAGCTTCGGAGTCCGAGGCTGAGGCTCGGAGCCCTTGTACGGGTTCTCTGAAGCGACTGATCTTTTGTGGTCAATAAAATTGGAACGACGGGCCGACGGCAGAAAGGGAGCCCAACTCTTATTTTGCCACGTCATATGGGCCCTACAGAATGGCTGGGTCATGTGATCGTGGACTTGGAACGGGATTGGGTTGGGCTCACGTTTTAAAATAGTGTAGACCTTGACATTTATCTTTATCTTTGTAGATTCTATTATAATATTTTAGAATTAGAAATGTTTAGTCTATAAATAAATTTTATAAAAATAAATTTATAAATTGATGCGACGTGTCATATTATAAAATTATTTTATTATAAGTAGATCTGACATCTCGTCATATCAATTTATAAATTTATTTTTATTAAATCCCTGATCGGACTAGGTGTTCGTGTTGGATTTATACCCTACACTCCATATAATTAATAAAATGTGCAATATCTTAGTTGTTTATACTCACTATATATCAAAACCATGAAGGATCACGGCCATATGGTGAACTTCATTAATTACTTCCTTTATTAATGAATATATATATTAACATGAAAGAACCAAATAGGTGAGTCATGCCTATTGAAACAATAGTACTCATGACAAGAAAGTGATGATGCATGGGCTTCACACAAACATGAGTACTGATCCTCTAAATGTGGTTTACTAAATTTTGATATATATATATATATATATATATATCATCATGTCAAGATTCACCACTCAATTAATTATCTCAATTTAGTAGTACCAATGTGTTATAAATATATCGTATTCTTGTAGTGATCTTATCAATTCAATTTCAGTTGAAGAACTTTACAATTGGGATCTGCCTGCAGTCGATGATCTCAACAATGATCATGAGCAACTGTCTTAACATAATGACAAGCTGGTGCATTCTTTTGAAGCAAATGCCAAAGGGTCAAATCACATTCATGTTTGGAACAAAACAAGGTACGTAAAAACTTCAACAGCTTAATTTGTATCCTATTGAGATGTGGCAATACTTGATACGATATATTAGTCTAATATAAACACGACACGATAATAACGAGTTTGAGTTTAGTCTTAACGGGTTCGGGTCAAATCGAGTTAACCTGTTAAAACATGATTGTTTAACGGGTTGATAACGAGTCAACTCGTTATGACCTGTTAAGAAAGTTAAAGTTACAATTATACTCTTATACATAAAAGTAAAATTGTTGGGATTATAATTTCGATATTTTTATTGTTTTGATTGTAATTTTAGACTTGTAGTTAGTTTTATATACATGAAATGTTTGCATGCACATCAACTTATAAAATTCAATATAATTAATTTGCATAAGTAAACAATAGATCATCATGATCACTTATTGAATTAACAATATTTTTGGAAAGGTTGCCTGCATTAATATCTTTTTCCTACAAGAAAAATGAGACTTATCATCCCATTTGATAATCTTTTTTTACAACCATGATCAAGTAGTGATTTTTTTTTTCTTTTTGCTTTTTAATTTTTAAATGAAAATGATTTTTTTTTCTTAAATTCTGTTTAATATTATTGGAAGTGAAAGAAGTTTTCATGGTTGTCAAAAAGGGTAGTCAAATCATGGGATGATATATAAATAATATGATGTCCAAACAAAATGCCAATATATATGCCTATTTAATTTTCTCAGTAAACGATGAATTGATATAAAGATGTACGTATGTTGTTGGCCATTAAATAATATCATATGATTAAGGTTGAGAAATTAAGTTGATCTAGCTTGCTGCTCCACACATGATCAGTACCTTAATTTCAACTTCATGATCTCCAAATGATCCAATATTGGCACGCGCGCAGCAGGTTCTACTCTTTTTGATCCCTAAAAATTAGAAATAGAAAAGCGAAACCTGAAAGTTCATGATGATCGAAGGAACTAGTTCTAGTTCTCCATGCACGCCACACGTCAAAAGCCAAGTCTAGTGCAAATTATTTATTGCTTATCCAACAGTATTGCCTTAATTCGTTTCTGAGCATGTTGGGGGAGAGGACAGTTGGACAAGTAAATATTCAATGACAGATCATGAGCCACATTTACTTATCCAATTAAGCATGATATATCTTACAAAAAACGTATTTCTCTACATGTTATTTATTGATACGTCGAAAATCATAAAATTTGAAATTCAAAAGAAAACTAATAAAATGAATCTTATAAGTAAAATTATGAGTAAAACTATAAGTACATGTAGTATTACTTTTTCTCTATACATACCACTCTTGTTCATTGCACCGCTCTATTATAGTGGGCTCTGCTTACTTTTATTTAGCTAGATGCATCTTCTTATTCTTCTTCGCATGCTGTCGTTGTTGTTGTAATTTTCTGCTTCTTTGTTGGAACTAACAATGGTGGCTCTTTCAGGTTGTCTTGTGGTTGTTTTGTTGTGTACTTTTCTTGCGAGTGGTTTGGTTATGGCTGATGTTATTGGGGTTGAGGATGACAAGCACGTAGTTGGTCCCCCACATTTGTATACAAAAGGAGGTCTACATCATGGGATTTATAATAGAGGGTTTAAACATGGATGGTTTGGTAAGGGTGGTGACCTTAGTCATGGTGGAAGCGGTCTAGGAGGTGGTGGTGGAGGTACGGGTGGTGGCTTAGGTGGTGGTGTTGGTGGGGGCATTGGCAGAGGAGCTGGTGGTGGTGGGGGTCTAGGTGGTGGAGCTGGTGATGGATCTAGGGCAGGTGGCGGGATTAGTCGTGGAGCTGGTGATGGATCTGGAGTAGGTGGCGAGATTGGTGGTGGAGCTGGTGGGGCTGGTGGAGGAGGTTTAGGTGGAGGCATAGGTGGTGGTCGATCTCGGGCCTGTCTCTTATACACATCTAGATGTGTATAAGAGACAGGGTGGTGGTGGGGGTCTAGGTGGTGGAGCTGGTGATGGATCTAGGGCAGGTGGCGGGATTAGTCGTGGAGCTGGTGATGGATCTGGAGCTGTCTCTTATACACATCTAGATGTGTATAAGAGACAGGTGTAGGGTTTGGTGGTGGAGGTGGAGGTGGAGGTGGAGGTGGAGGTGGAAGTGGTGGTGGCAGATTTGGCAGTGGTGCTGGTAGTGGTGCAGGGTTTGGAGCCAGTGGAGGGTTTGGCAATGGCAAAGGTGGAGGTGGAGGTGGAGGTGGAGGTGGAGGTGGAGGCTCTGGGGGTGGTAGTGCACACTAGTGTGCTTGCTTGGATGAGCTTCTGCAACAACTACAGAAATTGTTCATTCTATACATGATATACATAAGTCATATATATGCTGGTTTATATGGGGTGTGTTGCTCATTCTTTCTCATATTTTAGTCACTATAAATTAACTTGCATTGAAACTTTCAAAGTTTAGAGATGCTTCTCTATTTGAAAAGAATATTTATCAGTAGTTGCAGCTGCTTCATGTTGGAAGCTGCATCTATATAAATATATATATATAAGCTTGTAATGCATTTCTCAATATATTATCATGAATAAAATCATTCCAAAGTCTAATTTAGTTTATCATTTGTCAAAGTTTATTTTGTCATCTCTCTATTATACTACACCATTAATATGATCTCACTCTTGTTCTATTATGATGATACAAGATAACTAAACCGCTCTCTTACTTAACCTCTAATAATAATAAATTATGACCTAAGTACAGACAATATGTGTCCAATTAGTGAGGCATTCACAATAAAAAAGAATTAAGAAAAAATTGCAATATGCAGAAAACACAACCAAAAAACTATCATGGAAAAAAAAAACCAGATGTTGCTCATGAATCAATTTGAAGATCATCAATCGTACTTCCTTTCTGCTATCATGAATCAATTTTTTTTTTAGAAAAATGATTGTTGCTCAATTTTATTAATTACCCTTAATTATGGCGGATGAACGCATATTACAAAAATGATAAACTTGGAAGTTACAAATATAGAAAGATAAAAGCTCCAAAACCCAAGTTTTTGAAAGGAAATGAGAAACATAAAGGGAAAGTGCCACATAACTAAGTAATAATCTAGGAAATTAGTGCTGAATAGTCGGAAGACCTACACGATCCAGAGAGAGCAGAGCAATCATAGGTTTAGGGAGTTGAAGAAGAGAAGAAAAACTGATCGTGTGTCCCGTTGCACCATAATTGGTTAGGCTGTTGGCAAGTGCATTACCTTCTCTGTATACATAATTGATGTTAAAAGGGAAAAAGTTCTTGAAATTGTACAATATCATCCCAAATATTGGTATAATTCTAAGGGGAAAGATTCTTTATTAAGCCAATTAACAATAATAAGAGAATCAATCTCAACAATCAATTCAGAAGCACTCAGTTCATAGCTTAAAATTAAGAGAACTGCTACAGCTACTAAAAAAGTAGCTCAAAAATGTGTCCCGAACGTGTGTTTTATTTTTTATTTTTTTATATATTTTTTTAATCATCATAAACATTTTTAAAAAAAATAAAAAATTCACAACATCATTAAAAAACACCTCCTTAATCACTAAGTAAAAAAAAAAAGAGAAGGAAAATTCGGAACACTTTTTGGGTCCTGAAGCATTTTTGTAAAATTAAACCAATTCTCAGAGCAAGTTTTGCTATACAACCTATACCACACTCTAGACTCCACATTTTTTTTAATTTTTAAAATTTTTAATATTTTTAAAAATTTTTTTTTTGAGTTTATTCTTTTAAATTATTTCAAATTTTTTATTCATTATTTATATAATAAATATTTGATAAAAGAAAAAAATAATAAAAATTAAAAAAAAATATTGAGTGTAGAGTGCTAGGAGATTGTGAAGATTTTTTGTCTCGAAACTAACAATTCAGCGAGAGCGTTGATACCTCCTGTACCCAAAAAAAAAAATAAAAATAAAAAAAAAGGAAACTTGCAATGATAGAGAAATTATAAGAACGTAAAATACCACCACATCTCGCATTTAAAAGGTAACAAGCACCGTCAATGTTTTAGCTTGAGAGTACCTAAAAGAAGTAGAATCCACTTGACTAAAATTGGCTGTTTGGTTCGGACAGTTAACCAAGGGATGTGTAAAAAGCTGAGAACTTCAGCGTTGTCCTTATGAGTGCTATGAAAAATCTCGTGAATCTCATTTGAGTTAACACAAAGTAAACAAAGTAATTAAATGAGAGGAAAAATAAAGCTTATGCATCAGCCAAATTAAACGACTAAAGAAGAGGAGGATTGAAGAAGATTTTGCCTACTGGCTGTGCATATCGATAGATATATATATATATCTCTATTATATAAGTGTCTATCTAACTATTACAATGTTTTTTCTTGTTTTTCTTGTTAAAGTTTCTTGTTTCTCGTTAACTCCGTTAACTTTTGCCCAACAATTCTATCCCTTTGTCTAGCTAGTGTGTACATTTTTGCCCCCTGAGTTCCTTATATTTCGTTCGTCTGATCGAGGGTGTTTTGGTCTTTTTAGTGAAGGTGCGTCAAAGAGTAGCAACTAATTTCTTGTGCATCTTCTGTTTCCTCCTCTCTCTCAACTCAGACCCTCTCTCTCTTCTGTTTCTGCTTCTATTTAACGTGTTTAGTGCTGGACAGCAGTTCTTCTTCAAGGAGCAGGAGCTCTCCGTCGATTTCTCCACTGTTGGCGTGCAGTCACCGTAAGGAAGATCCATCGACATACACGGCTATATGAAATCTGGAAAATACATAGCATACAAGGCATTAATTAAATAAATTCCACAATGCATTAAAAGAGGTAAAATCTGAAAAAGATACAAGCTTTCAACTACGATGGCTTAGTTTTGCATCACAACCACAATCCAACGAAAGGAAATCAGGGTTAGGGCTTATACCTTTGGTGGATCTCTTCCCAAAACAAAAAACACAGAATAGGAAAGGCAGGTTTGGCTTGGGGAACTAGAGAGCACACAAAATCCTTGACTTGTTATTTTCCTCTTGAGAATATGAAATAATAAGTGCTTGGGCTTAATTGGAAGGAGAACAAAAACGGGGAGAGAAAGAGAAGTGTCGTACGGATAGCCTTGAGGACTTGAGAGAAATTTTTCCTTTTCCTTGCCTTGGAAGCCAACAGGTTGGAGGGGGTAAACTTTTGAGACTCCTTCCAAAATGGATGATGAGGATTAAATTTGGGAAGATATTTCCCTTACTTAACAAATCATGGCTAAGATTAAAGGAGTTTTATACTTAAAATAAATAAAATAGTAAAACTAGGGGTAATGTTGTACAATCATATAAGTATACCCTTCCCTCATTTTAATAAGTCCCATTTAAATAAAAGTATACTCATCTTAAAATAAAATAATTAAAAATATTTATTTTAAAATGCATAAAAGAATATTTCATTTAAAGAATTAATAAAAAATGACGTAAAATAACATTATTTATATTGAAAGAAAGAAATTGAACTGCATTGCATTAAGATCTCGACACACGAACTCTCTTCTATAGTTCTATGGTAAAGGATGTAACATGATTAAAAAAATGAATTCTAGATACTTAATGTACAAATTAATATGTACTTGTGACGTGTTGCCTGATCACATCATATATGCATCTTCCACGACTTAATTTACACGATGATCATAAAGAGGTGTCATGCATTGCATGGTCTGCCACAAACCAGCTAGCCAGCATCTTGAACTAATTTTTTTGTTAAACTTGCATTAAACAAATTTAGCAAAATGATCAATTTGTAAAATTTGTATTAAACTATGGCATATTTTGAATTAATCATTTTGTTTTCTAATCTATCCAGACATGTAATTATTATACTTTACTAACATATCATTATCCAAAGATATTTGTTAACATTTGTTAGATAATTTATTAACAATTTTTCTTTTATAAAAAATCATATAATTTTTGTAAAAAATCTAAACTAGGCAAACGTCCATTGGACGTTGCTCTATTACTAGTATATATAAATATAAATATTTCTTACTTAAGATTTGAAGACGAAACAAGAAAAAATTGTATGCTTGGCTTGTTTGGAAATATATCCCATCCCAAAATTCTCATAACATTTCATCTCATTTTTTTCTCAAACATAATTCAAATACAAAATTTATAAACGAATCATTACAATTTTTTCAAACTAATCATTACAACTTTTTCAAAACTTTTAAATAAAAAACAAAAAACAATTTAATTTTTTTCAAATCCTCAAACAAAAATAATATTATAACAATATTTTAACTTTATAATATTTTTTATTCAATTTTTTCTCTTTCATTTCCCAAAATCTAATAAATACTCAATTCAAACTATCTCACTACTATTCACAAACTATCTTACTACTATTTACAAAATTATCATCTCATCTCCCTCCCCAAACGAGCCTCATCATGTACACTATTCCAACAAAGATCAAGCGAGGATGATACATATGTAGATGATGAGCTAGGTGATAGTAATTAATACTGCTTTATTAAACATATATAGGTTAATTTATTCTCTGGGTACATATATATGATATATCTTGCTTACTTGTTGCTACATTCAGGATTCGGACCAGTAGCTAGGAACACCATAATTAGCAGCAGCAACTTCATATTGTCGATTTGTGGAATTTTTCTTATTCTGTATTGGATGCAATTCGGCCACTCATGTGGATCATTGTTGTAGTGTTGGAGTTGTCTAGCTTTGAATGAGTGAGATAATAATATGGGCATATTTGGAAATTGATCACATGCATGTAGGAGGATCATGAAAGAAAGTAACATTAATCAAGAGAATCCCGAGAAAATTCAAGGCCACTAATAATATTAGAGCTAGTGATGATCTTATTTTGCTAGCTAGCTAACTCTTGCAATTGAGTTAGAAGAGGTAACTGTTGGGATGAACGCAAAAAATATAGTAGAATATTTTTATAAAGAATAATTAAATCGACAATCTGACTAGTAAAAATAAACTCACAAATAGAATAAAAAAAACCAAGCAACCCACAAGCAAGACAACAAGATTTTTACATGGAAAACTCTTCAATCCGAAGGGAAAAGCCATGGGACCTAGTACAATTAAAACTTCCACTATCAAGAATAATGGGGTTACATTAGGGTTGTGCAAAATTCTGAAATTTTCGACTCCGCCCGACATCCACTCTGATTCCGACTTCGACGGAGTCAGAGTCATCAGAATTCGGAGTAGCTTCGAATAGATAATCGGAGTCGGAGCTCCAACTCCGACTCCGACTCCAACTCTGATTTTTTTTAAAAACAAAAACACAGCTATAAAACGACGTTGTTTTGAACATTGGCTCGAGCGAGATGTCGAGCGCAAGTCGAGCGAACCTCTCTGGAAGAGTTCTGCTCGAGCGCCACGTCGAGCGCACTTCGAGCGAACCTCTCTGCATGGGTTCCGCTCAAGCGCTGAGTCGAGCGCACATCGAGCGAACCTCTATGTATGGGTTTCGCTCGAGCGCTGAGTCGAGTGCAATACGAGCGAACATCTCTGTATGAATTCCGCTCGAGTGCTACGTCGAGCACACTTCGAGCGAACCTATCTATATGGGTTCCGCTCGAGCACCGTTCGGAGTTCTGCTCAGAAGTCGGAGTTTCAATCGGAGGTCGGAGGTCGGAGCTCTGACCTCCGATCGGAGTTGGACTCCGACTCCAGTTTGGAGTCGGAGTCGGAGGGACAGTTTGGCTCCGACTCTAGTCGGAGTCGGAGGTCGGAAACGACAACTCCGACTCTGTTGAAGTCGGAGCACAGCCCTAAGTTACATATTGTCTTCTCTAGAGTAATCTTTAGAGGCTACAAGTACATTAAGAATATCTATATTCTTGGTTCAATACATAATCATCATTATACAAGTGGATATCAACTAGGATTATAAGAAAGATCTCACCAAGTGGGTATTTGCAGTAATAAAAAAAAATTAAAAAAAAAAAACTTCATCAAAATGAAGTTCTCGCCATCATATAACGTATTGAAATTTCGTCAAAATTATATCACAGATGATCCTTCAAAACTCCAATGGAAGTGTGAGAAAATGAAAAATTCTTAACTCTTTCGTACGTACAACTGCAACTCTCCCTCCCTTCTTTCTTTTTCCTTTTCTTTTCTTACTTTTACACCAACACACGGCACACTTTTCCGAATCACAAAACCCCACTTGTAAAAATTACTAAATTGTCACTAATTAGTAGCTTAAATGGGCTTAAGTGGTATAGAGGGAACCACCCAACAAATCTTCCCCCTCTTAGGGGTGATAATATATGACACGACTCGTTAACCCAATACGAACACGACACGATAAAAACGAGTTAGAGTTTAGTTTTAATAGGTTCGAGTCAAAATGAGTTGACCTGTTAAGACATGATTGCTTAACAGGTTGATAACGGGTCAACCCGTTTTGACTCGTTATGATCCGTTAAGAAAGTTAAAATTATAATTATACCCTTATACCTAAATATAAAATTGTTGGGACTTTAATTTCTATTTTTTTATTGTTTAGATTGTAATTTTGGACTTATAGTTAGTTTTATATTTTTTATAGATATTGTGATTTTAACATTTATATAAAATTATGCTAAACTTAACTAGGTCAAACGGGTTAATTTCGAGTCTGTTCAACCTATTTACATAAATGGGTCAAAACGGGTTGACACGATACGACCCGTTATGTTAATGGGTCGTGCTAAAATTTAAGATTTTGACACGATAAACTTAACAGGTCGGGTTATGGTTGACCCATATAATATAAATACATGTCTTGACTAGGGGTGTAACCGGTCCGGTCCGGTCCAGTTTTGGATAAAATCTAGGACCGAACCAGTATGTATCGGTTTTGTATTTTTCAAAACCGATTACGTGCCGGTTACCCTCCTAAACCGGTACTTCTGGTTTTACAGGTTTCCGGGCCGGTCCGGTTCTGTTTTTCGGTTTTTTTTAAATGTAAGTTTCACAATTTGTCATTAAAAATTTGTTTATAAAAAAAAACTGATTTAAAAAAAATTGTTTTATACTTTTATTAATATATTAGACTATATAATAGTATTAATATTAGACTATTAGTATAGTTATAAGTTATATATTAGTATTAGTTATAAACTTTTAGTGATTTAGTATTAACATTTTATGTAATAATTTATAAATTATAATAAGAAATTATTTCATATATGAATATATATAATTATATATATTATATATAAAAATTTCACATAAAAATTTCATATAAAACTTATATATATTAATATTTAATATATAAAAAATATTTTGTATAAAACTTATATATAAAAATATTATTTTTTATTTTTTTTATTCAACCGGTCCGGTTCGGTCCAAAAAATCCCGGAACCGGCCGGTTTTTACATTTTAAAAACCGGTTCCGGACCTGACCGGCTCAAAACCGGTAAAACCGGTCCGGTTCGGACCGGTTTTCCGGTTTTTCGGTTTGAGTTTACACCCCTAGTCTTGACACAACACGAACACGACCCGTTAACACGATTTGACATCCCTACCCCCTCTTGAATATGCGAGGGGCTCCACCAAGCCTATTTTTCCTCTACATATTTCAAGTTTTTTGCATAGATGATAGTATTTTAAATTTCGTTCAGGTGATTATTCTAGTTTAAGTACTGAAATGGAATATTTCGGTACTAGTGTATTCCAAAGTACCGTTTCGGGATTAGTTATATATTATATATAAATATTTATATGTATATATAAACTAACTACTAATAGAATAAATACATATATATGTGTGTATCATGTATATGTGTATATATATGGAAGAATTGAAGATTTGTAAAATGAATATACGTTGAGTTGAGATACAAAAACAAAGAAAAAAAAGAATAGAGAAATTATTAAAAATAATAATATTTAAAAAAAGAGAGAATGTGGGGACATATTTAAAGTTACAAAAAATTAAAATTATATAAGTACATTTTATATTATAGAATTAATTAAATAGCATCTGGATTTAAAATTTACAAAAATGTCATTCAAGCATAAGAAAATTGCAAAAATAGTTTGAAACGGATAGGGACCGAAATGCTAATTTCGGCTAGCATGGCTTAAACGGACCGAAACGGGCCGGAATTTGGAGCGAAAAGAAACGAGAAGGTATAGTGTACCGGATAATACATCAGAACGAAAAATTCCAGCCGAAACGGAACGAAATTTAAAACTATGATAGATAGTAGTTTTGTGATCATATCTGACCCATTTTCATCATGCATCAAAGAAGAAGGAACAACAATTTTATCTCCAATGCATCACGAATTCAGTGACACCTTATATCTTGAATGAAAAGTTGAGTTCTTACTGAAATTGATAACATTTTGACTATCACAATAGATAATATACTTCTCTTGTTTCTATCCAATTCTTCCAAAAACTTCTTCATCCATAGCAACTCCTTGCTAGCTTCAGTGATGGCAATATAATCAGCCTATGTGGTAGACAAAGCAACACATTTATGGAGTCTGATTGCCATGATACATCTCCTATTGAATAAGTAATCAAGTACCTTGAAATAGACTTCCTAAAATCAATGTCACTATTGAGATTTGTATCTATAAACCCATCAAGCATAGGCTTACTATTTTCAAAGCATAAACACACACTGGAAGTACCTCTGAGATACCCAAGAATCCATTTCACATCTGCCCAGTATCCTTAGCCAGAATTATAGAGGAATGGACTAATAATTTTAACAGCATGAGTGATATCAGGTCTTGCCATGACATATATTAAGTTATCACGAAGGGAGTGCATCTGGACTAGATTTTTTTCTTGTCCGGTCTGGAACCCAAAATTTGGGTGAATCTGGGTAGTTTTTGCCTGGCGGGTAAGATGAATCTGGATCCGATTATGTAACTCGGTTATCCATAGTCGGGTCTTTTTTTTTAAAAAAAATCGTTTTGTTTTGCTAATTAACCCAGCTTCAATTTTCCTTACGCAGTTATGCCGTTTTGGTCACAAAACTATGACTTTTATTAAGATAGAAAAATAGAAAATAACGTTGCACATTATCTGGAAGCCTCCTAACTGAACTAGAACTGGAAGTCCGCTTCTCCGTGTCTCTTAGTTCTGAAATGAGCTTTCAAATTCCAAGAACATTACCCCTTTCTTCCTCCAAAACCACAATCCTCAATCCCACAACCAAACCCACTCACTCAAAGCTCCCCTCTTAACCAAAGACTACACGAACCTCTCACTTTGTTACCCATTTCAGACCCTTTGCTCCAAAACCCATAATCATCACTGCCATTTCTGCAATTGGGTTTGGCAGATCGTTTCATCATAGTAAGAGTAGCTTTTGGGGTGGTGTTGCAGCCATGGTTGCAACTGGGTCAATCTAGAATTCGGAGGAGTGGGGACCATCCTCTCGCTCTAGCAGTTCGAATTTTGAGGCAAAAAGGCATAAAGTAAGTATGATTTTCATGTGTTTAAAATATTTTTGCGTAGAATAGAGGCTTAGAAATTTGATTGAATGTTGGTCAATTGTGGGGTTTTGTTCGATTGCTCATGTGTTTAAAAAGTCTTTTTTTTTTTAAAAAAAAAAAAGCAAAAAAAGGTAATAAACCCAGGTATCCGGCTTTATATCCGGTTACCGTCCTGATTTTTTTTTTAGATTTATCCAAGTGGTTATCCGCCTAGTTTTTAAAACTTGGATACAGATTCAGTTATAGCCAAGTATCCGGATTTGTATCCGGTTCTACACCCCTAAGCTATCCACAAGTGATGCATAAGGCATATTTTGCGTCTCTTCTATTTTTTACTTGTAGGACTCTACTTTGAACTTAACTTCAAATGACCTACAAGTGGAGAACTCACCGGTTATACCTTTTTTATATAACTCTCTTGAGATAGCCACAACTTGACATTCTTTCTGTACAAGAAATCTTCATACCAAGGATATGTTTTGCAGACCCTAAGTCTTTCATAGTAAAAAATTTATTCAACTATCTTTTCACTTTGTCAATTTTTTCATAATCGCGACCAACTATCAACATCTCATCCATATATAATGTGAGAATAATAAAGTCACTATCAAAGATTTTTTTAACAAATACACAATGATTAGAAGTAGTTTTATCATACCTATGGTCAACCATAAAGAAATCAAATTTCTTATACCATTGTCTAGGCCCCTGCTTAAATCCATATAAACTCTTTTTCAGTTGACACACAAGATGTGCTTTGGCCTTTGCTGTGAGCCCCTATGGTTGCTCCATATATATTTCCTCCTCCAAATCACTGTGGAGGAAAACAGTCTTCATATCAAAATTTTCAAATTTTTTTTTTTAATTCATACTGTAGCAAAATTCAAGACAACTCTAATAGAAAACATTTTTACCATAGGCGAAAATATTTTTTCAAAATCAATGCCATTCTTCTGACTAAACCCCATCATAATCAAATGTGCCTTGTACCCTGGTTGTGAGTTATTTAGTTTGATCTTCAATTTGAAAACCCATTTATTCTTTTGTGCTCTTTTACCCTTTGGTAGTTCTACCAATTTATAGGTATGTTTCTCATGTAGGGATCTCATCTCCTCTTGCATGACTGTCAACCACCATTTTTTTTTTCTTATCATGCAACAAAGCCTCTTGATAACATTCTGGCTCTCCCCCATATGAAATCATAACATACTCAACAACAGAAAATTTGGTGGATGGTTGACACTCTCTGATAAATCTTCTTAATTGATTTTCTGCTTGCAATTCTGAATGAGATTGCTTTGCTTGTTGTTATGGTATTATATAATCAATTTCAACTTTACCACTTTCAACAGTATCAATATGTTCTTCCAATACATACCAATGTTTATCATGCATCAAATAAGAAGGAAAAATAGAATCCATATCCACAAGTTCTTCATTTAAAGAATTAGGCTTTTTACTCTATTCACATCTTAAATGGTTTTATTTTTAAAGAAAACAACTTTCTACTTTTCTAAATTTTCTTCTTGACTGGATCCTACAATCTGTAATCAAATTCTTCATGTGCATAACCCATGAAGTCTGACTACTTGGATTACTTGCTTTATAGCTTGGACCTCTCATCTTTAGGAATATGAATAAAAGCCTTGCAGCAAAACACCCTCAAATGTTTGAGAGAAATATATTTCCATGTCCAAACCCTTTTAGGAATGTCACCATCCAAAGGAACTGAAGATGAAACGTTGACCAAGTCAATTGATGTCCTCATTACGTAACTCCCAAAAGGAATTAGGCAATTTTTCATGAGAGAGCATACACCTAATTCTTTCACAATTTTGTTGTATTCATTCTCTCTGCTACACAATTTTGCTCTAGTGTCTTAGGGCTTATTTTCTCAAGCCCGATGTCATGACTTCTGCAATACTCTTTAAATGGTCCTTTGTACTCACCACCATTATTTGCCCAAACACATTTTTAATTTCTTCCCATTTTCCTTTCAGCTTTCACATGTAGGAGCTTGAACACATATAGTACTTGGTCTTTAGTTTTAAGTGGAAATGTCCTCACTTTTCTAGAGTGTTCATCAATAAAAGTAACACAATAAAGTGCACCACCAAGATTTTTTACATTGATGGTGCAAATGTCAGTGTGAAATAAGTAAAGAATATTACCCTTTCTAGATGGAGAGAATTTATGAAAAGAAATTCTTCATTCCTTTCCCATAAGACAACGAGTACAAGACATTAATTGTGTACCTTTGATTTTGGATAGGAGCTGCTTTTTTACAAGAATCTAAAGTCCTTTCTCTCTAATGTGACCAAGCCTCTTATAACATAACTCAGTTGAGATTTCATTCTCACCAGCAATAACATCTACATTGATCAAACTTGCATTTGTCTTATAGAGAGTGTTGATCTTCCTTCTCTTAACTAAATAAGAGAACCTTTACTAAGTTTCCACTTTCTACCTTCAAGGTGATTATGTTAGCCTTCATCATTCAATTTTCAATTGAAATCAAATTAAAACGCATTTAAAAACCATGCTTGATATCTTTAAGAAGTAACTTGCATCCATTTTTGGTTTCCAATTGCACATCCTCTATGTCCACAATTTGACACTTTGCTTCATTTTCCGTTCTAACCCAACCAAAGTTACCACTGATATAGGAAAAGAAGAAATCTTTGCAGGGGTAATATGAAAAGAAGCTACTATATCAATTACCCAAGTAGAATCCTAATAAGCGACATTAACATGAGCATCATCACAAGCAATGAACATAATAGTATCAGGTGCAATTGCTTTAATTTATTTTTCTTCTTTCTGCACTTCACCTTTTCATTTTAGCTGTTCCTTTCTAAACTTTTTGCAATCTTTCTTCATATGCTCAAGCTTACCACAGTGAAAACATTTTATTCATTTTCTTAAAGTGGACCTTCCTCTTGGCTTGTCACGATTGTTATCACCATGAGGTTTTCTACTTTTACTCCTCCATCGATTTTTTGTAACAAGTGCATCTAAATGAGAAGAAATACCATGCTCTTTCCTTCTTACCTCTTCATTGAACATGTTATTTTTCACTATATCCATAGTTATCGTACCATTAGGAGTTGAATTACTGAGAGATACAACCAAAGTCTTCCACTTGTCTGGCAAGGAACTCAACAAAAGTAAAGCTTGGACCACATCATCCAAGACAAGCTTCATGGTAGACAACTCATTTAACAATTTTTGAAAATTATTTAGATAATCTGCAACACTTTTTCCATCCCTGTACTCTTAATTCACAAGCCTTCTTATCATAAAGACATTATTTGTGCAACCTTGCACTCATAAAAACTGTCTAATCTTATCTAGACACTGTAAGCATACTTATTTGGCTACATGATGAAATACACTTTGATCAACCCATTGTCTAATATGATTGATAGATTTCCTGTTCAGTTTCTTTCATTTGTCATTAGTTTTTTTTTTTTTTTTTTCAGTTTAATACCAGTCAAATCAATAGATCCAAAAAACTCTTTGCAATACAGAACATCCTCCATCCTCATCTTCCAAATTGAGTAATTTGAATAAGTGAGTTTAATCATGCTACCAAATGAATCCATATAGATAATTAGCAAAATAATCAACAAGCTCTGGTACCACTTGGTTAGGGTGAACATTGAAAACACAACGAAATATTTTCTACATTTTTTGTGTAAATTAAATTGGCAATCTTGTAAAAATAAACTCATAAACAGAATAAAGAAAATCAAGCAAGATACTAAGGGGATGCTTGGTAAATGAAATAAGATGAGAAATATGTGAATATTAGTGAAATAATTTGAGATATGATGATCTATGAGATTTTAGGAAAGAAGAGAAAAAAATGAATAAAAATATTATAAAATTAAAATATTATTATAATATAATTTTTTAATATAATTTTTATTTTGAGATTTGAAAAAGTTAAATTATTTTGTGTTTTGTTTGGGTGTTTGGGAAAATTGTAATGATCAGATAAAAAAGTTTAAAATTTGAAATTGAAAAATGTTTGTATTTAAGTGATGTTTGGAAAGGAAATGAGATGAAATGAAACCATCCCATCTTCCAAACAACCCCTATTTTTACAAGAAAAACCCTCCAATGCAAATTGAAAAACCACAGGCGTGTTAGTCTAGTTAAGGCTTCCACTATCAACAATAATGAGGTTACAGATTATCTTCTCTAGAACAATCTCTAGAGGCTACTATTACGTAAAAAAAAAAATATCTATATTTATTACTCAATGCATAAATCATCACCATATAAGTAGATATCAACCAGGGCAATAATAAAGATCTTACCAAGTGAGTATTTATAGTAAATAAATAGAGAGGAATTATTTCAACGATCAATATCATTCAAAACGAAGCTCTCGCCATTAAAAATAATATACTGAAATTTCGTCAAATCGGACCAACAATAATCCCTCAAAACTCTAATAATGGAAGTGTGAGAAAGAGACAAATTCCTACTCTTTCATACGTATGGCCACAACTCTCTCTCTCCTTTTTCTTTTCATTTTCTCATTTTTACACCAAGTCACCTGCAGGAGATCAATATCCATGAAACAGTTGCAGCACCAATTAGTGCTTTAGGAAGAAAGAAAGCACCAGTAGTGGAGGGTACTATTTAACCATTGCCGTACGTAGACGTTGGAGGGTGGTAGTCTTAATTAATTTAGTGCAGATCAGTGCAATACATGATGAGTTGGATAATTTTAGAATGATGAATACAATGATTTAATCCTATGATCTATAATCATAGTAATGCCAACACTACTACTTTGTCTGGATGGATGCCCGGCCATGATCAATCCTTCATATATTCACGCAACACCAAGTGGATCAATGGTTTTAATTATATCCATATACATTAACCATAATAGTTCCAGTATGGATATGAATATTACACTCTACCTTTATGGAATTGTATCTATACCAAAAATCATCGATGTTATATATATTAGTAATATTCTTGATCTTCATCCTAATTATCTTTATATATATATATATATATATATATATATATATCATCCTCATTCACACAGCATGCATAGTGATCTGGCGGATTTTAAGTGGGCTTCATTTAAATGGTTGATAGAAGAGACCATTTGAAATATGATACATTATTATATGGTATTAATGGAGATGATATAATTTATTATATATGAAGAGTATCATTCCTCATATTATATAATCTAATGGGATTAAATGTATATATTATCATCATGAAGAGTATAATTCCTCATATTATATTTTCCCATTAGAGTATCAATATTCCTCATATTTCCCATGCGAGGGACAAGGAAATATGTTGTTTTGTGTCTAAAGCCAATTAATTAGCAACCAAGATGCATGTCTTGGTGATCATTTGAAAAATTTTCTTTCTGATTCTTGAAGTGATCAGTGCTTGATCTAATTAAGTTCTTGAATCCCAAATTAAGGTATATTATTATATGTGTTAGGGACTAAATTGACTGGGTCAAACCTTTTGGAAACATATCACTAAGGGAAGAGATAAAGTCAAGAGATAAGGCAGAAGAGATAAAGCAAAGAAATTAGCTCAGACTCCTAAAAGGAAAATGTTTCACAGGACAAATTTGACTCTATCGTTCCATGGAAATAACCTATATAAATAGCCTACAGGAGGGAGGTAACAAATGGGGGACGAGATTTATTTGCTACTTTATACATTTACTCTTATACTATTACTGACTTAGGCATCGGAAGCATTCCCTTAAACCCCCAAGACGCTTTATTTTTTGGTTGCAGGCGATCGTCCGATTGTGGTGGTGAAACACATCCTCAACAGTTGGCGCCGCCTACAAGATCTTTTGGTCTCACACTTGCATGCTTTTCACATGCCCATCACCACACGGTCTCAAGCAACTAGAGATCAAAAAGAAACTTCACAAAACATGGAGGAGAGACTTGTGGAAATGGAGGAGGTAATAAAGAAACTTACCACAAAGATTGACTCACTGCGAAAGGAAAATGAGGCTCTCAAGTCACAAAACGGGCCGTCGGGAGAGGACGCGACACCCAGTCAAGTTGACAAGGCAGGGATGGAGGCAAACAGTGCAGGTATTGGCAAAGGCCACCAGAAGGACGAGGAAACGAAGATGCTACATCACGACGTGCGCAGCCTGATGGATAAATATGAGGAGATGGCCAAGAAGATGGGAACATCCTCTTCAGTCGATCAGCTGCTGTCCAACACAAATCTACCATTCCCTATGGAAATTATGGTGATGCCTTGGCCTCTAAAGTTCAAGGTCTCGTCGGTAGACCTGTATGACGGCTCAAAAGATCCCTAGGAGCATCTTGAGACTTTCAAAGCCCATATGATACTTCACGAGTTCCCGGGAGAAATTGCGTGTATTCCTTTGACTCTAAAGGGATCGGTGAAAAGATGGTTCTGTACACTACAACCAAATTCCATAGAAAGTTTCGAATAGCTGGGCCGGCAGTTCTTGACCCAGTTCATGGCGAGTAAAAGATGCAGGAGACCAACCGTGTACTTATTAACTGTCAAACAGAGAGAAGATGAAAGTTTGAAAGCGTATTTAACACGATTCAATAAAGAGAAGATGACAGCCGACGATCAAGACGAGAAAATCACAATAGCAGCGTTGCTAGGAGGTATTATGCCAAGGAGCCTTTTCATGGCCGAGCTGACCAAGAAAACCCCTTCCACTTTACGAGAGTTCATGGACAAGGTTGACGATTTTGTTAATGCTGAAGACACCCTTATCGCCTTGACCACCCAACCAGAAGGAACGAATGAGTGGGAACTGAAAGGAGGACAGAGGAAAGACCGAGATGGGGTCAAAATGCAAAGAGAGACCAACGGGAGTTAAGGCGAGATAGTAATTTAGGAAGACATAATGGCGGTTATATGCACTTTCGTAAGTAAATCAATAGGTATCACGGGCAAGCAAAAATCTGCCACTAGTACCTGTGGTGGCCAACGAGCATGCAACAACAAGCCTCGTCGCCCCATGGCGACCAAGCTTTCACTTACCAGAAACTCCTAGCCAGCCCCTGTGTACTTACCCACTGTAAGTTTCTCGCCCAAATTATTTTGTGTGCCTACTGTAAGTCCCTCTCACCACAGTTAGCTACTAGCTCAAAAAAAAAAAAAAAAAAAGCATGCATGTGCACTGTCCAATTGAGCATCCGCACACAACTAACCCAAACTGCCATCCATGGTTGTACCGTTGCACCAAATAAGTTGCTCCACCGCGTTGCCCAAAACAAATTAGTCACCCACAATTTGCTCGCCATGGAGTTTGGAGTTTGTTAGTGTGCTCTCGCCACAATCTATGGACGTTTGCTCGACCTCGAGTTTGCCAGTGTGCTTCCTTGCCACAATCTGTGAACTTTTGCTCGCCACGGGGTTTGCTAGCCACAGTGACTTCAGCCCATGGTTTGCTCGCCATACTTGAGTTCCACTTCACTCGTTGCTCTCCCAGAGGTGTTGCTCGCCAATTGCTTAACCACGGGATAATCCTCGCTAGTTATGCACTGCATAGAGCCTTCTTCACCAGTTACACACCACACAAAGTGTCTCTCGCCATACACAGTATTTTCCAGGCCATATACACATGAATTTTATTCAGTATCATGAGCATCCCATGTCCTCATCGTTGCCAAAGCATTGTGGCCAATGGATATCGCTCATATGTCACCTGCCTTCACCACTCAAGTGAGATGGACCAGGTTTTCAAACTTCAAACTTGTGGTTTGGATTATTTAAACCTAACATGTTTGTTTTTGTTGGTACGATCGATCTCTAGCTCTTGCCACATATTGTGGTCTCACTTTTTCTCCCATTTCAAAGGGTTATGTGGTCGAGGCACTCTCCTACTACATCCATTGCCAGAGGTAAGCGGTCAAGGGCATCACTTGCATTGCCAAGGTTACGTAGTGGAGGGCATCTTCCGCTACACCCATTGCCAGGGTTACGTGGTGGAGGGCATCTCCCACTACACCCATCGCCAGAGTTACGCGGTCGAGGGCATCACTCTCATCGCCAGGGTTACGCTGTCGAGGGCATCTCCCATTACACCCATCGCCAGGGTTACGCAGTCAAGGGTATCTCCCACTACACCCATTGCCAGAGTTACGCGGTCAAGGGCATTACTCGCATCGCTAGGGTTAAGCGGTCGAGGCAGTCTCCCTCTAGCCTAATACTTAAAGGTTAAGATGGTCAAGAGATCTCTCTCCGTTAACACATTCTAGCCAAAAGGCGACGTGGTCGAGGGATCTCCCACTAGCCTCATACTTAAAGATTAAAACGGTCGATGGATCTCCCGTTAACACCTTCTCCCCAAAAGGCGACATGGTCGAGAGATCTACCACTAGCCTCATACTTAAAGGTTAAAACGGTCGAGGGATCTCCTGTTAACACCTTCTCGCCAAAAGGTGATGTGGTCGAGGGATCTCCCACTAGCCTCATACTTAAAGGTTAAAATGGTTGAGGGATCTCCTGTTAACATATTCTCGCCAAAAGGTGATGTGGTCGAGGGATCTCCCACTAGCCTAAAACTTAGAGGTTAAAACGATCGAGGGATCTCCCATTAACCCCTTCTCGCCAAAAGGCAATGTGACCAAGGGATCTCTCACTAGCCTCATACTTAAAGGTTAAAACGGTTGAGGGATCTCCCCTTAACACCTTCTTGCCAAAAGGCGACGTGGTCGAGGGATCTCCCACTAGCCTAAAGGTTAGAACGGTCGAGGGATCTCCCATTAACACTTTCTCGCCAAAAGGTGACGTGGTTGAGGGATCTCCCACTAGCCTAAAACTTAAAGGTTAAAACGGTCGAGAAATCTCCCGTTAATACCTTCTCTCCAAAAGGCGACGTGGTCGAGGGATCTCCCACTAGCCTAAAGGTTAAAACGGTCGAGAGATCTCCCATTGACACCTTCTTGCCAAAAGGGGACGTGGTCGAGGGATCTCCCACTAGCCTCATACTTAAAGGTTAAAACAGTCGAGAGAAGAGATCTCCCGTTAACACCTCCTCGCCAAAAGGCGACGTGATTGAGGGATCTCCCACTAGCCTGATACTTAGAGGTTAAAACGGTTGAGGGATCTCCCGTTAACACCTTGTCCGGCCACACTCACATCCGAGTGTCTCCACTCACCATAACCGCCGCCAGTGGGTTATCTTCGGGAACGAGTCTCCGAGCTCCGCAACCGCCTTGCGTGGGTATCCTTTGAGAACGAGTCGATGGACTCAACAACCGCCTAAGATGAATCCAGGGGGGGTTGATGGGCACACTGACCACTTAAACACGGGTTACTACAAACAAACTCTTACATCCACATCAAAACAGAAAAACACCAACAAAAAATATAGAAAAGGGCAAAATCCACTGAGGCCACCAAAAATGATCACCGAGCACGGAAATATACGCACTTTACTAACGATAAACATTCACATACAATCACTACGCAAACGTTCTTACAAACAAACTTCACAAAGGCCCATCCTCGAAGGCCTTTACTACAAATTTTATAATTTCTTCTTGAGGACCACTCATGGAGATCGCCATTGCATAACAATGAAAGACTACGAACCAGCTACCGGAATTTCTTTTTCTGCAGGTTACCTTCATCACGGTTAACTTGAAGATTCTCAAGGCCTTCTTGATAAACTAGTTGACTTTAAGAATTGAGGGCATCTGTTAGAGACTAAATTGACTGGGTCAAACCCTTTGGAAACATATCACTAAGGGAAGAGATAAATCCAAGAGATAAGGCAAAGAAGTTAGCTCAGAATCCTAAAAGGAAAAGGCTTTACAAGGCAAGTTGGACTCTATCGTTCTAAGGAAATAACCTCTATAAATAGCCTATAGGAGGTAACAAATGGGAGACGGGATTTATTTGCTACTTTATACATTTACTCTTATGCTATTACTGACTTGGACATCAGAGGCGTTCCCTTGAACTCCTAAGCCGTTTTATTCTTTAGTTGCTAGCGACCGTTCGGTGGTGACGGTAAAACACGTCCTCAACAATATGGATATTTATGGATTTCTCATATGGTTTTCAATCATACGGTAGAAGGCTATCCACTACGGCAGAACTACGTTTACTTTGGGGGGGGGGGGGGGGCCTAAGTTTTTTTAAAGCTCAAATTATTCCTTTAATATTTTTTCATAATGCTATGTAAATATAAAATGGCCCCCTTAAAAATTTATATTTTTCAGATGCTCTCCAAATTTTTTTAAAATTTCTTATATATACATAAAAATGCCTCTTTTATTTTTTCTTTAGTCTTAAAACTTTGTATAATTCCTACATACTATCTATTTGCTATGATGTGGCCCCTTCAAGATTATATTAAAATTAAGTTTATAAGAAGTAATAACTTTATAAATATGGATTACAAATTTGTTTTATCATACAATATTAGGATTCTTAATATGGAATATAAAGTGAAATAAATAAAAGAAGAATCATTTAGTGCTGATGTTTTATATGAAAAAAAATATTTTTTCTACAAGGGGGTGGAGGGTTTCGAACCCAGGTTTTCCATTTGGAGAACCCGGTCATATGTCATCTTTAGACCATTAGCCCCTTGATTATTTGAAAAATAGTTTAGAAGTTTTATCCTCTTGAATTCATTGAGCAAGAATTTTTTTATTTATTTAAGATCTCAATTTTAGTATTATTTTATGTTTAAGTATATAACACTAAAATATCTAGATTTTATATGAAACTTAATAAACTAGAATGAAAGATGAGCCTCTAGAATTTCACTTGATGGTTTCAATGAAGAAATAAATTCTAAATATTTTATTATAAAATAATAATGGATGAGTTTTTTTTAATAAAACATTGTCGTCAGAAATCTAAAAACATATCTTAAGTTATGTTAAGATATGTTTTAAGAATTTTATTTCTACATGTATATATATATATATAGCAAATTATTGAGATCTATTTTTTTTATATATAATTATGTTTTAATAATTTTATGCAAAATTAAGATTAAGATTTGTCTATTTTTATTTTACATGATGATATTATGAAATTTATGGCTACCATTTTCTTTCCTTGGAAAAAAGAGTGCAATATACATGGACGTAGAATGATATGATGAAATTTATGGCCAGCTTTTTCCTTCTTGGCTGCTTGCGGAAGAAACCTCTCTCTTTCTCTGACATGATCAAGAGCCCTTTAGAAAATTACAGTTGATGGAGGTGTCTGCATCTCACTATCCTAACTAGGGGTGATAAATGGTCCGGTCGGATCAAATCAGACCGACCATTTCGGTCCGAACCAGATCGAGATTTAGACTAATCCAATCCGGTCTACGTTTTAGAGGATCGAAAAGTTTCGATCTAGTCCACAGTCTAAGATTTTTCCGGACTGGACCGAACCGAATAAAAAAAATATATATTTTATTTATAATAATTATACAATTAACAATATAAATTTTTAAATATATTATTAATACTTGTTAATATTCTATAAATTAACAATATTTTTTATATATCTTCATCTAACATATCACTATTAACAATATAAAATTTTAAATACGTTATTAACACTTGTTAATATTCTATGAATTAACTAATATATAATATCAATTAGTTAATTATATAGTAATTATATAAATTAATAGTATAATTTTCATCTAATTTATTATCATTGACTATATAAAATATTTTTTTTATTGAGTTTGTTATATAATCTACATTAATAAGTCACTTAATTTAATTTAGTATTTTAAATAAATTTTTTTATTAATTATTTAAAAAAATAAAAAAAAAATTAGGCTGGATTGACTGGACCGAAAATATTTGGTCCCTTTAGATGTTCGGTCCAGTCAGATCCAGAAAAATGATGAACTGAAAATATTTGGTGCATCGCCGGACCGGACCATTTGCAACCCTGATCCTAATGGGGCCGAGTCAATTTCAAGCAGTTTATTGAGTAGTCTTATTTATTTACTACTCTAATTAATTTATTGTAATCCTTGGATCAGTTTTTTGTTTGAATAATGATAGTTAGCCCTACCATTTTGGCCCCTCAAAGTTACCACTAATGTATTTGAATTTTTTTTAATGGTTAAAAATGTTACCACCAGTACATTTGCTAGCAATGGGAGATTAGTCATCAGACTATCACTAGTGCATATGTGTATTTTTTTTTCTTTAATATTTTAAAAAATAAAAATAAAAAACACAAAAAGTTAATTTGAATTAGTGATAACTTTGAGGGGGCAAAATGATGGAGCTGAATAACAGCACCCTTTAGGTTTTAAGAAAAAATTCCAAAGATAATTGATAATGCCACATCAGCTAATAAGTATGGTTCGCTAAATGAGGATTTTTCCAAAAGAATATTTATAATATTGCACGAGGAGGCAAAACAAAATAGCCCAAACATTTTTGAGGTAATAAAGCAGTATCATGATAATATCTCTTCTACTATACCTTCAATATTATGTTAAAAAAAATTGTTAATCTAGGTAATTAACTGTGCATGCAGTGAGGATCAGTGTGCTACATATTCATGCCTTCTCCGCACGACACGTGTATAACATTAGTTTGAAAAGTGAGATAAGATAAAAATTTTATAAATAGTAGTAAGACAGTTTGTAAATAGTAATGAAATAATTTGAGTTGTGTATTTTTTTAATTTTAAAAAAGAAGAGATAAAAAGTTAAATAAAAAATATTATCAAGTTAAAATATTGTAATAATATTATTTTTGATTAAAAATTTGAAAAAGTTGGAATTGTTTTTTATTTGAAAATTTAAAAAAAATTATAATTATTAATTTAAAAATTTTGTATTTAAATTATATTTAAAAATAAAACAAGATAAGATGAAATGAAGTCAGATAAAAATTTTATATCTCACCCCAAATAAGTCCTAGATACTAGAAGATTCTAGTTCTGTCAATCCTATTCCATTGTGTTTTGGAATAGTCATTAAGTGACAAGTCCCTACTACATACGGTGTAAGAGGTGTGCTCCTGTGTATTATATTCCCTTCTCTATTCCAAACTATGCTACTTTATTTATGACCACGAAAAATATATAGAAAAAAAAAATTAAAATCCGTCAAAATGTAAGAAATTCATAAAACTCTGTTAGCTCAAGAAAAAAGAAAAACAAAAGACGACCCAACACAAGGAAAAAGAGAGTATTGCATTTATTTATTTTTCTTGTTTCTGAATTTCCTATTGGTGCCGTACACTTGGACAAAAATAAATGAGAATCAGTTACGAAGAAACAGAGAGTGAACTAGGGAGTCCAAAAACTACATCACTGTCATCCCCCATCCAAATCCAGATGTTTTCTGCATTAAACTATCTTAACTGATTACTGCCATATATTACGGTACCAAAAAAGACATGCAATTTTAATTTTATTTAATTTTTTCTTTTAGCGATACCAAAAAGACATAATACTTACATCCGATGAAGAATGAAACTTTTATTACTGCACGATCACCAGAATTCCTCTTTCAACTGCGTGTCATAGCATTCTTCTCTTTCTCCATAATATCTGTATCTTCAGGGATTATTATTAGTCTTTGGTTTGCTACCAGCGGGAATACGCCTTGTCACTGATCGCATGGTCACAAATTCCTCCGCTGCAGAAGGGTGTATTCCCACCTGTACGATAAAGTAGTCGAAAACTCTCTCAATAACAAGAGCTACAACTTATGAATATAAGAAACAAGGGCCTTTCTACATGAAGCCACAGTAATGAACTCTCTCAAGAGAGGAGAAAAAGAGAGAGAGCACAACTTTCACGCCTCTCAAAATCACCATAGATTTATGCATCATATATTATGCACCAAACGCAACATCTTTTCAGGAATTTCTTGCAAACACACTGTCTTTCCCTCATCCCATGCCATATAACACAAAAAGTGCAAACAAGTTTGCCAGCATCACATCTCTTAGCCGATGCTGGTCACATAATTTAATGGCTTGCTGCATTTTAAGTGCTTTGTTATGGCACACAAAGCTATGATATACTCTTGTCATCAGTTATATCAAGACCAGTATCCTCAGGCCAAATGAAAAAAGAAAGCAACCCAGCTCAAATGTTCATTTCCAATGTTGTCAAGAAACAGTAGGATGATATGAAACCCAAACAAAAAAACAAAAACTCAAAACTAACTTTAATATATAAAAAGCATTAGAAAACAGGAGGGGTTGGGTGGAGGGGACCATGGGACCACACAATTGAAGCCACACTTCACGTGGTGGTCATGCTAGGAAAAGGCCCCTCTGTTGCGGGGTGGATCCTGGCCACCCCATGAGGGAGTTGATGCCACCCTTGCAAGAGGAATCCCAAGAGATGGGAGGGAGGACCGAGAGGGTTGGATTGTACTCCTCTTCCTCCCTTGAAGGGTGTGACAGAGTGGAGGAGCGGCAGAGGCTTCTCCACTCCCGCAACATGTGTAATGAGCTCTCACCAAGCTTCGAAATGAGAAAATAACAAAACAAAACAAAATCAGGAACTCCAGAAAAAGGCTTCAGCATACCGTGCTGTCAAATTGTTCCTTTGTTGCTCCACACTTCACTGCAACAGCAATGCCCTGTGAAGAACACCCCAAAACAATGTCAAGAATAAAATGCACGAATAAATGAGAGAATGAAATTAGAGGAAAATGGGCAAACTTTCAGATTTTACACATTAAATATTAATGTACTTTCATTTTGAAAAAAGGATTTTGAGAATTCGGAAAGAGCCACAATTTGGAGTGCAACTCTATGCATTATGTAGATTTTATTGATAGAAGGGAACATGTGTAAATTCAACAGTGTTGAACTTCCTATAGCGTCACTTGAATCCATGCTTTTAAGATCTTTGCATGACCGAATGGTTATTTGAGGCAAAATCCAGCGCTCATGTTTCTTCATTTTTTAGATTTGATGAATTTTTATTTTCCTCAATTTTTAAGGAGTTAATTACTCAAAAAAGGAGATAACTGCCAAAAAAAGATCCATATATAAGACCCTAAAAAATCTCCATCCATACAACAGAAACAGCCTCTCTTCTTTTGCAATGTAAAAGGTTAAATTTCACTTATCAAGACAGTCCCTTGGGTATATAAGGCAAACTAACAAAGAATCATGTTTCTGTTTGGACGATATAATTGGATGGGGCCACTGTGTGAAGACAGGGTCAATGGAAGCTTCCTTTTCATCTTCTGATGTAAACTACCATGTAGACAGTGCCTCTAACATGCAGCTAAATTTCGATAGTTTCTTAAAACTTGGTGTTATTAGAAATTTATTGTGATATCCTCATCTTTTGTTTTGGGAAAAGAAAGTGGATGAGCTTAGATCCATAGTGCTAAAGACTCTTTATATTTGTATGTCAGCTCAAAACAGTTCCGACCTGTCTAACTATACTGATTTTGTCTCTTTGTTTTCCCAATTCTTCCCAGCGGGTGTTTTCTCTTGTATACACCATGTGGAAATGGGTTGCACCCTCTCCGCTTTTAATAACTCCAATTACTAATCAGAAAAAATTGCAATAGAACTTCATATCCAAACTATCAATGAAACAGAATAGCAGACACAGCATACCTGTATAATCTCAGGTGCATCCGGCCCGCACATGGATGCTCCAATAACTTTATCCGTCTCAGCCTCAACAACTAGCTTCATAAATGTCTTTTCTTGTCGTCTAGAACACCAGAAATGAGAAAACATAAAAAGTATATTTTTTTACAAGAGACGAATCCTTGCGATAAGAGATGCAAGTTTTGCAAATGGCTGGCCAAAGATGCAAGCTAATAACTAACTGAAACAATTTTAGTCTGAATTAACTACAACATGGTCAGTACTCAATCAAGATGCTGTAAGACGTGTCTGTGTGTGTGTGTTATAATCAGAGCTCGGTGACTATATGCAATTACACATCTTCCATTATAAATCTGAAGAGATTCATCTTTGCTTTTGCTCGTGAATATACCTCAAACCGTCATCGTATAGGGTAATTTATTTTCATGAAAACATTATACTCTTCATTCAGAGGGAAATTGATCCTATTTATTTAGCTCACGAATAGGCAGCACAGGATGTAGTTATGAAGAGAAGGTAGATAATAAGGCAACAAAGTTCAAATGCTCTAATCTTAAATATTCTATTCTTTTCTCAATGAGGTGAACAGTTCAAACTAATCATAAAATTGTGGACTCAGTTTAAAACTCAACAACTTATAATTACTTATCTGCATCATAGAGTTCCATTAAGGATAATCTGTTCCCATGGAGGAAAGGATAAACTGCTACTTCATGAGACTAAAGAATTTAGTAAAGATTTCAGATCATGATATGTACCCAGATATAGTGTTCTTCATCGGATTGAAGGTTGATGTGAAAACTGAGATATCACCGTTTGCTTCATCAACTGCCTGCTCTTCACTGAGGCCCACTACAGAAAGGGGTGGAATGCTGCAACAAATTGGAAAATGAAGTGCATATTTAACATTCATAAAGAAAATCCAATTAGTAGTTAACATATTCTACTTCTGTTGTAAGAGTAGTACAGAAAAATATACAAGTGGTATAAGTTTTGTTACATCATTAGGTATCAAATATAAGCATAATTATGAGCTTTTACGAACATGCTTATTAGTTTAAACAGGTCATGAACAGAACTTTTCTTAGCTGCTTCCTCCTAATGGCCTTTTGGTGCTATAAAAAAAGTCCAAACATTTTGAGGCTTTAAAAAGAGTTCCATGAATTGACTAAGAACCAATTTAGCATTAGGCAGATAATGATAAAATTTAATACTAACTGTACAATAGAGAGTCAAACATGGCTATTGCTGAAGCAGAGAGATAATCCAACCACTAGAGCCAGGCTCCACTATAAGCTACTCTTTGCACATCAAACGCTAATCTTAAATTTCCTTCCCCCAAAAAAACTATGGTGCCAACACAAGTAAAATTTCTTTATAGTTTGCCAGATATGTCAAATGATTATCAAGAAGGTTGACCTGACATAAAAACTTAAGAGCTTTCTCTAGAGTGGCAAGTCACCCTGACATAGCCCTAGGATATTAAGCAAACTCCTATTTAAAAGGACATGGCTAGCAAGTGTGATAAATGTTAAAAACTAGTAACAAAGACTTCTTTACAATACAAATAGACGTCTTAGATAAAAGAACCTGTTTTAAGCAAATTTAACGAGTTTCAGAATATGAAAATTGCATGCACCTGAACACAGCAACAGGTACATCTTTGTAGTCTGGTTTCGTAGATTGCCCGCCAAAAACAGTTTTCTGTGGATGGCACAAAATACACAAATAGATTAATTAACACCGGAAAAAATCCTATGAAAGAACAAAAGCTTACAAACTGAATTAAGTTAATAAAAAATGTCTAGACAACTCATACTGCAAAGCATGTTGCCTCCATTAAGGCCACAGGGGTAAGATTCATTCTATTCGTAACATCACCCACGGCCCATATGCTAGGTATATTGGTGCGTGAGTACTCGTCAACCTGCAATAGTAATGGCAGCAGAAGCCTTAGTGGGTCGAGTAATTGTCATGGTGTATACAATATTTATACATGAATAGAGAGCAATTTTGCCATGGTGAGTGCAATTGATCAACAAGAAAAGGATCAATGAAGTGCAATAACATAACAAGAAACCCAATGTGATCTGTTTTCACAACTCATTAAACCATTTCATTTTCAACAAAAGAATATATAAGTGTAGAAACCCCACCGGTTCATCAGCTGGATGGATAACAACACAACTAGTTGCCAGTTTTCAGCCCCAAAGAGTTAGTAGCTTCCAGTAAATGAATTTATTAGTGCCTCTTCCTGACATAACCTTTTGACGAGTATGCCAAAACCCAAATAAGTATATAAACCATCCCCTTTCATGTATAAATTTCATATTTTGCAACAAATGTTACCCATTACATAATCAAACAGGGTGTTAAATGCCTTTGCACAAAGAAATGAAGCTATCACAAGATGCGTCCAGAATAGAAATTCCAAATCATATAACAAGTAATGCTAAAAATCAACAGAACCGATCCCCAGTAAAACATTACAAGATGTACAATGATAACAAGCAAGAGAAGCAATTGAGAAAGCTAGTGACCTTCACAGCTCCTGTCTCGTCAAGTTTCACACCTACAGCTTCCAAATTCAACCTCTTTGTATTTGGAGCCCGACCTGTAACCAACAAGCAGTCACTAAAAACAGAATCTTCAAGCGAGAAAAATAAAAAAAGAACAAAAAAACTGTTAAAACCCGTAGTAATTTTATGTAGTTTTGAAAACTAAACGGGAATTAAAAACAACAAACAATATAGGATACATTCTACCCACTCAAACTACCTTCATTTTGCAATACAAGCACCAAACTACCGAACTTGTTACTTAACCTCTCAATTTGAAACATAAGTTGCAGTTAACCCATCGTGAAGATTTAACCGTTAAGATGAACAAATGTAGTTGACAATTGACATGGCATGATTCTAATGGTTGGATTCAAAAGGAAGGGGCAAATTACAACTTAATAATCATATTGCAAGAGTGAAACGATTCTTATGACGCAGGCACGCTCCAAGTTTTGCATGAATATAACCCTCTGCAACTTCATAACAAGGTATAAATAGAATGCAGTCAATCCATTGTGAACATTCCAACTTTTTTCACTGATATGTAGCATGCTATCTCAAAACGCTTGCATTATCCTGACAATGTCTAAAGACTATCATTTTACTTCTATTCCTTGTATATACATCCATGCCTTGCCCTTTGTAGGAAGCTTCAGAAGTACAAAGGATCGGGTTACCCCCCCTCCTCTCTCCCGCAGACTGTAGCCCCAACCCAACACTTTTTTGGCAAAAAAATTAAATTAGTTTCACAAAATTTCCCAGAAAAGGGGAACTTTGATGCGGAAGAAAAGAACTTTGATGAAAATAAAGATTTTCATGAAACAACAAAGTGATTCATATTCTATGTAACATAGAAAGCCATATGCACAAGAACTTTGTACTAATATCAAATACAACTTGCACATTTTCCCCAATCGTTAATGATGGTTAGCCAAAGCTTGCTATGGACAACAAGATACAGTTAATGCCAGCAAAGGAATACTTAAATATGGAAATCTAAACATATAAATTTGAAGATCCATGTAAATTAATCAGGGTTTGTAATTACCAGTGGCCAACAGTACAACATCTGTAGTCAACTCTTCCCCTTGATCTGTGATAGCTTTTATGCCATTCTCCGTTTTAATTAACTAAAGTTTCAGGAATAATAATTAGCACATGGTTGGATGTGAATAAAAAAAATATAAAAATCACCAACGCCAAATGTTGCACTGTGGATCTATGCAATCCAAGTAAAAGTGATTTTACCTGTGTCAAATTAGTCCTTGGATGCAAATTAATTCCCCTGCCTTCGAGATTTCTCGCAACCACTGCCCTCATCTCATCATCAAAACCTCTGCCAAAGAATTTAGACATCACTGCATTAGAAACAGTAAGGCAGTAAACAATGGAAAGATATTGTGGTTTAAAAATCCAGAAGGAAGCTCTTATTTAACAAAAATAAATGACATGGAATAGACGGTATAAACTCACCATTCATCAAATAAACTAGTAAACTTCTCTAAAACCTCCAACTATTGCAAAAGCAGTAAAGTGAAACAACAAATTCAGGGCTACTTATCTTTTTAGGTCAGGGAGTATAGCAGGAAGCAATTGACAGGAAAGCCAAGGGAGAGGCTTCCTTTGCCATAACCAAACCTCATCCTAAATTGTTCACTATTATTTGGGGTTTGAGTATTTCCAACTTCAGAAATTTTAGCTAACTCTGTTCTCTTTTTGGACTTGCCGCTAAGTCTAGACAGAGTGCCATGTATTTTAGTTTACAATAATTTTTTTTTTATGACGGGGGAACCACCCCCACAGCAGAGCCTTTAGGACTCACCTACGAGACCTAAAACCCCGGGGAGATAGCATAGCAACCCACCTCCCACTTAAATCGCAGTTTGATCCCGGGGGAAATCAAAACTGTAACATGGAACTCATGCACACAAGTTCGCCCTTACCACTTGGGCTACCCGTGGGTGGGTTTTGTTGACAATAATTAGGGGTCCACAATTCAAGAGTTTGGCAAAGTAGTAAACAAGCTATCACATATGTTTAAGCAGAAGACGATCAGATATATGAAACATGCAAATATCCACAATATGCCTCTAAAGTCATTACAATTTCTTATATGGACATACTTATCAAAAATAAAATTTCTTATATGGACATAGAATTCACAGCCAAGGGTCTCAAACTCAAAGAAAAAACTGTTACAACCTTAAGGGAAGTTCCTTTCTGAAACATAGATCCACATTCAAACCCATCCCCTTCCATATTGAAGCGAATTCAACAGCAATGTACCTGATGACATGATACAGAAATTATTCTAAAATATTAAGCATGCTACGCAGCCAAAAAGTAATGAAGAACATAGAATCAGAGATAGAGACACACCCTGCCCCCAGTATCACAGCATGCTTAGGTAACTCCTCCAAACTTAATGCCTCATCAGATGTTATAGCCAACTCCTACAATATAGATAAAAAGGAAGAGAAGAGAACAAAAGGCAAGGAAAAACAAATACAACTAATATCAGAACTCACAATTATATTATATAATCAATGAATCTTAACTTTAGTCTATCAATTAAATTTAAAGAATGCAAAGCAACAATTGCAAGGATGGCCAAGCAGTTCAAAGATCAACTCTATTAATGTAAGTGAGAAAATTAAGGTACAAGACACAGGAAGTCCAGGAAAGCCACATAAACACGTGGTCCAGAAAAGGGTAAACAGCATGAGAAGATCATAAAATTAGCACTTAAAGGAAAAATCAAGTTGGAAAGAGGGTTGAAAATATCAGTTCAATAAAACCTATTGCACCTTCTATGTGATCAAGTGTTACTTGGACTTATGGCTGCACGGTGAAATCAATCATGCATGATGTAATACCCATCCAACAAGTCGACAGAAAATTTCTAAGAGTTGTGTTAAACATAGATAAAGCTACTACTTGGTACACCATATGGCACAGGGTATATGAAGCAGAATGAATTGGCACATGCCAGGCATGCCCTAGAGAGCCAAAAATTAAATTTAGGTGTTTAATTGCAATGCAGTTTTTATTTTTGATGGAACACGTGGTTGACACACTTTAGACATATAGTAAACAAGTCAAACCTACTCTCTGTCTTTATTTCTTTTTTTTGTTAAGGAAGAATGTGAGTCCATAGTACAATATTTTAATGTTTAACAAATTTCATAAATGAAGTGGATACCCATTACATACCAATTAGAACATATATTTTTGTTCAGATAACAATTTACATTAATGTTTACACATAATTAATAAAAAAAATTTGCAATTTGGAAGCAACCCTTTATGCTGAAAACTAAACATTTCATTGGAGCTCCTAGGGGAGGGCAGGGGCATCTGCCCCGCATACGGCGGCTGGACAGGTGGGCGCCCGTCCAAGAGAAATGCCGGGGGGCGGGTGCTGGGCTGTGCCTTGGGCCCACCCGGGTTTCACCCGTCCGCCTGGCCCACGCCCTAATTTAACTTAACTTCCTCCCCCCCCCCCAAGCGCCCAGCACCACCAAGCCGTGAAGCCCAAAGCTCAGTCTACCATACGTCGGAGACAGCTTCAACGTCACAAAAAGTGCCGGCCATCTCCTCCATTGGTCTCTCCATCTCTGCCCGTGCATGGCACAGTAGAACTAGTCCAAAGTGAGAGTAGTCCCTCCATGCGGACGGCACGGGGAGGCAACTGCCCCCCGGGGGCACGCGCCCACAGGAGGCAGGGCTGGGGCTCGGAGGCTCAACTCTTCCCCCCGCCCTTGCTGGGGTAGGGGGCTGCCTGCACGGGAGGTGCGGGTAGCACCCCTACTAGTTTATAAGGGGATATTTGGCAAACAATAGAACCGAATCAGACATGAATGACATGACTAGTTTTTATTGTGTTATTTATTCATTTATTTGTTGACAAGAATAAATTTCACACATATACAGACTGTATACAAGAGAAGCACCTATCTAGAAGTAAAGATGCTAGTTTTATTTCTTCGGGTTTGATAAATTTTGAAAAGTATGGAACTGATTCGTAGTTCATTTTTTTTGCATTCAAAACACATTCAAAACAAGTGTAGATATATCCATAAAAGTTAAGACGTGAATACTGTTAGTTCAGACATAATGAATAAGAAACACCATGTAATAAGTCTAATACAACTACTTAATTAGGTAATATTTAGCTAATAATTCAGCCATTGAAAAGATAGCATTAATACAACTCCAAGTTAAATATACTGTACGAAAAAATGTAATGACCCTTTGAGGCTGATTAATCAAACCACAAACCCCGATTGTATGTAGCATATCTATATAAATAGTTAACAGAGATTAAATATTCAATAATATTTCAAACCAGGTAATACATAGAACATACAGAATAATCCTAAACCAAAAATCAAGCTGCACATTGTCACAAAGTACCAATTTGTTTAATAAATTGAAATAAAAATTAATATTAAAAAATAAAAAACAGAGAATCTACCTGGCCAGGAATAGAGGGCCGATGAGCCCTACTGCCAGTTGCAATCAATATATGCTTAGCTGTGAAGCTCAATTTAGTGCCATCTAGTTGTGTCACCTCAACTTCATTAGGACCAACAACCTTGCCCTCTCCTTCAAATGTTTTAACCCCAGCATTTGTCAATAATCGCTTGTAAATGCCATTTAATCTGACTATTTCTTCTGTCTGCAAGTTCAAAAGAGGAGATATATAATTGCTGCAGTATTATTATTAACGATTTCTTTTGTAAGTGATGCAATATTATTAAAACATGCAAAGGGATGTGATTGTGGCATAAAGGAATTATACAAGAGGAAACATCCAACTAGTAAGAAAATGAAAAGGGAGCAAAAATCTTTGAAATCTAAAAAATTGAAAAGTTGGGAGCTACTGTGGGCAGCCATCCAATCATAGAGTGCTGAATTATGTGGCTATTAATTTTTTCAGTCCAGTCACAGTCTTCAAAAGTTCAGCCATTGCATTCTTTGCCAATGCACCACATTAAGCACAAAGGAACCATCTTCCAAACTTCTTAATTTCTATGATTTCCACAAGGACTCTCCATCAGCATGCCAACAAAAGCACTCATCAGGGATGACCCATACTTAACTAGCCAACTCACAATGCAATATAAGGTGATCAATGCTTTCCCCATTCTGCTTGCACATGGGGCATATATCTGTCATTATAATGTGCCTCTTTCTCAAGTCATTTGTCATTAGAATCTTTCCTAACGTGCCAACCCAAAAAAAAACTGCCCTTCAAGGCTCCTTAATAAAAAAATGTTCAAAAAGAAATTGATTTCCGGATGCCCAAAAGGATAGCTAAATCCACATAACTAAATTCTTCAGATTAAGTGTGTATCCTTCATCACTAACTAGAAAAAACACTTCGTAAAGGAAGATTTCTTGGTGGTATATATCATGAGGAACAAAACTAAAGCTAGAGCCATTTCTATTAGGAAGCTGGCCACTAACAAGCAATCCAACATATATTCTCAGCAGGAGTAACTATAAAAAAATTAAAAATTCATAAATTTTATTGATGGCAAGGGAATACAAAGCAAATCTCAGAATGTCATAATCTGGTATACAGAATCAAGAAACCGTCAAAAACACAAATGGTGTTTCTTTAAAACAATTGGATCACTTAGGCTGCCTTAATTTAGGGGATTACAACTCATGCCTCATACCTGCTCAGACTTCAGACCAAAAATTTAAACCTGAAAGAATTAACATTATTCTTGAACAAAGTGTTATAATCCTCCTTTAAAACATCCATCAAAAGAAAGTCTGGCTTGATTGCCATAGTCAAATATCCCTCCAGAGTGATTCTTACATATTTGTTGAACTGCAAAGGTCAAGAATGGAAACAAGGGAATCGATCCAAACAGATAGCATGAATCAATACAAGCGAGTAGCATGAATCAATACAATTTTCATAAATGTGCTGAGTCTCACACTTCCATAGAACAATAGTTCTGAAACTACTTGGCATAGGAAGATGACAGTCATAGAAAGACCACCAATTCTATGTTTGGGTAGCTAAGATAGCTCCACCATAGATCGAAGAATGTTCCATAAATTTTTACTAGATGGCAGTGCCAATGGATAACTTCCACCATAATGGAGTTTGAAATTCTAGCAGAAGATGAGAGTTTACATGATGTAGGACAAGGCCTTGAAAAGAAATTAGGAAGAAAAAGATAGATAAGAAGCTAAGAAGAGATATAAGTAAAGAGAGAAAATTCAAGAAGCCAAAGAGAAAGAAGAAGCTCGGACAGAGAGAATAAGCCGCTGGGAAGAAGAGAGAAGAGGGGGGAAACAATCTCAAAAATTTAAATCATTCTAAATCTATCTCCAATAGAGGACAAAAGTTCCCTAGATAGACTAATACGTCCTAATATAATTAGGACTTCTAATTAAAATAAATTTTTTTTTATAGGTAATCAAAATAAATATGAAAACCATTTTTAAAAACTTCATACAACCTAGATAAAGTTGATGTTGAGAATCTTTCCCTAATTAAAATAAAATATAAAACTCATAAAGAGATAAACTTCTGAAACAATAAAATTTCAAATAACTCCTATACAGATAAATTTTCAAATAAAACAAACTCCTAAACTCCTACGATTAATAGACTCCTAAACCATAAGGCAATGCCACTTTGAATTACAAAAACAACCCTTAACAAAATAAATTAGAATGATTTTTTTTTTTAATTTGTCCTATATCCTTCCATCATCGTCAGTTGACTACAACGACCAACAAATAGTTGCTCTCACTGGCCTGGTGAGGATGAAACTCTTTCCTCGCAAAAGCAAAAGTGGAATGCATCAAAGCAGATTAATAAAAGTTCAACATGCAGATGCATATGGTCTTTTTCTGTCACGTTGAAGGTCTAACTCCCTTGCCCACCGGTCCTCAGCTCATGACGAGAAAGTTGGCTAAACTAGATTCTGCAAAGAATGAATGATTCTGCAAAGAATCCTATATTGAGAGGCCATATCCACTCAGACCATTAAGTATAAGACTTAAAAGAACTATTGTTAGGGTAACTAAGACAGCACCAAATCCAAACGTAGCGCTCTAGCAACCACCTTCAGTCACTGGAACAACTATTTCAATGGATACATTTATTGTTAGTCTCATTATGTTTTTCATTTAAACATATTTTTAAAGGTAAAATGAGAAACATGGAGCTGTGAACAACACGCAATCACTGATCATATCACAAGATAGAACATTAAAAAATTACCTTATTATGCAAAAGTTTCTTCCAGTTGAAGTCAATTTTCTCATTCAGTTCCCACCCGAAATTCCGGGCATCCTACAAAAATCCAAAAGAGTCCATTAGTCGTGAATAAAAAAAATCCATAAAAGAGAACTCACTACACACTAAACAAGGGACAGCTTTTTTGTAAGTACAAAGCACAAGGAACAACAATATGCCAAACACAGTTTATTCACCAACAGACTTTCTTGAGAAGCTTGAAGACATTCTGTTACTTGATAAATCCAAGAATTTGTTTTTTATTACCCAGTACAATTCTAGAGGTTAAGTGCTTGCATGTTTTTTATAACTATTCAAGAAAACATTGAACTTGAGCCATGTCAATAGAAAACATGATAAACAGGCAATCTAGATGCAGTGAGATGATAGCAAAGAAGACCCCAACAGAGGAAAAAAAACACACAAAGCTTCTTCTTCTTCATTTTAAGTTTGGCAACTTAAAAGGAGTAAGGGACCAAAGAAAATGTAATCCTAACAGAGTTATTACTTATACATTCTCAAAATACTTCATGTACTATTGATATTGGATAATATTCTCACCTCAAGTTCACCACCATAAGTAGCTCCATACACCAAAATCTTTTTGGGAACACAACCACGAATGACGCACCTAGAAAACCAAAAGAAGAGAAACATCATTATACATGAGCAATGTTACTTCAGGAGTGCCATTTTCAGTTAGAGTCCATAATCTAATCGAACATGAAAAATGAAAGTTCCAGAATCAACTAATTATATATTTAGATTATATGAAACTCATATCCAGACACAAAGTACAAGATATTACATTTCAGCAACAGATCTAATGATCTTACAAGAGCAAATTTATTCATGCTTAAGTATATTTAATAATCTTTTTTTATAAGCATGCTTCAGTATAATTATGTTAATGTGCCAAATTAAAAGGAAGCTAAATTAATTAGCCTATAGAAGGTATTCTCAAATAACACGAAAGAAATGCCTTATTCAGTAAACTGATTATTTATAAATCATTGGAACATATCAATCATAAATTGCCACTTAAATTATTGACTGCATAACATCAACATCTTTTGTAAGATATCTGCAGCTTCTTACATATAAGTACTCTAATTTATTCTCCTCAATGTAATACCACATCTGTAATCAAAATGAACATCCAAATTAACAAACTCCACCAGCAAACATTCAACTCAAATTGATCACTAGTATAAGGAAGAAGATACACCAACAGTTCATGATTACTGAGAAAAAAATATCACATGATTTAAAAAATGGAAACTATAAGAGAGACAGCAGCGAAAAATTGCAATATTCTGGCCATTCAAAATATTAAAAAAAAAATCGTTGTTAAATTTGTAGTATCTAGACATTTGCTAGTCGAAAAGTGAAAAGAGCAAATGTCTAAATGACGATATTTTTTGTTAAGAGATAGAGAGAGCTATCTCGAGTTTAGCTATCTCGACTTTAATAGGTTATGAAAATTGAAGTTTAGCAAATGTCTAGAGCAACCAGTGAAAAGAGCACCAAAGTTAAGAATTGTAATGACTCACGTTCCACCAATTCCTCCAATAACCTCTGAGCTGATTGGATTAAATGGAAGCTCACAAATCCCAACCTTGCAACAGGATTAGAAAGTAACTAGTCGTCATTTAGCTATCAAATGCTTTCATGAGAAAAGAGAATGAAATAACAATCAAGGGGAGAGAGGATGCTAAGATTCAGATACAGCTAAAATTATTTTAACGATAACTCAAAATAATCAGATGCATTAAAAAGGAAAAAAAAAAAAAAAATCTCTCATGGACCAAGCATGTAAAGTCTGCAATAAAATCAATGAAAACCACGCAGTCAAAAAAACCACATAATAAGACAAATTGGTAAAGGTTATCTTCCATATCAATATAATCATAATTATGAATCACTTCCCGTTCCATATCCTGGGGCCAATACCTTGGCTCCATAATTAGCAGAAAATCTGGCCGCACGAACACCGCCACTTCCAGCTCCAATGACAAACAAATCAAAGTCATAGTGGGCTTCCTCCGCATTAGCCTGGCTCAGCTCGCCATCAATAAGCATCTTTCTCGCCATGGTTATATAACAAGTCGAACTGGATCTACAGAGATCATAAGATCAATATTTAGTTAGCACGTAATACAAAAAGGTATAACACACTGTTTGGCTGCCGAAAAACTGATCAGCGGAGCAAAGAAGGGAAAGATTTTAATCTGACGCATTTCGTTCACCGCAACTAGACGAAACCAGTTGCACGAATCTTAATTCAGTCGTCCTTCCAGGTTTCAAAATTAATCAAAAAACAAAATATTAAATGAAACTGTAATCCCACGCATTTTCCCACAGCATACTACGAACCAAACAGATCATTTCCAAAAAAAACAGAGAAAACGAAAAACAGAGACAGCTAGAGCAAAAGCATATAATCTGCATAGAACAAATAACAAAATCAACGTTCAAGTTCTTTCACCGCAACAAAAGTGAGACGAAGAAAACTCCATACGTGCTCGAATTTACACTGTTTGATCGCCGGAAAAATAAAATGAGAGTGTAAACGAAAATAAAAGCACATATGAACCGAGCGGAACGTTTTTACGAAGAAAAAGTCGAAAAGAGCTTCAAAATTAACCTTGAGAGTGTGAAGAAGAGGTTGGAAAGCAATGGTAGCAGATCTTAGGGCCTTAGATCAACAGAGCATATATACTACGTAGCGTGAATAAATAATTTTTTTTTGTTTTTTTTAAAAAAAAGGAGGGGTTGAAAGGAGGGTGAGAATGCCAAGTGAAGTAGGGGTCTTTTTTTTTTTTTTTTTTGGTTAGTTAGTTAGAGCGGTGAACTTTAGTTTCAGCAGCACATTCTTTCAAATTTAGCTATTGATACTCTTTAATCTTTAAGAATTTAATATATTTTAATACATAAAAGTTCTGCCACATATAATTATTTTTATATATTTTTTATGTATTTTATTGATATAATTGGTTAAAATAATTATTTTATATTAAAAAAATAATATAATCAATCACATTAGTAGAATATATTTTATGAATCTATAATGTAAATATATTTCTCTTAATTTATTCCATTTAAGAAGTATTAGCTCCAAAAATATTTTATAAAAATAAGTTTATGAATCAACCTTAACTCAAAATGATATGTCAATTCAGCTTATTTTTAATCTTATTTTAAATCTAAAAGTTTAAAAGAAAAAAAATACTAAATACTTTTGAGACCAAGGAGTCAACACTATGGACCGAATCAATAATTGGGGCGCAGCCCCTCCACGTGTACACTCCTGATCTTTATTATTTTGTTAGAGCTAATAAATACGTTGAATTTATTTTATTATAAAAATACTTTCTATTTATTAAATTTTAAGATAACTTTTTTCTTTTCAATTTGGGGGTTAAAAGACTCCAACCATTAACTTTGTCCACTCATGTGTCCTACAACATTTATAATTTATCTGTAAATAATAATTATTATTGGATTCATTTTATTTGATTTTGTTCATTTTCACATTCTATTTACATCTCTTTATTCCTATAAATGAAAAAAGATTACTTCAAGTTCTTATCCAATACTGAAAATGTTAAATAATGGGAAAAGTGATTTTCATGTGAGTTTTCAAGAAATATAAAATGCTCAATAAATATTTCCTAACCCAATATATGCTTATCTCTCTTATTTAAGACTCTTAACATAAGATAAAAATTTGTAAATAATAGAAAATAGTTTATAGATAGTAGTGAAATAATTTAAATTAAAATATTTTATTAAGTTTTAGGAAATGAGAAATAAAAGTTGAATAAAAATATTATAAAGTTAAAATATTATCGGAATATAATTTTTTAATATAATTTTTATTTTAAAATTTTAAAAAAATTAAATTATTTTTTATATTATGTTTAAAAGTTTCAAAAAATTGTAGTGACATGATAAGTAGAAAATAAAAAACAGAATTTTTTTTTTTTTTTGAATAACCTCTGTAAACTTTACTGATATAAACAAGATCCCTCAGTACAAGTTCTCTCTTTCTCAGTAATATTTCTAATACAATTTGGTATCTCTTCTATCCAAACAAATTCAGTATCTAAATGTAATGCTTCCTTTGCTAAAGTATGTGCTGCCTCGTTTGCATGTCTGTACACGAATTCAACACTCCAATCCTTCCATGAACTGATTAACTTCTTGCTAGCTTCCACAATACTCCCATACGCTGATCTATCTTCTTCTTTGCTGTTTACTGCCTTGACAATCACTTGGGCATCACCCTCAAAAATCACTCTTTCCAAATTCAAGTCTCTACAAACTTCTATTGCCTTCCACAAGGCATAGCTTTCAGCAACTGCTGGTTGAACGACATATCTCTGTTGGCCCTCAACTACAACCAGAACTTCCCCTTCTTCATCTCTGATGATAATCCCAATTTCCATCTTCCTTTCTTTTTGATCCACTGCAGCATCCCAGTTGGCCTTTACAAAACTCTGTCTTGGTTTCTTCCAAACTTGGTTCCTTATTTCTGTTTTGTTTCCTGCTCTATCATTTCTTTTCTGCTGTGCCGAAAGAAACTCAAAGAGTCCTTCCCTTGCAGTCTTTAAAACTTGGCTTGGGCTTTTGAAAATTCCTTCAAAGATGAATTCATTCCTCCTTTGCCATATGCATCTCATAACTGAAGCTATCTCTCCCATCTCAACCTTACCCACCTTGTCCACCAACTTTTCCCACAAAGAAATCAGATCATCTTCGTTCAGACTCCATTTCTGTAAAGTTTTGTTAAATTCTGCCCAAACATCACTAGCAGCTGGACACTGCCATATCACATGCATGACAATCTCCTCCATCTCCTTGCAGATTGGACATATAGAATCCTCAACAATTTTTCTAATATGCAAGTTTCTTCGTGTAGGTAATATTTCATTCCCTGCTTTCCACATAAATAGCTTTACCTTTCCAGGAACCTTTAAATCCCACATGTCTTTCCACCTTCTATCCACTTCTCTTCTCCTTGAAGTTTCACCTCTCTTTGCTCTTTTGCTCTTTTGCTGTCAAACTCCAAAATATAAGCACTTTTCACAGAGAACTGTCCTTTCTCATCGTAGCTCCATACAATTTTATCTTCAACTACCATTCTGCTAAGAGGAATGCTACTAATTACCTCTGCTTCTTCTTTATTAAAGATTCTTTTGATTAACAGATCATCCCACTCTCCATTACCTTTCATGAGTTCACATACCTTAGCCTCTTTGTCCAATAATGAAACTGGTGATTGAATACAGAAAGTTGAGGGTATAGGAACCCATCTTTGTCCCCAAATCTTGATGTTTTTACCATCGCCCACCCTCCATCTCAATCCCTTTCTCAATAAATCTGCTGCCTTCCAAACACTTCTCCATATCAGTGAAGGACAATGACCCAATTTAGCTTCTAAAAATGATGATGATCTGAAGTATTTCTCTCGAAAAATTTTTGCTACCAAACTACTAGGATTTTGAATAAATCTCCACCCCTGTTTGGCTAGTAAAGCCAAATTAAAACAATCAAATCTCTAAACCCGAGACCTCCTCTATCTTTCTGATCTCCCATTTTCTCCCAGCTGCACCAGTGAACACAGTTTGTTTTCTGACTATTCCCCCACCAGAATTTTGCTAGCATCATGTTAAGCTCATTACAAAGTCTTTTTGGTAGTTTGAACACACTCATAGCATAAGTAGACAAAGCTTGGAGTACTGCCTTAACAAGAATTTCTTTCCCAGAAGCAGAAAGGAAAATGTTTTTCCAGTTATTGATTTTCTTCCAAACCCTCTCTTTAATACTCATGAATGTATTGTACTTAGACTTCCCAACTAAGGGTGGTAGCCCTAGATATTTCTCATAACTACCTCTTATGACATCACCTCCTAGCTCCTTTATCCTCCCTTTTACCTCCTCTCTAGTATTGGAACTAAAAAATACTGCTATTTTATCTTTGTTCTGAAACTGACCCGAGGCCCTTTCATAAATCATCAACAACTTTTGATATCTAACCCATTCCTCCTCTTTTGCCCTTCCAAATAAAAGGCAATCATCAGCAAATAGTAAATGGTTCACCCGAGTTCCTCCCCTTGCCACAGTTACTCCCCTTGTCTCTCCTTTAGAATCTGAGCTATTGAGCAAAGAACTTAAACCTTCAGCACAGAGGATGAAGAGATAAGGAGACAGTGGGTCTCCTTGTCTCAAACCTCTTTGAGGAAATATTCTTTTACCAGGTCTCCCGTTGATAAGCACTGAGTAACTCACTGTCTTAACACAGCTCATAACCAAATCTATCCACATTTTACACAGTCCCAATTTAAACATAACTTCCTCCAAGTAAGACCATTCAATTCTATCATAGGCCTTCGACATATCGAGCTTGATAGCCATACTCCCTTCTCTACCATGCTGCCTTGCCTTCATAGTATGCAACACCTCATAAGCCACCATTATATTATCAGTAATTAACCTCCCCGGGATAAAAGCACTCTGGTTAGGGGATACCAAATGTTCCAGCACTTTTTTAAATCTGTTAGCCAGGACTTTAGACATAATCTTGTAAGCCACATTACATAAGCTTATAGGTCTAAAATCACTAGCTAGTATAGGGTCCTTTACCTTAGGGATAAGAGCAATGTAAGTGAAATTCACCTGAGAGTCCATAGGGTTTCCATTCAGCCATGTCAAGACAGTTTTACACACTTCATTTCCCACTATGTGCCAATGTTTTTGATAGAAGCAAGTCCCAAACCCGTCTGGGCCAGGTGATTTCAAAGGTGCCATCTGGTTTATTGCATCCTCAACCTCCAACCTTGTAAAGGATCTGGTTAGGTTTACATTCATCTCATTAGAAACTCGAGGCTCCACATTCTTCAAGCAGTTTGTAATCTCATCCTTACTAGGTTCTGAAGAAGTAAACAGCTTCTGGAAGTATCTATTAAAAACTCCCTCCATTTCACTTGGACTCGACAATCTTCTATTCTGCTCATCATGAATAACTTTTATAGCATTCTTTCTTCTTCTTTGATTAGCACAATTGTGAAAGAACTTTGTATTTCTATCTCCTAGCTGATACCAATTCAGTTTTGCTCTTTGTTTCCATTTCAAGTCTTCTATCTCCAGCATCTCCCCAATCTCTCTTTGTAGTCCTTTGATCTCTTCTATATTATGTATTCCTTCCATTCCTTGTAATTGTTTCAATCTCTCTGATTTTTCTCTTAGAGACCTCCCCTTTTCCTTGTCTAAATGTTTACTCCAACTCATCAATGCTCCCTTACTATCTTCCAGCAAGCCATTCAGCCTCTTGATATTGTCCCTTTGCCATACCTTTTTAATTACCTCCTCACATTCCTCTTCTAAAGCCCATTTTGCTTCATATCTAAAAACCCTCTGCTTCTTCCACTCTTGATTCTCTAACTGGTTCATAGTCAAAAGTATAGGTCTGTGGTCTGAACTTCTATCAACAAGAACTTCAACCCACCCTTCCTTGAAAATATCTTTCCAAACTAAGTTTGCTACTACTCTATCCAATCTTTCTTTAGTGAATGTCTCATCCTCATGCTTATTACTCCACGTGAATTTGTCTCCTCTCCACCCTAAATCATATAAGCCTCCATCCTCCAACACTTTTCTAAATCTTGACATTTGTTTTTCAGGTCTAGCTCTACCTCCCCATTTCTCATCTTGTGTTAGTATTTCGTTGAAATCTCCCACCACACACCAGCCACTACTAGCTATAGGCTTCAAAGACCCCAAAAGTTGCCAAGATTCTTCCCTCATGCTAGTCTCTGGATTCCCATAAAAACCTGTTAACAACCATCTCTCCTTCTTTCCCCCCTCACTTGTGATCCAAGCACTTATATGCCTTTGGGAATAATTAAGGATTTCAACCTCCATTGAATAATCCCAAAGCAGCATTAATCCCCCCTTTCTTCCTACAGGTTCAACCACAAAACACCCCTCACAGTTCAATCTTCTTTTAATACTATCACTCTTACCACTCCTCATTTTTGTTTCCATCAGAAACACTACATTGGGTCTCTTATCCCTCACCATTAGGCAAAGGTCTTGAACTGTCCGAGGGTTCCCAAGCCCTCGGCAGTTCCAACTTAAGGTTTTCATAAGGATTGGTGGGGCTGCTTGGCAGCCTCCACCTCAATAAACTTCACCCCAACCTCCTCACCTTTTCTTGTACTTCTAGCTTTCTTATAAAACTCCACCAATTTCTCCTCTTCATTCTCCTCTCTTTCATTTCTTTTTGCCAAACAAATCTTTTCTATCACCCTGCCACCATTTCCCTTCTCTCTAGCCCTTCTCTTCCAAACCCCACTTAGTTTCCTTTCACTCAGTATCTCTACCTCACAGCATCTCTCACTATCCACCTGCTCCAGTTCTATATCCTTCCCTGTATTTTCCCCATTTTTGTTTCCCCCCACTTCTTTTTCCAGCCCTTCTTTTTCTCCACCATCTTCATTTCCTTTCCCACTCTCTATCACTTTCTCTCCTTTCTCACCCTCCTGCACTTCTTTCTCGGAAACCCCCTGTTCCTCCCTAGCCTCTTGCCTTAAAGCAATGTTTAAAATGTTCTCCCTCCCTCCTCCCTCTGTTATCTCCTTCTGTATCCTTTGAAACCCGAAAGAACTACTCCCTCCCTCTCTCTTTTTACCTTTGAACCCTGCTCTCAGCCAAACACCATATTGACCCTCACCCTCGCCCTTCCCTAAACACCCTTGTTCCTTATGTAGAATACACCCACAACTAAAACAAATGTGAGGTAACTTCTCGTATTTAAAATGAGTCCACAGATGTTTACCTCTAACTGTAATAGATCTCCCCCTCGCCAATGGCTTCTCCAAATCTACTTCGATCAAGACCCTTAAGTATTCCCCCCAGCCACAACCATCCTCTTGAGTGTCAACTTCCTTTACTCTACCAACAGTACCTCCTATAATCTCCCCTCTCACCTTGTTCATATATATAAGTGGTAACTCATGCATCTGGATCCAGAAGCACTCTCTCTTGAAATTTATTTTTGAAAAGGGAGTGAAACCATCATACTGCATTATCACAAACAGTTGATTGTCAAACAGCCAAGGTCTCCCCTCTAGTATACGTTGCTTGTCTGCCTGGTTAGCAAAAACCATCACATAAACATTATCTCCTACCCCCTTGAACTTAGCTCGCTTGCTGATTTTCCATACCTTTGCCATAGTTGATTCAACTACAGCTTGGTTGATGCTTCTTCCTACCCAAATCTTCCCTACCAAACTTAGTTCTTCCTTACCTTGTAATCTTTCCAAGTTTTCATCCCCAATAACATCTCCGAAATCAATGTTCAGAGCTTCTTCCTCCGATAGTTTTAACTTCTCCCATTTGTTTTCCAGTTCATCCATTCTGTATCACTGCCGTGAAATCCTCTTTCCTGACGTGATTTCCAGTAACCACCTCCTTTTCCTGCACCAGCCAACGTATTTCTGCTATCCTCCACCGTACCACCACCTCCAAAATTCAGTTAGAATCTTGGTGGACCCCACACCTCCTCTTTTCCTCTAGAGAGAAAAAGAGAGACGACTTAACTTAAAAAAAAAAAAAAAAAAAAAAGCCAGAATTGATAGATGCGTATATTGCTCATGAGCGAAAATGAATGGTCGTTACTCTTTTATTTCCGATTCAAGAATCAAGAGAAGAGTAGTTCACATCATGATTTGCTCGTGTAAATTAATGTAGTGGAAAATTCCACGACGGGCTAAAAACAAAGTGCAAAAATTCAAAAGAATGAAAAGCATAGCAATTTGCACACGACAAGGAAACGACGTGAGCACTAAGATTTGACACGTACGTATGTTCTATTTGATTGTCGGACCTCTAAGAACGATTTTAAATGGAAGATCCAAATGATGTCATTTATGGAAAGCAAAATATAGAACAAATCTTTAGATCTTATTCAAAACTTCTTTTTTTTAAATAATAATAATAATAATAATAATATAGTTTTGGAACTGAGCAACGATATAGATATAGGGCTGGTTTGGATAGTGAAATAAGATTAGTTGATTTTAGATAAAAATTAAATAAAATATTATTAGAATATTATTTTTTAATATTATTATTATTTTGAGATTTGAAAAAATTGAATTAAGATTTAAAAAAATTAATTTTTTTATTATGTTTTGTGTGAGAATTTAAAAAAATTATAATAATAAAATAAAATAAAACCCTCTTTAAATTCAAACGAGCCCATAGAATATATATATTTTTTAATAATAAAAATATCAAGCATTCAAGTCTTTAAATCTTTTCAAAACTATTTATAGACAAAAATCGGCATATCAGTTTATTTATTTATCTCTAAATATTTCTTACTTTGAATTTCCTTGTCTTCCATCTAGAATTTATTTATTTTTAATTATAGACTTTTTTTTTTCTTTAACAGAAATGACAAGAGATTTTGGCATAAATATACATCCTACTTTAATCTCACCAAATATTATTGTCTATTAAATTTTAAAGTTTTATTTATAAAAAAAAAAAAAAGAGACGATCTATGAGTGATAAAAAAAAATATTTTATATAATAAGATAAAAATAAAATATAAATGTCATTCGTAACGTTACTCTTATTATAATTATTATTATTTTATTTGAAGAGAGAGATTTTAAACTTCATATCTCTATTTTAAAAGTGAGAATTATTCCAACCAGATAATATACCTTTGGCATTATTATAATTATTAATTCTAAGCAATTGTCAACTTTGGGGAGCCGACTTGGGAGAAAGAGTCAAACACTGAAAGCACCATATGGCATATTGGCAATGGGAAATGTACTTGTGCGTTTTTCTGGCCACATTCATGGCAAACAAATCTCAAAACCGAGAAAAAAAGTGCTTTATTTTAGAATACGATATGTTGATAATTAGCTTTTACAAAGCAACTACAATTTCGTTCCTGTGAATTTTGCCTCTCAATTTTCCCCAATCCCTCTCTCATGCGTGTAATCAGTCCGGTCTGATTGATTTGGAGGATTAATTTTGTTTGAATATAGAAATAGTTTTATTTTTTTTATCTTATTATTATAATTTTTTTAAATTTTTACACAAAATATAATAAACAGATCAAAATTTTCAAATATCAAAATAATAATAATATTAAAAAATAATATTTTATACAAACTTTCACATACAAATATTTATTCTCGTTTTACTGTCTAAACAAACCTAATTTTGGACCTAACCAAAACTTTTGATTCATTTCTTTTCTACCTCAAGATCGACCAATGAGTACTCTAGATTAGACCGGACCAGTAGATATAAGTCCAATCGGTTCATTCAAATTGGGCTTGTACAAAATGGCCGCTTTTTTTTATTAAAGCTCAACTTACCAAAATTAACTTAATTTTTTTCTTCTCTTTTTTTTTTCTTGAAAAATAAATTAATAGATAAAAATTATATAAAATAGTAAAATCAAAATAAAGTGAGCTCTTTAATACGGATTATCTAATTAACTCATTAATAAAATTATTGATTATAATTATATTAATAATGTTAATAGTCACAAGTATGTGCATGAATTATGATAGTTAATGCATAATGGCCTATCTTAAAATTCAAATAGTTTATTCATGGTTAATGAATAATTATCATGGTCCATGAATACTTCAAACTGGCAACTTAAGTATCTTAAAAAAAATTACTTAAATATTTTAATTAGGTATAGATATTAGAGTATGTATAATTGCGTATAGTATTATGATTTATTATATAATATATTAGTTAATTGTTAATTTAGTTCATTGTTAATAATATATTAGTTAATATTATATTTAATATTTATATGGTCAATAGTCATAAGTTAGACGAGAATTACAAAATTAAGTTATACAGCTACTATATAAAAAATTATTTAAAAAATATATATATTTAGTTTGGTCGGTCCGTTCTAGTCCAGAGTGAAAAAAACCTATCTCGAGACCGGACTGAAAATTGAAAATTCGGAATTTTTGAGACCAAAACCAACTGGAAAGGTTATCGATCTGGTTGGGATTTTTTTCCCGTCCAAACCGATAACACACCCCTACTAATGTGCATACAATCTTAGAACTGACAAATCGTGCCCAATATCGAGTTTGGATTATGTCAAGTCAAATTTATACCTTAACTCGACTTATTTAATTAAATAAGTCGGATTCCTAGACTCTAACTTGTTGATTATGTATTGAGTCAGTGTTAGATTTGTTTGTCATGACCACAATTATTATTGTATTCGAATAGCATATGAGCCAATCCTAGCTAATTCTATCCATTTAATTAAATAAGTAAGAATCCTTGACCCTAATCCACTAATTTTATGTAGAATTCACAGGTCGTGTCAAAAATTACTACTTCATCTACCCACAACGTGATTCCTCTTCTTCTCCCTCCCCCTTTTCAGTACTTTCCAATCTTCATCTCCTTCTTGTTGCAATTCTTCTTCATCCCCCACGTTGTGCCCATTTCCTAGTGAGTTTGGGAGTTTGGCTTTCATGGACTTAGGCTTGGGGATTCTATAAAAACTCTTTTTCAAATCAATGAAACCACATAACGAGGGGGTAAGTGTAGAAGCAAATAGATAAATGAGTGGATGTTCATCAACAAGTTCCTCAAATCTCAAACTTTCTATCGAAATATATGTGACTAAGAATATCACCAACTTATTCAATGGTAAAATGAAACAATAGTTTATTTTTTAGAAAAATTTTACTCATCATCCCTACACACCATACATAAAACATAATCTTTTAATTTTTAATTTTTTTTCTCTTACTAAATGTGTAGTGTATGGATGATGAGTAGAAAAATTCAATTAGTTTAAGAAAAATAAAACCAAACAAAATTTAAAAAATAATTAAGAAAATTAAAATAAGTGTGGTGTGTAGTGTATGATGATGATGAGTAGCTAAACCCAAAAGAAATTCTTAAAGTTATACTCATCGACTCGCTATTAGTTAGTAAAATATGTTTTATTTCTTATCACTCTTGAATCTAAAGTTATTAGAAAGTTAAATCCATCATAACATAGGTAAATTCTCAAATTAGTGCAAAATTAATGAAAATTTATAGAATAAAAGAAAATTGTGAAGTAAATAAAGGTTCTAAAAAAGAAAAAGGTTGTTTGATCTCAAAAAGTGGAACAAAATGTGAAAAAAAAAAAATATCTCTTCAAGTTCTTGCTCAAATTTGAAGCCTCTATTATGACATAGATAGACATAATGTAGATCTTGCTACATTTATTGTTATTCGTGTGAATTTATTCGACAACATTAAAGACTCAATAAATATTGTAGGATTAAAGTGTTATTCATGGGTCTATTCATTTTAGGGGATCCTCATCCTCAAAATGTTAGTTCCATTCATATACTAAAAATGTTAGATTTATTCTAATTTGATATTCATATATTTGGATTAGAGTATACGATTGGACTAAATTTCGTTAGCATAATCTTACAATTCAGGTTTTTTTCGAGTTCTTGACTGAACTCTAAAATCTAGAGTGAGAGAGATATGCACATGAAATAGACCACACAATATTTATAACTACCCGAGTCAAATTCTCGAACAACATTGATGTTGAAAAATTATAAGTAAATATATGATAAAAACACGAAAGCAAAAATTTTTTAGACTTCACAACTTGATCGTAACGACGATTTCTTTAGAACATATTTTATCTCATTTCTTCGAACATTGGGAAAAATGTTCTAAGATAGAGAGAAGTTGTTCTCATTTTCGAAATGGTCATATGATTATAAAATAATAGACCATCAAGAGTACAATAAAATTGGCCATTCAAATTCAAAAATAATGGGCAAAACATTCTTATGATGTGGATATTAAATCCCCTTCTTTAATATGAAGAGTTCAAGTGACCCTCATAGCGCCCATTGCTCGCACACAGAGCATGATGCGGGAACCGCTAGGCGGCTTTAGAAGCTCACTTCTCTTTCACTTCAAGAAAATTCTATGGTAAGGAGGATTCAATATAAACATCTTGTCTATTTTATAATTACTCAATGTGGGATTCACATTTCTCCTGCACTTCAAAATCTTCATGATTTTGGATTACCATAAATATGGTTGACTCGTCATCAATGCACAAGATTTTATTTAAACATACAAGGAAAATGAAATACTACATTATTACATTATTATTTAAAATACCCAAAATAATTTTATTATTTTAACAAAATCTAACAATTAAATAAATACTATAGAACCCACTTTTTATGTCCATCTCTCTCATATTTTAAGCCATATAGTAGTTTAGGGCATGCTGTCGAGTAGGGTTAATTGGAAAAAGCCTATAGTATGGGAATTCCCATTTTAGAATAAAAAAAAATATATCTAGGTTAGAACGTGAGATAAATGTTCAATTGCAATAGTAGTTATTATTAGGGGAAATTATACAGGACCTTTCAAACTATCACAGGATTTTCAATCAGTCCCCATACTATTTTTTTTTCCTTTCTTTTTCTTTGAGCAAGATAAATACTAACATTAAACTTAAGGCTACATTTGGATGTTGACTTGAGTTGACCTGAGTTGAATTTTTTATGAAAAGTAGTGAGTTGAATAGTGGAGGGAGTTATGTGGCCCCATGTAAACTGAGTTTAAAGTGTGTTTGAATGATAAGATGAGTTTAATACTTTTTATAGAAAATTAAAAAAAGGTTATAGGTCCCATGTATAAAGATGTTTTAAGTTAAAAAGGTTGTGGGTCTCACGTATAAGAAGGTTTTGAGTTGGGATGAGTTTAGTAATTTGAGAGTTATGTATTTAGATGTTAGACTCAGTTTAAAGTTAAACTGAACTCAATTGAATTCAACTGAATTTGGGAACCAAACGCAGTTAAAATGAGTACAAACAATGGGAGGGAGACCCTGATAAACAACCCAAATATGTTTAATACCAAGCAAAAAGAATAAGAATTTTTAAAAAAAAGAAGGAAAGAAAGAAAGAAAGAGAGAGAAATGGTTACATAAGTTAGCACAACTGATGTTACTTGGCACAAAGATAAGGAAATGTCACTGTTTTGGTGATTTTTAACCCAATTCAGTATAGGATTGTTGTGAAGCACACTTTGTAAGGTCCCATGCATTTGAGGCAGATGTTGTTGAACACCAAACTTGTTAGAAAAAAGAGAAAAGCAGGACATAAAAGGTATTTGACCAGAGTGGTTGGTGAAGCAGGACGTTGGTAATCTCCTAGGGGGCGTGCAGGCAGTTTTCATTGGTGACTTGGTGCTTATCTAAGTTACAAAGTCCATGAGCAGCTATGCAGAACATTGAAAAAAAGAAGAAGAAATAATTGGTTAAAAGGAGAAAACGGGGATGATGGTGATGGGAAGATTAGGGATTCGGGTACCCGTACCTAGCCGCCCTGTCCCTGCTTGGTGCGGGCGGATGGGCAAATGCCTACCCATGGAAAATGTCTGGGCTGGGTTGCTAGGCTTGGCCTTGGGCTTGCCTGAGTTTTACCGGTCCGCCTAGCCCAATATATATTAAAAAATAAATTTTGTAATGAAACAACGTTGTTCTAAGGATCTCAAAATGGCTTCAGTTTGGTTTAATGAGGACCCAATTTCCCCTCTCTCTCAGCCATTTCTAACTCAAACCCTCTCTCATCCTCTCTCTCACTCACTGTCACCACAACTAGATTGTTAGACCCCACTTCGAGTTGCCTCTAGAGATGCCGCACATGCCCTAGTCATGGTGGAGACATGTACCTTGGCTAGCCCACAAGCATGCCTTGGCTCGTAGGGTGACACACACGGGGCGCCCAGCATGCATGCATTATTGGCCCGTGCGATGGCACACACGGGGTGCCCAGCATGTGGGCCAGTAATGTTAGTGAGCGCCTGCCCATGCGAGCAGTCATGCATGCGGCAATGTGCACAGGCATGCGCCCCATGCCCATGCACGTCCCAATGCGCAGGCCCATGCACATGCTTATGGGCCGCAAGGCCCTGCGCATGCCCATGTGCCGCAAGGCGATGCGCGCGCCCATGTTCTGCACAGCCAGCCCAACCAGTGCGCGCCCACGCACAGTTTCCTGCCGCATGCCAGCGAGGTTAGTGGCATGCCCATCAGGCATGCCATCCAGTGCACGGCTCCAGCCCGTGCCTTGCAGGCTAGGCCAGTGGCATACCCACCAGGCATGTCATCCAGCCTATGCCTTGCAGCCTCAACTCCCAAGCCACCAGCTTGGGCCATGCAGAACCAGCGCCTAGGACACCAGCCTGGGCCATGCAGCGCACCAACATGGCTCACCAGCAGCAAGTCATGCCGCACCACTTAGCCATGGACCAGCCCTAAGACCACCATGCACCAACCTAGCCCACCATGGGGCCATGCATGCCACGACCAAGCTTGGTCCATGTCATTAACTTGTTTATTTATTTTATTTAATTATTTATTTATTTCTAATGGACCTATTGGGGGTTTCCAACTTGTTTTGCTTATAGATAAGACATCATTCACTTGCTTTAGGATCTTTTGACGAATACCCTAGAGGTAAGATTATTGTTTGAGATATCACAAATCGGTGCCACTGCACTTGGGCTTTTTGGGTGAAATTCGTGAACCCCAAAAAGAGGATTACACCTTACAATTCTTTGAATATGTGTAATTCATTTATCTTATTTTTGCAACTTGGTGCAATTCGTGAATCCAAGTTGTGTTTCATTTTATTTCATTTGATTATCAATATATATATATATATATATGAGGTTTATTCAACACTTGTGCAATTTGTGAATCAACGGTTGAATTCTTATCTTTGTTCATTCAAGTGCTCAAGTGTTTTATGCTTTTGTTCTTGAGTGATCTTCATTGTGTTCTAGTGGTTCTTCATCCATTTGCTCTTCCAATCCAATAAACCCTAAAGTCGACCAACGATAGTGTTAGTCATCTTTCCATAAGTCATTTGCATCATCTTTTGCCCTAGCCAAAACACTATTCCATTTGAATTCAAATTTCAGCAACACTTGCCTTATTTGGATTTGACCAAGCCGTCCATCACACTTGCCATATTAGTGTTCCTACATTTTAGGAACCCTAATTGACCATCTTATTCCCTATAGCCAGCCATATCTATCTCCCATTGACTTCCAAGATTTTAGGAAACTTTCCTAAAATCTCTCACTAGCCATATCGACCAACCTTAGCCGCCCAACTCCAAACCCTAATTCCAAAACCCTAGCCGTCCATCTCTACTTCCTAAACTCTAAACCCGAATTCCAAGTGGCGCCAACCCTAGACCACTCTAGTGCCGTGTGCCCTTACCCCATTGTAGCCCATACACTTCATCAACCATTTCCATCACTCCATACACTCATTCAAGCCTAAACACCTAATCTCACCATACCAGAGTGGTCATCTTGACCACCATTGTTCAAAAATCAAGCAAGAGAGGAACGGAGATTCGGTCATCACAAGGCTACCCTTAGCGTGGAGATCATAGTGTTTAGGGACTAGATCGAGATTCAACATTAATGTTGTCATCGTTGTCACCTAAACCATTTTTCTCTCCATCTCACCTTGTACTTGTAAGTATCTCGAACTCGAAACTCCAAGTTCTTTGAAACTCCAAAATCCATTTGTTTTATTTTTTATAATGGATAACGAGATTGTTTCAATCGAGAATGGAGTTGTGTTTTGAAAATTGAAGATGCGAGTATAGAAAAGAAGATTCCATAAGAGGAGAGAGAGAGAGAGAGAGAGAGAGAGAGAGAGAGAGAGAGAGAGGTGGGGTGGGTGGGTGGGGTTAGACCTAAAAGAAAAATCTGGCAAATTGACCAATCGAACCGAATGGTTTGATCCGGTTCAATACTGGTTTGGTTAGTTTTGATTTTTGGGAGCTAAGATTGATTAAAAATTGGTTAGATTCTGATTTTTATGATTTAAAAACCCAATTGGGCAGAACTGAATTGAAATATATATTTTAATTGGTTTATATTATATGTATTATACATATTATAAAACTAATATAACATAAAATTTTAACCATATTATTTATGCTTCCTTGATATAAACTTATCCTTAAATATGAATTTTAATATTAAGTTATTAACATGTTATTATTCATCCTTACATATTAAATTACATACTTATATATATAATATGGTATAAGTATATAATATATATTTTGATAAGTACATGTTTACACATTTTGAAGTAGGGGTGGGCAGCGAGGGCTCTCGCCCCGCCCCCCATCCCACCCCCCATCCTGCTAGGACATATAATTATAAAAATTGGCCTAAGAGGCCAAGACAACACAATTTTGTAAATACAATTCTAACAAATTTAATAAGTATGTTATTACTTTTTAAATTATAGTTATATTTACAAATTTAAATTTACAATTTAAATTATGTGATAATTTTGGTCCAAATTTTTTTTTTTAGACCCAGAAATAATTTTTAGGCCAATGGGGCATGGATACCATTGGACTGGGCAGGGGCAGGGATGAGGTGTCCAACCCCGCCCCTCGGCACTGGGGCGGAGTGTAGGGGTGCAAACTACAAACCCTACCCTCCACCCATATGGGGGGCGGGATACGAGGAAGGGTCGCCCCGCCCCCGCCCATGAGGCAAGGCACCCGTATTTTGAAGCGATTTACATACTACATTAGATATTAAGTTACATATTTCAGTTTTTAATAATTCTTTTGATAAGTAACATTTATGTATATATACGTGTGTGTGTGTGTGCATATCATAGTGACTTAATACAAACGAGATAATATTTATCATGCCTATCTATCATATTATGTATACAACACATATTAGTATATCATATAACACTTATTAGATGATATATTCTTTGGTTAATTGATTATATGCATGGTGTTTTGTGCTGGAAATAATATTTTGAACTAAAGAGTTTATTCATTTGTGTCTTAAAAACCAAATAGCCCAACAAAAAAACACAAAACTGAATCACACCAATAAAACCGAATTGAATCGAAAAAATTGAAAGTTCTGATTCCCTGAATGAATCGGTCAACAATATATCCAAAACCGAATAGAACCGTGCTGATTACAACCCTAGATGGGGTGGCTTCGTCACTTCCCAATGAGGTTCTTTTTAGTTACTAGGGAGGAATAAAAATATAAAGTGTATTTATCAGAAAAGATTGAAAGTTAACGATAATTATTTCATACGGGATCAAGTCTAACCTAATATTGGTTGTGTTTGGGTAGTGAAGTGATATCAGATATTTTGTGAATAGTAGTAATTAAAAAATAATAATAGAATATTGAATAATAGTGAATAGTAGTTAAAAGTATATAAAAAATAATAATAAAATAATAAATAATATTAGTGAGAATACTCCACTATCTAAACTTGAACCACGAGGAATGTGGCCTTGATCATATGGTGTCTTTGGGAGCCCATGCCACTCCATAGAAAGCGAAGGGACAACTTTTTCTCGGAACTCTTCTATTTTTTTTGCCTTTGCCTTTTCTTTCTATTATCATTTGTTGTTGTTCCACTTTGAATGCTTTTTGCCATAACTTCAAAAAAGAAAAGGTAAAGGACCTACTACACTTGGACGTATTGTTTTGGAAGTATAGGTAGGTAAAGTCCAAAAAATGATACGAGGCTCGTGAGGACCACCTTAAAGGGAAAAAATATCTCTATGATAATAGACACAAGCTTAGACTTTAGATTTATTAGTATTTAGTTAAGTAATACTAAAATATAATTTAAATAATTAAATATAACTCTTCTGAAAACCTTCTTTTAACTTATTAAAATAATAAGGTTAAAAAGTTATTCACATGAGAGGAAATATAGATATCCCTTGGCAGGATTGCAGACAAGTTGGGCAGTAGCACATTAGAGGGAGTTGTGTACCTACTGTAAGAGATTTATTTAAATTTTGTGTCCCACACACTCATCTTGATAGAGTTTAGAATAGCTGAAAACTTATCAATTAATAAATGAGTTATAATGAGATAAGAAAACTCTTAAGAGAAATTATAGTTGTAGTCATGAGTGCACAAGCACCGTGCAATCACTTTAAAAAAAATGAATAAATACGAGACCCATATAAAAAAATAATAATTTTTTAATAGTGGACCCCACTCTTTTTCAAAGCGACTCTACGGCGCTTGTGCACTCCACGACTGCATATAGTATTACTCATATCTCTAATCACAGTCAAACACAAAGTCTTAGATTTCTTGATGGTCAGAAGTCTACAAATAGTACTAAGGGGTTATAGGGTTCTCACTTACAACATTAGAGTGCTTCTAACCATCGGGAGATACTTGTGAGGCTAAGTTGCTAGGACGATTATTCTCTCATAGTCAGATCAAATTATTTATCAAACAGATGGAGAAAGGTATGTCTTTTAGCTATTGTTGTTTTATTATTGTGGATCATAGAAAATAAAAAATTCAATTATTAATATTCATGTTAAAATATTTAACATGTGGTATTAGAGATAGGTTATAGATTTTTTATGATCTCGATAAAATATACAATGAATATGTGCTTTCGTATATTGTGATTTTATCACATTGCAAAAGAATAAAAATATTGGTTTTACGATCTGAGAGAGAAATTTTATGATGATGTTTTAAACATTGATTCTGTGTTATATGAAATTGCAATGCACTGATAACTACTAATGTATTTCAGTTTTGTGTACCTATTTCTCCTATTATGATAATTTGCATTAGCCTTTGATTGGGCGTATTTCACATTTTGTGCGTTGTTTACGTTGATGCATGTTGGGAATTTCAAAAAAAAAAAAAACCTGATTGTTGTGCTGTGTTATGATGGGAGAAAGTTGGGAAGCCATGTGTATTTGTCCCTTGACTATATTATATATGTGCTGGGTAATGGGGTTAAGGGACCATCGTGAATATATGGTGGAGCCGCTGTGTTGGCTGGTGAATGGTGGCCGGTGTCTTAACAGGCGGCTGTAAAGGAGGTGGCCGGGGTGGCACAGTGGGGCTGTGAAGTCCCGAATGGGTGCTGCCCCTGCCTAAATAAAGTCCCATCGGTTAAAGGCTGTCGACGCTGGAAGGAGGCTGGAAAGCTCCTCCACGATGCCCCTGTAAAGGCGGCAGAGGGCTCTAAAGCCCATTGCCGTGGTTTCTCCGGCAGGAACAAAAAAAAAGGAAAGAAAGGAAAATCGTGAGTGGAGGTGGACCTCGGCGGCGGGAGGAGGATGGGCATGCCATGCCGTCTCTTCCTCGTCGGCGACGTCCACCGTTGCGCCAAACCGAAGGTGGCTTCACAGGTGCGCCGCTACAATGTTTAAGAAAGAAGAAAACTGTTGCCAACTTATTTGATGAAGAAGATGAAATCTAGTTGTGGTTTCTGATTTGTAAAGGGCCTTGGCCCAGACCAATAGAAAAACAAACGGGCTCTTATTGTGGCCCATCCTGGAAGAAGAACAAGAAAACAAAAAACGGAATGGCAGGCCTGTACAGTAGGCCCGAACCATGGTCTTTGTTGACCAAAGGCCTCACTAATGAACCGGGTTTCAGCCCGGGTTACTGGACCGGTCCGATCTAGACCTGGACCAGTCAGATTATATTATATTATAATATTATTTTTTTATTAAAAAAGAAATCTGAAATTCTATTTTTCTTTTATGCATGTTATCATTGTTAAAGACATGTATAAAATTTTATTAAATCTTTTATGAGTTCTTCTATACACCTTCCGGTTTCATTCATACGGCACACGAAAAAGTGATCTGGCATATTTTTTTTTTTTTTAATGTTAAACGTTGCGTTTAGTTAAACCTAACATTATACCCAATATGTTTCGAATTTAATTTCCCTCCCCACCCCCTGCAGGCCCACGTTCTTCCCTCCCCACCCCTCGCAGGCCCCATTCTTCTTCTGTTCTCCCTCCCGCCAGCAGCGCCAGTAACGCCAGCAGCCTCTCCTTCCTCCGACAGCAGCCATTTCACCTTCGACACCGTCTGGGACTGCCGGCCATTTCACCTTCGTGTAATTCTTAAAGCTGTACATCTACCAACCTGTCACAGGTTTTGACTTTTTTCCTTTTTTTTTTTTTTTCTTGTTTTATAATCTTTGACCCATTTTCGTTTTTCTTATATGTTACAATCTCGTTTTTAATGTTTTTCTTTCAATTCATACAGACATTCAGCTCGCTTTCAGATCAGTTGGTTGTTCCATTCTACGTGGGGCTCTCATTTGATGATTTACCCGTGTCAACTCTTGCAAGGAAAACAGAGCACCGAAAATCAGTAGATAAAGTTTGGATTTTTCTTTGCTTTTGTTTTTTTTTTGTTCTACTATTGCCCGAAAATCACAGTATATTTGTTAGGTTTCATTTCTCTTGTTAGGTTTCATTTCTCAATCTGTTTGTGAACTTGGAACTTGGGGTGGGTGTTAGTGTTGGTTAATTTTTTTTTTTTTTTTTTTTTATATGCCTTGTGTAAGAGAGTTGATCTTATCTTCGGATTTTGCCTCCAAAAGGTGGTGGTCATTAATTAGCCCTTCTGTTATATCTGTATTAGCTCGAATCTGCATGTTCTATGGGGAACAGTTGTTAGCGTAATGATCCATTCAAACTCCAAATATATTGTTGGGAGAATTTGTAGTGACAAGAACATTGAATATATTGCACCTTTCCTTTGGATGCGCAATAGGCAATACAATTTTGTTATGGCTTTAGTCCATGAGTGATGATTAAAGATGCCGATATTAAGCAAGTGGTTAAAAAATGCTTGCTTACGAAGTTACTAGTGGTTGCCAATTTTTTCTGATGACCAATTAAATACCGCAAGGCTCAACTACTTATGTTGGCTGTGCATTCAAGAAGTATCCAGGAGTCGAAGTGTGTAGCATTAGTATATAAAATAAATAAAAAGATTTATCTCTTCTCGAGTTTAAAATTTTGAAATAAATGATAATTTCACATGGTATTAGAGTATAGGTATTAAGTTTGAATCCTGATTTTACATTTTACCTCATTTAATTAAATATTTAACATGTTGGACTCTCTTATTAAGGAGTTTGGCCTACATGTAAGGAGGAGTACTAATAAAATCTATTTGATTGAAATTGCATTAAAAGCCAACTATTTTTTTAGCATTAGTTTTCAAATGTATGCTGTTTGTAATTTAAACGTACGAGTAATCATTTTTTTGTTGTTGCTCCAACTACATTTATGAACAACAAAAAAATGAGATTCAAAACTATGATGCTTTTATACTTGCTTTTTTTTATGCCTTTTTGGTGCCTTTTTAGCGTACTCAATTGTGGAATGATTTATGCATTTTAGTAACTTTATCCTAAAAACTCAGTTGAAATAGCGGGATGGACAAAAAGGAAGATGAAACAGCACCTACGCCATCTACAGCTTCTACATCGATTTTGCCGACTCAGGTATGAAACATTTTGATCATTTGGAAACGTTGTTGTGTCCGATATTGTCATTTAGTTAAATGTATTTTTTTTTATACATAGTTAAACGTATTTTTTATTTGTGTATTATAGGGATATTATGGTCCACGAAACCCATACTACGTACCATTTATGTTGCCTCAAAATGCATTTCCAAATCCATATACATGCACTTGGGGTAGTCAGGTAGCTTATTTTTAAACATTTTTAAGTTTTTTTTTCCTTCTATGCATTTCTGATGTTCTAACATCGTGCCTAACTACAGCTTTCATCGATGCCATCTTTTGGACCAATGATGCCCTACCCTCCGTCAAGTAATCCGGAGGAGTCCACACGAGATCAACGTACCTATCAGGTATATTCCTTTTAATCGTTTTTAGCTGTTTTTTTTTTATATGTATTGAATTTATTTGAACATTTATGCCTCATTACAGCATCCATCGATGCCACCATCGAGTAATCCGGAGGAGTCAACAAGATCTGAAAAGACTCCCCAACTAGCAAGTGAATCATCAACAGTGCCATTGTCATTGGGTGCTGAAAGTGAAAAGAATTTTGGAGGTACATCACACACGACTGATAAGAGCTATCACCTGACAAACGGTATTAGACTCTTAACTCAATTAGTAAACATACAGTGTTATAAAATAAATTCTAATATGAAATATTCATTTTCATTTTCAGAAACTTCGTCAGACGTAAATAAAGTGGCAGAGGCCGAGGAAACTAATGAAGTCTCTGATGATGATGACGAAGGAGTTGAGGAGCCAAAACCTGGTATGGAGTTCGCCACTGATAAAGAGCTTCTTGCATATTATAAGCGATATGCCAAGAAACAAGGTTTTGGTGTCATCACACAGAGGACCAAAAGAGATGCATCTGGGAAACCGAAGTATGTGACAATTGGGTGTGCACGTGGCGGCAAGTACCATCCGAGTCACAGTAATATCTCGAAGCCGCGACCAACAATTAAAACAGACTGTAAGGCGAAGTTAAATGCTCACTTGGACAAAAAGGGTGTATGGGTTTTAACCACTGCTGAGAATAGTCACAATCATGCTACTGTCAGCCCACAGAAGTCTAGATTTTTTAGAAGTCATAAGTGTTTAGATGAATACAGTAAAAGAATGCTCGATCTAAATGACAGGGCATGTATTCGAATGAACAAAAATTTTGGAGCACTTGTTGTTGATGCGGGCGGGTTCGAGAATCTTGAATTTCAAGAGAAAGATTGTAGAAATTATATTGACAAAGCCAGACAATTGAGGCTGGGTAAAGGAGGTGGCGAAGCACTTAGTGATTACTTTAAGAGGATGAGGAAGATGAATGATGGATTTATTTCTGTGATTGATGTTGATGATGAGTTGCGACTCAGAAATGTGTTTTGGGCTGATGCACGTAGTCGAGCCGCGTATGAGTGTTTCGGAGATGTGATCACCTTCGATACGACGTATCTAACAAATAGATACAGTATGCCTTTTGCTCCTTTTGTTGGGGTAAACCATCATGGGCAGTCCATACTGTTAGGGGCTGGATTGATTTCAAGTGAGGATACAAGTACTTTTGTGTGGTTGTTCCGAGCATGGTTGGACTGCATGAATGGTCAGGCTCCAAAAGCAATCATAACAGATCAAGATCGGGCAATGAAGAGTGCCATTGCGATGGTATTCCCAGAAACTCGCCATAGATATTGTCTATGGCATATCATGAGGAAATTGCCTGAGAAATTGGGATCTCACTCCCAATTCAACGCAGGGTTAAAGACTGACATTCAGAGTGCCCTATATGATTCGCATAGCTGTGAAGAATTTGATGCCAAATGGGGGGAACTAATTCAGAAATATGACCTTGGTGATAACGCGTGGCTGGAAGGGTTGTATACCGAGAGATCATTTTGGGTTCCAGCTTACTTGAAAGGTGTATTTTGGGCTGGCATGAGCACTACACAGCGGTCTGAAAGCATGAATGCCTTTTTCGACGGATATGTGCATTCTGGTACAACGTTAAAGGAATTTGTCGATCAATTTGACAATGCTCTGAGAAAGAAGGTGGAAGTAGAGACGACAGCAGATTTCAATTCGTGCAACCAAATCATCCCATGTGTGACTCCATTCCACTTTGAAAAGCAGTTCCAAGCGGTGTATACAAATGCAAAGTTTAAAGAAATCCAAGGGGAGGTGTGGGGGATGATTTGTTGTAATTGCATACCTGTTAGCAAACAGGGTTGTATTTCCACATTTGATGTGTTGGATGAAATTTCCACGGGTGACCATGTAAAAACCGTCCATTTCATAGTTTACTATAACGAGGAGGAATGTGATATCAAATGCACGTGTGCACTGTTTGAGATGAGGGGCATTATTTGTAGGCATGTATTTAAAGTTTGTCAAATGAAGAAGATTCATATGTTGCCAGAGAGGTACATCTTGGATCGGTGGAGAAAAGACTTAAAGTCAAAAGTAGTTATGATGATTTGCGGGATAATGCGGACTCACGAAGGTATGAACTTGTGGTTAAAAGATGTATGAAATTAGCGACGCGTGTATCCCCAAGTGATGAGCATGTCAATGCATTCATGCGGGTTTTGGATGAGTTTGAGCATAATTTTAAAGAATTACCACTTGAGTCCGGTTCAACCAAGGTCAATGAGAGCGACGTCGTGGATAAGGGTAAGAAAATATTAAGCCCTAATGTTGTTCGAGGGAAAGGGAGACCTCCAACTAAGAGAAAGGTTCCACCTGTGGAGAAGGCTGCAACCAAGAGAAAGAAGAAACAGGTACTCTGTTTTTTTTTTTTCTATTAATTGTATATATGTTGGACTAGTGTTTCTTTTCCTTTCTAATAAATGTGTATTTTTTGGCATTTTGGAAATTAGACTTGCAGGAAAATATTTGCTGACGAACAAGTTGGAGTTGGTGAGGTCTCGGCCCCCCAAGTTGGTGCTAACGTTGAAGATGTTGTTGTTGGAACCCAATATAGTACTGTCATACAACAAACACTATCGGGCAATGATGAGAATTTGTGAAACATTGTTTATGGGTTTCTTTGAGTATTTTTTGTGGGTGTTCAACATGTATGACAATCATTATTATATTTTTGATGGGTTATTTGAAAGGTTTTGTGAGAACCTGGAGCCTTTTTGTTGACGGTTGTGGTTGTAAAGAATGTATAGATAGTCAAATGCAGTACTTGTATAAAAATATTATTATATAAATTATAGAAATCTTGAAGTATTTTGTGCACATTTATTTCGTGGTCGTATATGACAATTGTTGGTGTAATGTTTTTATGCATTTCATAATTATAAATGCACCACGTTAGTTGTATGTGAGTTTTGCTCATTTAAGCTGAGTTTTGCTTTGTTTTGTTACTCATTATCGTTTTGTGACTTTCTCGTATATGCCGCCTTTTGGTATATAAAATAACTAGTTATTTTGTTTTTAAAAAAATAAATAATTACATCACATGTTCATAATTATAAAAGCAAAACATGTCCATAACATTCTAAAATATTGACAAAAGCCAACTCAGTACATCACATGTTCATTACATTTACTAAACACGACTAATTACATCACATGTTCATTACAATCAGTTGTCTAAAACTAAAACAACTTACATTACATGAGTTGAAACATTGTCCGACATACAGAAGTGTTTTTGGGATACATAAAAATTACAGCAAAAATCACAATAAACAACAACCACGATGTGAACAACACTTTTAAGGTTCCCTTGTACTTCTTCTCCATTGCTTTATATTTGGTAGTTTCGATCGTTACATGTTCATGAAATAACCTCTCGTTCCTTCGTTGAGCTAACTCCAACGTCATCTTGCAGCATGGATTTTGTTGACTCTCAAGATCAATCCATTCAAAATATTGGCATTGTTTATTGATCTTATAGTTTGGGCAGTTGTAAAATCTTCTGCCAAAACTATTACCCTTCCCAGATATTCGAAGTTTCGATGGAATGCCACAATAGCAAAGTGGCCTGTCCAAACTTGCTTTGTCTTTCCCTCTTGAAGTCCACGCACTTGAACTGGTATTGGTACTTGAACTTGTCATTTGCTGAAAATAGATAAACATTGTCATTGGTAAATAGATAAACATAGGTTGTTGTGTCATTAGTAAATGGATACTTTGGGTGCACATTGCAAAATAGGATAGATATTCTTGTCAGTTCACTAACAAATGAATAGATATTCTTGATATTTAACTAACATGTCCACAATTAATTTCCTCCTCAAAATTATACAAATAACTAGGTAAAAAGAACATTCAGCAACACAGCAGCCTTCTTAGTCTGATCTGAAATGGCCAACTCTAGAAGACAAGATAATGCCGACAATAAGACCATAGAGGGCAAGTGCCAAGCAAAGATGAGAATAAGAATCTGGGAAATGAAAAGTTTTGGCTATTGTGCATTAGCTCTGCAAAATACATTCATATACTCAAGGGGTAGCACAGTTTGGATAGAAACTACTATGAAATGTGGAAGGAGTGCTGATTATAATTTTACTACAAGCACAAATCCAACAAAAGCATCCAATAAATCCCACAAAATGTTTAATTTCAGAAAGATGAGATTCATGGAGACAAGCATAATTTTAGAAACATGAGATTCATGGAGACTAAAACAATGTAAAAACTGATAGTTCACAGTACATTTTCTTAAAACCAGATAAGTAAAGGTAACGAAAACTTCCTAAAAACCATCGTTCTTCTTTGCCTATTATATATATATATATATATAAAATATGATGGATATATATATATGTATATATAGGGATGTCATGTGCATGCAATAGCACAGAACATGGGGGCCCTAACAGCACAACAGAGGAGCAGTCTTTTAGATGACATGGGTTTCGCATTACATCACATTAAGGTCATGGGCTGAGGAACATGTTTGTTGGGTCACCCCAGTTATACCAGCCTTTGGGAATGATAATGTTATCCATATATGTGTAAGCAAAGAAGACCCGAGAGAAAGGACCCCATGCCCTCCCAATGAAACTATAATATTAGAGTATATTTCATTAGTATACCGAGAGATAATTTGCATGCCTTCACTCCAAAAGTTCTATTAATTAGAATGAGATAGTCTATTTTCACATGCATCCAGGAAAATAGAAAGTCAAATACTTATCATTGAAGGCCATTTTTCATCTTCATCTTACTATTCTTCTTCTTTGCCTATTATAAATATATATATATATATTTATATATATATGTATTTATATATATATATATATATATATGTAAGTCACCACATTTACCAATGCTCCACAATTCCATCCCAAAAGTTACAGTTGTGTGTATAGCATGAGCATACACTAGAATCACAAGTGAAACATTGAAATGCATCAACCTTTGACTAAATGAGTGCAGACTTGATATGAAGCATGCCATTCGCATCATTTCCATCACCACATCACAAAATGAGCAAATGTTTTTTTTGAGGGGCAGAATGTTTTCTTTGAGTCTTTTTTACAAACACATGTTATTCAATTCTCAAAGTGGTGTTATCAATCCATATGCCTACACCTTTCCATAGCCCAGATTACAATCACCATAAACAATGAGAATACAATCACTTGTACGTTACACGACATTAAAAAATTTGAAAAAATGTATTACTCGCCTTTGTGAAGTGAAGAACGCCCTCTCTCTCTCGGGGTCGAGATCAGTCCGTCGCGGGTTTGGGTGCTCCGTCCTACACCTGGCTCGGGGGGTCGAGTTGCCGTCGTGGTAGTCGAGAGTCTTGAGAGAGGAATTTCTGAACGCAGGGGGGAGGAAGAACGCAGGGGGCTGTGCGCAGGGGGGCTGTGCGCAGGGGGGGTTGTGCGCGAGGGGGGGGGTGTGGGTGGGAATGAAATTTGAATTTCATTCGGTAACTAAACGCACGTTTAATTAACTATAATTCAAAAAAAAAAAAAAAAAGGAAAAGGCCACGTAAGATTTCGTGTGCCGTATGTGAGGCAGTAGGCAGATGGGTAGAATATTTCATCTTTTATACATGTTATTATTGGTATATACATGTACTAAATTAAATTTTATGCAAGTTATTATTGTTAAATACATGTATTAAATTTTATTTTGTGCATGTTATTATTGTTAAATACATATATTAAATTTTATGTACATGTTATTATTATTAAATACATGTATGAATTGTTTATTTTGGCTCTTATTATCATGCCATATATATATATATATATATATATATATTTATCCAATATGAGGTAAATAATTTACATAAAAATTAAAGAAAATATTGATTGCCCAAATATACAAGATTTTCTTAATTTTGATGAAAAATCATTAAACTCCATAATAAGGTGGATATGATGGAGTGAACACTTTGTGTATCAAGATCTACTCCCAAAAGAGGGTCTTGATGACATTACTAGTTCATCCATCGAAAGTAAGGTTGAAGTGAACACTTTGTATGTCAGAGTTTACTTCCAAATGAGAATTCTGATGATACAACTAGTTCATCCATATAATTTTATTCTGGTGGAGTGAACAATTTTGTGTGTCAAGATCTACTCCCAAAGGAGGATATTGATGACACTACTAGTTCATCTATCAAAGTAAAGTTAGGGTTGGACAATTTGTGTTCCAGAGTTTACTCACAAAGGAGAATACTAATGATACATCTAGTTCGTCCACATAATTTAAAGTTGGAGGGAACACTTTGTATGTCAGAGTTTACTTCCAAAGGAGAATTATGATAATACGACTAGTTCATCTACAGAATTTAATACTGGCGAGAACACTTTGTGTATCAAGATCTACTCCCAATTGAGGATCTTGATAACACTCTTAGTTCATCTATAATTGTTTAAATTCTGATTATTGTTTGTGAGTGTCAAACTCAAAGCATTAATGTGATTAAAATGCTTTTCTTGCGATAAGTATATGAATATCTGTATAAGGTTTTTTGTACGGAATTGACTCTAGTATAGAGAAACTTGAGCATATCAAATTTACACTAAGAGTTGTAGACCCTGATTTATCCATTTTAAGTCGTAACATAAATTATTATTAAGAATAGTGATAAGAGTCAGAAAAATACAATGTTTAAGAATATTGGATTAATTACTACATATCAAACTAAAGGAATTTCTTAGTTTTGTATATAAACGTTTACTTCAGAGGCATTATTATTTCATTAAAGTATTGAGATATGGAAAAGTTGGTATATTATTGTTGGCTAGATACAAATTTATTTTGCTAATTTGTATGAAAAATCATTTGTATCTTTTGGGAAATGAGGGAAATAATAATAATGAAAATATAAGAATTGTGTCAATTGAAGTTTGAAAGAAACAATGACACATGAAAGTTTAGGTGCCATAAGCATGAGACATGATTCGAAAGGAAGAGTAAACCTTTTTCTGTATAAGTTTCGAATAAGATCTTATACATGTTTATACATTCTTTTTAGATTGAACTTTGAGTACAAATGTTCATATGTATTCTACCTGTATAAGTTTCAAATCAAACCCTATAAATGTTCATACTTATTTTAGTGGTTGAACTCAAGCACAAATGTTCAGACTTTAAATCGTTTCAAAATGCAATTTATGTTTGTTCCATTTTTCCTTCCAATAAAATTCTTATTTGCCTTTAGTATAGTGCTTTTGTTAAACATTTTTATTTTTCACTTATGAGGCATGTATTGGAACCAAGTGAAAAATGATTTATGGTTTTTTTTTTTTTTTTTTTTTATTTACAATTTGTGGTATAGAATTTGAAATATAATTTGTGGCATAAAAGTTTGGAGAATATCTCTAAGAAAAGTTATAGAGGTTAGTATATAAAATATTTTCTGCATTTAGATTTTCTAATCTCAGAATGTGTGTTGATTTGCATAAAAGGAAAACAAATCAAACATATCAAGAAAAGATTATACAAGAAATAGAGAATTTCTTGAGATAATGCATATAGACGCATGTAAACATTTTCTCTATAATGTTTGATAGATATAAGTATTTCATTATTTTTATTGATAATTTTCATGGTATGGATGTATCTATCTGTTACATGAGAAGTCTCAAACCATTAAAAATTCTTGAAGTACTTCTCATGGGGAGGAAATGCAGCTAGGTAGAAAGGTGAAAATCATTGAATTAGATTGAAGTAGTGAGTGTTACGACAAATATTATGAGTTAGATCATAACCCTGATCTATTTTGTTAATTTCTTCAAAATATGTGTAGTAAAATTATTAAAGATATTAGTATATATCTTAAATTATGTTTCTAGTAAGTAGTCTCAAAGACTTATTTTGAGTTGTGGAGTGATAGGATACTTGATTTAAGGCTTATACATGTTTGAATAGTCAATCTAAAGTAAGACTTTACAATTCAAATGAAAGAAAGTTGGATCATATAATAGTTAATGGGTACATTATTTATTATTCATGGAGATCCAAATTATTTAGGTTATATTGTCTCTATTCATAGTTTGAATCATAGTTTTAAATTTCGTACCATACCGACCGGTACGGTCAAAATTTTTTGTATCGACCGTCTCGAAATTTTTTGTACCTGCCAGACGGCCGGTACAGGTACTATATCTATTTCGTACCGGTCAAAATACCAGCCGGTACCGGACGTACCGGCCTCAATTTTGGCCAGTGTTTTTTTTTTTTTTTTTTTTTTTTTTCCGTTTTTTCAAACTACAAGTTTATTTTTTAACCCACAATTTAGATTAGACTATTTATAATTTATAAATACATGTATTTATATATAATTTATTTATATATAGACTATTATTTTAGAATATAATTTTTATATGTAATTTATTTATATATCGAGTATTCCGAAATGTTATCCCGAAACGTTATCCTGAAACGGTACCGGTACCGAAATATTTCGTTCCAATGTCTTGACCGGTATAATATCCGGTACGGTATTAAAAACATTGGTTTGAATCTTGAGGAAATTGAAATGTCAGATTCCTTATGGTTGGAAAAATCAGTGGGAGTATAGAAACTAGAGATGTGATTGTTGCAAAGTGCATTCTTGTACTTTTAAAATACTTATAGTTCATTTTATGATTATCTTAATGATAACATGGAATAACAAGAAAATAATCATCTACCTCATCAGAGAAACACCACTGAAGAATTGGTTATGGAGACATCAGAATAGGTAACCTCATATGATCTTCTCGATTTGATTTTTAGTTAGGTTGCATGGTGTATTTTTCAAAATTTTAATTTCATATAGAAATAAATGAAGGTTCGCATATGTTTTTACAAGTTATAGAAATAAGTGATTTTATAAAAGACCGATACATAAAAGAGTGATTGAAATTCATGAATCAATGTAGTGTCTGAAATTTCGTCTAAATTGTCTGAAATGTATAAAAGTCGAATGTAAATGGGTGTTGGAGACAAAACCTTAATTTTAAAGGTAATGTTGAACAATATAGAGTCAGACTTGTAATCAAGGATTTCACTTAGAAATGAAAATTGATTAGAAAGATATTTCTAATAAACTTGAAAGAACTCAATAAGAATCACTATGACATTAGTATCTCATTATGATCTAGAGTTACATCAAACAGATGTGAAAATAAATGTAGAGTGAAAGTCTGAGGTATACAAGAACTGAATAAAATGATTACTTAGAAGATGTAACAAATTGTTTGAAATTGGTATCTGAAATTTGATAATACCAATTTTGTTTGGAATTAATCAAAACACTGTTAATGTATATACCCGTAAGTCAATGGAAGTATATTTGTATTTATGGTCATGCATGTATATGACTTCTGGCAAGTATGAATTATGGTTTATAGTATGATATTAAAGTTATGACTCGAAGGAACTTTAAAAATAAAATTATGAATGAGATATCTTTCGTAATTGTGATTGAATCTTAAAACCAAGATGATGACTGTTAGGATTGTCTTAGTATAGCTGCATAGAGTTTTGGAAGATTTTACATAAAGAATTGTTGTTCAATAGATACTTTAAAAATAAAACGTGACATGCTCAGCATTTTACATTGTCCTCGAATTGATTAGGTTGTTAGAGAAATTCTGTATATGACTGTTATAATAAATATGATGATTGCACAAACCTGTATAAGGTTGAATGTCAGTTTTTCAGTTGGCATTCTTGATTGTTGCCAAAGTATCACAATGATGTTTGACCCAAAAGCTGTGAAAATAGTGTAAGGTTATTTGCAAGAAATTAAAGACTATATTGTTTGATATGAACCTGCAGGAATGAAATCTCTTGAATCCACAATCAATTTGAAAACTCTCTAAGAAAGTTAAAATCAAGTCAATGGATGGAGAATCTAGACCTGATGAGAACTTGTTTCAAGAATCTAGATTATATTAAAATCTAGACCCGTTGAAGAACCCGTCTCAAGAACCCAGATTACAAGGAAGAACGCCACAAAAGTTGTGATTTACCTTTGATAAATTCAAGAGTTCAATCAAGCACAAGAGGAGTAAACTCAACTCACAAATAAAATTCAATATTGTCTAACCCTTCAAATGAGGCTACAAAAAGTATTTAAACCCAAACCTAATCAAAACCCTAGCAAAAACAAAGCCCATTTTATCCAAAATGATCCTGGATGAACTTTGGCGCCCCCGACCCCATGTAAGGAAACACAGGAATCGAGACGTCGGGATGATGACAACACGATCACGCATCCCAACGAAAGTGCCAAGTGTGTGTGTACATGCAACAATGTACAAAAACAACGCAGCGGATAAGTCGACTAAGTACCAGAATTTAATACAATTTAAATCTCATAAGAGATTTAAAAAGTAGTTGTACAGTCATCCAAAATTAAAATACAATACAGTAAAATAAGATAACTAAGCCAGTGATCCCAGATCACTCCTCGGGCGGAGCCGTCTCCTCAAGCTCGCCCTCATCCTCCTCATCTGCATCAAAATCTGCGTTACCACAAAATGGTACTGCAGGTAAGTATAACCCAAATAACCACGTAATGAAAATGCATTAATGCAACCAACATGCATGCATATGAAGAAATATGCATTTTCCTCAAAACATCATTTTCTCCGAAAATGATTATTTTCCAACACACGCCAAAATCCCATTTGGCCCAAAATATCCGTAAAACATTTTCCCAGAAAATGATTTACACAAAATCCAACACACTATTTTTCCAGAAAATAGCCAATTAATCCGTTATTACCCTATGCACCATGGCCTCCCCTAGGGACCATCCGCACGTCTTGGCTTCGTAGCGATGCCCAGTTCCGCACCCAGCGCGTTCATGGCCGAGCACCCACTACACAACAAGTGATGCTCAGTTCCGCGCCCAGCGCGTTCATGGCCAGACATCCTCTAGTCCCCACCAGCAGAAGGACCACAGAGTCGGCACAAATCTCTCGTCCGATCCCATTGTCGCCCGGCAACAATCCAGGGGACGCTACTCAGTATATTCCGCTCCCGAGTAACCAGAGGACCTCCACCGAGATAATGCCCCATCTCGGCTTGGGGTCGTGATACACACGCACCCAAAATCCATTCTCACATGAAAACCCAGTTTTCATAAACACATGAACATGAATCCAATACACGAAAACCCAGTTTCCTTTACAAACATGATCATGCGTGCAAAATGCAATGTACATGAACCACACCATATCCAAACCAACAATTACCAACCCAATCAATCACACAAACAACTCCAATCACTAATCCATCCGACCCTCGTACTCCTCGGACTCAGTCCAGCATGTTCAACTAAATACAGTGAAATGAGTTAGTGCAAAAATACATTTAAATCACGAAAGTTCTTTGGAGAAATACTTACAGTGCTATATAGCAATTTCTGAAGGATCACGAAACTGCAAGAGGCTGCAACACATCAACAAAACAGTGTCAAATACACTGTGGCCGTGGGTCACAAAAACCCACTTTTCAACGGAGGCAAACGAAGACCTAAAAATGATAGGGTAGGGCCTAGGGAGGTCGGTAAAGCTAGTGGTGGTGAAGGTTGGCCGTGGGTGGCGGCTCAATAGGCGGTAGAAGACCAAAATACCCAAATCGGAAAAGTTGATGAATGTGCTTCACCGGTGACGGATCGGAGGCGGGGTTGGGTCCAATGGGTTGCTAAGAGGTCGAGGATGATGTGGTGAAGAAATGGTGGCCAGAGGTGGCCCGACGGCGGCGCTGGAACTCAAAGGGTGCCGCGGCTTTAAGCCGTGCGTGGGGGCTCACGGCGGCACGAGGCTGGGATTGACAGGGAGTGGTCGCCGGCCGGTGGGGAAGCTAATGGGCTGGGCGATGTCGGCCACGGCGGCGCGGTAGCAGTGGGCTGGGAGAAGAACGGAAATGCACGGGAGAGAAAGAGAGGGACGGGGCTGGGTCGCGTGGGAAGGAAGCCAAGAAAAGAAGAAAAAAGAAAGAAAGAAAAAGAAAAAGAAAGAAAAGAAAGAGGAAAAGAAAAAAAGTAGGGAAAGAAATGAGGTTCAATCCTCACATCTTGGGTTACCAAAAATGATCCAATGGAAACGATTTTAAAACCACAAGTTAAATAAAATAATTTAAACGTAATGGTAAAGTGAAATTAAAATAATTAAATCCAACAGTAATTAATTAAATATGAAAAGCAATTTAAAATGAATAACAATAAATAAATATTAAGAAAGCACATAAAAATAATTTTTACCAAATTAAAATCATAAAAATAAACTCACTAAAAATTCAACCAATTTTAAAATAAGAGAATAAATTTTTGAATCCATAAAAATAATTCTTTCAATAAAAATACACTAAAATAAGGGATGTTACATGAACAGTGCCCGGCTACAGTAGTCATGGCTACAGTAACGCTACAGTAAATTCATGAAACCTTAGTTTCTAAAAAGTAACTTTCCAAATAAACCATTGGCCAAAATACAAGATTTTCCTAAAAATCCTAATTCATAAGAAATAAGACATATGTGGGCCAAGCATCCTCAAGCCCACTTATTCTAAACTAATAAAATAAATCCTTTAACAAATTGAAAGCCTTCAATAATAATAGGCTCAAAAAATAACTCTAACTTATGTCTTCCACAACTTGTATCAAGTGGATCAAAAATGGTTCTCCTTCTTTCAAGCCTATCTTGAGTGTTGGGCTCTTGCAAGTTTCATCACAAGTGGATTGCACCAATCCTTGCATTGCATCCTTGATCTTCTTGGCTCTTGATCTTGTGATTGACCTATCTGGAACTTGTAAAGGATCTTTAAGACTAGACCCACTTTCGTTCCCATCATTCCCCCTCTCCTCAAAAGGATTCGATCTCGAATCTTCTCCTACATCAAAAGGAGAAAGATCAGAAACATTGAAAGTAGCAGAAACATTATACTCACCTGGAAGGTCCACTTTATATGCATTGTCATTAATTTTCTCAAGAATTTGGAAAGGCCCATCTCCTCGAGGATGCAACTTAGTCCTTCTATGGGCTGGAAATCTTTCTTTGCGCATGTGAACCAAAACCCAATCTCCTGGTTAAAAAATGACACGTATTCGCCCTTTATTGGCTTGGGAAGCAACCCTTTCATTCTTTTGGGCAATTTGTCGTCGTACCCTCTCATGAAGTGTCTTCACCAACTCCGCCTTCTTTTATCCATCCTAGTTACTCCTGTCATCAACAGGTAAAGGTATCAAATCTAAAGGAGTAAGTGGATTAAAACCATAAATAATTTCAAAAGGAGAATATGAAGTAGTAGTATGCATTGTCCTATTATATGCAAACTCTATAAATGGCAAACAATCATCCCAAGTTTTTAAATTTTTATGAACAACATTGCGTAAAAGCTGAGTTAAAGTCCTATTAACTACTTCAGTTTGACCATCAGTCTGCGGATGACAAGTAGTGAAAAATAAGAGCTTAGTACCCAATTTCCCCCACAACAACTTCCAAAAGTAGCAAAGGAATTTAACATCCCTATCAGAAACAATACTCCTAGGTACACCATGGAGTGGCACTATCTCCTTGAAAAACAAATCAGCTATGTTTGTGACATCATTTGTTTTATGGCATGGAATGAAATGTGCCATCTGACTAAATCTATCCACAACCACAAAAATAGAATCTCTACCCCTTTTTGTCCTAGGTAGCCCCAAAACAAAGTTCATAGATATGTCTACCATGACTCACTAGGAATGGATAAGGTGTATACAACCCATGTGTCAAAACCTTAGATTTGACCTTTCTACATGTAATGCACCTTCCATAAATGCGATTCACATATCTTTTCATCTTAGGCCAAAAGAAATGTTCATGCAAAATATCTAAAGTTTTCTTGACACCAGAGTATCCCATTAATCCCCCACCATGTGCCTCACATACTAATAACTCACGCATAAAACAACTTGGCACACAAAGTTTGCTTTCTTTAAACAAATAACCATCATGCTTGTAAAACTTACCAAATGCCACCTTATCACATGCCATATACACATAAAAAAATTGTCAGCGTCATCGGCATACATGCCTTTAACATATTCAAATCCAAGTATTTTAGCACTCATAGAAGTAAGAAGTACATACCTTCGAGATAGAGCATCAGCAACAATGTTCTCCTTACCTTACTTGTAACGGATGACAAAGGGAAATGTCTCAATATATTCCATCCATTTAGCATGCCTTTTATTCAACTTACCTTGACCCTTGAGATGCTTCAATGATTCATGATTAGTGTGGATCACAAATTCCCTTAGCCACAGGTAGTGCTGCCAAGTCTCTAATACACGAACAAGAGCATAAAGCTCTTTGTCATAAGTAGGGTACTTCAGGGATGTCCCACTTAGCTTTTCACTGAAGAACACAATGGGCAGCATATCCTACATAAAAACGGCTCCAATCCCTATTTCTGAGGCATTACATTCAATCTCAAAAGATTTGTTAAAATCAGGTAATGCTAACACAGGTGCATAGCAAAACCTTTCTTTAATAATGGCAAAAGCATTCTCTTGATTAGCCCCCCAATGAAACCCAACATTCTTTTTAATTACCTAAGTGAGTGGTGCAGCAATGGTGTTAAAGTCTTTAACAAAACACCGATAAAAGCTAGCTAAGCCATGAAAGCTTCTTACCTCAGTGATGCGTTTTGGCGTTGGCCACTCCTTAATGGCCTTGACTTTCTCTTCATCCACCTCAATACCTTTTGTACTAACAACATAACCAAGAAAAATAACTTTTTCCATGCAAAAGGTACATTTCTTGAAATTAGCATACAACTTTTCACATCTCAACACATCAAACACATATCTCAAATGTTCAATATGTTCATTTAAGTCATTGTTGTACACTAGGATATCATCAAAGTATACAATCACAAACTTGCCTATGAACGTACGTAGGACATAGTTCATTAATCTCATGAAAGTACTGGGCGCATTTGTAAGTCCAAATGGCATAAGCAACCATTCGTAAAGCCCATACTTAGTTTTAAAAGTAGTTTTCCATTTATCACCCACTTTCATTCTAATTTGATGGTACCCACTTTTAAGATCAATTTTACTGAAAATAAATGTGACATGCAATTCATCAAGCATATCATCCAATCTAGGCATGGGATGGCGATACTTTACCATGATATTGTTGACTGCCTTGCAATCAACACACATCCTCCACATCCCATCCTTCTTTGGCACTAGTAGCACTGGTACTGCACAATGGCTCATGCTCTCCCTCACGTACCCCTTGCTCATTAAATCCTCAACTTGCCTCTGAAGCTCATTTGTCTCCTCTAGATTACTCCTATAGGCTGGTCAGTTTGGAATAATAGCTCCGGGCACAAAATCAATCTGGTGTTCAATGCCTCTAATGAGTGGCAACTCATTTGGCATCTCCACCGGGAATACATCCTCAAACTCATGCAACAAAGAAACAGCCAAACTAGGAAGAGACTGGTTAGTTTCATCAAGAGTAAGATAAGACTCTTTATAAACAAGAAAAATCATAGGGCGATCTGCGAAGAAAGCCCTCTTAACCTCACTCTCGCTTGCATAGAAACTCACTTTTGTGTTTCCTTTTCTCTCTGCATACTTTCTTTCTTTTTTCTCTCGTGGCTCCACTCTTTTTTCTTTACTCTTAACCACCTCTCTACTTTCTTTTTCACTATTTCTTTTATGCTCATTTTCACTCTCACTTTCTTTTTTGCTCAATCACTTTTTCCCTCTTTCTTTTTTGATCACTCTCATTTCCACTCTTTCTCTTTTGATCACTCTCATTTTCACTCTTTTTTTTTTTAGCAACCTCACTTTTCAGTTTCAGTTGGTCCTCATAGACCTAGCTTGGAGTTAAAGGAGCAAACTTGATTGCTTTGCCCTCCTTTTCAAAGCTGTACATGTTCTTGAACCCATCATGTGTCACCCTCCTATCATACTGCCATAGCCTCCACAACAAAATATGGCCAGCATGCATAGGCACAACATCACAAAGCACCTCATCCTGATATTTCCCAATAGAAAAAGTAACTAACACTTATCTGTCCACCCTAACCTCCCCACAATCATTCAACCACTGCAATTTGTATGGTCTAGAGTGTTTTAAGGTTGGTAAATTCAATTTCTCAACCAAAGTAGTGCTCGCCACATTAGTACAACTCCCCCCATCAATGATCATACTACATACCTTATTGTTGACATGGCATCTAGTATGGAAAATGTTTTCTCTCTGTTGCTCTACATCATCCACCTTAATGTGTGTATTGAGAGCACGCCTGGCAACTAAAGACTCACCTGTCACGGGATATACCACTCCATCATCATCACTAGCATCAACCGACGTAGGCACCTCATCACTATCATCCTCACTCTCAGTCATCACCTCCCAATTGTCATGCATAATTATCACCCTCCTATTTGGACATTGAGAAGCGATGTGCTCTGAACCCAAACACTTAAAACATTTAATATCACTATTCCGTGCAGGTTGAGATTCTACCTTGGGTTTGTTGCTAGTTCCCTAATCTTTTCCCTTAGGTGGTTCAGTTTTTCTCTTTGCTTTAGCTAGATCATTCCTATCTCACTTTGATTTCCAAGTAGTACTAGAAACCGAAGTGTACCTTGCTGTCCATTTTCTCTTTAACTGCCTCTCCACCTTCATAGCCATGTGTACCATGTCCTCTATCTCCACATAATGCTGCAATTCAATTACATTGGCTATGTCCTTATTCAAACCATTCAAAAATCTAGCCATGATGGCCTCCCGGTCCTCCTCTACATTAGCCCGAATCATCGCCACTCCATCTCCTTATGGTAATCATCCACACTCCTAGACCCCTGTGTAAGATTTTGTAATTTCTGGTAAATGTCTATATAGTAATGGCTAGGTACAAACCTCCGCCTCATGAGAGCTTTCAACTCTGCCCATATCTTTATAGGCCTCTCATAATTCCTCCTTTTATCGGTCACTAATTGATCCCACCAAATAATAGCATAATCAGTGAATTTAATTACTGCCAACTTCACTTTCTTCTTCTCAGAGTAATTATGACAATCAAACACCAACTCTATTTTTTTCACCCATTCTAGATAAACCTCAAGGTCAGTTCTACCTTGGAAAGATGGTATTTTCATTTTGATGTTCCCAATGCCTCTATCTAAACTAACCCGACCCCTTAGGTTCCCTTCAAGTCTTCTTTCATGCCTAACTCTTCTATATCTACCCGACCCAACTTCAGAAGCTAAGTCTTCCTCATCTTCATCTTCTCCTTCATTTTCATACTCATTTTCAACCTTATGCTCACGTCGCCTCCTATCTCTCCCACCTTGCAAATTTCTAATCGCTGCTTCTTGATGATTCATCATATCCCTCACTTCTCCCAACATAAAGTTCAACTGCTCAAACTATTGTTGCATAGCTTGCAACACAAATGATGAGTTATTTGCTCTCCTCCTTAGTGATGAGCTACTCCGATGAGGCATTGTAAGGTGCTGCACAAAAGAATGTTAATGGTAAAAAAGAAATCTCATACACTCCCTTACGTGTTTACACTGAAATAATGGTACTCCACTCATGTTTCACTCTTAATTGGCTTTTTACCCGATAATAGTCTCACACTTTCTTGCATTTTACCTCAAGAATTTTTTCACTCAAGTTCTTTAAGAACTAATTGAATTCAATCAAGACAATGCAACCTTGTTTTATCCCAACTAATAATTATGTCCAAGAAATAAGAACAAGAGAAACACAGAAGGAATTAAAAAAAAAAAAAGACACGTGAATCAAGGCAATTATACGAATGAAACAGTAACTATAAGACAAGATACCAACTAGAATAATGTATGCAGCCCTTTGATGATAAGGCTCAAGAAAAAATTTCGATTTTTATTTTTTAGACGATTTTTTTTTTCTTGGACGATTTTTTTTTCTTGTCTTTTCACCAACTGATTTAATCACAATCAAGAATAAGCAATTGAGAAAACCCTAACAAAAACTCAAAAACCCTAGGACAAGTGATATATGGCAACCCTAAAATAAGAGATTTCAGCCAACACAAACCCTAGAACAATGAAATTCAGCAGCCCTAACAAGTGAAGAAATTCGGCAACCATCTGTATTTTTTTTTTTTTGTAATCAATCTTAGAACAATGACATCCTAGAATTAAATATGCAAGAAATAAAAGATAGAATTAGACCTGATTGGAAACCTTGCTCTGAATACCAAATGATATGAACCTACGGGAATGAAATCCCTTGAACTCACAATCAATTTGAAAACTCTCCAAGAAAGCCAAAATCAAGTCAATGGATGGAGAATCTAGACCCGATGAGAACTCGTTTCAAGAACCTAGATTATTTTAAAATCTAGACCTGTTGAAGAACTCGTGTCAAGAACCCAGATTACAAAGAGGAATGCTACAAAAGTTGTGATTTACCTTTGATAAGTTAAAGAGTTCAATCAAGAGGAAGATGAGTAAATTCAACTCACAAATAAAATTCAATATTGTCTAACCCTTCAAATGAGGCTACAAAGAGTATTTAAACCCAAACTTAATCAAAACCCTAGCAAAAATAAAGCCCATTTTACCTAAAATGACCCTGGATGAACAGTGCCCGGCTACAGTAGTTGCGGCTACAGTAACACTACAATAAATTCATAAAACCCTAGTTCCTAAAAAGTAACTTTCCAAATAAGCCATTGGCCAAAATACAAGGCCTTTCCAAAAATCCTAGTTCATAAAAAATAAGACATATGTGGACTAAGCATTCTCAAACCCACTTATTCTAAACTAATAAAATAAATCATTTAACAAATTGAAAGCCTTCAATAACAATAGGCCCAAACAATAACTCTAACTTATGTCTTCCACAGCTTGTATCAAGTGGATCAAAACTGGTTCTCCTTCTTTCAAGCCCATCTTGAGTGTTGGGCTCTTGCAAGCTTCATCCCAAGTGGATTGCACTAATCCTTGTATTGCATCCTTGATCTTCTTGGCTCTTCATCTTGTGATTGGCTCATCTGGAACTTGCAAATAATCCTTAAGACTAGGCCCACTTTGGTTCCCATCATTGTTACTTTAAGAAGAACTAAGATTCTTAAGGTAACTGGATACTTAGACCCTATTTTGTGGGATTAGTCTAATGATGAAAAATAAAGTTTTAGTTATGTATTCTGCTATCTAGTAGAGTTATTTTATAGAAAAGTATGGGGCAAATCTCTTACTACTTCATGTGTAATAGGGACTGAGTTTGTAGTATGCTTTGAGGCCACAATGTATGGTATCTGATTGAGGAAATTTATCTTAGGACTTGAAGTTGTCGACTTATAGCCAAGCTGCTAAGAAAGTATTGTAAGAATTCCTCAAATTATTTTTATCCGAATGATAAGTATTTAATGAAAATTTAAATATATAAGTATTAAGGAGAAATTACATAAACAAATATATCCATAACAATAGTGTGTTAATGATTATATTTCAAGAGACGTGTTGGAAATATGGGTCATATGCTTATACCCATAATGTGAACATGTTAAAGAGATCACTGATATGCTAAGTATTTTATTACTAAAAATTGAAAGATATCTATTATGATTGTTTTTATTTTCTTGTCTTTCCACTTTATATGTACATTGAATGGTGTGGATGAATGATGATAAGATAATATCTACGATAAACATGAATTGGAACCCAAAGTGTACACACAAAAATGGAAGTTTTAAGTTTGTCTGTTCTGCTGCTTTCTGCATCTTCTATACCTGATCTTGATGATGTTAGTCTTGGGAATCAAGTCCTTGGCTTATAATTTATCTACTGTTTTACTTGCTAAATTTGCAGCGGTTTTGGGTCTAATAGCTTCTCTGGGTCAGTTTAAGTTCTGCAAATCCATTTGATTGCATCTTGTAGTTGCGCTGATGACTTTAGAAATGGTTCTGATGAAGCTTTTACTAGAATACATATACATGATAATCCTACAAACCAGAACAAAGAAAAATGAGACGTTACAAACTTGGATAATAAATATGTAAAAAATACATATATGCTACATAAATGAGAAAATAAAGTCTACTTCTTCTGCTGTATAATGGTTTGGGTCTAAGGTATCCTCAACCAAGTCCAAAAGCTTGCCATTCTCATGCAGATTCCAGGCCTATTTACACCAATAAAGTCACTCTTGGTTTATTCATTTCAAGGCATGGCCTACTTTTTAATACTCAAATGAAAGGCCACAAATAGTATAAATCAAAGTGCAGATTCTTGTCCTTTTCCATATCATTCCAGGTGTGGATCATCCTCTCACATTGCTCTGCTTTGCCTGTTGGAAGTTTGTGATTTTTCTTCCAAAATTTTATACAGAAACCACATTTTGTTACCATGTTAGGAAATCTGTATTGCACACAGTGCTTTCTTTGAAGTTTGAAATCTGTTGACTGTATTGCTAACTCATTGGAACATCATTTTGTTTTACTAATTGTACAGCTTTGACAAATGGTAAAAAATTTTAATTTTTAATTTCATTGAAGATATATAATGAAGGGGATCCTGCGTTTTGAACCTCGTGTGCAGAAAACAATGTTGTTCTGCTTGAAATGAAACGGCGTCGTTTAGCTAACTTTGTAAAAAAAAAAAAAGACTCAAATGTAAAATGGCTTCATTTTACATCTGTTTTTTTTTTTTAAATAATGTCGGAATTTGGAGCCGAAATGCACTCGAACTCCTACATAAAATTCTAGATAAATTCTTATTCTTACTCCAGATTCGGCTACTCCGACTCTGCTTTAATTTGCACAGCCCTACTTGTTTGGGAGTTGTGAGCTGGGTGTTCGGGCCTTATCTACATTTTATGCGTTAGACAAATCTTTGAGTGGGCCATTTTTCTGTCTTGCCGTACTTGTGGAGCATACAAATAAAAAAAGGTACGTAAAATTTTTCTATCTCGCGTATTTGACCGTACGGTAGAATTAAAATATGCATTTGATTTTCAAAGTACATACACGTGGTGACGGTGTCAAGTATTTTTTATTGAATTCTTTTGTGAATTTTTTATGGACCCTCTTATTTGTATTAAGGATGTCAAATCATACTTTCAATCGTATTCATGTCGTATCAAATTATAAATATTTAATTATATAAATTAATCAAAATCTAATTGATTAAGTTAAACGTATTAAACTTCTAAATCTTAATCCAACTTATTTAGATAATGGATCGTGTTGCTTCATCCGTTTAATTTGTTTAATAATTAATTATAAATATATTAACACGACTTATTTAAATTCATTTGCTTCATATAAATGTGTTGAACTAAAACGCATAACTCATTTGACTTTATTAACATAATTTTATATTAAAGTTAAAATATATATTTATTAATAACTACAATATCTTAAAAAAGATATATCAATATTTTTTAAATTGTAACATATAATAAAACTAATATTACAAACTATATAATAACAAATATAAGCATAGGTCTAAAATTACTATCTCAATAATAAAAATATAAGCATACTCATAAATATCAATATTACAACTTAACAATAATAAAATTTTAAATTTTAAAATAAATTTTAAATAGATAAAAATGTGTTAATTTCGTGTTAAATAAATTAACTTATTTATAAATTATATCTTAAAAAATCAATTTATTTTAACTTAAATTTGTTCATATTAAATTCAAATCTGTTAATTTTATATCATCTTTGGATTGAATTCACGGATATGTATTACACTCCTAACATATATGCTCCACAAGTCTGGTCAGACATAAAAGAGTTGGAGCCACGTATTTTTTCTTGACTCTACTCTCTCTCTCTCTGTTTCTGGCCCCGCGGGTGGGGTGATTAAATAGGGGAATTTGGAATTGTGGAAGACAGGCCCTGTATGAATAGTAGTACGTGGGTTTTGGCTTGTGTACGTGTCTGTTCGTGGGAGGATGAAATCTCTTCTCCAAAGCAAGTGGAGTGTTGTTTTCTAGACGTAATACTCGTAATATAAATAATAGAAAATTATTACATATACAAAAATATTATATAAAAATAAATTTACAAACTTATTTAACTTCATGAAATCTATTAGATTTATTTTTTAATAATTTTTTTTTATAATATAACGTATCATATTAAAATACATTAATTTATAGATTTACTTTTATATATCTCCTATATAACTAAAATATTTCTCAAATAGAAATTGTCTAGAATATATTAAACTAAACATATATACATATATACATACATTTAGAATATAACTAATATTGCATGTAACATTTACACTGTATAACTACAATATGCATAAATATACAAAGTCTAATTTATGCAAGTTTTGTTCAATATTCAAGTTTTAACTCGTTCAACATTAGCAAAAATTATTATTATAAACAATTTAGGCCCGTTTGGATACAGAAACACTCTCAACCCACATCTCATCTCATCATTATAACTTTTTCAAATTTTAATACAAAATATAGTAAACAATTCAATTTTTTCAAATCTTAAAACAATAATAATTTTCTAATAATATTTTATTCAACTTGTTATGGACGTGTTTCACCGCCACAACCTCACGATCACCTACAACCAAAGTGTGGAAAGCACGAGGATCCTAGGGAACGCCTCCAATACCTAAGTCAATAATTTGATGATAACAATAATAATAACAATAATCCGATTCATTTACTTGGATTTTTCCTTTATATAGAGTTTCATGAGCTATCTTTATTCCCTCATGGATAGTGGTTATCCTTTATTCAAATTCAAATTTAGAGATGAGGACTCATCTCTTAGCAAATTTGAATAATAGCCTCATTTATCTTTTACTATTGACTGGATAACGATCCCGTCGATATTAGCTTATCCAATCGTTATTGGCCATGGGCTCGTTTCCTTTATACTGGGTTGGGCTCCTCGATTATGATATGGGCTTTAGTTATTGGAAGGGCCTAGGTTCATCTTAGGGGCTAACTGCTCGGGATGTCCTCTCCAATTACCCCGCGAAGTCTCAGTAAGCCGCTTCTTTTCCTCTTCTCAGGCACATCAACCGTCACTTCATTTCAACTCCTATTTATTGCTCATTTTTCCTCTTCTTTTCTGAGTTCTTGCATTTCTTTTCTCTGGGTTCTTGCATTCTCCTTCTCTTTATGAGTTGTTTCTTGTGATTTCTTTCAATCCTTCCATGACTTCCTCTTCTTCCAAGGCTAAGGCAGTTGCTGCTGCGGATTCTTCTCCACCCCACGACTCCCCTCCATGTCTCGTTGTTGCTCTGTCGGCTTCCATTTTTGCGGGTTCTCGCTGGTCCTCCGTCGTCACTTCACGTGAGTTGGAGAATGCCCGGAATAATTTCAACATCCCTGATTCCGTTGAGTTGAAAGTTCCAGCTTCCAACCAGAAACCTATCGACGCCAAAGGTATGGTTGTCTTTGTTGCCCTTTATCTTGCTATGTTCACCATGGGGCTTCGATTGTCTTTTAGACGTTTTAGGGCTTCCTCAGGCTCAGTTGGTGCCCAACGCTTGGAGGATCTTGATGGCCTGCTGCATTTTGTGGCGACGGGTGCTGGAACCAGTGGGCGATGAGTACCCAGACCTAACAGCCCTTGAGCTTTTTTCCCTTCACAGGCTTAGGGATCTGGATGGTAATCTCTGCAGTTTTAGAGCCCATCAAGCATTGGTTGATTTAGAGCGCAAATACTCTCATGTGAAGGAATGGATCAACAAAATTTTCCTTATTGCTAGCTCTAGCTGGGAATTTCCTGCCGATGAAATTCCTAATCGGGAATTTTCCATTAAGGCATGTTGGTCTCCTGTCCCCGATAGGGATGACTACGAAGTGATTCTTTCCCCTCGTGAGGAGGCCCATATTAGGCTAGTGGAGTCCTGGGCTCAAGCTCACCCAAAATTGTGCCTCTTGGATGCGCTTTTAACCCCTAGTAACATTGAGAGGTTCATGATGGTTCCCAATCGGGGCCCATATCTTGGGGTGTGAGTTTTTGGGTGCCTCTCAGCTGGCAAGAGACTTGAAAAAGAAGAAACATCCTGGCGAAGGCGGGAAGAAACAAAGAAATGTTAAAAATGCTCATGTCTCACATCGCTCCAATGAGTCTATTTCATCCAAAGGTGGTGCTCTACTTCCCTCGACGGCGGTCGGAGATACAAAACTGGTACCTCTTAGAAAACAGAGTGGGGCCAAGTTGAGTTCTTCTCAGGAATTGCCGAGTAAAACTGCCTCCCAGAAAAGTCAGAGCGCCAAGGTGGCCACTTCTCAAGGGAAACTAAGCGTTATGGCCGCCTCTATGGACCCACTACCTCTTTCTTTGGATGACGTCATGTTGCAGGCCGAGGAAGACCTCGATAGTATTCTCGCCGTAGAGGCAGCCGCCCAAGCTACTGCGTAGCCTTCGATGGCTCTGACTGATGATTCCCAGCAGCAATGTGATGATACTCCAGTGGAAGAGGACATTCTTGTTTTGAATCACGTCCTCCTTACAACACCACCTTCCACTCTTGCGAGCTTCCCGCCCTTTGAAGCTTCTACGCCTTTACTGACCTCGCCCCCACCAATCATTTTTGTGCCTTCTGACACTCCTTCAGATCTACCTCAATTGGAGGGGGCAAAGAGGGGAGTGCTCAAGAGTTAGTTACAGGGCTTAGTTCCCCCTTGCCTCAATGACTTCGGGTGGGGTTACTCCAGATTTGCCCTTTGTTTTTCTAGCCCTCTCCCTCGCGAGTGGCAGTAGGGTTTCAATTCCTTCGCCGCCTTTTAGTGTTTCTCCTCGAGGAAGTGGCAAAGCATCTTTGACAACTCCTGAGGAGAATCACAGGATTGATCAGGCTACACCCCGCCAGGATGAAACTGGTGAGATAGGGAAGGCCAAAAACTGCTCGAGCCCTCCTATTGAACCATCTGTTTGCTATCCTTTGTTCATCACTACTGAAGCCGCCTTTCCCCAGGGGGATTTTGCTAACGTCTACTCGTCAGCTATCAACCCAAAAGACTCCTTTAGCTCCCATCCAATGGCTTCCCCAGCCTCTCTACCTACTCACTGAGCAAAGGGCATCAATGTCTTTGTTCAACAACTTCGTAGTGTTTTTGCATCGGTATTATTACGTTCTCCATAATGCTTTGGTCAATAATTCCAAAGAACATATTTTTAATCCTTCTTTCTTTTTCTTTTTTTTAGGTGGTTGATCGTCTTGCTGCTGAACTGGCGGGTGATTGGATGCATTTGGAGGGCGAGAAAAGCCAACTGGCCAATGAGTTGGCTCTCTTTGAGGCTTGCTCTCATTCTTTTGATGATGAGTTGGCTACCCTTCGCGTCCAAGTTGCTTCACTCCAGGAAGAGCTGGTGACTTCTATTGCGGATGCTGACCACTACCGTCACGAGGTGGTAGAAATTGGGAAATAACGGGATGACCTTACTACTCGCCTAAATGAAGCAGAGGGAGCTGTGCGGGAGAGGGACAACTTAGTTGCCCAGGCAGAGGCTTTTAAGAAAGAACGTGATGAGTTGGTTGCTCAGGTGGAGCGTGTTTTGAAAGAGCGAGAGATGGCTTCACCGCCAGCTTTGATCGTGAGAATCGAAGGATTAGCTAAGTCTAAATCTGAATATGCTTCTCGCCTGGCCTCTCTTGGAGATGAAAAGAGGGAGTTGCCTATAAAGCTAGGAGTGGCTGAAGGGATGAAAGCTGAAGCCGAGAAAAACTTGGCTGAGGTGAAAGGCATTCTTAAAGACAGCGATCGTCAATACCTTCAGCTTGACGAAGTTGTTAAATCTGCCAAGAAAACCATTTCTATCCAAGAACGCCGATTGGCTGAGGTGGGATCTGCCTTGGAGAATTCTCAAAATGACCTTAATCTGGTCCTTCCCCAGTTGGCTGCTTGCCCCAAGATTCGATTACGAGCTTGGGGTATAGGCTTCAAGTTGGGGGTATTCTTCGGGAACTCACAACGAACTTACATACCTTGGAATGGAACTCTATTCAGGCTAGTGAGGTTGCCCTTCATTTCTATGACTCCCTTGGTCAGGCCGAGATGCCTGACGCTTTTCGCCGCCCCTCCTGACACTTGCTTAGCTTGGAGCATTCTCATTCCCCTTGAGATTTGCTTTTGATTTTTTTTTTTAAGCCCTGTAAATGACTGAATTTCGAAAGCTGTTTTTTAGGCTTTTGAACTTTGTTTGTTGGCTGTGAAGTATTCATTGCTGCTTCTGCATCATGATATCAACCCATGTTTTTCATACCTCATGTATTAGCCTTATGTTGTTCTCGATTGTGAGCGTTACATTGCCCATCGGTAGGAGTTTCTCTTGACCTCTTTTAACCCTTTAGGGCTAGCGGGAGAGTTCCTCGATCATGTTGCCTGCTGGCAAGAAAGTGTTAACAGGATAATTCCTCGACCATTTTAACCTTTAAATTTTTAGGCTCGTGGGAGAGTTCCTCGACCACGTTGCCTTTTAGCGGGAAGGTGTTAACGAGAGAATTCCTTTACCGTTTTAACCTTTAAGTTTTTAGGCTCGTGGGAAAGTTCCTCGACCACATTGTCTTTTAGCGGGAAGGTGTTAACGAGAGATTTCATCAACCGTTTTAACTTTTAAGTTTTTAGATTCGTGGGAGAGTTCCTCAACCACGTCGCCTTTTGGCTGGATGGTGTTTAACGAGAGATTTCCTCGACCATTTTAACCTTTAAGTTTTTAGACTCATGGGAGAGTTTCTCAACCATGTCGCTTTTTGGCATGAAGTTGTTAACAGGAGAGTTCATCGACCATTTTAACCTTTAATTTTTTAGGCTCGTGGGAGAGTTCCTTGACCACGTCGCCTTTTGGCATGAAGGTGTTAACGAGAGAGTTCCTCGACTGTTTTAACCTTTAAGTTTTTAGGCTCGTAGGAGAGTTCCTCGACCACTTCGCCTTTTGGCAAGAAGGTGTTAACAGGAGAATTCCTCGACCGTTTTAACCTTTAAGTTTTTAGGCTCGTGGGAGAATTCCTCGACCACGTCACCTTTTGGCATGAAGGTGTTAATGGGAGAGTTTTTCGATTGTTTTAACCTTTCAGTTTTTAGGCTCGTGGGAGAGTTCCTCGACCACGTCGCCTTTTGGCGTGAAGGTGCTAACGGGAGAGTTCATCAACCATTTTAACCTTTAAGTTTTTAGGCTCGTGGGAGAGTTCCTTGACTATGTCACCTTTTGGCGTGAAGGTGTTAACGAGAGAGTTTTTCGACCGTTTTAACCTTTAAGTTTTTAGGCTCGTGAGAGAGTTCCTCGACCACATCGCCTTTTCCCTTTTTTTTTTTTTTTTTTAAGTCTTGGATACTTATTGAAAAGCCGAAAGGAACAAAACAAAGGAAAAGGTGGACAAAACATGCCGGCATTTATTGAAAATGATACGCATAAATTAACAAACGAAATAAAAGAAAACTACATATATTTCATTTAAACGTAGTACTTTCGTAGGTGCTCTGCATTCCATGGGTGAGGTAGCTGGCGTCCCGTGGCATCCTTGAGGTGGTAAGTCCCCGGCATGTGGCTTGCCACTACAACGTAAGGTCCCTCCCACCGAGGGCCTAATTTCCCTTCTTCTCCCGAGGTCATGCCGGTTTCCTTCAGCACTAAGTTGCCTGCTTTGAACGACCTGGGCCTCACTCGTTTGTTGAAGTATTGCTCTGCTTTCCTCTTAGAAGCTGCAACTCTGACTTTTGCATCTGCCCTTATCTCTCCTAATAGGTCTAGGCTTTCTTCTAACCCTGCTACATTTGCTTCTAGATCAGAATTTCTTCTTCCATAGCTTGGTAACCCGACCTCTATTGGTGCCATCGCCTCACTCCCATAGCCTAAGGCGAAAGGTGTTTGGCCTGTTGAGGTTTTTGCTGTCGTTCTGTAAGCCCACAAAATTTCAAGGAGCTCGTCGGCCCATAGCCATTTTCGGTTTCCTATCTTCTTTTTCAGTATTCCCATGATGGTTTTATTTGTTGCTTCCACTTATCCGTTTGCCTGGAGATGGCCTGGGATAGAGTACCTGACCTTGATTCCTAGTTCTGCACACCATTGACGATAATGTTCGGAGTTGAATTGTCTTCCATTATAAAAAATGATACGCTAAGGTATCTCGAACCTGCACATTACTACCTTCCATAGGAACTTTGTCACTCTTTGAGCAGTTATTGTAGCCATTGCCTCAGCATCTGCCCACTTTGTAAAGTAGTCGACAGCTACGATGATGAATTGGGTTCCTCTGTTGTTAGGAGCATAGGGCCTACCAAGTCTACTCCCCATTGGGCAAACGACCATGGGTATGTCATGGATCGCAACTCTTCAAGGGGTGCACTGGGGATTGGTGCATGAATCTAGCACTGAACACATTTTTTCGCGAACTCCTTCGCATCTTTGAGTGCATTTGGCCAATAGTACCATGCCCTTACAATCTTTGCAGCGAGTGATTGTCCTCCTGAGTGACTCCCGCAAATCCCCTTGTGTACTTCCTTCATCATGTACTCAGCTTCTTCCTTTGTTGTGCATCGCAACAATGGGTTTGAGAAACCCCGCCTATAAAGTACTCCGTCGATTATGGTAAACCTGGTCGCCCTACTTTTGAACTTTCTCACCTCTTCCCGAGATGAGGAAAGTTCACCTGTCTCCAAAGAATTCCTTATATCATTAGCCCATCCTGCCATGTTCTCCCTAATGTGCAAACTTTCTTCTCCTATAGTTGGTGTAGCCATTGCTTGTAAATCAACCTTCCATGGCAGTGTTTCTTCTTGCTTTACTGAGGCCGCGCGTGCCAATCGGTTAGCCTTGGAATTGTCTCCACGAGGTATCTTCTCGATTCAAAAGTACTTGAGATCTTTGCTTTGTTCCTGTACTTGGTGAATGTATTTTATCAGCTTAGATCCCCTCGCCAAATATTCTCCTGTGATTTGCCCGACTACCACTTGTGAATCGGCTTTCATCTCGATTTCTTCACCTCCTAATACCATCGTGATTGCCAAACTGGCGAGTACTGCTTCATACTCAGCTTCGTTGTTTGTCACCTTGAACTCCAATAGTACTGCGTGGTACGATTCTTTCCCCTCACTTGTTACTATGTACACCCCGACTCCTCCACTTGCTCGACAAGCTATTCCATCTACATACACTTGCCATGGATTCTTTTCAGGTGGTTTGTGGACTTCTTCTTTGAAATTGGAAAACTATGCTAGTATCTGCCCTTTCCCAGAACTTTTTGGTATGTAGCTGATGTCATACTCACTTAGTTCAATTGACCATTTGATCAACTGTCCTTAGGTTTCTAGTTTCTGCAACACCTTTTGTAGAGGCAACGAAGTGATTACCTTTATTGGATAGACTTGGAAATAAGGTCGTAATCGCCTTGCTGCTACTACCACAACGAAGGCGACCGACTCCACTTTTGGATACCTGGTCTCTGCTCTTCTCAACGCCCTGCTTACGTAATACATAGGCTTATGCTCATTCCCTTCCTCTCATACCAATGCAACAGAGACTGCTTCTAGAGTTACTGCTAAGTACAATGACAATGGCTCTCCTGGCTTGGTCTGACTGAGCAATGGTGGCTTAGCTAGATACTCTTTTAACTGAGTAAATGCTTTTTCGCATTTGGCATCCCACTCTCGTGCTTTCTTAAGCACCTGAAAAAAAGGAAGACATTTATCCATTGATTGGGATACAAACTTGTTCAGAGCTGCAATATTGCCTGCTAGTTTTTTTTTACTTCGTTCAAGTTCATGGGCGACTTCATCTCCATTATTGCTCTAAGTTTCTTGGGATTTGCATCAATTCCTCTCTCTGACACCATAAAACCGAGGAATTTTCCCGACTGCACGCCAAATGCACATTTCGTTGGGTTGAGTTTCATTTGGTATTGACGTAAAACCTGAAAAACCTCCCAAAGGTTTTCTATGTGTTGATCAAACTCCTTGCTTTTTACTGGTAGATCATTGATGTACACCTCCATGCTTCTCTCGACCTTGTTTTTAAACATTTTGTTTACCAACCACTAGTAGGTTGCCCCAGCATTATTCAAGCCGAAAGGTATCACCTTATAGCAATATAATCTCCAGTCAATTATAAAAGCGGTTTTCTCCTAATCAGCCTTTTTCATCCTAATTTGATTGTATTCCGAGTAGGCCTCCATAAAACTTAACATTTTATACCCCATTGTTGCATCTACTACCATATTTATCCTTGGTTGTTACCAATGTTTTGAATACCGTACCGGACAATGTACCGGTCAAGGCACTGAAACGAAATATTTCGGTACCGGTACCGTTTCGGGATAGCGTTTTGGGATAACATTTCGGAATAGTCGATATATAAATAAATTATATTCCAAAATTATATTCCAAAATAATAATCTATATATAAATAAATTATATATAAATACAAATATATATAAATTATAAATAGTCTAATCTGAATTAGGGGTCAAAAAATGAGCTTGTAGTTTGAAAAAATTAAAAAAAAAAAATGAAGGCCGAAATATCGGCCGGTACAGGCCGAAACGGCCGGTATTTCGACCGATACGAAATACAGGTAGTACCTGTACCGGCCACTGGGCCGGTACGGCAAATACCGGCCGTACCGGCCGGTACAAAATGATTTTTAAAACTTTGGTTGTTACACCTAGGCCCAGCAAGGAATTCGCGTCCGATTTTTTTTTTTTATAACAGATGAAAAGCCCACTTGAAATTTACGATTATTGTTGGGATAGATTACTAGCCCAATTTTTTTTATTTTTTTTTATGGATATCGAATAATTTTTGGGTTTTCCGAGTAGGTTTAAATCATTAAATATGTTGGACTAGGTGAAATATTTTATTGGACTGAGAAAATTAGTTGGACAAGTTCTAATATTTTTAGAGGTTGAATCGAGATCCAATTTTTTTTAAGGAAAAAGCCCCGTCCAAAACGCAAGCCGTGAAAATCCTATAGGCTTTAGTCTCCATACCATGCATGCCTCACACTTTTTTTCTCCCCATGCACGTTTCTTCCTCTCAGTTTTTCCCTTAGGGTTTTTTTTTTTTTCCATTACCTATATATACATGCACATTCTCTATCCCATGCTTATAGAAACTACCCAAGCACTTACTGCCACTGTCCAACTCTTGTACGTCCTCACCATCACGGAAAGCCAACCACCAAAGCATAGAGTGTGAGCCACGCTGCTGAGTTTCGTCAAGCACGGAGACACCACTCCAGGCCGCATCCCCCTCCTTCTGCTTAATTAAAACCGATGCCGCAGCTACCCCACGTGAAGTTCCAGCAGCCCAGCCCTCCGTCGTCCGTACTGCCGCTACACCAGTGCACCCCCTCGTAAACATCCGCCTAGACCAACCAACCCACAACCACTGGCCAGCCACCATGTCCAACCTTGTAACCACCGTGCAAGGAAGTCACCAAGTCACCTGCAGTCACACAGTGAACCTATATTTTTCACAACTAAAAATAGAGCAATCCACATACAGCAACTCCTCCACACCGGTTGCCTCAACCTCAAGTAAAATCACTGCCCAGCGATCAAACTCACCACTGTCGACCTCCGCCTAGCCTTTGGTCTGCCTCGCGCCACCTCAGGCTCACAGTGAGCTTCATTCTCTCTCGCGCCGAGCTCTCTCTCTGTCTCTCTCTCTCTTTTTCTACATGAGGTTTTTCTCTCACTCATCTCTCTCTCTCTCTCTCTCTCTCAGTGCCCCACCAATGTGATCTGCCACCTCTCCCAGCTGTGCCGCTGTAAACTTCCACCCAAGCCACCACTACACATAGCTTTCGGTATGCATGGGCCCTGTCACGTAATATTAGATCCTAGGTTATTTTCTCAAAGAGCCATGCAAGTTATGAGTTTTGCTTTCCCAAAATGCCCTTGAATGAGTATGTATTGATCATGTTTTTATCATGTGCTATGTGCGGCATTTTATTTGTAGTATAAGAATTTATATTTACGTATAGAAGTTAAATTACTAAATATATGAGTTTTAAATATGATTAAGTTAATTTTCAAAATGAATCTAAGTTGTAGTTGTTTAATTTTAAAATATTTTGGTATAAATATATTAGCTAGTATTAAATTTTATAATTTGATTTCATTGGTAAATAAGTTAGATTTTGTGTTTTAGTCGGACTAATTATTTGTACATTGATGAATTGAGAAATGTGACGATATTTGAGGATTACGTGAATTTAGGTTTTTGAAGAATTAAAATAGATTATTTTAGCATCTTAGGCTTAAATATTGAAATATGTGTGCGATTGAAAATTTATAAAAATTACGTGATTGTATTATAGGTGACGATTAATATTTGTTCGGCATTTCTTGAGAAAATTTCAGAAAAGTTAAGAAGTTCAGGTAAGCAGAATTTCTATGTTAGACTTTGCATAAAATAAAAATGAACTGAGGTTGATTTGCGAAAATGTGCATCATATGTTTTGAAAACAAATGTGAAAAGAACATCAGTTATTTATTCTTCATTACTCATTGAACTCTGATGAAAGAGAAAGCATTTTTGTCATGACTGGCATAGACATGAGCTTATTTTTTACATTCTAGTTCTGACCTATGCAAAAAGAGCGAATATGAAAATTTGCGCATGATTGTGTAAATATGCTTTGGATCTGCTATGATTATGAAGGTGATATGATTTTGTTCTGTACTCTATTTGGATAAGACGTGATTTCTGAAAATCTTTGGCATGACTCTCTGATTCTGAATTTGATTATGTTTCTGCTCTGTTCAATTACGGCCCTGCCACAAGTAATAATAGTGGCATACGGCCCAACCACAAGTTACAATAGTTGATACAGTCCAACCACGGGTTATAATAGTGGATACGGCCCAACCACGGGTTATAATAGTGGATACAGCCCAACCACGGGCTATAATAGTGGATACAACCCTGCCACGGGTTATAGTAGTGGTCTCTATTTTGAGTGCACACCTTGGTGATAGAGTGATTTATGTTTTGCTTGGCTATCTACAGATGCACAACCCTATCACGGGGGTTATACATGGCTTCTATTTTGATATGATGTTCTGATGATTATCATCATCATTTATGCTATGCCAAAGGATATTTTTGCATGAAATTATTTCTAAATCTTCGCTCTAATATTTTGATAACATGTTCTGCTTCCGCATTCTAAAAATGAAAATGTCTTGTTTTGCATTCTGATCTCTGTAAATGCTCATGTTTACACACTGGTATATATTATCTGCTTACTGAGTTGTTAATAACTCACCCCTTATCTCCATATATTTTTCAGATAATTTTGATGGTTCAACTAGAGAACAAGAGTAGGAAGTTTTAGTAAAGTGTGATGATTGTAGTGGAATAAGTGTTTAAGGGTACAAGTGCTTATTTGAGTGTCGTAGTTAGTAAATTGACTTTTTTTTTTTTGTTATTTTGATTTGATGAATTAAGGATATTTTCGAGCCTTTGGAGAGTTTTAATTTATGTTATTGAGAATTTATTTGTTGTCCCTATGAAGGAGCATAGATTTTTGGGTTGAGTAAATGAATTAATATTTTATGAAATTTTCTGGATTTTATAGTTGTGTTATTGAAGTTGATATTAAATATTAATAGTTAACTCTTCGGACCTCCGAGATCAGGGCGTTACATTGGTAATGGGAAATTGTCTTTTGGGTAAGACTTGTTGAGGTCGGTAAAATCCACACACATTCGCCAGTTCCTGTTGAACTTTTTTACCAACACCACGTTAGACAGCCACTTTGGATAATGTGCTTCTTCGATGAATTCAACTGCTAATAACCGATCCACCTCCTCTGCGATTGCTTCGTACTTCTAGGTACTAAAGTTTCTTTTTTTTTTTTTTTTTTTACTGAGCGCACCTTTACGTCTATGTTCAACTCATGTTCGATGACTTCCTCGCCTATCCCTGACATATCTTTATGACTCCATGCGAATACGTCTTTATGGTCTAGAAGGAAGTCTATCAGTTGTTGTCTCTCTTCTTGTGCCAACTTTGTCTCGATCTTCACATGGCTTTCGGGATGATTCTGCTAAAGAGTGACCAACTCTAGAGGTTCATCTGCCTCCACATGCTTCAAGGTCTCTTCATCTCTAGTCTCTAACTCTGTCGCCATTACCTGTGGTCCCAGCGGAAGGAACGTCTATTCTTCAGAACCCACGATATTGACCTTTGCTTGCCCTTGTCTGAGTTCCTGCACATAACATTCTCTGGCCAAGACTTGCTCACCGCGCACTTTGCCTATTCCTCTTGGTCCGCGTACCTCACCTGTTGGGAACTTCATTTTTAGATGATAGGTCGAGGTAATGGCTTTTAATGCATTTAACGTGGGTCGCCCAATGATCGCATTATATGCCGACCGAGTTCTTACTGCTAAAAACTCAATCATCGTCATGACAACGTAAGGGTCTATGCCTACAGATATTGGCAATGTGATGGACCTCATTGGTTGCACTGCATCTCCAGTGAACCCCTTTAACGTGGTTGGGGTTGGTTTCAACTGTTCTTCGCCGATTCCCATTTTGCTAAAAGCGTCCCAAAACAAAATATACACCGAACTTCCATTGTCAATTAATATCCTCCTGATGGTGAAATTTGCCACCAACATTGTTACCACCAAAGCATCATCATGGGGATATACAACCCCTCGGAAATCTTTCTCGTCAAAAGATATCGTGGGAGATACTTGTACTCGAGGCTATTTGATGGGCCTCTATACATTGTAGACTTCTTCATATCTCGCCCACCTTACATAGGCCTTTCTTCTTAAGGAAGTTGGGCCACCTCCTACATATCCATTCTTCATTTCCAACTCACCACTATTCTTCATTTCCTCTACTTTTTGTTTCAAGTTGTAGCAGTCCTCGTTTCTATGTCCCCTTGTTTTGTGATAAGTACAATACTTCTCAATTTTTCGTTCATTCTCGATTGGTTCTTCTTCCTTTGCTTTTTCTGAATAGTGTACATAACCGCCGTTATGCCTTCTTATATTGCCATCTCGCCTTGACTCCTGTTGGTCCCTTTTCACCTTTTGACCTCCATCTCGGTCTTTCCTCTGTCCTCCTTTTTGTTCTCGTTCACTCCTTCTTTCTGGCTAAGTGGTTAGGGCGATCAAGGTGTCTTCAGCATTAACAAAATCGTCAGCTCTGTCCATAAACTCTCGTAAAGTAGGAGGGGTTTTTTGGGCCAGTTCGGCCATAAAAGGACTCCTTCGCCAAACACCTCTCAATAGTGCTGCTAGCATGATTTTCTCGTCTTGGTAATCGGTCGTCATCTTTTCTTTATTGAAGCTTGTTAAATACGCTTTCAAACTTTCATCCTCCCTTTGTTTGACAGTCAAAAAGCGTCTTCTGCGCTTTTTGCTCACCATGAATTGGGTCAAGAACTGTCGGCCCAGTTCTTCAAAACTCACTATGGAGTTTGGCTGTAGTGCACCAAACTATCCTCTCGCCGATCCCTTTAGAGTCAAAGGGAAAGCTCTACAAGCAATTTCCTTCGGGAACCCGTGAAGCGTCATATGGGCTAGTCTCAATGTGCTCCACGGGATCTTTCAAGCCGTCGTATAGGTCCATTGACGGGACTTTAAATTTCACGGGCAGGGGTGTCGTTAGGATTTCCGTAGAAAACAGTAGATGTTTGCTGGACAACAACTGATCAACCGAAGAAGACGTTCCTATCTTCTTGGCCATCTCTTCATACTTGTCCATCAGGCTACGTACGTTGTGGTGCAAGTTCTTCGCTTCCTCATTCTCTTGATGGCCTTTTCCCGCACTACTTGCCTCCATCTCTATGCTGTCAGCCTAACTAGGTGTCACATCCTCGTCTGGCAGCCCATTTCGTGACTTAAGAGTCTCATTTTCCTTGCGTAAGGAATCCACCTCTGTGGTAAGCCTCTTATCATTTCTTCTATTTCCGCAACCTTCTCCTCCATGCTTTGTAAAGTTTCTCTTTAATCTCTAGTTGCCTGAGATCGAGTAGTGATGGGCATGTGAAAAGTACACAAAGTGTGAGACTCAACAAATTCCACAGACGGCACCAACTGTTATGGACGTGTTTCACCACCACCACCTCACGATCACCTACAATCAAAGTGTAGAGAGCACGGGGGTCCAAGGGAATGCCTCCGATGCCTAAGTTAGTAATTTGAGGATAACAATAATAATAACAATAATCTGATCCCTTTATTTACTTGGGTTTTTCCTTTATATAGAGTTTCATGAGCTATTTTTGTTCCCTCATGGATAGTGGTTATTCTTTATTCAAATTCAAATTTAGAGATGAAGATTCATCTCTTAGCAAATTTGAATAATAGACTGCTTTATCTTTTACCATTGACTGGATAGTTATCCCGTCGGTATTAGCTTATTCAGTCGTTATTGGCCATGGACTGGTTTCCTCTGTACTGGGCTAGGCTTCTTGGTTATGATATGGGCTTTAGTCGTTGGTAAGGGCCCAAGTCCATCTTAGGAGCTAACCGGTCAGGATGTCCTCTCTACAATTCATCTAAAATTATTTTATCTCATCTCACTATTCAAACGGACCAATGTGAAAAGCCATATAAACGAAAGCCTGAAAATTCAACACTCGAGTTTCTAAAAGTCTCCATTTGAATTTTCCGGGAAAAAAACAAAAGCAAGAAAATTTTGAAACGCAAGAGCACAATTGATCTTTGACAACTTCTAGTAAAAAATTATATGTCCAAATCTGCAAGAAAGATTGAGCCGAGACAGACAGAGGAACAACAATGGCGTTAGCTCATACGCAAGGGACCCAAAAGATCTTTTTTATTATTATTATTATTATTTAAAAAAAAAAACAAGAAATAAGAGAAGAAGCAAAGAGAATGTGTAAACAATTTCCTCAGTTTCTTGGCCTACAAGAAAGAAGAAATGATAAACAAGATGTGACTGTGAGCAGTTATGATTTGGTTGATATGAAATATAGTGAAAGGTTCTGTGTTCTTTATTTCTATACAAATTATAAAACAGGTTACCATATGGTCAAAGAAGTCTTGAATCTAAGGTCCCTCCTGCAGGCTCGGTCTTGATGGTAACAACCAACTGTTTTCATCATTGGCTTATTTTAATACATTCCACCTCACCTGTTGATAAGTGATAACTACTATTGGCTTGAACATGAATGCATAATGACAAACAATACGTGGACAGATTCGTTCTAATCCTCTTAAGTTTCACTTAATGCAAAAGACAGATTCGTTTTAATGCATAATGACACGTGGACAGATTCGTTTTAATACATTTCACTTAATGCAATGCAAAAAACAAAAGACTCGTTCTAGTCCTCTGACTAATGTAAATTAACAAGCATTTTTTTTTTTTTTAATTGAAGGAGATAGGTTTTAAACTCCATACCTCTATTTTAGAGGTTAAGGATTATGTCAACCAGGCCACAAGTCTTTGACATAAATTAATAACTATTTTTTTAAAAAATAGACCCAAATCACCTGTCCATGAGTGACACAACCTTAAGTTTATTAAAAAAACCTTCACTTATTAAGGAGGAATACCGTAGTAACAATCTCAAGAACACCGAAGAGTTATCCAAAAATTACACAATGACCAAACTCAGGTGCCAAAATACCAATCAAATAACAACAAATAAAAAACCACTTCACCCACCAAACATCACCGTCTAATATAAGGTATACCAATTTTGTCTAATCGAATTAATCTCCAAATATGGCCTTGAATGGACGAAGCATCATAAAAATCAGAAATTATCCCTTGAGTCCCCTTCTTTACCAAGTAGTCTGCCATCATGTTAGTTTCTCTATAAAAATGACAAAATCGAGCATTAATCTCACTTACCAAATTTTTTACTTCCTCCCAAAAATCCCACAGGAACCAAATTTGCATACCCCGGAAGCTAACCAGCCAACTATGACCACAAAATCCGATTCTACCAAAACATCCCGCAAGCACAAATGCCTACATAATCGCAATCCATTAAGGAGAGCTCTACATTCAGTAATGGTGTTTGTAGCATTACCATAAGCATATGCAAAACCCCCAATAACATTACCATTCTCATCTCGAATAATACCTCCTCCCCCAGCCACCCTCTGGTTACCACAAGATCCCCTATCCACATTTAGCTTCCCTCTTCCTCTCTCTAGTGGAGTCCAAGCAATTAACTTTACTTGATTGGAACAAATAGGAATAATTGGGCATGCAATCCGCTCCATAACCTCCCCCTATCCTCTCTACCCATATGCTGGAATTTTTTAAGCTTACAAGCAATGTCCCTAATCCATAATTTAACAATTCTAATAACATTTTCAACCATGAATTTCGTACCTTCCATTCTCGCCGCACATCATGCACTCCATAACGCCCACGAAATGACTATAGGGAGAGATCCCCGAAGCCAGCCAACCTGAGAGCACATTGAAGCTCTATGCCACCAGCTCTCCATCATCCCCTCCCAATTTCGAATGTGCAGGATTCGAATTCGACATGCATCTGCAAAATACCTCCAAACCATGTTAGCTCCCTGCCCCTCACATAACACATGATGTAAAGTTTCCACCTTAGGTTGATCACAACATTCCCACTTAGAAACCAAAGGAATTCCTAAGTTTCGAATAACATCATCAACCGAAGTAGCCCGCCTCTTGGCTCTCCATACAAAAAAAAAAGACATTTTCTTTGGTAACGAATTCTGTCAAAGCCATTTCTTCCATGTGCACACTTCACCTCTATGCCGAATAAGCTGCCAAGCAGACTTAGTAGAGAATTCCCCATCCACTGAGCTCTTCGAAATACATATATCATTCCCCTACCTCAACCAAATGTCTGCCTGCCTCATTCTCGTAATAATTTCTGCTGAAATCAGTTCACGCATGCGACTCCAATTGGGTCCCATTACAGCAACAACATGTCGCACTTTCAAATTTATATTCCCAATCACTGGCATGACTTCAATTAGTGGTCCATCGCCAAGCCAATTGTCCATCCAGAAATTGACATCCCCTCCCCGAATAAGCCATCGAGAATGTAACGCCCCAAACCCGAGTGGCTTGGAGAATTACTACTTGCTACTTAAAAACATGTTTCCCAACACAACTAAAATAAATCTCCAAAACTTTATAATCAAAGCTCAATCTCATGTCTTCTAAATAAACACCTTGAAAACTCCACAAGGTCGTTATCACAACAAATATAAACTAAGGGGTCCAAAATCTCCCGGTAGTCATAACAAACCAAACTGATAATTTCATAAGTCTTACTAAACCCAAGATATAATTAAATCTAAAAGACTTCAAATCTAAAGGACATCAGCATTCCTTCTTTTAACATCATCTCCTCAGCTTAATCATGGTCACCATTCTAATCCAGGTCCTCAATTGGACTCTCCACATCATCTGAGAATATTATGAAGATAAGGGGGTGAATTATCAACAACTCAGTAAGTAGAGGACATATGCTAGCGTGCAAACATGAGCATTTACAAAGTACAAAATGCAGAACAAAAATATTTTCCAGAGTTATCATGCAAAACAGAAAATGTTTTCAAAAGTAACAAAGCGATGGTTTTAAGACAAGTAAAAACCCAAAGTACTTTGGCATAACATAAACAGAGCATCATCATCACATCAAAACAGAGCATCTCACAGAGCAGAGACCATGTTTCACCCCCATGGTAGGGTTGTGCTAACCCCGGTGGCCAAACCGGGCAGAGACAGAGGTGAAATCTTTCTTTATTCTTCTCCGAGTTCCAAGTGTGCACACAGGAAAGACCACAATAAAAATCACTTTGTTTCCAAATTGGGTGCACTCAGAAACAGAGAAGTTGGTACCAACTCAAACAGAGCAGAGCAGAGACAGAGTCAGATACAAAATCAGTACACCATGCCAAAGGTTTTCAGATGCCATATTAAAACAAAACAGAGTACCAAAATATAACCAGATCACTTGCTAAAAAATAAAAGTCGGAGCATCTTTCTAAATCAATGTACAATTTTTTAGATTCTCAATATCGCTCTTTTTCAGATTTCAGAGACAACATGACAAAACTTAGCTCATGTTTACACAATGCATGTTAGAAAATATTTTCCATTTTTCGTACAGATTTCATGAGTAATGCAAATAAGCAACTGAGGTTGGTTTTTTTTTTCCAAGTTCTCATTTCATCACAAAATATGCAAAGTTTTCAGAAAGTCAATCTCAATCTTAATAACTTGTATAAAACCTAGCATAGGACCCCGCTTACCTGACTCCTGCAGCGTATTATCTATGCCTTGAATATGATCTCTATCAGTCTCGTCACCTATGCATAAAAATAATATATATAAACTAAGTATTAAAAACCTACACAATTTCGATCTAAAAATTTAGGGCCCAATTTCTAAACCATATTTCAGCAAATAAAACTCAACTCAAACAACCATATAATCACTTGGACAGCCTACACTTCAACCCAAAATACCATATACCAATTTCAACATTGGCCTAAACACCCACCGAATAATCCATCCTCAGAAACCATTCCAACACATGGTCTTCCGCTTACACAAAAAAATTCCCAAAGAAAACCCACGAACTACACTATATGAAGAACATGACCCAGAAATTTCATTGGAGTGAAATAAAATAATTGAAGTGAAAGTGTGTGTACGGGTGAGAAAAACAGAGAAAGAGAATGGGTTACCGGTGCAAGATAGTGTCACCAGGTATGGCTTCGATGCTTATAGGGCTTCAAGGATTAACGACAAAGGAGCACAAAATCACACAGTAAAAGAAAAAGAAATCTGCACTGGAGAGGAAGAGAGAGTGCCGACAGCGAAGGCTCTAAGTTTCAGAATCAAGGTGTAAAATGAGAGAGAGAGAGAGAGAGAGAGAGAGATACCTGTAGGCAAAAGATCACCAAGTGGGAGAGGAAGAAGAGATGGGTCTATTGAGAGAGCTAAAGCTTTGAGGAGAAAAACCAACCACAAGGGAAAAATCGAACGGCCGAGAAGAGAGAATGGGAGTAGAGCATTTTTTGACAAAGACAGAGGAGAGGAAAAGAAAATGGGGAAACTGTCGGGCATGAAACCAGGACTCACAAAAACAGAAACCAAAAGGAGGGAAACAAAAGAATCGGGGGAGGATGGGTACTGGGTGAGTGAAAATCAACTGGAAGAGAAACAAATGAAAAATCGAAAAGAGGGAGAAACTATCGGAAAGGAGAATGAGGCAAATGAAAAACTCACCCAAAACGACGCCGTATCAAGCTCTCCATGAAAAGGCTGGGCCTTGATCGCAGGACCAGGCCTCACATCACTGGGTCTTACAGAGAATAAATCAATGCATAAATACAAAATATCACTTGCCCTAAAAGTTCAAGTTGACGACAACAGTCCAAGAAAATTATAGCAAGGAAGATTCTGTATACTCAATGTGTATTGCAATTGTACAAAATGACCTATCTTATATATATATATATATATATACACAAATATACTTTTCATGGCTTCTTTTAGAAACAGCCAAATTTATTAATAGAGACAAAAAGTAATCCCTGTGCAGACAAGGCAAGCCAACAGCTTGTTAATTGCTTCTCAACAAAGGTTATGATGCAAGACAACTTGTTTGTATATATCTTAGTTCATGAAGGTTGAAGGAACGGGGAAGCTACTCTAATCAATCATTTTAATAAACGTTATTGACTGTGATGGGTCAACACGCTGTCAGCCAACGTTTAGTATTGGAAGGAGGAAAGAATAAAAGAATATGGCCATAGCTGCAGTGTTCAGCAAAACTCAATGGACACAACACTTGCAATAGAAAAAAGTACTTGAAATTAGTTAAAAGTGACGATGTCTTGAGAATTTTGGAGGAACTGATTAGGCTGCCAAAAAAAAAAAAAATTGACAGCAGAGTCTCTGGTGAGCTTTCTAGCTTTGTTGAAAATGAGATTCCCCTCTTGAAGGGGAATCGGCAAGAAGCTTTGTTTCTGAGAGGAGAATTAGAGCGCATGAGAGCTTTGCTGAAGATTGCAGATGCTTTGGAAGAAAGTGATGAGGAGCTCAAAGTGTGGCTTAAGCAAGTAAGAGAGATTGTTTATGAAACAGAAGATGCTCTTGATAAATACAGACTTATTCAAGCACATAATCAATGTCATGGGCTTGGACTCTATGGTTATCTCCACAAATTTTCATGTCGTATCAAGAGCATGAAGGCTCGTTCTCGTATTATTTCTGAATTAAATTGCATCAACTCCAGCATCAAAAATATTTCCGAGGTTCATGAGAGGCTGCGTCCAAAATTCACTAGAGCCGAACAAGGTTCAGGCATCACAATGGAAGGAAATACATGGGAGTATCGTCGAGGGGATGCTCTTCTTCTCGACAAGACTAATTTACTTGGGATAGATGAGCGTAAGCAGCAGCTGGTGGAGTGGCTGGTAAAGGGTGGTTATGGACGTGAAGTGGTTTCTGTGGCAGCAATGCGTGGAATGGGGAAAACTACCTTGGCAAAGCAAGTATATGATGATCCAGAAGTGAAGAAACACTTCAAAAGACGTGCATGGATCACTGTTTCTCAATCTTTCAAGATGGAAGAACTCCTCAGAGACATGATCCATCAAATCTACAGCGTAGTCAGCAGACCAGTTCCAGAAGGTTTAGACAGCATGAACAAAGACCGGCTGAGAAGAATAGTCAAGGATTTGCTCCAGAAAAGGAGGTACTTGATTGTCTTGGATGATGTATGGCACTTGTATGAATGGGATGCTCTCAAATATGCCATGCCTAACAATAACTGTGGCAGCCGGATAATCCTCACCACACGTAATATAGATGTGGCCTCCTCCTCTGGTGTCGAATCCGTAGGTAAGGTCTATAACTTGAAGCCCTTAACACCAGAAGAATCATGGCAACTTTTCAGCAGGAAGACCTTTCAAGGGGATGCATGCCCTAGTTATCTCAAGGAAATCTGTCAATATACTTTAAGAAAGTGTGAGGGACTTCCCCTTGCAATTGTGTTAATCAGTGGTGTTTTGGCTACAAAAGACAAGCGCAGGACTGACGAGTGGAATATGGTTGGCCGCAGTCTTGGGGCTGAAATTGATGGAAATTATCTGAAGAAAGTACTTTCGCTCAGTTTCAATCATTTGCCATTCTACCTAAGATCTTGTTTTCTATACTTGATCATATTTCCAGAGCACTGTCGTATTGAGCAAATGAGAGTAATACGATTATGGATAGCAGAGGGATTCATTGAAGCCAAAGAATGGAAAACACTGGAAGAAGTTGCAGAGGACTACCTCAATGAACTGTTGAATAGAGGCCTACTGCAAGTGGCAGGCACAACCACCAACGGAAGGGTCAAACTGTATCGCGTCCAAGACCTGCTCCGGGAGATCATCATGTCAAAGGCTAGAGATCAGAACTTCACCTCCATAGCTAAGGACCACAACATGACGAGACCTGATAAGGTTCGACGCCTTGCTATACATAATTCATTGCAAAATATACAAGAAAACAAATCTGTTTCTCGTCTACGTTCTTTGTTTATCTTTCGGGTGGTAGAAACGCTGTACAGACAAAGATTGTTTCCTGGAAGTTTTAAGCTGCTAAGTCTGTTGGACTTGCAAAATGCACGTTTAAACAAGTTTTCAATTGATATTGTAACACCTGTATTTTAGTATATTTTAAATCGAATAATTATTTGTTATTAATTTAAAATGATTCTTTTGTTTTAAATTTTCATATTTTAGTACGTTTATTTTTATAATTTTTAATTTGTAAAAATTAAATTTGACATGTTTCCTTAATATTAATAATTGTTATGCATTTAAATTTCTCTTTATTTTAAATTAATTTATTGTTGGGTTTGATTATTTTATTTTCATTTAATCACTACGTTTGAATTATTTTATTTAACTTGCTGTTTTGAAATCGTTTCCGTTGGATCTTTTTTGTGACCAAAGATGTGAAGATTGGACCTCATTTTTTTCCCTCACTTTTTCTTTTTCTATTTTTCCTTTTCTTCCTCTTTTTCTTTTTCTCCTCATTTTCTTTCTCCTCTCTCACTCTCCTTCCCACGCGCGTACGACGTCTCTCCCCTCTCCCACGTGCATTTTCTTCCTCTCACCTAGCCCGTCGCCGTGCGCCGCCGTGACCAACACCGCCCAGCCCATTCGCTACCCCACCGGCCGGCGACACCACCCCTCCAATCTCAACCCCTCTCGTTCCGCCGTTTGCTCCCACGCACGACGCAAGGCCGTAACACCTCTTGTGTTCGCGCGCCGCCGTCGCACCACCTCCGGCCACCATTTCTTCACCACTTCATCATCGACCTCCTAGCAACCCAATGGACCCAACCCCAGCTCTGATCCGTCACCGATGAAGCACATCCAACCCCATTTTCGATTTGGGTATTTTTGATCTTCAACTGCCCTTTGCGCCACCACCCATGGCCAACCACCACCACCACCACTAGCTTCACCAACATCTTGAGCCCTACCCTAGCAATCTCGGGTCTTGGTTTGTCCCCGTTCAAAAGTGAGTTTTTGAAACCCACGACCACAGTGCATTTGACACTATTTTGTTGCTGCGTTGCCGCTTCTAGCACCTTTGTGATCTTTCAAAAATTATATTATAACATGTAAGTATTTTCTCAAAGAACTTTTGAAATTTAAATGTATTTTTGCGCTAACTCATATTTACTGTGAATTGGTTGGTTGTGCAGGACTGAGTCCAAGGAGTAAGGAGGTCGGTTGAATTGGATGATAGAGTTGTTCGTGTAATTGGTTTATGATGTGAGATTTGCTGGCTGTTTCGGGTTTAAATATAGATGTCTTGAGGTTGACCTTGGTTATGGTGGATATTGATAATTTTAGAAAGTGATGATATATTTTGGGATTATGAGGGTTTTAGGTTTTGAAGAATTAAAATAGGTTATTTTATAAGTTTAAGCTTAAATATCGAAATACGTGATTGATTGGAAACTTACAGAAATTACGTGATTATTTTTATAGGTAACGATTTATAGTCGACTCGACATTTTTTAAGAAATTTTTGAAAAGCTAAGAAGTCCAGGTAAGCGGAGTTCTTATGCTAGATTTGCATAAAAAGAAATAAACGGAGGTTGATTTGTAAAAAAATGTGCATGCTGTTTTAAAAAGAAAATGTGAAAAACAACCTCAGTATATGTTTTGCATTCACTCATGAGATATGTATGAAAGATAAAAGAAATGTTTTGACATGAATAGTGTAGACATATTTGACATGTTTCTGAAATATGCAAAAGAGCGATTGTGATATCATTGAGATTTTTATGCATGTGATATGAAATGATTTGGATTTGTTTTTGATCAAATGGAAATGATATGAATATGTTTCGCACATGTTTTGATATGATATGGATATGATAAAACTTTAGCATACTTATCTGTTCTGAATCTGATTTTTGAATATGGTTATGATATGATGATACTGGTTCATGTAATATAGTTGGTACCAACATGATATGATATGAGTGCATCCACTTTGGAAACAAAATGGTCTTTTTACATGTTCTTTCCTGTGTGCACACTCGGGGCTCCGAGATTGAAAAAGGGGAAGTTCACTAAATGACACTGCCTAGTTTGGCCACCGAGGATAGCACAACCCTACCACAGGGGTTAAACATGGTATATGATATGATACGATATGACATGATAAGATGAAGATATTCAGTTATGTTATGCCAAAACTTTTTTTAATATGAAACGGATCTTTAAATATGAATAGTTGATTTTGAGTGTGAAAAGATTGAAAAATTGCTCTAATTTTCTGATAACACGTTTTCTGATATCGGCATATAAAAATAAAATATTTTGTTTCTGCATATTGAACTTTCTGAAAAGGCTCATGTTTACATACTAGTATATGTTCTCTACTTACTGAATTGTTGATAACTCACCCCCTCTTATCTCCAATATTTTTAGATGATTTTTTGATATTTCAATTGAGGATCAGGACTATAAAGAATTGGGTGAGATGACTTAAGAATAGTGGATTAAGAATAGAAAACTTTCGATGAATATTGATGATTTTTTATAATTGTATTGTTGAAATGTGAGTTTAAGTGACATGTAAAGGAGTTGGTAATTTTGGGGGTTACTGTATGGAAGATTTTATATACGAATATGTGTGGTTAATTAAATTTGAAGTGTTTACTTTGGATTTGGAACTTTTGGAAGTGTATTAGCAATGTTGTAGTTGATTATCAGGTGTTTTGAGTTAACTCTCCGGACCCTCGGGGTCAGGGCGTTACAGTTGGTATCAAAGCCAGGTTTGAGATTCTGCAGACTTTATGGATTGAGGTTTTAGAAATTTAAGGTTTTAGATTTGATTGGCTTAGTTTGAAGGTTGTAGAACATGACTTGGAGGTCTAGATTTCGATGTTTACAAAGTTTGAGCGAAAGCCAGGTTGCATACTATAATAAGATGTTTGATGACATCTAAGGTTTTAAAATTTGAAAAGCACTAGGACATGATTTTAAAGATATTCGGTTTGAGCTTTTGCATACTCACATGGGGTGGCGTTCGAAATATGAGGTTTTGAATATCTGTGGACTAGGAAGTTAACTCAGATTGGAGGTATGGAAATTTGTAGATTATAAAATGATTTTATTTGTTTTTAAAGTCTTAGAATTCGGCAACCTTTTGGAATATATTCTAGGTGTTTGAGGTCTTAGATGGTGTGGGTTTTAAAAAGAAGATTTTGAAGAGAATTAAGGCTTTAGATTTTTTTCAGATTTTAAGAAATGACTTTCTTTACACTTGGGGTTTTAGATCAGGTAGGCGTACTTTGTTGGCTATAGGTAAGGATCTTTTATAAGATGTAAGGTTTATATTTTTGAAGATGCACATAAGTTCAATTGTATGATAAGTTTGAGGTTCTACAGACTATAACATATGAGGTTTCGGATATCAATTCGATTTAGGAAGTAAATTCATATTTGATGTATATAGAAAATTGAGAACTAAGATATGATCATGGGAATATTTCAGGTTCGAGGTTCTGTAGACTAAAAACATTTGAGTTTTGGATATCTGTGGGTTTAGGAAGAAACTTCAGATTTGAGATGTAGATTTGTATAGAATAATAGCTGATTTTGTGGATATTTAAGGTTTTAAATTTTGCAGACTTTATGATTGAGTTTTGAGATTCTGAGGTTTAGGGATTTTAGATTCGACAAGCTTACTTTGTGGATTATAAGAGCTAATCTTTATAAGATTTAAGGTTTAGATTTTTGTGGTTTAGATTCTAAAGATGTACGGGAGTTGAGAGCCATGTCCGGTTTACAATATTAGATAGTAGGAAGAATTATATGAGTTGGTTAAAGATATGGCTAAGACTGGGTAAAACCATATGTGCAGTACCAGAAAAGTTTAAAGGTTTAATTTGAAATTATTATTATTATTGTTTTTTATTTCAATTGAATTTATTTCATTTTGTTTGATTTTATTTTGTTTGAATTGAAATTATGTTATTTTATTTATTAAGTTTATTTATTTTGTTCGTTTGGTTCGAAGTTGAAAAGTGGGTTAAAGATTAAGTTATGGCAGAAAGATGGTACGACTGAGAATGCAATTGTTAGGTATAAATATTTAGTGTAGTAGGCTTGAACTTTTATCAACTTAGTTCGCTTTTATAATATCGAGGTTTGAAAGGAACGGCATGGTCTGGGTGATCTATTTGGGGAGTAAGATATTTGAGGTTTTCGATTTCGTGGATGTATGACACGAAGTTTTAGAATAGGAGGTTGTAAGTTCAACAAACTTTAAGAAAAGATTTACAAAAATTTTACCAAAAGTTTAAGGTTTTTGCAGACTTTAGAAAATAATTTGTTATCATTTAATATTTTAGATTTTGAAAGCTTCGGGAGTCGATTGTTTTATTTTTGGATATAAGTTCATCGATCTTACAGATTTCGAAAAATGATTTTTATATAATTTAAGGTTTTAGAATTACAGATTTGAAGGAATGATTTGTAATAAGATTTAAATTTTTAATTTCGCAGGCTTGGTGTGCTATCTTGATTCATTTTGAAGACTAATTAGTCTGTGACCATTAAAATGGGGTTGATCAGAGTTGAGTTATAGATATAGGGATTTTCAAGGAGATTGTTTCTTTGGGGATTGAAGGTATTGATCTAGTTTGGATAATGATTGTTATTAGTTCGGGGTTATAATGGCAGGTTTTGGGATTTGATCCATACCAAATTTAAGGATGATAGTTGGTGTAGATTCAAGAAGTCATTCTTTGTGATTTTGAGGAAAAAAGTGTAATAATTCATGGTTTTGGGAGATCAAGCATTTTTCTACCAAAATGTGACAAGAGTTTTCTAGTCAGTAGGTATGAAGCTACCTTGTACTCAATGGTGTTGTTTTTATGAGGACATCAATTTTATGCATGTGGCAAATTATCAGAATGCGCAACAGGAGCGTGATATTTTGGTTGTAATTAGGAGTTCAAATTTTGTGTTGATTTTGAGAAATTAGTCGTGACTTGAATTTTTGAGACGATACTTGTAGTTGGAGACTAATCGCTCAGTTGTACCAATTATGTTATTGATGGTTAACTTTGGAAGTGACCATTAGATTACCAAAGGTAGAATACAATGAAGATTTGTAAGTTATACCGTAGGAATCAATTGAGGTTAGTATAGATTATCGAATAGAGCTATTAATCATTGGAATTCCTTGGATGTTGTATTAAGGCTCTTGTGGAAAATGAGATTTTGGATATAATAGCCACCCTAGGAATACTGGACATGTTGTGCCACTGGGGGACTAATACTAGTTTGATGGAATTGCCTATAGGAATAGACTTGAGAGAACATTACTCATACTCGTTGGGAGTTGTTGATGGTATGGTCTTTTCGAGCGTGTTTCGGGTTGTATCTTGTATCCTGCCTTAGCATTGATGTTTGACCTTACAAATTTCGAGGACGAAATTTTTTTAAGGGGGGAGGATGTAACATCCCGTATTTTAGTGTATTTTTAATCGAATAATTATTTGTTATTAATTTAAAAATTAATTCTTTTGTTTTAAATTTTCATATTTTAGTGGGTTTATTTTTATGATTTTTAATTTGTGAAAATTAAATTTGACATGTTTCCTTAATATTAATAATTGTTATGCATTTAAATTTCTCTTTATTTTAAATTAATTTATTGTTGGGTTTGATTATTTTATTTTCATTTAATCACTACGTTTGAATTATTTTATTTAACTTGCTGTTTTGAAATCGTTTCCGTTGAATCTTTTTTGTGACCAAAGATGTGAGGATTGGACCTCACTTTTTTCCCTCACTTTTTCTTTTTCTATTTTTCCTTTTCTTCCTCTTTTTCTTTTTCTCCTCATTTTCTTTCTCCTCTCTCACTCTCTCCTTCCCGCGCGCACACAACGTCTCTCCCCTCTCCCCCATGCGTTTTCTTCCTCTCACCCAGCCCATCGCCACGCGCCGCTGTGACCGACACCGCCCAGCCCATTCGCTCCCCCACCGGCCGGCGACACCACCCCTCCAATCTCAGCCCCTTTCGTGCCGCCGTTTGCTCCCACGCACGACGCAAGGCCGCAACACCTCTTGTGTTCGTGCGCCACAGTCGCGTCACCTCCGGCCACCATTTCTTCACCACTTCATCCTCGACCTCCTAGCAACCCAATGGACCCCCCAATCCCAGCTCCGATTCATCACCGATGAAGCACATCCAACCCCATTTTTGATTTGGGTACTTTTGGTCTTCAACCATCCTTTGCGCCGCCACCCACGGTCAACCACCACCACCACTAGCTTCACCAACATCCTTAAGCCCTACCCTAGCAATCTCGGGTCTTGGTTTGTCCCCTTTCAAAAGTGAGTTTTTGAGACCCACGGCCACAGTGCATTTGACACTGTTTTGTCGTTGCGTTGCCGCTTCTAGCACCTTTGTGATCTTTCAAAAATTATATTATAGCATTGTAAGTATTTTCTCAAAGAACTTTTGAGATTTAAATGTATTTTTGCGCTAACTCATATTTACTGCGAATTGGTTGGTTGTGCCGAACTGAGTCCAAGGAGTTTGGGGGTCAGTTGGATTGGATGATGGAATTGTTCGTGTAATTGGTTTACGATGTGAGATTTTTTGGCTGTTTCGGGTTTAAATATTGTTTCGGGTTTAAATATTGATATCTTGAGGTTGACCTTGGTTATGGTGTATATTGATAATTTTAGAAAGTGATGATATATTTTGGGATTATGAGAGTTTTAAGTTTTGAAGAATTAAAATAGGTTATTTTATAAGCTTAAACTTAAATATCGAAATACGTGATTGATTGGAAACTTACAGAAATTACGTGATTATTTTTGTAGGTAACGATTTATAATCGACTCGACCTTTTTGAGGAAATTTTTGAAAAGCTAAGAAGTCCAGGTAAGCGGGATTCCTATGCTAGATTTGCATAAAAAGAAATAAACTGAGGTTGGTTTATAAAAAAATGTGCATGCTGTTTTAAAAAGAAAATGTGAAAAACAACCTCAGTATATGTTTTGCATTCACTCATGAGATATGTATGAAAGATAAAAGAAATGTTTTGACATGAATAGTATAAACATGAACAATATTTGACATGTTTCTGAAATATGCAAAAGAGCGATTGTGATATCATTGAAATTTTTATGCATGTGATATGAAATGATTTGGATCTGTTTTTGATCAACTGGAAATGATATGAATATGTTTCGCACATGTTTTGATATGATATGGATATGATAAAACTTTAGCATACTTATCTGTTCTGAATCTGATTTTTTAATATGGTTATGATATGATGATACTGGTTCACGTGATATGGTTGGTACCAACATGATATGATATAAGTGCACCCAAGTTGGAAACAAAGTGATCTTTTTACGTGTTATTTCCTGTGTGCACACTCGGGGCTCCGAGATTGAAAAATGGGAAGTTCACTATATGACAATGCCTGGTTTGGCCACCGGGGATAGCACAACCCTACCATGGGGGTTAAACATGGTATATGATACGATATGATATGATAAGATGAAGATATTCAGTTATGTTATACCAAAGCGTTTTTTAATATGAAACGGATCTTTAAATATGAATAGTTGATTTTCAGTATGAAAAGTTTGAAAAGTCGTTCTAATTTTCTAATAACACGTTTTCTGATATCTGCATATAAAAATAAAATATTTTGTTTCTGCATACTGAACTTTCTGAAAAGGCTCATATTTACATACTAGTATATGTTTTCTTCTTACTGAGTTGTTGATAACTCACCCCCTCTTATCTCCAATATTTTCAGATGATTTTTTGATATTTCAGTTGAGGATCAGGACTATGAAGAATTGGGTGAGATGACTTAAGAATAGTGGATTAAGAATAGAAAACTTTCGATGAATATTGATGATTTTTTATAATTGTATTGTTGAAATATGAGTTTAAGTGACATGTAGTGGAGTTGGTACTTTTGGGGGTTACTGTATGGAAGATTTTATATACGAATGTGTAGTTAATTAAATTTGAAGTGTTTACTTTGGATTTGGAACTTTTGGAAATATATTAGCAATGTTGGAATTGAATATCAGGTGTTTTGAGTTAACTCTCCGGACCCTCGAGGTCGGGGCGTTACAGATATAGTCAACCTCTACTACTTGAAATATCTAAGCTTCAGAAGTTCCAAGGTTAACACCATTCCAATCCTCATAGGGAAGCTCCAGAACCATGAGACTTTGGATCTTAAACATTCTCGAGTCACTGAACTGCCTGTTGAGATCTTGAAGCTCCAACGACTTCAGCATCTCCTTGAATATCATTTCGAACTTGAATCTTATGAATATTTTCACTCGAGATATGGTTTTATGGTTCAAGGACATATAGGGGCTCTGGGATCCCTACAAAAACTGTGTTTCATAGAAGCAAACCATGGCGGTGACACCATAATGCTAGAGCTGGGGAAACTGTATAAACTAGGGAGGCTAGGCATTGTAAAGTTGAGAAAAGAATATGGGAAGTCTCTGTGTTCATCCCTTACAAAGCTGACTAACCTTCGTTCGTTGTCTTTTACTTCAATTGAGGAGGAAGAGATTCTTGATTTGCAGCACCTTTCTTCTCCACCTCCATTGATTCAGAGGGTCTATTTGCGAGGATGTTTGGAAACATTACCTCACTGGATACCATCACTCCATGGTCTGGTCAGATTGTCATTGAAATGGAGTTGATTAATGGATGATCCACTTGTGCTCCTCCAAAAACTACCCAATCTAGTGCATCTCGAATTACTTCAAGCTTTCGAGGGAGACACATTGTATTTTAGGACCGTGGGGTTCAAGAAGCTCAAGGTTTTAGGCCTTGAAAAATTCAGTGAGCTTAGATGCATGCAAGTGTAGGCTGGAGCAATGCCTTGTGTTGAAAAGCTAATTATCCAGATTCGGCTACTCCGACTCTGTTTTAATTTGCACAGCCCTACTTGTTTGGGAGTTATGTTTGGGCCTTATCTACATTTTATGGGTTAGACGAATCTTTGAGTGGGCCATTTTTCTGTCTCACCGTATTTGGCCGTATGGTAGAATTAAATCTACATTTGATTTTCAAAGTACATGCACGTGGTGACAGTGTCACGTATTTTTTATGGACTTCTTTTGTGAATTTCTTTTTAGACCTTTTTATTTGTATTAAGGGTGTGTTTTCGAATCATGTTCGTGTCGTGTCAAGTAATAAATATTTAATTATATAAATCAATCATAATCCAATTGGTTAAATTAAATGTGTTAAACTTCTAAACACTAATCCAACCTACTTAGATAACAGGTCGTGTTGCGTCACATATTTGATTCGTTTAATAATTAATTAGAAATATGTTAACATGACACAACTTATTTAAATTCATTTGTTTCATATAAATAGGTTAAACTAAAATGTATAACTCATTTAACTTTATTAACATAATTTTACATTAAAGTTAAAATCTATATTTATTAATAACCACAATATCTTAAAAAAGATATATCCATATTTTTCAAATTTTAACATATAATAAAATTAATATTACAAACTATACAATAACAATTATAAGTATAGGTCTAAAATTACAATCTCAATAATAAAATTATAAGCATATTGATAAATACTAATATTACAACTTAACAATAATAAAATTTAATTTTAAAATAAATTTTAAATAGATAAAAACGTGTTAATTTTGTATTAAATAAATTGATCTATTTATAAATTGTATATTAACAAATCAATTCATTTTAACTTAAATTCGTTAACCTCAAATCTAAATTTATTAATTTTATATCATATTTGAATTGAATTCACGAATATATATTATATATTGTTACTCCTAATTTATATGCTCCATAAGTTTGGTCGGAAAAGAGTTGGAGCCACGTATTTTTTTTCTTGACTTTACTCTCTCTCTCTCCCTCTGTTTGTGGCCCTGCGGGTGTGTGATTAAATAGGGGAATTAGGAATTGTTGGAAGACAGGGCCCGTATGAATAGTAGTAGGTGGGTTTAGGCTTGTGTACGTGTCTGTTTGTGGGAGGATGAAATCTCTTCTAGAAGACCAAGGCAAGTGGGGGGTTGTTTCCTAGACGTAATACTCGTAATATAAATAATAGAAAACTATTACATATATAAAAATATTATATAAAAATAAATTCATAAACTTACTTAACTTTATGAGATTCATTAAATTTATTTGATAATAAAAATAATTTTATAATATGACATCATATTAAAATACATCAATTTATATAATTACTTTTGTATAACTCCTATATAACTAAAATATTTCTAAAAAAGAAATTGTTTCTAGAATATATTAAACTAAACATATCATCACATATGATATATGTTTTTATTAACATATATGCATACATTTATTAGTGCTATAGAGCAACAACTGAAGTTATGCACACATTGCACATGCTACGTGGCTACATGCCCGACCAAGAAATCAATATTTTGGTGTTTTGTTTTTTAATTCTCTTTCCTCACTTTCTCTCTCTATCTCCTCTGGCCCGATTCTCCCCATACCCAGTCCGGATCCGTCGTGCGTCGTCCAGCCTCACTGCCGCCACCACCGGTGACTCCCCATCACGCTTGCGACCAAGCCAGCCACCACCGATCTCCCTCACGCACAGCTCTCTCTCTCCCCTATGGTTTCCCAACCGAAATGGGTTTCACCCATTTCTCTTCACTTGCGCTGCCGTACGCGGCCACCCAGGCCACCGCACCTCCACCACCTCACACTGGCAACCACCTCTCGCAGACCCAGCCACCACGAACCTCCCTCTCCCTCTCCGTCACACACACGGAAACGACCCATAAAATGAGTTTCACACGAGCTCGGGCTCGGGGCCACCGACTGCCCTATCGTCGCCGTGCGTCGATTCTAACCCCACCAAGCACCTCCCCTAACCATCGCGACTCCTCCCCGAGCACCTTCGAGCCAGCCAAGCACTCCACCTCTCTCTCGCTCTCCACCTCTCATCCATCATCTCTCTCTCAGCCCAGTTTGGATGATGTGTGGGAGATGTATGATTTGGATGATGCCACATAAAGTATGCAAAATGGCTGCTCCCAAACAGTGACTGCTCCCCAGATTAATTCTAACTAATATTGCATATAACATTTACACTGTATAACTACAATATGCATAAATATACAAAGTCTAATTTAAGCAAGTTTTGTTCAATATTAAGTTTTAACTCGTTCAATATTAGCGAAAATTATTATTACTTTTGGATATAAAAATACTATCAATCCATCTTATCTCATCTCATTTCATCATTATAATTTTTTTAAATTTTTATATAAAAATAATAAACAATTCAACTTTTTTAAATTTTAAAATAATAATTATTTTTTAATAATATTTTATTTAACTCATCTAAAATCATCTCATCTTACTGTTCAAACGAACCAATGTGCCATACGATCGGAAGCCTGAAAATTCAACCCTCGAGTTTCTAAAAGTCTCCATTTGAAGTTTCCGGAAAAAAAGCAAAGAAAAGAAAATTTTGAAACGCAAGACCACAACTGATCTGCAAGAAAGATTGACCCACTTGAATTTTAACTTTATCTGCAAGATTTGCAGAGACAGACAGATCTTTATTTTTATTTTATTTTTAAAAAAAATAAAACAATAAATAAAAGAAGAAGCAAAAGAGAATGTGTAAACAATTTCCTCAGTTTCTTGGCCTACAAGAAAGAAGAAATAATAAACAAGATGTGGCTGTGATCAGTTATGATTTGGTTGATATTAAATATAGTGAAAGGGTCTGTTCATTATTTTTATACAAATTATAAAGCAGGTTACCAAATAGTCAAAGAAGTCTTGAATCTAAGGTCCCTCCTGCAGGCTGTGTCTTGGTGGTAACAACCAACTGTTTTCAGCATTGGCTTATTTTAATACATTCCACCTCACCTGTTGATAAGTGATAACTACTATTGGCTTGAACATGAATGCAAAATGACAAACAATACGTGGACAGATTCGTTCTAATCTTCTGATCAATGTAAACTAACAAGTATTTTTTAACTTTTTTTTAAGTTAGAAGAGGAAAGTTTCGAATTCCATAACTTCATTTTAGAGGTTATAGATTATGTTAATCAGGCTTTTGGCATAAATTAACAAGCATTTAAGAAACCTTTGAAGAGTATATTCTTGCTTACATGCAGCATCCTTTCCATGGAAGGAATATCCCTAATAGCAGGAATTGTACAAGAATGACTGGCCTATTTATAAAGTAATAAAGGAAATACAATCAATATATAAATACAAAATATCACTTGTCCTATAAATTTAAGGTGATGAGAACATTCCAAGAAAATTATAGCAAGGAAGATTCTGTATTGCAATTGTACACCTCAGATTAACCATTTATTAATAGAGACAAAAGTAATCCTTATGCAGACAAGGCAAGCCAACAGCTTTTTAATTGCTTGTGAACAATGGTTATGATGCAAGACAACTTGATTGTATATATCTTAGTTCATGAAGGTTGAAGGAACGGGGAAGCTACTCTAATCACTCATTTTATAAACGTTATTGACTGTGATCGGTCAACACGCTGTCAGCCAACGTTTAGTATTGAAAGGCGGAAAGAATAAAAGAATATGGCCATAGCTGCGGAGTTCAGCAAAACTCTATGAACACAACACTTGCAATAGAAAAAAGTACTTGAAAGTTAAAAGTAACGATGTCTTGAGAATTTTGGAGGAACTGATTAGGCTGCCAAAAAGACAAAAAAATGGCAGCAGAGTCTCTAGTGAGCTTTCTGCTTGACAAGCTCGCTAGCTTTGTTGAAAATGAGATTCCACTCTTGAAGGGGGATCGGCAAGAAGCTTTGTTTCTGAGAGGAGAATTAGAGCGCACGAGGGCTTTGCTGAAGATTGCAGATGCGTTGGAAGAAAGTGATGAGGAGCTCAAAGTGTGGCTTAAGCAAGTAAGAGAGATTGTTTATGAAACAGAAGATGCTCTTGATGAATACAGACTTCTTCAAGCACATGATCAATGTCATGGGCTTGGACTCTATGGTTATCTCCACAAATTTTCATGTTGTATCAAGAGCATGAAGGCTCGTTCTCGTATTATTTCTGAATTAAATTGCATCAACTCCAGATTCAAAAATATTTCCGAGGTTCATGAGAGGCTGCTTCCCAAATTCACTAGAGCCGAACAAGGTTCAGGCATCACAAGTGCAGGAAATACATGGGAGTATCGTCGAGGGGATGCTCTTCTTCTCGACAAGACTGATTTAGTTGGGATGGATGAGCCTAAGCAGAAGCTGGTGGAGTGGCTGGTAAAGGGTGGTTATGGACGTGAAGTGGTTTCTGTGTTAGCAATGGGTGGAATGGGGAAAACTACCTTGGCAAAGCAAGTATATGATGATCCAGAAGTGAAGAAACACTTCAAAAGACGTGCATGGATCACTGTTTCTCAATCTTTCAAGATGGAAGAACTCCTCAGAGACATGATCCATCAAATCTACAGCGTAGTCAGCAGACCAGTTCCAGAAGGTTTAGACAGCATGAACAAAGACCGGCTGAGAAGAATAGTCAAGGATTTGCTCCAGAAAAGGAGGTACTTGATTGTCTTGGATGATGTATGGCACTTGTATGAATGGGATGCTCTCAAATATGCCATGCCTAACAATAACTTTGGCAGCCGGATAATCCTCACCACACGTAATGCTGATGTGGCCTCCTCCTCTGGTGTTGAATCCGTAGGTAAGGTCTATAACTTGAAGCCCTTGACCCCAGAAGAATCTTGGCAACTTTTCAGCAGGAAGACCTTTCAATTGAATGAATGCCCTAGTTATCTCAAGGAAATCTGTCAATATACTTTAAAAAAGTGTGAGGGACTTCCCCTTGCAATTGTGGCAATCAGTGGTGTTTTGGCTACAAAAGACAAGCGCAGGACTGATGAGTGGAATATGGTTGGCCGCAGTCTTGGGGCTGAAATTGATGGAAATGATAAACTCCAGGATCTGAAGAAAGTACTTTGGCTCAGTTTCAATGATTTGCCATTCTACCTAAGATCTTGTTTTCTATACTTGAGCATATTTCCAGAGGACTATTGTATTGAGCAAATGAGAGTAATACGATTATGGATAGCAGAGGGATTCATTGAAGCCAAAGAAGGGAAAACACTGGAAGAAGTTGCAGAGGACTACCTCAATGAACTGTTGAATAGAGGCCTACTGCAAGTGGCAGGCACAACCACCGACGGAAGGGTCAAACTGTATCGCATCCATGACCTGCTCCGGGAGATCATCATGTCAAAGGCTAGAGATCAGAACTTCACCTCCATAGCTAAGGACCACAACATGACGAGACCTGATAAGGTTCGACGCCTTGCTATACATAATTCATTGCAAAATATACAAGAAAACAGGTCTGTTTCTCGTCTACGTTCTTTGTTTATCTTTCGGGTGGTAGAAAAGCTGTACATACAAAGATTGTTTCCTGGAGGTTTTAAGCTGCTAAGTGTGTTGGATTTGCAAAATGCACGTTTAAACAAGTTTCCAATGGATATAGTCAACCTCTACTACTTGAAATATCTAAGCTTCAGAAGTACCAAGGTTAAAACCATTCCAAGCCTCATAAGGAAGCTCCAGAACCTGGAGACTTTGGATCTTAAACATTCTCGAGTCACTGAATTGCCTGTTGAGATCTTGAAGCTCCAACGACTTCGGCATCTCCTTGTATATCATTTCGAACTTGAATCTTATGAATATTTTCACTCGAGATATGGTTTTAAGGTTCAAGGAAATATAGGGGCTCTGCGATCCCTACAAAAGCTGTGTTTCATAGAAGCGAACCAAGGCAGTGACACCATAATGCTAGAGCTGGGGAAACTCTATCAACTAAGGAGGCTAGGCATTGTAAAGCTGAGAAAAGAAGATGGGAAGTCTCTGTGTTCATCCCTTACAAAGCTGACTAACCTTCGTGCGTTGTCTTTAACTTCAATAGAGGAGGAAGAGATTCTTGATTTGCAGCACCTTTCTTCTCCACCTCCATTGATTCAGCGAGTCTATTTGCGAGGACGTTTGGAAACATTACCTCACTGGATACCATCACTCCATGGTCTGGTCAGATTGTCCTTGAAATGGAGTAGATTAATGGATGATCCACTTGTGCTCCTCCAAAAACTACCCAATCTAGTTCACCTCGAATTACTTCAAGCTTTTGAGGGAGACACATTGTATTTTGGGACCGGGGGGTTCAAGAAGCTCAAGGTTTTAGGCCTTGACGAATTCAGTGAACTTAGATGCATGCAAGTGGAGGCTGGAGCAATGCCTTGTGTTGAAAAGCTAATTATCCAACGCTGCGAATTGCTGAAGAGGGTGCCAATAGGAATTGAATATCTCACCAACTTGAAAGTTCTTGAATTTTTTGACATGCCTGAAGAATTCATACAGACACTTCGCCCAGATGACAATCAAAGTGATTATTGGAAAGTTGCTCACATCCCAGAAGTCTATTCTACCTACTGGAGAGAAGGTGGATGGGAGGTCAATCCTTTGGATCTGGGTGATGGAGAAAATTTTCCCCGGCCCGGTACTATCACTAGGAGGGACCATGAACTTCAATCACGTTGGAAGTGATGTATTCACAGGCGTGGGCTCAATATTTCATCACCTCACTTGTAAATGACAGTTTGTATATGTGTAACTTCTCACTGTAGTTGGATCATAGGTGATAAATATATATATGGTTCTGCTGTGGTTCACGAGGTCTATGATGCTCAGAGCGCGCCTAAAAATAAACCAGGATGTGAATTTGTTGGGGGATCAGAGTTTGTAAATCTTGTAAATGATTGTATATACTCATTGTATATAAATAATCTTGGAGTACTCTTGCAAAAGAGCCACTAGGTTTTGAGTGGTGAATTGCACATTGTAAATATGTTATGATGACTGTAAGTACTCCAGCAGTATTGGGAATCATGTAAAAATTGTAACTACTCTTTTATCAATGGAACAGAGAAAAACCTCAGGTTGTCTGTAAATGCTTACCTACTTTCTAGGATTTCATTTTCTTTTGAAAATATGCATATTCTCCAATCCCCAATCAGTTTATTTTACCTTTACATGTTTGTGGGCTATAACATCTCCACCACACTCTTCATGGAGAACATACCACTTAATCCTCTATCCAACTTTTCCATCACCCACATCAAGCTGTTCTCCTCTGCTTCAACATTTTTTCCTCCATGCCCAAGAGAAATTCCCTTTGAAACTGAGTCCCCAAAAGTTTTTGTTCTTAACCAGTTTTTCTGGATAGACTGCTCCTCATCAGTGCCACCTGTTTAAGCATCTTGGCTTGATTCTAGATTTCTATGTGACACATAATTCTATGATCACAATCACACACAACTCAGCCTCCAAGACACTTAAAGCAATAACTATCAACTTGGTAAACCAAAATCTGTATTTTTTGACTTGCCATGATTTTATTTGAAAGAGAGATTAAAAAAAAAATGAATCATGCAAATCAAATTTGGTTGTCATCGGTATAGAGTGTGTGTTCTCCATACCAGCTTGCAAGTAGAATGACTTATTTGGAAAACTTATTGGCTCCAACTAATTGGAAAAAGAGGAGTTTCAGGATATCCCTTGTTTCATCATAACAACCGTGGCCATGAAGATAAAAGCACATTACCTAGTTTTTAAGGATGCAAACGGGACCAAAACTAGAAAGAAGAATACAGAGCATATATATTCCCTTGTGGTAGTAGGGAAAAGATCGTAGTTTTAACCCCAAGACACAGCAAAATTCTTCTCCAAAAGGTGGCTATCGTGCTCAGTTGGAATCTTACATTTTTGTAGACTTATTATTATTTTTTTTTTATAAAAGTATAAATTAAGATTTTAATCAACAGGGATTCAAGATTGTAACAAACCTATAATTTGTGTTTGGATGGATGAAAAATATTTTTTTTTTATCAGTAAACAAATTTTTATTGATCAAAAGAGTAGGGAAAAGTCCAAATATATGGGACATATAAAAGAGCAACACCTAAGGGTGCTAGTTTAGTGATCCAGGGAATTTATGGAAGGTCATGCCATGAAAATCAATTACAATTGGCCAATGGAGTAAAGTATTAAAAACAATTCTAAGCTCATCCATTGACCGCTCTTGGTCTTCAAAGCTTCTTTCTTTCCTCTCCCTCCAAATGCACCACCATAGATATATTGGTACCATCTTCCATATGGATGCAATTTGAGAGTTAGCCCAAATACCTCTCCAAAAAGCTAAGAGGTTGCTTACCCTTCTCGGCATCACTCAAGCTAATCCCAACCGGCAAAAACTTCATTCCACAAAGTTATGACAATCTCACAATGAAGTAGTAGATAGTCAGTGGACTCTCCGCTCTTCTTGCACATATAACACCAATCCATGACTATGATTTGATGTTTCCTCAAGTTGTCTAGAGTGGGAATCTTCCCCAAAGAAGCCATCCATACAAAAAGTGTTGTCTTTAGAGGTGCCTTTGTCTTCCAAATGCTCTTCTATGGGAATGAATTTGTGTCGTGCATGGTTATGGTTTGGTAGAAAGAGCGGACTGTGAATATCCCTTTCTTAGAGGAGCACCAATAGATCTTGTCTTCAATTCCCCCCGACAAACGGGTGGATTACACAAGGTCAAAGAACATCGAAAAAAATCAATTTATCAATCTTGTGCGTCTCTGAGAAATGTAACATTCCATTAAGGAGGACCAATGGAGATGATTAATAGATCCGCAATCAAGGCTTCTTTCATATCTTTTTTTTTTATAAGTAAAAGATATTTGTATTAATATGAGTAGGCATAACCCAAGTTCGAAGGGGTATACAAAAGTTTACATCTAGCTAAGAGGGAGAGATAGAAACAAGAAAATCATGAGAATTTAAGCCATTACAATTTACAACACTTGCCCAAAGGAACAAAGTGTTAACAAAGAACACTCTAATCTCCTTGTTTGCTTCTTATCTTCAAAAGTCCGATCATTTTGTTCCTTCCATAGGCACCATAGAATATATATAGGAATCATCTTCCACATGGCTGAGACTTGTGGAATCCGGTCCAAAATTCTTCCAATTGGCCAAGAGCTCAACCACTATAGCAGGCATAACCCAAGCTAACTCCAATCTTCTAAAGACATCATCCCCTAGTGATCTAACAGCCTCACAATGTAGTAGAAGAAGATGATTCACAGTCTCACCATTCGTAGATTCATAGTCAAGATCTTGTCCAATGAGGTTGTCCAAACAAAAAAGTCCACCTTAAACTTCTTTCATTCTTTCATTCTTGCTAAGCCATAAACTTCATTGAGCACCATACATCATGCCAAAACTTGACCTTCAATCCGTTACCCACAATAAAGCAAGTATTTGCTGCATATGTGTCTCAACCTCTTCTAATATGCTTCAATAGCCCCCACTCCATAACTCCCACTCACCTCATTAGAACCCCATCCTCCCCATGTTTCCCCATGCTTTAATGCGATGACAATTCTCCACAAGGCCTCCCACTCAGAGTGATATCTCCATATCCATTTGCCAAGCAAGGCTTTGTTGAAAGATGTCAAAGATGTCAAGTTCTGAATTCTCAAACCTCCTTTAATGGGAGAGCAAATTGCAGCCCATTTCACCAAGTGAAATTTAAACTCATATATTATCTCCCATAGAAATCATGTTGGAGTTTCTCCATACGATGGGCCACCTTTGCGGGGAGAGGAAATAAGTTGGCAAATTGGAAACATTACTTTTGATTAAGGTCACCCTACAATATCATCTCAAATAGATTTCAACTAGCTAATTTCATCTCCATTTTTTTTCTAGAATATCATCTCAAATAGATTTCAATTTGGACGTAGCACCTGACAAGAGGCCAAGATATTTCATGGCTAGATGAGATATCTTACAACCCAAAATGGATGCCATACTTTCCATTAGGAACATTTGCCGCTAACACTACTTCTAATTTGGCCAAGTTCACCTTCAACCCTGATGCAATCTCAAAGCATAATAGGAGAGCCCTCAAAGCTCGAATTTGATCATGTATGGCCCCATAAAAGATTAAGGTATCATTGGCGAATAATAAATGAGATATACTGAGCGAACCAGTGATTGCCTCCCGCACTAAGAATCCAGATATGAACCCACCCTCCATAACACCTGAAATTATCTTACTAAAAGCTTCTATCACAAAAACAAACAGTGGAGGAGATAGATGGTCACCTTGTCTCAATCATCGTAAGCTTTCAAAGAAGCCTTTTGGCGTGCCATTCACCAATATAGAGAAACAAGTCGTAGAGATACAATGATGGATCCATGTACACCATTTCGTACCAAAGCCACATCTCTCGAGCATGTAAAGTAAAAATCTTCAATTGACATGATCATTGGCTTTTTCCATATCCAGCTTGCACAAAATCCCCTGCCCTCCCGACTTGAGTCAACTATCGAAACATTCATTGGCAATAAATATTGAGTAGAGGATTTGCCTACCTTTGACAAAGACATTTTGATGCTTCAATATTAATTTCTCCAACACCTTGCTCAACCTATTAGCCAATACTTTTTTTTTATACAAAGGGGGTGGGGGATTTCGAACCCAGGTTTTCCATTTGGAGAACTAGTCATATGTCTTCAGGCCATTAGGCTCTTAGCTATTCGCCCATACTTTGGATAGAATTTTGTATAACCCGCCCACCAAGCTAATGGGACAATAATCTTTCACCACTACAGCGCTAAGCGTTTTTGGTAAGAGCACTATAAAAGTTGCATTTAGGCTTTTTTCAAACCTTCCATTTTTATGAAACTCATGGAAGACCCCCATGATGCCTTCTTTAAGCACTCCCCAGCATGTTTGAAAAAAAGCCATAGATAATGCCACCCCACTTGATTACAACCCCACAAACTCCTAATAATGCGAAGTGGGATAAATGCCAATTTCATTTCCTGCAAACATACAATGTCTACCTTCCATTTATGAAACTGATTTCTAACTTAAAGGTGTTTTCCCTTTTCATTCAGCCCCCTTACGTTCCAAGAAACAATTTTTGGTTTCAAAAAACCTCCATTGCTCTTTCCTTCGATCTTCCACGATTGGAGCTTTTCTCTCTTGCTCCATCATTTATTGTCCAATCAAGTCTTTTAAGTTCTCTTGCTCTTTTCTTAACTGATGTGAGCTCCCCGCTGATGTAGAATGAGTCTTTCCAGCGTCTATAGCTGCAAAGAGAGCTATGAATTGATCCTCAAAACCGTCACAAAAAATCCACACAGTGTTGAATCTCCTTTGCCTTGTGTAAAACACAATCTGAAGCCTAGATGTTTCTGTTTTTGCTTGGATGTAAGGAAAACCAAGGGAGTTGATTCTTCCCTGCAAGTATCTTCACTCATAAGTGGAGTTGCTTGTACCACACCCACTCTATCTAAGACCAAACCTAGCCTCTGCCAATACTCTCCCTCAGACCCATCCGATTCAAACACAACCATCATAATGTTTGAAGTTCCCGTTACCTCCGTATCATCTTCACGATCCCACATCTCTGTTGGATCATTTCCCAAGCTAAAAAATCCACCCATTTCCAATGACAACACTCTTTGGAGTGGAGCAGAGGTGGTCTCGTTGGTTTGGACAGTCAGACCGACTTTTTTGTGTCAAAAACCAGCCCAACATCCACTATACTTAACGCCGGTGCCCCCCCTCAGCTGGGATACCAGCTGTCGGCTCGCCTTCCTCCATTGGTCAATCTGTGGTGACCCCATTCGGTGATTGGCGGCCACTAGTGAACTTTGTGCAGCTTCGGAGGAAGACCCAAGCTTGAAAGTGGAGTGGTACACATTTTTGACCCGCCATCACTGAGTCTGGTGCCCTGTGGGTTCGTGGGCTTTTTTCTTACCCTTCTCAGCCCAAGACTTCTTGTTTCCCCCATGCCCATATGCAAACCCAATGACTTAGAGACATATTAGGCCACTTCCGAGCCTTGGCCCAAGCCCATATCCTTGTTAATTCTATTTATTAAACCTATGAGCCTTTCCCTTAAATCTATCAATTCCTCCTTTATGCCAAGTATGGAAGTCTCCTCTACACTGTGCCCCTTGAACAGAGAGCCACCATCCCTTCTTGTGTAAACACTCCTAGCTGGCGGCGCATAAGTAACTTCTCTCTCCTTCAATGTTCTAATACTACCCTCCCGTTCTTGGTTCGACCCTGCTCTTCTCAATATCGCTTCTATTCTATCAGCATCACCTCTAGTGGCTGGAGCATAGCCCATGATTACTTCTGCATGTCTTAACAGCAGTTGCACCACATGTGGCTATCTTCAAAGGTTGTTGGATGAGAGACTCAACAGTCAACACTCCCGTATTTCTTCCCTACGAATTTACCCACACAACCACACATCTCACAGAGCTCCATAGCCATCTTTCTCCAACCTTGACCCCTTCAACTTCGACCCCTTCAACTTCTTTGGGTATGATGATTATGCTTCTCCTACCACCACCTCTGTACTCTACTATGGTCAAATATCTTCCTTAAGCATTAGAGGACCGTCGTGCAATATAAGCATTGCTACCGAAGCTAGAAGTTTTGATAAATCCCCTATTACCGTCCGATTGAGAGCATTCTTCTAGAGTCTGCACAATCCAAATCACTATTGTAGAACTTATTACTAACTCTTTAGTCACCTTCCTTTACCTCTCTATGATGCGTAATGCTTGACTTTCTGCATGCCAATCTTGAATAACTTTGTCTCTATAAGGACTGCCTTCATGTACCACCCCATCCTTAACAATTACACCTCCTAATATCTTGGATGAAAAATATAAGGAAAATGAAAAGAAACACAAGAAAGTTGGTCAACTTTGAGGGTGACCCTGCCTCCAAGAGAAAAAGAGAGACTTGATTATTTTTATCAATCTTCCAGAATGCCCCTTGTTATATTTATACACATATTTGGACTTAACTAGTACTAACTACATAGGTAAATTCATGGGCCTAAAACTACTAAGTTCCAGCCCAACAAAGCCTCAGATGCCGCCAATCCCGCCATTGGGTTTGTTACATTGCCATCCCCTTGAGAAGTTCCTTGACATTAGTTGGATCCCCTTTCAGTCTTTCAAAACTCTTTCCCCTATCAAAAGGCCAATGGGTTGACAATGCGTATAACAAAGATTGGGCAGCAACAATGTACATATGGATCACATTTAATTCACCTAAAAAAGTTGTTACTTTTTATCTTCATTGATAATTCTGTCCTGAGCATCCAAACATCTTAGGTTTTAGAATTAACCATTCCAACTATAACCACATATAACACAATGGATTTTCTGAGGAAGAGTTGCACAATATTTTTCAAATGATGAAGTATTTTACCTATTCACAATATAAGAAATAAAAGTAAATACAAAATGCTAAAGAGAAAAGGAAAGACCTGTCACCTATACATCATCTAATTGTATTAGCCGGGTTACGAACCAGACTTTTATTGCTATTTTCTAAACAGAATACTTTCCCTAAACACTTCTTTACAACGATGAGGGAACTTACATGCTACAATCAGCAACTGCAGTGAAACACAGAATTTTGGAGGTACTTTGCTTGCTTGGCTATCTTTCTAACGCCTGTTTCATTGTGAGAGGATCTAAACCTACCGGGAGATATGTGAATTCCATCCATTATATTGATCTTAGGGCCCTCCGGAATTGCCTTGGGCAGTGATAATGCTTGCTGCATACCCCAAATTGAGAGTGGCCTCATATACATGAGAGATCGAAAATGCCCATCAATTGTCCACCCCTCTGGAGTCTGGAACCAGTATCTGCATGTGGCACAAAGGAAGATGTCTCAATACCCAAATTAGATACACACACATCCCCATCAGAAAAGAAAGGACAGCCCTGATATATGCAGTTCCAAACTGTGTGGTCTTTGTATCTCACACAAGATACTAAATTACTAATAGGTGTACATTTTGTCATGTTGATAAATTCAAATGGTCATTTGGTTGAGGACAGGGCACATGCAAACGAAGACAATCAACCCAGGTTTGTAAAATTTTCCATCTCCGGGTCAGCTAAAGTAACACAACACAAAATTTGAAAATCTTGGACCTTGTTTTATATATCATGGTTATCGGCAAGTGACATGATATATACTTATTGTTCATCTCATACCGTAAGTGATCCTTGATACAGTTCAATGGAGCAATCACAATACAAATAACTAGAGCATATGTATGGAACTCACCCATATCCATCTTCTGACCAGCCTGCAATAAAAATACCTTCAGCAGTTTTAAATGCCTCCTCCTCCATTCCTGTGAGGATCATTGTAGCTGCCACAGCATAGGTTATACCAGACCATATTTCACGTGATTGCATGCAAGACTCATCTACCTTTCCACTGGGATGCATTCCATTTACAGCACCCATTCTGCCTCCTTTAACTTTCATTACATTGAAATCATAGATTTTCTGAAGGGCATTTCTGATTTTAAAGCCATCAAAAAGTGAAGGCAGCCCTGAGGATGCTGTATACCATTGCCCTGCCAGTTGATCTGCTTGTATTGATTTACTGTTGCTACTTGACCCACTGTCATAGTTAAAATAAGAACCATTCCATAATTTTTTCTCAAATGATGGTTTGGCTTTCAAAAATTTGCTTTTGCACCTTTCAGCAAAACTGCTGTCCCCAAGTTCAACAGCCATTGCAGCTGCAGCTTGGAGTGCGGCAAGCCACAGGCACCCACAGTAAGCACTTACACCATGAACTGTCCAAGTATCATATGTTTGATCTGGAAACCCATCATTCTCAATGAGGCCATCATCGTCCCGATCAAACTGTTCCATGTATTCCATGGCAGCACGAACTGCTGGCCAAACATCAACTCCAAATGACATATCCCTTGTTGCAGCAAAGTCTCTATACACTTGAAGCACAAACTTCGGGTTCAGATCCTTCCATTTGCTTGTATCATGAATATTATATGCATTCAGTTCATTCCATGGATCATGTGTTCCCAGATCATGAGGAACTGCTCCTCTAACCTTACGTATTCCACAATTGCCTGCTGCCAGAAACTTTACTTTCCTTCCATCCTCAGATAAGACAGCCTTTGCAAAATCGCGCTGAATGTTGAGTTCAATCTTGGGAAACAGCTCAAGAAGTGCAAATGAAGCATAGAAGTGAACATCATATGTACACCACATGATGTACTCCACTCCTTCCAAGTACAGAAACCTTCCAACATCGTCACTTTTATTTGAGTCTGGTCTGCAGTCCACCTCGGTTTCAGTTACTTTGACATCTGCATTTTCCACCTCTATTAATTGATGGTGATCATTTCTCATGTTTGGAGTTGACAACAGAGAGTCTGTACAAAAATATCAAAGCAGTTTCACTGTTATTTCTGACCTTTCTGACGAAGTTGTAGCCACAAGCAAAAGAGATTGTCAATATTATCCTCTTTAGGGAACCAAATTTTACTTGTAAAATATCAAGATGTAAAAGATGGCACAGATGAGTACCAATCCAAACTGTTCCACCAGCAACTAAAAAGTACAGCTCATTAAATAATGTGAATTTGTACCTGCCAATAGTGGACATAGCATTATGTATCTCCAACAAAAGACTAAAGAAAATCCAGAACAAATAGCATATGTGCCAAAATCACCAATTGCTCGAGCAAATTACTGGGCATAGATTTCGCAACCCATAAAAGCTCAACCCAATGGTATTCATGTGTTTTTAAGACCAGTATCTCTTAGATGACCAGTTGTGGAGTGTTTATCGAGAATAGGCTTGACACCAAGGATCCCTTGGAGCTCACCAGGCCCATGAATGGTTCCTCATAGAGACCCACACAAGTTTTGGAATGTATAAATGAATTGGAGGGATTAAAATTCATATATAAGGCCAGCCCTTCAGTATATGCAATCTAGACAGGAACTCTGAAGAACTTCAAAAGATGGGGGTAATTGAATTGCAACCCCCAAACTACCACTCATTTACAATGTGCACAATAAACTACCAGTAGTTCGTGGGTATAAAGTCTAATTTTAACATCTAAGCTTGCTTTGAAAGACACGAATATCGAACTTATAAGACTTAAAAGGCTACTGCTGATGGGCCTTGTGAATCTTTTCACATATTTAATACACTAGGTGAAATCTTTGTGAGAATATGATATTAGTATGACTTCAAACATCTAAGCCTACTTTGAAAGAATTGAATGTCCAACATATAGGACTTAAAGGCTTCTGCGGATGGGCCTTGTGAAGGTTTTCATATATTTAAGATACCAAGTGAAATGTTTGTTAGAATATTATATTAGTTTGACTAAGTATTACCATTCTGGTAGCCTTTCATCATTCAGTATAGGACTTTGCCAATTCTCTATCTCTTCTTCCCACCGCTTATAATCTGTTCAAGATTCCAAGTAATATCATGGAATAAGATGCATTACATTCTCAAACATACAAAACCCATTGAAGCTTATAACAAAAACGAAAAGCACAAACTGCAATATACCAGTAGCTTGGGACTAAAAACACAGCACACGATGGCTTAATAAATTGGACACTGGCTTGAACAGAATATGAAACAGATCTAAATGAAAAGATACATACTAGTTAGTGCATCATGCACCAAGTCCACAGCAGCTCTTTCAGATGTGCCATAAAATTTTGTGTACCTCCTGCAACCAATAAGGCAAAAATGAAAAAAAAAAATCAAGAGTAGACAGAAAACGAGGAAGAAGCTCAGGAAACAATTATTGTGACATATATATTGTCACATAAAAAAAGCAACAAGACATCTCCAACCATTACATAAAACTGCAATGGAGAGCAGGAATACACACCTTTTGATTTTTAACTGTCAAGGACTTGTCATATGTTGTAAATTCATATTCTGAGACAAAAGATGAAAGCATCTATTCCTAAACCTTTTACTCAAAAGATCACAAAAAGTTCCAAAAGCAACTTCTGAAAATTACTATGGCATTAATAATGCTACCTAGACATGTTTGTAAATTCAGATTCCAGTGAAGGGTTTCAAGTATAACTTAAACAAACAAAGTTCAAACAAACATGTAAATGCAGACTAGGAAAGAAGAGCTTCATACCTATGATATGAGCTGCCCTTCAAAAATTTTACTTTTGGAGATGACCATGCAAGAGCAAATGCAACGGTGCACTTTCCATGAGCTTCCACCCATGTTGAGGCTGAAACTGCAGCACACGCTGTCTCTCCAGGTGAGGAGGGAATGCTTGGTCCAGTACCAAAGTTTGCTCGATCAAACTGCCCATCCTAAAGATACAAGCAAGAGAGTTAGAGTTAATTCTTGTTAGCACCAGAGCCTTTTTGTTGATACTCGGTCACAAACTTGAAAGTTGAAATGAAGCTCAGACTTCTACAACCACAGAAACTCTACTACAGGAAAAATTCAAAAGTAATTGAATATGACCACCATCAACCAGTCCGAAGCTCTACATAGCAAAAAAAACCAGAAAACTATATGCGAGTCCTTATGCAAAAGAAGGCTCAAAGCAAAGATAGAAACCTCCCCCCAGCAAGAAAAAAGGTAATAACTTTTTGGTAAGTAAAAAAAAAAAGCAAATAACTACCTCAACCATTCCACCCCACATGTCCTTCGCAGTAATGTAACTTCCTTCAGACAGCCCAAAAGATGGAAGAACAGTCACACTCACATTCTGAGATTCACAGGCAGCTATTGCAAAAGTAACAGGAGGATTCCCTCTTGCAGTCCTGAAATATTGACCTAATCCTATGAAACAATTGAAGCTAGTCGTGGAGTAAACAAATTCATTAACAAAAAACATACTCTGTGAATGACCCGAAAGAAACTAACTTTCAAATCTTCTGTCTAATAAAAACATTTCTCCTCAGGCTTTAAAGGATTCTCCTTTTACTTATAAATAATTAATATTTCTCCTTATGTGTAACAAATGACAGTGAAAATGTTAAATTAAAAAGAAACAAAATTGAAATAATTCAAAAAGCTACACTGGTTGAGTAAGAACTTGAATGAAAAAAAAATAACATGAACAAGAAGGAAACATTGTCTGCATAAAACAATGCAGGAAGCTTGGATCTTTCAACATGTTGACCAGTAACACTGACATATAGAAAAAAGTAATATGAACAAGAAGGCAATTAGGCAACCATCTCACTCACTCTCTCTCTAACCCTTTGTGTTCTGCAGATATAGAAGGTTGATTGTTGAGATTTAAAACTTTCAAGAGTAGGCACGTTTTTTTAATAGCACATATAATAAAATACAACTAATTCAATTTTGTCCTAGATATTAAGATGTTAATTTCAGTTGATTCATTAAAATTCTAGTCCAAATGTCTACCAAAATACTCAATATGGGATAATAATTTATATATGGATTCATATTTTGGAACAAAAGACACCCAGATGAATTAAAAATAAATAAATATCCCTCCAAAGTGCCTTAACCAGCTAGATATGGAAAACTTAGCTAATAGGCAGTTAAATTGGGAGCTTATATAAGGCATATGCCTTGAATTCGTGACATTTTAAATTGATGAGAACCAAATTTTGCATGCCAAAGTGGCATAATCTATTTTTCTTGCTTTACAGATTTGAGTTAGGTTCTCCCTAATATTTTAGTACACATGCCATAGCAGCAAAGTGCAAACACCATTTCAATTTTGCATTAGGCATATTTTCTAAGAGATAGGATGCTGTAGAGTAGGGGCATGTGTGAAATTAAGTTTTTCTCACTTGTATATGGATATTCAAATAAGAAATAGCATACATATTCCAGTTTTTACTTTTTGGACTTCATTCCAATAAATCGGAAGAAATGCTCATTTCCTCCTCTTCAACTAATGTCACCTCTCAGCTAGAAAAAAGAAAAATTGAACACCTTACCTTAACTTTTGTTGGGGGGGGGGGTAGGTTTGTGAATTCAAGTGATAAAACAAGTACATAAAACCTTGGACTACGCAAGTTTTGCTGAATACATTTCATCATGTTATGGATGACAACATTCTCTTTATATTTTACCTAAAAAAAGAATTAACCCACTACCTAAACAGTATATATGATCAAACCCTTTCAACTGTCTTTTGAGTGAGTTAGATAAATATTTGGCATCCAAATTTTTAGTGAATCCATATTCTTTGAAGCCCCAGCACTTACACACACACATATATCTTTCTTACCATCAGTTCTCAATCTCTTTTGATTTTTGATTTGGTTTGTTACTGACAAGTTGAAATACAAAGGAAGGTATTCCTTTGTGCCTCCCTCTCTCTACTGTTTTCTCTTCTGCTGGGGGCGTGTCCTTTCTAGTTTGTGTATGAGTGTGTGGGTGGGTGGGTGTGACGGGGGTTTAAATACCTTGCCTTCACTTTTACCAACAAAAACATTGAAATGGCCAAGAGAACTTATGCAAACCAACCATCATATACATATATATATATATATTAAGGTAAAATGACTTGCTTGTGATGTAGAAGTACACCAGAGACTCCATCTTCGCCTCTATCAAAAGAAAGAGAAGAAAGTCAAATCATATAGATAAAATGCTGGGCATAAAAGGCACAAACAAAAATTATCCCATATACTAACATAAATGGTTCATTCACATGATCTCCTGAGAAATGGGAGATTCCACCAATTGAGTTCTGCACAAGAGGAAACAATGACTGAATATCCAAGAAACCATGCTATATCTTTCAATTGCTTGGAATAAAGGTAATACAACCCTGACAGGAAAATGTAATCTCACCGCCCATGTAAATAGAAGGCTGACTTTAGCCCTTTCTCGACCAGTGTTAACCAACTACAACATAAACAAGTACCAGTATCAAAAACCAGATAATCAAAATCACCAAAAAGTTACTTACCAGAAATACACGAAATTGGAATATCCCTCAAAAATGAGTCGCAGAGGTCATCATTCATCAGCCTACAGAATTTTGGTTCCTTTAGCTACCAGTGGCTGAATGAGTAACAGGATTTAATTAACAGAACTTCAGCATTTTTCTTTAATTAAGCCTCTACCACAGAAGGTTTTTGACTTTATCTACAGTTTACTAAGATGAGTGACAGGATTTAGCTATAATTCTTATGAAAAAAACTGTAATGCAAACAGTACACAGTTTTCTTTTATTGGCAAGTTACACGGGCACCAGTTGATCTTGAAACAATGACCTCAACCTCTCATCTTGTTCTTACAAGGTTGAAGATTTCATTTGAGCTAGAGCCTCATTTACAGGTGCACAGACTGAAGGCAAAGTCAAGTTCAAATTATTGAAACACATTATATGTGCATATTTTAAATACTGGAGAACCAGCCATCAGTTAATGGTTCTGTTTATGATTGAGGCACACACGAGCCCCATCAAATGGGATCCATCACTTGAAAAAGCACATCTGATTAGAGCACAAGTAGCCACTCCACATCAGTAAACATGCTAATAGCATGCATACTGTTTCAGGTCAAGGAATGCAAACAATTAATTGAATGGGATCAACTAAAAGATTTACATGGAAAGGGATCGGCCATATGGATATGAACCATACCATTAATGCAAAAAGATACTGGAGTTCGCATTTTTTTAAAATCAGCAGCGCCTAATAGCAGACGAGGCTGCATATTGGTTTGATGTGACTGAGGGCAGTACTCAGATAAGCGATAACACTTACAGTCATACGAGGTACATCTCTTGAAGAAAAATGCTATACCTATACTTTCCAGTGTATGCACATACATCTCGAATTACTAAAGTTCAACCAGCAACACAATTAGATGCTAGAAGTTTGAGTCAGGATAGCTCTTGGTGACATCAGTGGTTAAGAAGCTAGGAACCATGTCATCAGACTGTTATCTTTTTATTTTTTTCAACACAGTCATCGGAAATGAGAAGTTGAACGAACATACCGTGTAAACAAAAACAGCAGTAGGAAGACTGCTATCCCCATAATTATGTGGTATGAATGGTGATATTTGTCGACAAGATATTTTCAGTTCTGGGTCCGGTTCACCTACAAGAGAAGTAGGTTTTTTAACACAATAATCCAAGATAAACTATAATTTTACATTTTGCCTCCATGAACTACTACCCCCATTGTCAGTTCAACCCAAAAATTTGACCCAATGCCTATGGGGCCCTAACATGAAGTTTTCAGTGCAAGTCACCACCCTATGTAAAAAAGTCTATCATTTTAAATTTTTAATGGACCAAAAAGAAGAAATTTCCCTTCGTGGATTTGAAAGGCTAAGTTTTAATTTTAAGGGTAATGGTGTCTTTTTATAGTTTTCTATCCAAATTAGTGGTGGTTTCTAATGGATAAGGCAAACTGAGCCCAAAAGTTTAAAATAGGGTCCAAGTTGCACTTGGTCAAATTCTATGGGTGCAATTGAAAATTGAGTGGTAGTTCCTATGGTAAAATTTATAAGAGCGGTGCTACTCTGCCACCTGAGTAGCATCGCTCCATTCGACCGTTAGACCAAATTGGCTTTTTCTTTTTTTTCAATTTTTTTTTTCATATTTTTTTTTCATTTTAAAACATTTTTAAAAAATATAAAAAAAAATATCAATACACTAATAATCACTTCCTTAACTATTAATTAAAGAAAAAAATTTTAAAAAAAATTAAATTACATGAGGTGTCAAAATAAGGGCGCAAGTTGATTGGGCAAAGTAGCATTTTCCAATTTATAAATAACACCAAAAAGGATTTACATACGGCAAACAGAATTAATGAAGTGGAATGATACCATCATATATTGTCCATGCTCTAGGAAACAAAGCATGGTATGTAGAATGCTGACCATTCAAATTCCAGCCCCATGACGATATACCCTGATCGCCAGCTTTCCTGTCAATGCATGACACCAATCAGCACCACATCTAATTTCTACTTTTTAAACCTCAAAATCAGAGAAAACGAGTGTATTTGACATTCTTTCCTCACCAAATCACTCAATAATGAACTACAAAACAGTCACTCTCAGTCATGAAGTTGAAAAGAAATCTTCAGAATCCTTCTAGTAGAGGTATAAAATCTTAATGGCATATCCATTAGAATGCAAGGACCATATTTGACTGTTGAAATCTGCCCATGCCTACTCAACTTAGATCACCACCCAACAGTCATCCACAATATATTTCAATCCCTTGATAAAAGGCAAACAGACTACCTATTTGACATTATGATTGGAAGGCATAATTCTAAATTTTTGTTTTTGGTAGCAATTACATTAGATTATCTCCAACCCATTTGACTCAAGAGTCAATATTCCATAGTGATGCCCACAATCACCTAGAATCCAGATGCATGGGATCAACCCAGGGGAAATCAAACCTGAGACATCCAATGAGCAAGCATGATTTTAATATGTGGTTGCAGGTTGAATTTACCTCCTGTAATTCTATATATTATGACTGAAATATTACAATAAAATGTAAATAACTGATTTATTTGCAAAAGTGTTGAAATTTCCTGGTTTTTTCTTACCCCTGCCCTTCATGTCGGCCTGGAGCCAAAACAGATGCAATTTTTTTGTTTCCACCTTCTCTTGATATAAAAATCTGCAACAGCACAAAACCAGAATTCAGAAGTACATCCTTGGCTCCAAATTCACGTGTCAAGTTTGTAAATAGGACATCAACTTTTTTCTTCTTTCACAGTAACTAAGATGACATATAAATATCTAGTCTTTATAAATTAAGCAGAGCCACAGAATGAGAAGGCAAAAAAGCTTTTCTTTATGTAGCTGAGTGCATTGTCACAGATGTAACATCCCTGGTGCAATAAGCAATGAAATTAATCTACAGAGATGCAGCCCATGCTGCCCAAGCATAAGATAGGAAATAGAAGGGCAGAGAAACCAGAAATCAACTTATCATTTCAAAGTCAAGATCAGCAGACACTTCAGGCATATCATTTCAAAGTTAAGAGCTTCTTCATCAGTTCATTGTTCTATTTCCAAAAAGGTCATCATTAGAATATTTGACACTAGAAATGGGCAAATATTTTAATATTTCTGGCGGGCAATAAGTGTCAGTAAATTGGGGCTTGTCACATGAGCAACAGCCACTTTGTCAGTCTTGCACAGAAAACGAGCCATTATTAGTGGCTTCAAAATGTGATATTGTTGCTTCAATGGAAACGAACGATGGCTAAACAGCAAGAGCATATGGCAACTATTATATTTTGAAATAAAAATAAGTCAAGGGGCCTCTAACCTCTTGTTTTTGTTTACTCACTCATCTTTCTTATTTAGTTTAAATGGACATCTTTCTGATCAGAACTAAGGATCCTGCTGAGAGTTCTCTCTCATTCTTATTGTTATCTGTACTTTTATTTCAGTATCCAACAATTATCTCGATTGTCTATTTCCAAAGTACATAGCACTCTCAGAATATGTGCTATGTAAGCTCGATTTAGAGAAGGCTTATGATCATGTTAATTAGAAATTTTGTTGTCTTTGTTATGGAGATATGGATTTGGAGAGAAATGGTGTGTGTGGATGGATTAATGGATCTCCCTCAGTTTTTTTAACAACTCTTAAGATCCGAGAAATAGAGAACATCTATCAAGATTTTTGGCAAGCCATAGGAGCTTTGATGAATTGCTTGTGCCACGTCTCCTTTTCGCTTATTATACAATGATCTTCAATGATGCCAAACTCAGATAACTTCTGCCACTTACATCATCTCTTCTTATGTTTTGAAGCTATTTTAGGATTGAAGATTAATGTGTCCAAGTCATATTTAGTTCTTGTTGTGTGTGTGTGTGTGTGTGGGGTTGTTGCAGATATCACTGGTTTGTATTTTGGGGTGGCAGATCCACCTATGAGGTACTTGAGTCTCCCTTTTGGGCCATCACTTAAGGCCAAAAAAATGGGGAATGACATCACTGAAAAGATAGAACGCCGACTGCTAGATTGTAATTGACTCTATATATCAAAAAGATACAAGCTGACTTTGACCAAAACACTTTGTATAATTTGTCCAGTGATGAGTTCAAGTAATATCTAGTTAGCTGGCCCAAGAGTTGTCCTCCAGTTTCCTAGAGGGTCTTGTATTACAAATTTGCTGATATTCAAATGTCATTTGCTTGGAAAATGGCCACAGCACTTTTTCAAGGAAAGGGAAACACTATGGAGATTCGTGTTGGAAGCCAAATATGGTAGGCATGTGAGAGAGGGTGGAGTTGTAATGAAGTCATTAGTCCTTACAGGGTTGGGGTGTGGAAAAACATTAGGGTTGAGGGACTTTCTTAGGTATTATTTGGTTCAAAGTGGCTGATGGGGACATGATCAAATTCTGGCATGAAGTTTGATGCGGGTTGTTTTTCCAGAGTTGCTCATAATTTCTCATGAGCATTGGTGGCAGATTTATCGTAGCTCTCCAACAAGGAAGCAGATAAGATTTGGTGGGTTTTGTCCAAAAAGGAAGTCTGAGATTAGACCTTTTTAATAATGCGTTGACCATAAAACTAGCCCCTTCCTTGTAAAGGCATTTTGAGAACAAAGCCCCCCCTCATGGTGGCATTCTTTGCGTGGACAGTTGCATTAGGGAAAACCCTAACAATTGACAATGTGAGAATGAGGAAAATTTCATGATGAATATTAGTGCAGCATGTGCAAGAAGAGTGGGGTAACAATTGCCACTTTTTGCTGCACTGTGAAGTAGCTAAAACGGTATGGGCTTTGGTCTTCCATATTTTTTGTGTTATCTGTGTGATGCCCAATGGCTTGTTGAGAAGATGGCTTGTTAGAGAATTGAGAATGTGGGTCATTACATTGAGGACGTGGTACATGGTTCCTATATGTCTAATTGGTGCATTTGGAAGGAACAAAATGCCCAGAAATTTGAAGATTATGAGAAGATAGAGGATGAGCTCAGATCCTTAGTGGTAAAAACTCTTTTGTGTAGATGTCGCTTCATAATAGTTCTGGATTAGTCGGGTGCTTTATCTTGTATACACCATTTTTTTCAGTTAAAGATTTTGGCAATTTACACACTTGGTTAAGATCTGATTGTTACGATAAATGAAACATTGAACGTGTTGCAAATTTGGTTGTATAGGATGTCAATTGCTAGTTTTAGCAGTTTAAGGTACATCTTGCAAAAATGATGGTAGTGTAATTTCTCCTTTCACATTTTAGCTTCTTTTTTTCTTTTTGGTTTTCCAAGCAACAATCAAAACCTAACCATCCAACTAAAAATTTCCATATTTAGTTTTATGACTATAGTGCTTTTCACATTGATTTGTAAGTTTCTGAAAATGTTCTAGTCCGAAATCCTTTATTTTTTTTTTTTAACCTGTACGCTCTAACCACTTCGATATATTCATAGCATTTCAGGAACATCTTTGACAAATGTTGATTTCTAACAACTTCTATTAGTCAGTACCACAAATTTTATAAGCCTAACTCAGACTGCCATATTTAGCGATTAAGACCAGTACCTACTAACCTTTATCATCTAGATGCAAAGCTTCAGGAACATCTTTGACAAATGTTGATTTCTAACAACTTCTATTAGTCAGTACCACAAATTTTGTAAGCCTAACTCAGACTGCCATATTTAGTCTTAAGACCAGCCGACAATACATTTAGAATTTAGCCACAATTATTTTATAGAATCACTTCAGCCGACAATATGCTAGATATAATAATATATTAACATTTTTTTTTATAAGTTAATAATATATTAACATTTATGGACCACCTAAACTATATTTTGGTTATATACTCACCTAGAGAGTTTACTGCATGCAATTCTTCTCTGATATTGCATACAAAAGAAAAACAAACACCGTGGCTTGTAATGCTAGTTAAGTTAAGAAAGTCAAAAGCACCGAAAATGTCAAAACACATAGAGCATATTCATATTGAAAATAGAAAGCATATAGCAAGTATAGGATAAAGTTAAGTCAGAGCATTACAGAGAATTGATTCTCCATGACAGGTGAAGGTTCACATATACCGGGAATAATTTGCCATTGCCTAAAGTCCCCTCTAAAGCCTCTAGATATGCTGCCACTTCTGTGATGCAAATAGAGGTAGACCCTGTCAAATTAATAGGTGGTTTTACAGAACAAGGAAATGAAGCATTATAATTGACGCACTACATACCCCATCCCTCCAAGCGGAACCCCTTGAGATGCTGATGGCTTGCAACTTTCTCGAGTGAAAGGATCAATAGGTGCTTTCTGTACATATAATATCTAATGTAATTCAGGTTCTTGGAGCTAAGTTTCGATGGTCTCAAATTACGACAATTAAGAAGGTCAAATCGACAACACTGGCAAAAGATCATAACATAAATGACCTCTGCATTAAGGAAAATAGGGAAATACCCGTCCATAAGAAGCCTCTTTCCTGATATAAGACCACAATCGTATACCTAGTTGAACCTTGAAATTCAAAATTCAAAACCAGTGAGAGGGAGACTACTAATAAGGAATTTGAAAGAAGAAAAAAAATAGCTAAATAAACAAAGAATAAGATGCGTACAATATGATATGTGGCACTCATCTGTTTCAACTTTCCACAATAAGTGAACTAATGCGAAAAAGAGCATTCACTTACCATCCTGATTGCTTCCATAAATGTGATACTAAATCCTTTGAGAATATTAGCATGGCTGTTCAGTCTCCTTCTCCAGGCGTGTGCTGGAGGAGCAGAACTATCAAAATCAAACTACATAAAAGTGTCAGGGAAAACAAAACATTAGCCAACGTGCAATATTCAAAATGGATGTCCTGACTATTATAAACTTTTATGTAAAGGACAATAATCATTTTGGCAAAACCAATGTATCATTTACGAAGTGCATCACTACCATTAAAATTGCCGGCAATATTAATGGATATTGTTACTTATCCAAAAATTTCTTCTAATCTAAATTGTGGTATAAAGCTAACTTGGATTTTCTCTTCTTTTTTTTTTTGGATATTTGAATTTCCAAGTAAAGAATAAATTATAGTTCAAATGTCGTTGTTGCAATTTCTCAGCAACCAAACAGAGTCCAAGAAATATCAGAAATTAATTTTAGAAAGAAGGGGAAAAAAACAACGGACTACACAAGCAGCATAAAAGCTTACCAACTGCAAAGTGGTCCTGCTGATATACTCCTCGGGCGGCCACGAATTCTTTCTACGGAGGAACAACGTTCCACTAACCATGTCGACTAACTCTATATAATATACACTACACAACAAAAGGAAAAAACCGACACAACTCCCAACCAAAAAATTAAAAATTTATAAAGGCCAATCAAATGTTTTGCACAAGTCGCCGACAAATTCTTCTCCAACACAAGATGATAAATACCAAGACTGACCTCTGCTCCAAACAACAACGACCAAAGCGTACAAGGGAAAGCCCAAGCAAGCTTGATTCACCTTCAAATCAAAGATCTCAAAACTTTTTGTCTGGTCCGAAAAAAGAAAAAACAACGAGTCTCAATTACACGATCCGAAACCAAACTCCAAAAAAACCCATCAAATTTCTCGGGAATCGGATTACAGTGACAAAAAAGAAAAACTGACAGGACCAATGATCAAAGGAGCCTCGAGTGATAGCGTAATTCTGAAAAGCGCAGTTGTGTCGTGGCGTGCACAGAATCTACCACCTTTACCTTGAAGCTCCGCAACTCTGTTTCTGTCTCGCTCTTTCTTCTTCCTGTCTCACTCTGAGAAATAGCTCTCTCTATGTGGAGATATATGCCAGTATCCGTTTCTGGCTCTACACGGAAAGAGTGGACTTGAAAACTTGAAAAGGTTGCCGTTGCAGTGTACGTCTTTTACATATTCTTTCCAATAGCATTCCCGGTGAATTGACAAAATGTATCTTTAAATTTTAACTAATATTACATAAATTTATATTTATTTATTCTATTTAAATTCAATCTTAATATTTGATGATCCATTTATTCTTTTTAATTTTTACTCTTTATATAATAATAAAATATTATTATTTTAATAATTAATTAATTAAATTTATTTTTATTATATTTTATAGTTCTATCAATTAAATATTAATAATAATTATATTTTAATTAAATTAATATTAAAAAAAATTATTAAATATTAATAATAACTATATTCTAAATATTAAATGTTAATTATATTCTAATTAATTTAATTTACTTACTTGCATTGAGAAACTAATATTTTAATGTTTGATGAAGTAATTATAATTAGCTAGATTTGGTGCAGTACTGTAGCTAAAATCTAAATTATTTTAGAGATGCCCAATCTAATGTGAAGTCTTTTTAATACAAATTATTTAAATTTTAGTCATTTTTTAAATTTGACAAAACTAATAAAAATGCTCTAAATTAAATTAAATTAAAAAAACAAATCAAACTCTCGTTCCTGAATTGTATTAGTTTCATTTAAGCATTTATTTTATATAATCGGATAGGTTTTTTTATTGATTTTATTTTGACTTCAGATTCCATATTGTTTTATTTTTCTGCAGATTATTATGTGTTGAGGGATCTACTCGTCATATCATACTACACATTTTATATATTTTAAAATTATTTTTTTATTATTTTTTATTTTATTTTATTCTTGTTAAATTAATTAAGTTGTTCTACTTATCATCCATATACTACATACTTATTATAAAAAAAAATAAAATTAAAATTAAAATAAGTGAAGTGTATAGTATGTAAAAATGATAAATAGAATTATTCATTTTGTGTCTGCGTAATGTGATGAGAGACGAACTCCGAGGACTTGTTTGGAAGGTTAAAAGGGTGATTGGACAGTGAATTGAGATGAGATAAATTAAGATGATTTATAAATAGTAGTAAAATTATTGAGTTAATATTAGTTGATTTTTAAAAATTTGTGTTTAAATTTAAAAATGAGATAATATGATTTTAACTTTTTAAATAATTTGATAGTTCATTTTATTTTTTTAAAATGATTACATAATATTTATACATTTTATGATATATAGGTAACATTACTCGTAAAAAAAATCCATACAATGATCCAAAATATAAAAATTATTTTCGTATTAAGACTACAATAAATAATGGTGGGGATCCATTATTTCTCTCGGGAATTGGCTAATTGGCTGGGCCATGCCAATTATTGTACCTATTTCCAACGGATTCCTTTAGAAAGCGAGATAAAATATAATAAGAACTGCATCAATAATAATAAAATAATAATAAAATAATTTATATTAAGATATTTTATTAAATTTTTAAAAAAGAGAAAGTAAAATTAAATAAAAGTGTTATAAATTTAAACTATTATTATAATATAATTTTTATTTTGAGATTTGAAAAAATAATATTATTTTTTGTATTTGATTTGGAAGTTTATAAAATTTGTAATAATTAGATGAAAAAATTAAAAAATTGAAATTGAAAAAATATTTGTATTTGATCGATGTTTAAAAAAAATTATAAAAAATTTTAAGATAAGATGAAATAAAATGATATCATCAAGCGAGGTTTGGTTAATGAGTTGAGACAAAAACCTCTCAACTCATATCGTACGGTGAAGGCATTCCACTATCCAAACGCACAAAATACAATTTGATTAATCTCATCTAATTGAGCTCAACTCATCTCATCTCATCTCATCTCAAGTAATATTGTGCATAAAGCAAACGCTAAGTACACTAACAAAAGCAACATGGCCTTCAAAGCAAGGTTCATCCCAACATAAGCAGCACCTCCACCTCGTTGCACTCACTATATCTTCCTTAGAGCATTCCCATCCGGATGCCTAAAACACTATTATCTCTAAAATTTATAGATGAAATTTAGGGAAACTTCATTTGGCGCCTCCCATCTCATTCCCTAAATTAGAGATTTGTTTTAGGAGATCTACAGTCGTTCCCCATATTTGGGGAACCACTATACATCCCCAAATCGCCCGTACCCCAAATCTGTTGCCCTTGGTCCCGCGTGTTCCTCTCTTCCTCTCGATTGCCCTCGTTCGTGGAGAAGGCCCTCTCTCGCCCCGTCTGCCACCATTTACGGTGTCTTCTCTTCATCGACTCCACAAGAATGTAAGTTTTTTCTTCTCTGTGAAACTCGCGCCCTCTTCTTCTCCCCATGGATGGACTCTGTCCTCTCTTGCAGAAATTGAACAAACTGAGCCTCTTTCCATGGTGAATCTGATATATTTTCGAGTTTTATTGACAAAAACTATTGTATTTGTCAGTTTTGCTACTTGAAATCTGAGAACCCTAGATTTCAATTACTACTCTAGGGTATGAATATTCATGGATCTGTGACCCATATTCACTGGATTTAGAATGCATGTATCTGCCATGGTTTTCATAGTTCCTGGATTTATCGACTTCTTAGTGCTATTTCATCAATCAACTTGCTGCTATATACAAACACTGCATTTTATTGGGTGCTCTGCGGTTTGAATGAACAATTTTTGCTATGTATCATTCACGGCATAGTCAATGCATTTGTCTGCCATGGATAAATCTCAGACATTGCTCTTAAATTAGTGCTTTGTGGAGCTTGTGTGGAGTGTTGTGCATCATTTGGCCATTAATTCCTAAAGCTGAGTGCGTATGAAAACACTGAATTTTTTGTATGGCCCGACTCTTTTTCCCTTTGAATCATTTACCATAATCCAGTTGGTTGTCATCAAAGCTAGTCATGTTGTCCAATGAGACCTGATCAAATGGTGTTATTTTTTTTATTACTATTATTGTCATTCTGTCATTACCAGCTTTGAGCTCCCTTGTTGGTTTGTAATATTTTTGTTAAATGATTTTTTATGAAAAATATTACTTGTATGTGTTTAGGAATTTATAATTCAACATGATACATTATTAGTTTTGGTCAAACTACCTGACTATAATGAATATTTCTTATTATATAACTTGTATTTTGTCAATGACCAAAAAGTTTTTACCTTTGCATTTTTAGTTTTATAGTGCATGTTCTCATTGGACCCTGAACGTAATAGGATGAGTTCCCAACCTTTGGCATGGAATTTGTATTGATTCTGATTAGCAACTTAACAATAGAGAAACACAAATAAAATGATGGACAACAGGACATAATGCTATAATGTTTAAACTATGTTCGATGTTAGGGTACATATGGCTATATATGTTTGGTTTGTGCTGTTTTTGCCCCCCATAATCCATATAATGGAGACAAACATGTTGTGTATTATTAAACTTTAATGGTTTAATAACACATACGAAGGTTTTATGTCCATACAAAGCCACCTTGTGCTCTCTGTCCTCCTCTGATCACCACACATACAAAGCCATTTTTAATGACATTAACTGATTATTGATTGTGCTTTGTGCATCATATATATGCTAGGCCATATATGTGATCTGTCAAGAATGTGATCAGATGCTTTATTTTGTAGAATGTGATCTTTCAACTAGCATTACAAACTTTCCCTTTTTTCTGTTAGCTTATACTTTCTTTAATATTTAATCCTACCTCATACCAGTTATTTAATCTTTGTTTGTGGCATGTGTTTGCTGGTTTGAGCTACTGTTATCTCTTTAATTATTGTTCCCATGGACTAAGCTCTGTTGGTTTGACAAAGTTAAAATCTGTTTTTATGTTCTTATGCACTTTGCATGCTGTTTAGTATTGGATTTTCCTTCTCTAACCCCTGGCTGTGAATTTGTCTGTACTATTGGGACCTTTGCAGTGTTTAGTACTGATGAATAATTATTACTTGTGGGGGAGGGAGGGGGCTGCATGTCTACTGTTAGGCTATGATGATGGGGTTTAGTGAGATAATTCATAAGTGTTAATGGGCCCCATTGAGATGGCGGGGTAATCCTCACCCGAATGATCATACTGCAGTTTGTAATAGTTTTCACAAAAGGCACGTGGGGTTTGGGTAAGGTTTTGCAGCCATTTGATGTTGGGCTCCTCTCTCACACATGATGTAAATTTTGTAACCCATTCTGAGCCACATTTAAAACACACAAGTGTTTAGGGAAGTGGATGGGAATGCTCTTATTTTCACGTTTTCAAACTAAATTTTTTATTGGATCTGAGTTGTCTTAACCCCTCGGGTGTGATGATGAGACAATCCGAACATGGTGATGGAACACTTTGGCACACACCTCCATGGCATGGTAACCCGAATGGCCAATAAATAGTGGCAATCGGTTGTTGCAGCCATGCAAGGGAGGGTGCCAAGTGTGTCGTCATATGTTGCCATAGGATTCCTGAGCCGGTTACAAAAATCACTTGCAAATTTAGTTCTTAATTTTCTAACATGTGTATCACATATTTTATGTTTACAAATTTTTAGAGATGGACTCAAGAGAGCATGGAAATATGTTCTTCACCAGCCTCCTGACTTAGGAGCCTGAACTTGACCACATTTATGTTGGTCAAGGTGAACAACATCCCGTGACTTTGGATGACTCTCCACCCCCGCCCCAAGTAAATCCTCCCCCCTCTCAAAGAAAATTAGCCAGGGGTGCAAACTTCACCCCCGAAGAAGACAAGTTACTTGTCTCCGCATGGCTGAATAGTAGCATTGATGCCATCCAAGGAACAGACCAAAAACACGCCCAACTTTGGGAAAAAGTTAGTCAATACTTCAATGATTATAAAGAAAGTACAAATGAGCGGAGTGTTGGGTCCTTAATACATTGGTGGTCTGCCATTCAAAAGGCGACGAACAAATTTTGTGCTAAACTCGCCCAAGTTGAAGGGCTGAATCAAAGTGGCATGACTGAGCAAGAAAATGTATAAGCATCCACATTATTATTATTTATATGCGTTATGTTCCCTTTATCTTTAATGGGTTGGTTAATTATTTGATTTTCATTTTGAATTGGAAGTTTGATAAAGCGAAGGTCATGTACCAATCGCTTGAGAAAACGGCCTTTCAGTTCAAGCATTGTTGGCAGCTATTGAAAGACCAGCCGAAATGGAATCAGCGTTGCACAAAGGACGGGACAAAGCGAATGTCGACGATGTCCCCTACATATTCGCGTACATCAGCAGTGGCAACTAATTCACCCATTGATTCAGTTGGTGGTACAGAGGGCGAGAATCTGGAAACTAATGATGTCATCGAATTGGATAGGCCAATAGGAAGAAAAGCTGAGAAATGAAAACGTAAGGCCCAAGGTAGAGCCTCAGAAGAGCTTGTGGAGCTCAGCAAGAAAAGGTATACTCTCCTAAAGGAGTCACGTGCTCAGGAGAAAGAATTTTTCTGACTCAAGGCGGAGAAGATGGCATATGAACGAGAAATTGAGGAAAATAAAAGTAGACAAGAGGATGAGAGACTGAGGTTGGAGGCGGAGAAACTGGAAATCGCCAGGTTGGAGAGAGAGGAGCGCATAATGTTGCTCGATGTGAGTACGTTAAATGAAGTTCAGCAAGTATATTTCCAGCAACTTCAAAGAGAGATATTGGCGCGACGCAATGCATCCTCAGATTGAGGCATTTTTTTTTTTTTTGTAACTAAACATTTATTCAGCACATAAAGGTGATGTATATTATGAACCATTCGTTTGTGGCACTTTTATGCGTTTATTGTATTATATAATTTGTACGTTTGCAAAGTTTTATTAAGAAGATAGAAAACATGATCGTCAAATTTAAGTCATCCATGGATAGATGTTTCTTGATTACAACTCGACATTACAAATTCTTAAACTATTACAGATAATGAAAATATTACAATAACTTAAACTGCATTTTCTTGAACCAAACATGTTTTTTGGAATGAAAATTCTAAAAACTTGAAATAAACTGTCGCTACTAATGATAAAATAGAGACTCCAACACAACCTTCTCTTCTATTGTTGGGAATGGAATTGCCAGTGATGTTCAATTAAATTTGCTTGTAGTTGATGATGTGCCGAGCTATCCCTAATTTCATGATGGCGCTGAATGAAGTTCATAAACTCATTTGTTGGATTGCGCGACAATTCTGGAATATCATCATCAAGTTGATCGTACTCCATGTTCAGACCCTGACTATCATCACGCTCATCCTCAATGATCATGTTATGTAGAATTCTACAACACATGTTTTCATTATATTTGTTAGATCATTGACTTTGAATAATCGGGAAGGTCCACGAACGATTGCAAATCATTGTTGAAGTACCCCGAAGGCATGCTCGACATCTTTTCTTGCAGATTCTTGTGCTGTGGCAAAATTTTTCTTCTTATTCCCTTGGGGTGATAGAATCGTCTTCACAAACGTTGGCCACTTGGGATAAATACCATCGGCAAGGTAGTACCCTATAGTGTAGTCGTTGCCATTGATTGTGTAATTGACTGGTGGAGCACGCCCTTGGGCAAGTTCCGTGAAAATAAAAGATCTCTCTAGCACATTAATATCGTTATGTGAACCGGGCATACAAAAAAATGCATGCCATATCCAGAGATCATATGAAACAACTGCTTCTAAAATAATAGTTGGTTCACGAATGTGGCCAGAGTACATACATTTCCAAGCGGCGGGACAATTTTTCCACTTCCAATGCATGCAATCAATGCTTCCCAGCATTCCTGGGAATCCCTGTTGTTCACCAACCACAAACAATCGAGCAATATCATTGGCATTTGGAGACCGTAAATATTCATCTGAAAAAACAGTTATGATTGTCTTGCAAAATGTTTTGAGACTCTCCATTACTGTGCTTTCTTCAATACGTATGTATTCATCCATAAAATCTCCAGTAACCACATAGGCCAGCATTCTAAGTACTGCGGTTATCTTTTGCATAGAAAATAAACTGAGTCTTCCAGCATTATCTCTTCTCTGGACGAAGTAGGGCTCGTAAGCCTCTACCTCATTTAGAATACGGAGAAATAGGGCACGACTCATCCGAAATCTCATTCGAAATAGATTGGAAGGATATACTGGATTTTCTGCAAAATAGTCACGGAAAAGGCACTCATGCCCTTAAATATGATCACGCCGAATAAACTTACGACGTTGGCGATTGCCACAATGCCTGGATAACTCTCCATCAGCCTTGGCATTAATAACAGCATCTAACTCATCATCAGATAACAAGTATGTAAGCAATTTGCGAAAGAAAGAACGAGTCATTTGATGAAAGGAGTTGGAGATGAGACTTCGATTTGGTTGAGAATGTGAATGCAAGCAGAATACGTATTTATAGAGGAAAAAATTATTGTTACATATAAGACACAAAATGTTACCGTTGGAGAAAAGACGAAAAAAGTTACCGTTAGGAAAAAGATAAAAAAAAGTTACCGTTGGAGAAGAGACAAAAAAAGTTACCGTTCTATAAATGACAAAACATGTGTACTAATCATGGCGAATTCAAAAAATTACCATTGTACTATTTTGTAAAATATTTTATCATCAATACGTGGAAAATGCACATATTTAAAAAAATTATTATTTTTAATACCGATGTTGAATTGAAAAATAATATTGTGTCTAAAAAAAAAAAATTCGTATAAGTATTTATAAAATGTGTTCTTTGAAAATAAGAGAATAAGATAAAAGAGTTAGTAGTTAAAAATGGAAATGGAAGTGAGAGAAAGAAGTAATAAAAAAAATAGAAAAATATTATTTTAATAGAATAGAGAAAGGATAGGGAATGGGATGTAGAAGATTTTTTTAAGATAAGTAAAATTTAAGATAAAATTCTAGGGAATGTCTTTTTTAGCTAAAATTTAGGGAAAATTTTATGCATCCGGATGGGGATGCTCTTAGGTATAGTTTGAATTACAAAGGTTATAAATGTTACAATCTTCAAATTGGAAAAATAATAATTTTTCGAGACGTAGTCTTTCAAGAGTTTGATTTCCCTTTCCAACTCAAATCCAATTCTAACTTTAACCCAGGTCTTGATTTGTCTCCCATCTTCATTCCACTAGTGTAACCCATGCAACTACGTTCAACCTGTGCGATACATGACTCTATGCAATTAGTCCCCCAACTGATAGTGTCAATACTTCTAATATCCTACTCAATGTGCTTTCGTCCCAGAGTGACTTATCACAGATAATATTCTACTTGCTAATGAGGTTGTCCATTCCATCAGAAGGGGAAAAAAAAGAGGGTAAAACTAGTGTTATGTCTGTTAAGTTGGATATGAGTAAGCTCATGATAGGGCAGAATGGAAGTTTATTGAAATGGTGATGGGGGGTTTCTTTGATTCTCTCATGTTTATCGTAAGTTTCTTATCAAATTCTCCTTAATGGTGTGCCTACATCATCTATTTTGCCTTGTCGAGGTTTAAGACAAAGTGATCCGTTATCTCCATATTTATTTGTTTTACATGCAGAATGACTATCACCTCTCATTCAAGAAGCTGAGAAGAGAAGATTGATAAGGGGTGTACGAGTATGTAATGGTGCTCCAATGATAACTCACATATTTTTTGCTAATGATAGTTTGTTGTTTTGTCGACCAAACATGGTTGAAAATTCTACACTAAAAAAATTAATCAATATGTATGCAACTGCATCTAGTCAACAGGTAAATTTAGAAAAAATGGAGTTGTTACTTAGTAAAAATGTTGGTGAGGAAGAGGTGGTTGCTATTAAGGCACTTTGGAATGTACTGTCAATCCAATACCATACTCGGTATTTAGGGTTACTATCTTTTGTTGGGCATTCTCGTTGTGCTACTTTTCAGGATATAAAATCAAGAGTTTGGAATAAGTTACAATGGTGGAAGGAGAAACTTCTATCACAAGCTGGTCATAAAATTCTAATTAAGGCAGTGGCGCAAGCATTACCTACATATATCATGAGTTGTTTTCAATTACCAAAGTTGTTTTATAGGGACTTGGAAAGTATGTTTGCTAGATTTTGGCGGGGACAATGTGGAGATGAGCATAAAGTTCATTAGGTTAGTTGGAAACAAATGTGTAAATCCAAGTTGGTTGGTGGTATGGGTTTTCATAACTTGGAGATTTTTAATTTGTCCTTACTTGCTAAACAAGGATGGTGATTATTATAAAATTATGATTCTTTGTTGTTTGAGGTTTTTAAAGCCAAGTATTTTTGTTATTTTCCAAAAAATACTTTTTTACAGTCACAACTTGGATGTTACCCTTCTTATTTGTGGAGAAACATTTTTGCAACGAAAGAAATTCTTATTCAGGATTGTACCTGACGAGTTGGGACTGGAAAAAACATTAATGTATAGACAGATCGTTGGGTGTCAACAAGTTTGGAGACTTTTAGTTCTCGGTCTTCTCAACTATTACCCTTGAATGCCACCGTTAATATACTATTTAACTCTTTTTCTAGAACTTGGAATGAAGATTTGATTAGAAATATTTTTCCATCTTATGTGGCCGAGCAGATTCACCATAATCCTCTTCCTTCTTGGGCAGTTGATCAGCTCGTGTGGAGTGCAAATAAGTTAGGTATGTATTCTGTAAAATTTGGATATCATTTTACTATAGAAATGGTACATATGAGTGGTGATGTAGGAAGTTTACACTCACAATGTCATATGGATTTAGGGAGAAAGTTATTTAATTTGTCTCTTCCTAATAAAGTGAAAAACTATGTTTGGAGGGCTTGTACCAACAACTTACCTACAAAGGTTAATTTATAGAAAATAAGTATAGTGGCTGAAGGGATTTGTGCTCTTTGTCACTTGAAAAATGAAGATGTAATTCATGTTTTGTGTTCATGTTCTTATGTTTCTAAAGTGTGGAAGGGTTGAAACAGAAAACTTTTTCAGTTATTGGGTGATGCTAATCGGTTTGATATGTTATTATGGAAAGTCATGGAAGTTGATTTGTTTTTAGTTCCTATATTCATTACAATCTATTGGAACGTGTGGAAATATAGAAATCTATGTTTGTTTAAAGATACTATGAGTGCAATATTGGAAGTTGTTGACCATTGTTGTGAGTATGTAATAAGTTTTAATACTATTCAAGCATCTACTCAAATTGTGAAAAATGAGAAAGTGCTGAAGTGGCAACCTCCCTTAACATGATAAGGTCAAGCTGAATTTTTGATTGGGCTTTGTTTAAGGATGAAGTTACTGCTGGGGTGAGTATTATTCTTAAAGATGATGATGGAAGTAGGGTTGTACAAAAACCAATCAAACCGGCCGGGATCGACCAGACTGGCCGTCAGAGTACAAAACCGGCAGAGAACCGATCGGCCGACAATAGAAATAAGTTAAAACTGACGTTGGCCGATTATATATATATATACATATATATACACATTATATTATACGTGTATAAAACGATGTCGTTTCAATTAAGTAAATGAAACGACATCGTGTTTTAAACTTGATCTTTATAAAAAAAACAATTATGTGAAATGTATATTTAATATTATATGTGTATAAAATAACATTGTTTCACTTAAATAAGTGAAACGACCTCGTTTTAAACCTGATCTTTATAAAAACAATTATGTTAAACGGCATGGTTTCGCCGTTTCGACTTAGGGATCATTAACCACCCTCCCCTCCCTATTCTTCTTCTTCCCGATTCTATTTGTTTTTTTCTTCTTCGTTCCTGCTCCCAGCCCCGCAATCGCCCTCATCGCCATTTCCCTCTGTTTTCACGACATTCACATTGTTCGTTAAAGCCCCGCATCGTCGCACATCTCCTCTTCTCTCCGTACTCGTATTTATTTTATTCTTATTTTTTTGTGTTTTAACGTATTTGGTTTTGATGTATTCGGTTTTGATGTGTTATTCATCTTTGATAATTATTTTTCATATTATTTATTGTCTAGATTGTTTATGTGTGTATGTACAGGAAGTTTAACAATTTTGAACCAAATTTTTGGAATCATGAACGGTGAATCGGGACCTAATTTCTACTGTGAGTGCTGCTTTAATATTTTTTTACATAAATTGTGTTGACACATTTGTGAAGAGACTATGAAGTTTTCGATTGCAGAGATAATAATTATTGATGAATTGTCATTTAGAATTGTTAAAGGGCAATGATTTGGAAATATGTGTTGGTTGCTTGAACCTTAATTTAAAATGCCATGTTGCGTCAAGACTGCAAAAGATTGTATAAAATTGTTTGCATCATAAAAGGGAAAGTTTAAAAAGTTGTTTAAAGATGAGGGCAGGAAGATTTCATTGACTACCTATATATGGATATTGGTACAAAATCTTAATTATATGTGTCTAGCTACACATTTCATTGATAGGGATTGAAAATCGCAAAAAAATTATTTTTTTTTTTAATCCCCAATTATCAGGGGAATACTATTGGGAGATATATTAAATCGTGTCTCCTTGATTGGGGAATTGATAAGATATTTACTATTATTGTTGATAATATTAGTTCAAATGATACTTCAATTTCATATACAAAACAATTTTTTATGGAGAATTTGTTGGGAGAAAGTATTTGAACATGAGATGTCGTGCTCATATTTTGAACCTTAAGGTGGGCAATATTTTTGGTGGAAGTGTTATGTGGCATTAACCATGTATTCTTTACAAATTAAGCTCTTGGAAAAGAATTCTGCAGCAAATAGGCATATATGTTGTAGTGCTTGTTGTGAATGAAGGTCTGAATGAGTGTAAGATGTCATCACAATTGTTAGGAATGCAGATAGATATGTGGGCTCCTCTGCTACAAGATTAAACAAGTTTAAGAAATGTGTAGATAAAAAGAAAATTGATTATAAGAAAATGTTGTCTCTTAATGTAGAAACTCTATGGAACTCAACTTACATGATGTTAGAGGCATCTGAGAAGTTTAAGAAGGCTTTCAGGCAGATGGAGAGTGAGGACTACAATTTCCTCTCATACTTTAATAGTGGAAACGTGGGGCCTCCTAGAGCTGATGAGTGGGAGACGGCGAAGATTTTATAAAGTTTTTTAAAATGTTTTATGATGCCACTACGAGATTTTCTAGCTATTTATATGTCATGACCAACACCAGTTTTTTGAAAATCTATATGCTCCAAAAAGAGTTTCTTAGACTAAGTGAGAGTGATAATAGTTGTTTGATGAACATGACCATAAGCATGATAATGAAATATGATAAGTAATGGGATTCATTAGATAGGATGAACTTGTTTATGTTGATTGCAATTATGCTTTATCCACGTAGTAAATTAGGGTTTCTTACTTCAACCTGAAGAAAATTCATGATGAGACTCGTGTTGAAGAGTTGGTGTCGAGTGTAAGACAGTTATTAGCAGACTTGTATGCAGAGTATAAAGCTACATTCGAATATGAAATTCCCAATGTACCTCTATGATCACTCTAAATCACCTATCAATTTACTTGAACAAATTGGTGAGATCTCAATATTAGAATTATTAAACAAATCAAATACTTAGTTTAACACTATGATTGGTTTCGAAGGGAAACCTTTTAAAAAACTATTTAAAGGTAAAACCTTACGGGGCAGCCAAATCCAGGAAAGTCAATCTTATTATTTGAAAATCAATTACAAGTATTCATCAATTACAAAATTTTTGCAACTTGACACTCTTACTTATGTCTTCTACCTCAGCAGCAGCCAGAACTTCTAACGATCTTCAAGTATTGCCTTTCCTCCTAGAACTCTAGGGGCTGAAATTCAATCACACGATCCTCCACACTTGGAGCACGATCACACTTAAGGAGAGATGTAAAGTAAAGTGAAAATCCTCAAGATGATTTTCCCTTCATAAGCACACCAAATATATCTCAATGATCATTCATTTAACTCCTTAGAAAGTCATGAAACCGAATCCCATTAAATATTAGATTTGGAAATAGTCCTAGTTGAAATAGGATTCTGCTGACACATAGAGTCAGTCTCGAGAACGTTTCTTGGCAGATTGCTAACATTCCGCGATCATTCTTCTCTGTAGTTAGTAAATTGTATTCAACTTCTGTTATGGATAATTGCAGATATTTTTGAATTCGAATTTCATGTTGCTGACTTATCTAACCAACCTTAAAGACTCATAGATAAACTTAATATTGTTTAAAATAAAGTCAAAAATTATTTTACATTCATTCAAATTCAAACTTATAATGACAAGATAAACTTTATCATTTAGTCATCTAATCCTAGCCAACTTTAGCATTTACAGAATCTACCTCGATTAGCCTAGAACATGATCTCCCTCCGATATCTACAACCACAAAAGATGGTGAAGACAATTATGAGTCACAATTGTTTTATGAGTGGTATGAAGCATCTTCCACCATTGAATCTACAGCTTCCAAAACAGAGGTGGACCGATATTTATTAGATGGTTGTGAGGCACTTAGCCCATCTTTTGACTTGCTGATTTGGTGGAGAATTAATGAGCTTAACTATCAAATACTTGTGAAGATTGCACGAGACTTGTTGGTCATGTCTATTTCCACAGTTGCATCAAAGTCACCATTTAGTACGGAAGGTCGTGTACTTGATTCTTTTTGGAGTTCGTTGACTTCAATAACCGTTGAGGCGCTTATTTGTGCTTAGAATTAGTTGCAACATTCGTCAAAACCAATTGATATCTGAGAGTCCATAGATAATGTGAGCAACTTTGTGATATAATTTGGTAATGTTTTCTTCATTCAATATTCATTTGCTTTTATAAATTAATTTTAGTATTTTTCATCATTCAAATTTAATAATATTTAATATTTTAATCTTATTAATGTTTTTATATAGAGTTGGGAGCACAATCAAGCGTCACATCTATTGAAGATTGAAGATCGTTGAAGATCAAGAATTATTGCAATTTATTTATCTTATGTTTTTTAGATGCATTTTTGCTTTGGACAATTTTTTTTTATTTGTATTAAATATCTAGTGGAGTTTTTATTTTTTCAAGTTATCTAGTAATTAATATAGTAGTATATACTTAGTAGTTACTAGTTCATTAGTATTTTACTATTGTTAATTTTTTTTAACCTAAGGCTAACATTGCAAATGACATTAAAATTAAAATGATTTTGAATATTTAAAATGGGTTTTAAAAATTCAGAAAATTAGAATTTGAAATCAACTAAAAAAAGCCCAAAAAGATCTTGAATTGAGTAAAAGAAGGTCCAAAAAGATGTTGAATTGGGCAAAAACAATGGTCCAAAAGAAGTGGCCCAAACTGGCCAAACCAATCAAACAGACCGAGAACCAATCTGGTCGATTTCACCCTCTATGTCGACCAGTTTTGGCCAATTTTTCCATTTAAAAATCGGTCGGTCGAAACTGACCGGTTTGGTCTTCACCCCTAGTTGGAAGGGTGTTGTTTGCTTTAAGTAAGAAGGAAGTGGGTGTCTTTGAAGTGAATGAGATTAAATCTTTGGCAACATTGAAAAGCTTGCAAATAGCGTTGGGCATGGATTTTTGTAGCTTAATCATAGAAGGTGACTCATGGAATGTTGTTGAAGCCATTAAAACTCGAATGCCTCTTTCCTCTGACATGGGCCTCTAATTTTGGAAATAAATCGTCTTCTCCATCTTTTTCTAGATTTTGAAATTTTACATGTGAGACAACAAGGTAATGAAATGACACATATGTTAGCGCAACATGCCCGTAACATTAAGGATACTCTTCAATGGTGGAATAATTGTCCATATGTTATTTTTAATAAGGTTTTAGTAGATGTTTCACCTTAATTAAGGTGTATTGTATTGTTCATCATTGGGTTGACAGAGGACTTATCTTGTATTTTGTATTCAGCGGTTTCTGGTTTGAATGAAGTTCAAATGTTATAAAAAAAAAATAACTTCTAATGGAAGTGTTAATATAAATGTGAAAGAGTTTGTAATATAATGGAAATCAAAAGTGAATGAGAAAAAAAAAAATGAGAGAAGACTATATGTTCGAGTAGTTTGGAATTATATACCTAGTTAAGAGCTCTAAGTGCTAAGTTTTGATCCTATTTCTAATTGATTTGCATTACAAATGACATGTACTTATAGGCAATATTTTAAATTTTATTCTGGTGATTATTTCATTTAATTATTGGAATTGAATATTTCGGTAATTATCCGTTCTAGTGTATCGTTTCGAGACTAACTATATATATTATGTATATATAAAGTGATAACTAATAGAATAAATACATGTATATTAGTGTCAAAAGATAATATTAAAAAAATTATAAACTTGAATTAGGACACAAATAAAAAAAATAAAAGAGCAGATAAATTATTAAAAATAATGATATTTGAAAAAAAAAAAAAGATAATGAGGGGACTATTTAAAGTTACAAAAAATTAAAATTATATAAATACCTTTTAGATTTTAAAATTAATTAAATATCATACAAACTTTAAAATTACAAAAATGTCATCCAAATTTAGAAAAGTACAAAACTTCCATTAAAATTATTCAGAATGGAATAGGGCACGAAATGGCCGAAACTTGATCAGAATGGCCAAAACAGGTCACAATGGACCGAAATTTGAAACGAAAACCTATAGTGTATCGAGTCCTACACTGAAATGGCCAAAACGGAATGGAATTAAAAACTACACTTGCAGAAGACTGAGATAGGTAAGATTAAAACAAACATGAAGGGAATATCACGAGTGAGTGTCTAAGATGGCACAGTTGGCAAGGTTGGAATTTACTTGTGAGAAGTTGAGAAAAAAAAAATCATTTTAAGTTGTTGTCCAAATTTAAAGAGTAATGCTACATATAATAGTGAAATGCGCAAACAACATGTAGTTGTTTTGAAAAAGAGTGGAGTCTATTATTAAAAAATTAATTTCTTTTCATGTGGATTTCATATTTATTCATTTTTTTCAAAACGACTGCACGACGCTTGCACACTCACAATTATAAGTATCATTTCTCAAACTTAAAAGTCTATTCTCTTAATAGCTTCTCTCGGTGGGAGAAGCATTTTCTTTTGACCGATAAGTGTAATTGTATTTTTTTTAATTTTTTTTCTTTAATTTCAAACATTTTTAAATATATTTAAATACTTAAAAAATATAAATATTTACTAATATTTACTTCTTAATTATCAAAAAAATAATAAAAATAAAAATACACAATCGATCAAATCTAAGGGTACAATCATTGGTTCACTAAAGCATTATTCTATTTTAAAAGAGCCCAAGAATTCAGTCTTATCTTAGCCGACGCTACCAACCGACTAGCTTAAAAGGGAAATAATATCCTCACCGGAGTCTCCGTCGATTATTTTTTTTAAGGAAAATGATAGGGTTACTACCCTCTTACTACTCATTTACTACTTTTTTTATATTTGATTTTTTTTATAATTTTTTATTTTATTTAATAGTTAAGGAAGTGATAATTAGTAAATTTATATATTTTTTTAATTTTTTCTTAATGATTAAGGATGTTAAAAAAATACTTAAAATAAAATGATAAAAAAATAAAAACACTACAAGTAGTAGATGGGTAGTAGATAGGTAGTAAGCCTATCACTACCCTTTTTTTAATTAAGAAATTACTTTTTAATGAGTTTATGATTTTTTTTTAATGATTTTATGATTTTTTTTAAAAAATTTTAAGGAGTTTAAAAAATTGTTTGAAAAAAAAAACTTGGCCAAGTAAGTGGAGAGTCTCGATGGGTGTAGTAGCACCTCTTTAGAGAAATGCTTAAGGGATTGAGAAACATGACCGATTGTTTTTTTATTTTTTTTATTTAATGGTTAAAGAATTGGTTATTAGTGAATTAATTTTTTTATTTTTTAAAAATTATTTAAAGATGTATAAAAAAATTTTAAAATAAAAATAAATTTACACTTATCAATACAATGCAAAGGACACCATTCTCGATCCCTTAGCATTGTCCATTCTTTTATATAAATATTTTTTATTATTCAAATAAAGATATATACAGCATGCAGACTCTGTTACATCAAATGTTGCCAGTAGATGGTGTAGATTTTAAAATTAAATATAGTAAGGTCTACATGTTTTGTTTGTCTCTCTCTAAAATTAAAGTATTTGGATCATCAGAAGATTAGTAGAGTGCACATGTTGTGTCTAATGAGTAATGTTTTTTTTTTTCCCGAATTAAGAAATTGTTTGAATCAAAGAACTAAAAGAAATCTCAATCCATTACGAAAACGAACCTAAACTGAAACTACTCCTATGCCAAAGCTCGTTATGAAAAATCCTAAATTGAATCCGCATGTCCTGCCATGTACTATTGTGTAAGGTTGCGTGAATAATAGTGAGTTGACTAATGGAGGGAGAGTTATGTAGTGCTCATCTAAACTTAATTTAAAATGTGTTTAGATGTTAAGATGAGTTTAATACATTTTATAAAAAATTGAAAATAATCGTGGATCCTACATATAAAGATGTGTTAAGTTGAAAAAAATGTGAGTCACACGTGTAAGGAAGTTTTGAGTTAAGATGGATTTAGTAATTTGAGAATTTAGTGTTTGAATGTTAAACTTAATTTAAGACTGAGTTCAATTGAGTCGTAAAACCAAACGTAGCCTAAATGTAATGAGTAAATAGTGCATATAATCAAGAAAAAAAACATGGGAATGATTGATTTTATTTGTGGGCTTCACTCTTTGGGTTTTAATGATAGAAAAATTATATTCTCAAGTCAGTCTCTAGAGCACACTTAATAAAATACTTACATGACACAGTTTGATTTGAAAAATATATTTTAAATTTACAAATAAAATTTTATCATTTAAGTGATGTGTAAGGTGTACTATACTCATCAACTTGATAATATAATAACTATGTCCCAAATTTAGCAAGTTCATCAATCTTCGACCTTATGTATTAGATGTTATGCATATGAAAAATGCCACAAGAAAACCTTAGAGCATGCCAAGTCCAAATTGTAACTAAAACTAGAAGTTTTGGCTTTAGTTAAAACTTTTGAAGAGGTTAATCTATATTGGACTAGTTATTCTAAAGTCAAAACAATAATATAATATTATATATTTTAATAATTTTTTTTAAAATTTTTTTATATCTTACAAATGCACTCTATGTATTAATTAATAATTTAATTTTTATTATCCAAACAAATTATTTAATATGAAAAAGAAAAGAAGAGAAAATGAAGGAAGGGAGAGAGGAGACGAGAAGTGAGTGAGAAAAGTGAGAATATTTTTTAATAAAATATTCTTTTGATTGGTGAACAGTAACTCATCAAATATGATTTTGGTTTTTCATTTACTGTAGCTTATAACTTAACTTGAAGTAATTTGACTAGTCCAATGCAGTTGATTTTAAAAAAATTTAATCAAAATTTAAACTTGAGTGTTTTTACATCACACACATTCACCTAACTAATATATGATTAGTCATTTTTTTTTCTTTTTATTTAAACAAACACATATTTAAATATTAAGATAAAAAAGTAAAATTAAAAAATTACATATTAATTAAGTAGAAGTGTGTAATGTAATGTTTACATGTAGAATTTCTCTATGCTTATATTATCTAAATATTTTAGTTGAAAAGTGTTATTCAGGAATTATCAACTCCAAGGACTTTTAAGCTCTTTTAGAAAATTGAACTTCTAGAACGAATATTTGTCCAATAAGGAGGCCAGTACGTAATTTACTGAAAGTCATTGAAAGTTACAAAATTGACACTACTTTAATTATGAAAATCTTCAACGTTATCAAAGACAAAATGATAATAGGCTGATAAGTTTCCATCGATTAAAGTACAAGTTGTTTTTCACGAGGTTTGTACGAGGAATAAAAAAAAAAAAAAAAACAATACAAAGAAGATATATATATATATTTTTTTTGTTGGCTTGGTGAATAGTAAAAAAAATTGCTCATCTTCATATAAACTCCATAAAAGGGCCCGTATTTCATCCATCATTTTAATTTGATGGACATCGTGTAGACATGAACAATAATATAACTTTTAGTATTTATTTGGTGATGAAAAATTTATGAATGATAGTGAAATAATTTATAAATAATAATAATAATTTTTTGAATTTCAAAAAGTGAGAGAGAAAAAATTAAATAAAGAAATTATAAATTTAAAAAAAGTTAGAATATAATTTTTTAATATATTTTTTATTTTAAAATTTAAAAAAATTAAATTATTTTTTATATTTTGTTTAGAAATTTAGAAAAATTGTAATGATTAGATAATAATGAGATAAAAAATTAAAATTTAAAAGTTTAAAAATATTTATATTTAAATATAAGATGAGATTGAGATAGGATGGGATTGTTTGGAAGGTTTGTAATAGTTCTCATATACTACAGACCTAGTAGCTAGTTATGATTATGATTCTAGTAGCTAGTTATTCAGACCTAGTTGTCATATACCAATTTAAGGGAATAGGCATTTTTTTTTATTAGTAAAGCTAGGTTATAAAATAAATTGCTATATTTTTAGTGCTAACGTGCCGCCCATGTGGGAATATTTTTATTTTTTATTTTATTTTTTTAATGATTAAGAAAATGCTAATACGTCGCTTGATTTTGTCTTTTCATTTTAATAGTTTATGTATTAATTTTTTTATTTTAATAATTAAAAAAATGATTTTTAATATATTGAAATATATATATTTTTAAAATTTAAATATGTTAAAAAATATAAAATAAAAGTGAGAATGGAAATTTGTGCTAGCGTGCCGCCCATGTGGGAATATTTTTTAATAAAATATATTTAAATATATAAACGGTTAAAATAAAGGAATAAAGTCAAGCGACATAATAACATTTTCCTAACTTCAAACCGGTTATGGTGTGAATAGGGAATTTACACCCTCCAATAACCAGCTAACAACTGGCTCAAACAATCCACCCCCGCATACTAGCTCATCCTTCTCCTCTCTCCCCCTCTCACCGAACGAAAATTCTTAGGGATATGCTCTCCCTCTCAAGCCAAAATGTATAAATAATAAGAAAATTATTTATATACAATATTTTTTTATAATATTTTACACAATTATATTTTAAATGAGAGGTATTTTTATAAAATATTTTATTAAAGTAACACAAAAAGTACTCTCATCTTATAATATTGTTGTGAAATATGTTGTGTATATCTTTAATCTAAATAAGATTATTATAGGGCGCCGTCGCCAATTCCATCTCTCTCCCTTCTCTCTAAAAACCTCCTTTGCAGATTCGGCTTGAGGGGTGGGGCGGCAAGTAGCCCGCACGCACGGCTCGAAATTTCGGCGTCGTTTGGCGCGTGGCCTTCACGCACCATCTGGGAGCCCTCTGCCAACACCATGCGCGGCGTTTCTGGAGTCTGTGAGTCTGGAATCTCCAAGGTCGACTGGCAGTTCCCTTCCCAGAGTGGCGCGTGTATTGCATGCGCCACATCAGCCTCTGTGTTCCGTTTTCTTTTGTTGCAGTATTTTTCTTTATAGTTTTCTTTGTGTAATGTAGTTTCTAGGTTAATAAAAATCTTAAAAAAATTAGTACTTTCGGACTTTGGTCCAAATGGAGTATTAGTCCCCCCTCTGCGTTGACGGGATTGTTGGGGTTTGGTATATATACCCTATCCTGCTTAGACGGGGTATGTGGTTTTGTAATCTCTGTCGTGGATAGAAGTGATATTTTCTCTAAAGATCTAGGTCTTTAAAGATTTACTGTCTGGACTAGACCATGTCAGTCACGAAAGTGTACTGGGAAGATATTAACGATTGTAATTGATTTATTTTTCAAATCAACTTTGTAAGTCCTTTCTTACTAAAGGTTAACATCCGTTTATTAAAAAAAAAAAAATTATTATCAGTAAAAATGGCTCTTTAGATGCCAAGAAACTCTAACTATAAGACTTGGGCAGAACTTGCAATTTCAAAGCAGTTTTCTTTCAAGAAATTTACGGAATAAAAAAAATCCCTTGGAGCTTGCTATCATTCCGAAAAGATTATCCAGAGTTCAAAATAAATTAAAACTATTTGGCTTCTTGAGAGAGCTTCAGGTAAAGAAAAGCATATCTTGGCCCAAACGTAGAGTTCCAATCACAAGGATTTTAGAGAGACCCCACCGATGGTGCTAATTATATTGCTTAATTTGAACATAAACCACCTATCACATGTTTAGAAAATTAGAGCAAAGGTCAAGATAAGTTAGTTTGATTCTATTTCCAAAAAATAAATATGATCTTTTTATGAGAAATGATAGTTGTAGACTTGTAGTTGTGAGTGTGCAAGTGTCGTATAATTATTTTGAAAAAAATGAATAAATATAAAATATAAAAAATAATAAACTTTTAATAATAAATCTTATTTTTTTTAAAACGATTGTACGATACTTGTACATTCTACGATTATATATAATATTACTACTTTTTTATGAATTATCATGTACAATCTGTTTTGGCTAAGAATGGATGCCTGAATGTTCTTTTTTTTTTAAAAAAAAAACAACCCATCCATTACAAATTGTTTATTTTAATGATAATATTATGCAATTCTAATGATATTTTTTTTTTTCCAAAAAGATGGAATTAAAATTGAAAATAGAAGTCTTTTCCTGTCAAAATAAAAACAGAAAAACCACAGGATTGATAAGGGCCACTAGGTGGTGATCGAAACCAGCAGGTGACTAGAGTTAGAACAACGACTCGGCCACACCTCCCTTCTCCTTCTCCTTCTCCTTCTCCTTCTCCTTCTCCACCTCTTTTTTTTTTTTTGTTTTTTTACCTTTCGTTAAAAAAAAAAAAAAAAAACTAAAACAAATGCTATTTTCGACATGACAACGCCCTATGTTTCTCATTAATTAGAGTAGACTTAATTAATAACGAATGAGACTGTTCCAAAATTAACTTCAAACTGGACCGGTCTTCAAGGAAGCCGCCTTCCAATTGCTTAAAAGGCTAGTTTTCAAATGGATTATTTCCCAGACTTGGAAGTCATAACAGGATTTGATATTTATGACTGGTTTGGATATATATTGAGAGTATTTCAGAATTTTGTGAATAATAATAAGATATTTTAAATTAAAATATTTTATTAATTTTTGATAAGAAAAAATTTTTTTGAATAAAAATAAAATTATTTTATTTTCAAGTCGATATTTAGAACACATAATCCAAATTACTTAAATGGCTTGAGAATATGTAAGAACTTTATTGTATGTGTTATCCATATTGGCTTGAGAATATAATTTTTTATAAAATATTATAAAGTTAAAAAAATTATTTGAATCTTATTTTTGAATATTATTTTTATTTTGAAGTTTAGAAAAATTGTATTGATTTTTATATTTTGTTTTGAAATTTATAAAAATTATAATGATTAAATAAAAAAATTGAAAATATAAAAGAAACTTATTTTGTACTTGAGTGATATTTAAGAAAATAATTTTGATAAATTTTTAAAACTTTCTCGTTTCATTTTGTTACCAAACATGACGTTATTGTTCTTCAGTGCTTATTAATCGAATCTTCCTCAATCAGATCCCAAAGCAAGAAAACCCCTCCCTCACTCCCTGGTTTTCCCTATGAAAAAGTAATTCAATGAAAACAAAATCAACAGAACAATCATTTTAACAAATAGTTTGTGGTTTTTCTCTTTAGAGTTAGAGATCACTCCTTAGTTCCACCTCATGATTATTATTAAACGTTTAACCAAATTAATATCCAACAGTCTAAGACTTTTAGACCAATTAGTTAGACATTTAACAAGTAATATAAGAGCAAGAATCACGTCAAGAGTTTTAGTTACGGAGAAGATGACCTATAGGTCGGATTAAAATGTCTTAATGTTATATATGGACATAGTATTAAGTCATTAAATACTAATAGATTAGTGAAGCTATCAAAAGAAAAATGGGCTACAACCATGTCAGTGTCGATAGAGTAGACTGTCGTAGACGTCATTCTCAAGCCTTTCATTCCTTAAATATCCATGGTTGGCGATGCAAAACACGCTATGCAAACAGAGGGAGACTAATATCAAGCAGTTGAGTATGAAAAACTAGCCAATTAATCTCTAGGTCTTGCATAATAACAATTGCATGAAAATTGTTATTCTTCAAAATTTGTATGTTATTTTCAAATTAACTCACTTCACTCGTGTCGAAATTTTGGTGGGATCACAATCAAATGAGAATAGACATTAGAGAAGTTGGGTTAAAATAGGAGAAATAAAAAAAAAAAAAAAAAGGAGGCATAAGTTTCAGGGATATTGAATGCTTCAACAAGACTATGCTTATAAAGCAATGTTGGAGAATGCTAAAACAACCTCAATCCTTGGTTGCCAGAATTATGAAAGATAAATATTTCAAGCAAAGTGTGATCTCTTAAATGTAAAATTGGGTAATGAACCTTCGCTAATATGGAGGAGCCTACTTTCTTCTATGAGTTGGTTAAGCCATGTTGGATGTGGAAGGTGGGAATGGAAGGACAAAGTGACTGTCTATACCAACAACATACCACGTTCAATCCCCTATAAAGAATTTCAACAGAGAAACAACTGTAAGTGTACTTATTAAGCAAGGGACCAGTAGATGGAAGGAAAATCTAATTAATGAGACTTTCAACAAGGATGAAGCAGAGATTATTAACAGCATTCCCTTGAATAGGTTGTGTATTAATGATAAAATTATATGGATACATTCTAATAATGAGATGTTTACTGTTAAAAGTGCTTACCATTTAAAACATACTAGAAATAAACTAATGAAAGGGAAAACATCAAAACTAGCTAAAACAGAAGATGGCTGGAAGTGGATATGGGACTTAAAAGTGGAAGGAATGGTGAAACATTTCTTATGGAGGGTTGAAAAACATTTACTCCCAACGAAATTGAACATTTTCAAGAAGAATATTACTGATAATAGCTTATGCCCAGTTTGTGAAATAGAAGTTGAGTCATCTGTGCATGCTTTGTAGAGCTATCCTGCAGCCTCAAATGTTTGGGGAGAAACTGGGAGCCCATTGCAAAAGTGGTCTAGTAATGAAACTGTTTTTATGGAGCCATGGATGAAACTAAATAAGAAACTAAATACTGAAGAGGTTGAGTTAGTGGCTTATACAATGAGAAGAATATGGTTATGAAGAAACTCCTTAATTTTTGAAAAAAACAGATTTGAGCACCCGAGAATGGTGATTCTGAATGCAAAGCAGTGTCTAGTGGACTTTACTCTAGCACAGAGTTATAAATAGGAGAGTATGCTATCAAGAAGAGTAGAGAGAACCTGGAAAAACCAACGGGTTTATACTATAAGGCCAACGCTACCGTAGATAATCAGTCAAAGATTGTGGGGCTTATGATAATCAGAGACACTGCAAGAGAGATTTTGGCTGCTCTGTGTTCGGACATGAAGCATAAAATGAAGCCTGTTATAGCAGAGACACTGGCCTTGAGGAGAGCTATGGATTTTTGCATTGAGCTGGGGCTGTCAAGGGTGATACTGGAAGAAGATTCTCATACAGTTGTATACAGTTGTGAAGGATATAAACGGCAGGGGAGATATTTCTACAGATTATAGAAATGTGATTGTTGATATTCGAAGCATGCTTATTAAAAAGGGAAAAGCTTGGGGCCGGATGGGTTTAAAACCAAATTTCACACCGGCCAATTATATCTTGACACGCAAGCCATCCAAACAGAGGCTTGCTGCATCTCAAAACTGGCGATTCCCTCCCTTCTCCACACGTAATTCTACCGTTCTCTCCATTCTCGCTGCACTGCACTGCACCTGCATCAACCCTTCTCCAGACGAACAACCCAGACGTAAATCGTCCGTTCTCTCCAAGCCATAAGCCTCTCCGTTCCCATCAGCACCTGCACCAACCCTTCTCTCCCTCTCAAATGAAAGACTCATCTTTCATCTCTGAGCTTGAAATCTCATCTTGTTCTTCCCATCCCTCTCCAATACCAAGTCTGCACTCCAAATTCATAAGTGTTAGTCACAGAATCCTCAATGTATAATATTTTTAGAAAGAAAACGAAGATTCACAAATAAAAAAATTGCAATAGTAATCACGGTTTGGTTTCAATAAATAAATAAAACTGATAAATTTAAAGCTTATTTATGCTTTCATTCTAAATATTTAAAAAGCAAATTAAATGAAGGGCACAAATAACTGTAGAACAAAAATAATTTGACAGAAATTCGAACAGGCTATCTAATTAATTTCCTCTGTTCAAGGCCCCAAACAATAATCAACAGTATAACCCTTCATTTTCCAATTCTGTAACCTCTGGTTTTGCAGTAGCCAAACAGAGAAGAACAACAAATCAGAAGAAACCCAAGAGAAGGTTGCCCAACAATGAAGAACCCAGAACCAGAATCAATAACAAATAAAAAAAAAACAATTAAAATCAGAGGGAGAGTGAATACCTTGAGGTTTACAAACTGGAAGTTTTTCAAAGAGAGAAAAGGAGAGCTGTTTATGAGCAACACCAATATCAAACAAAATGAGCCTTGAAGATGGATCGTTAACAATGATATCCTCAACCGGAAGCCATAGAAAGAGTTCTTCCTGAGACAAGCCCAACGTGTGGAGAAGGAAATAGATGGGAGGGAATCGCCTGCTTTGAGATGCAGCAAGTCTTTGTTTAGATGGCTTACGTGTCAAAATACAATTGATCAGTGTGAAATTTAATTTTAAACCCATCCGACCCCAAGCTTTTCCCTATTAAAAAACCAAGACATAGTGTTTGCTTTACATATCCGGAGGACGATACTTGTGGCACATAAATTGGCGAAATCCAGTAACTATTGTTTCATGAAAATTAATATTTTTTAAAAATTTAATTGTCGAATCTGAATCCGACAAAAATCTCAAATAATATGTAAATTTAAATGATACAAATCTCGTACAAATTCTTAAAAAAAAAATCTATATAAAAAATATTTTTTATAATAGAAACTATATTTTATTAAATGACTTATATAAAGTTTATAAATCTCAAACACATTACTAAAAAGAATTACATCGACAATTGACAAAAATCACGCAAAGTAAAAAATAAAAATAATCATTCGTTATATAAACATCGCATATTTTTTTTAAAAATTAATTAATTTTTTTATATAAATTTCACGATTATAAATATTATTTCTCTTAAGATTAGACTTCTTCTAATATCTAAATACTTAACTTTTAAATCACTAAACTCATCTCAACTCAAAACTTCTTTACACGTGAAATCCATAATATTTTTCAACTCAATACCTATTTATACATGAGATCCATAATTTTTTTCAACTTTTTATAAATATATCTAAACACATCTTAACATCCAAACACATTTAAATTTATTCTAAATAAATTCCACATAACTCATTCTACTATTTTAATTTATTATTATTCGTAAAAAAAAAAATTAATTTAACTAAACATTCAAACACAATTTAAAATAATGAGATATACAGGACTGCAGGCTACGGTAGTGAACGTGGCAAAAGAAAGTAAGAAACTCCCCCTAATTCAAGCCAGCCAGGCGTATTTATTGAGGTCGCATGAAAAATTCAAAAGAAAGAACCGCGTGACCCAAACTTTTTTTATTTCATATTTCCTCTCCGACCTTTCTAATATCACATAATTCCACTTTAGCCCCAAACAGAACCTTCCCCCAACAACCATTAATTCAAAGCGCCACCCCTTCCCCATTTCCTATTTCAAAGCAAAGGTCAGAGGTCCTTTCTCTCTCTCTCTCTCTAGATTTATTCACATTTCCTTCGCCGATCTCGTCGTCTCTCTTCTCTATCTGAATCTCCTGTGCTACGATTCTGTGGTCGGTTTGGCCGTCTAAGATTTTCAGAGATTATTAGCGCTTTCTTTTTTGGTTCATTTACATGGGTCAGCAATCTCTGATCTACAGCTTCGTGGCTCGGGGCACGGTTATCCTTGCCGAGTACACGGAGTTCACCGGAAATTTCACCACCATCGCCTCACAATGCCTCCAGAAGCTCCCGGCTTCCAACAACAAGTTCACCTATAACTGCGACGGCCATACCTTCAATTATCTCGTCGAGAACGGCTTCAGTATGTCCCTTATCTTTCTAATCTATTTATTCCTAATTTTTTCCATAGTTATAATTGGCACCAAATTCTGATCTGGATCTCCGTATCTTAGATTTGTTGATTTCTTTCCGTCAGGTCCTTGTGTTTGACCATCTGTTTGTGCCGAAATCCAGAACATATAGACATATGTTTGTATGTATATGTATGCATGAAGTATGTTGGGTTTAAAGAAAGGATTCCTTGTTATAAAAAAAATATGTACATGGATATGTGTGAATTCCTTTTGAAGGTGTATATACTGTGGGATTGTTTCTTGATGCGTGAGATATCAATGTTGTCTGAATAAATATGGTTCTTGAGATGTATTTGTTTTGATATTTTGTTAAATGTTTTGTCCTGAAAGGGAAATCGTCCTGCATATATATATATATATATATATATATGCTTCGCTAGTTCGCTTTGCCTCTGAGAAAGTGGAGGGAATTCACTCCATATGAAGGGCAAGCTCATTGCACGTTGAGCGGAGGGTTGGGTTAAAATGTTCGAGTGTTTATGTTTGTTTTCTATTGACTTAACATCTACATAAGATTTTAATGGGTGGTCAGTGTTGGTTTTTCCCTTCATCATTTGTCATATCTTTGTAATGTTGCGTGCAAATTAGATTGCTGCAGTATGCATTATCAAATGGGACAAAAATAAAAAAAAAGAAAAAAAAAGGAAACTTTGTAGGTCGATTGTTATAGAACACGGTCAGATTTATATTACCTTCCAAATTTGATTTCCTATGATGTTTTAATTTCTTACCTTTTATCTTGCTTCTTAAAATTGTTAAGAAGGAAAGAAACGGGGTAAGTGCTTAGTTTCCTGATCCAGTTATTTGGAATGGAAGTATAGCATCTTTTGCCATTATGACAATGAGAATTTGAATATGATCACATTTTTCACTGAAGATATCAAGTCAATTACCCTAGTTGTATACCTCAAACCTCTTTGTTGAATGTAGGCATTTGCGCCACATTTATTACATGATTTTTTTATCAGTCACATTTATTATATGATGTTAACATTCTGAAGTGTATTATAGGCACCCCAGACTCTGGGATTGAGGTTCTACTTTTTAACTTTTACTTTTAAATGCTGCAGCCTATTGTGTAGTTGCTGTTGAATCTGCTGGCAGACAAATTCCCATTGCCTTGTTGGAGCGAGTTAAGGAAGATTTCAACAAGAGATATGGTGGAGGGAAAGCTGCAACTGCTGTTGCCAACAGCCTAAATAAAGAGTTTGGGTATGCATAATCCTTTCTTTCATTCCTTAAAGACGTGTCATTCCAAAAGGATTTTGACCATTTGATCAATATTATAGACCCAAACTGAAGGAGCACATGCAGTATTGTGCTGATCATCCTGAGGAGATAAGCAAGCTTGCAAAAGTGAAGGCTCAGGTTTCTGAAGTCAAGGGTGTTATGATGGAAAATATTGAGAAGGTATAGTGGCATTGCTTGTTGGTCTTGAAATGTTATGATGCAATTTGCAAGTAAAAATACTGAGTTGCATGTTTTTGGTAAAAATATGTTATTGCTAATTGGTATGAAATATTAGATACTGATGTTAAGAATTGAAAGTGGGTTTTTTTCTTCCCTTTTTATGTTTCTATTGAATAACACTGCATGTGCTGATTAAGATTCATCTGTTGTGTAGGTTCTTGACCGTGGTGAGAAGATTGAGCTGCTGGTGGATAAAACTGAGAACCTTCGCTCGCAGGTATGGGCGAATCTGTGTTTTTTTAACAGTCATTATTAGGTTCTTCCCAATTTTATATTTTCTTCTCTCTATGTTGCATGACCTGATCCTTAATAGTTGGGATTCTCACTTGTTTTATCTCTAGTCTTTGGGATGAACACTTACTTCAGCATATAGGTTGATGTATTTATATTGATTCTGCATTCCAGGCACAAGATTTTAGGCAGCAAGGAACTCAGATCAGAAGGAAGATGTGGTTCCAGAATATGAAGATAAAATTGATTGTTTTGGGTATTCTCATTGCCTTGATTCTAATTATTGTCTTGTCTATTTGCCGTGGCTTCAATTGTTAAATTGCCTGGAACTTCCTGGACACTGCCTTTCTGGCATGCTGATTTCAATTGTCTAGGTTTTCCTTTCCACCTGGCTATTGGGTGTTTGATGTATTAGGTTATACCATCCCCTTCTGCTAGCCTTTTAGGAATGGGGAGAACTTGTTGTTTGGATTGGTGTATAGTTGATACGCTACAACCGCTACAAGTAGATAAATTTTCTATATGCTATTATTTGTTATGGCTTTTTTTGTTTGCTAAAGATGTAATGGAGAAATACTTGCCCGCATATTAGTATTCCTTTCGGAATGTATCGGACTTTTTTCCAATGTTTTTACTTCATATAATTTCTTTCCCCTCAATTGTTTTAGAGAGTAGCTAGTGGGGTTATTTTTTAGATCAGTCGAGCTAACAAACAATAATGGATGCAATGTTATTGTTTCCTTAAGGTCTTCTATTGTTATATCATTTAAGTAGAGTGTACAAGGTGCTAGAGAGGCGTAGTTACATACTTCCCCCCTTGAACTTTCAGTTGATTTTCAGCATAGCTGTAAACTAGTCATTGTAATTTGTTAACTGAATATTTTTTTTAATGTCATTCTTGGGCCATTAAGAATAATTCTTTTTACTAGTCGATTTATCTATTGATGGTTCTGTTTTTCTAGTTTGTTTGAGATTGTGTTTGTTATTATTAGTGAGTTTCTTTTTTTTTTTGTCCGAATAATCTGTCCAATAATGCAAAGATAGGATCAGTACGAAGCATGATGATTATCGTCCATTCATTCGTATGATTCACATGTATTCTCCGATTACAACCCTAGAATGGTCTATAACTTCGGCTCCGTAGTTAGGTGATAGAGCTCAAATTTCTCCTCTGCCTGGTCAAAAATAAAGCTTCATTTCAGCCCCTTGTATTTGTAACACCATCTTGACGAAATTGGTTTCAAGTTTGAACAACACAAGTTTCTAAAATATATTTCGGCCTTTTTCACAGCTTGTATTTATTTTTGTAGATCTTATTGATTTTGAGTGCCATTGACTATAATTATATGAAAGTGAAAGTCTTTTTTGTAATTGGACTAAAACAAATTATCACAAAAGCAACATCCCTAAACACAAGAAAGACAAACAACAAACCGAAATGAAACCAATTCCAAAGCTCCATAAATGCAAACAAAAGGAAAAAAAAAAGAAAAAGAAAAAGGAAATAATGAAAGTAAGAAAAGAATGTGGGAACTTTTTAGTTAACTAAAGAAAACTCAGTTTTGCGTTTAATGATTAATCTCAACCATATAGATATCTCACAAAAGGTTGTCTACGTTTTATACATCAAGAATCACTAAACTTTAAGATCACTAAAATCTGTGGTTCTACGCTGGGGTCAAATTGGTATTTAATATTGAGTCATGCTATATATCAGTTATTATTTTGCTACACATCCAACACTATAATAACTCATGATATATTCAACTTTATGTCACATCCAGTCATCACTTTCAATCTCTCTCTCTCCCCTTCCTCAAGCTCTCTTCGACCTCTCTCTCCTCAAGCTCTCCTCGGCCTCTCTCTCCAACTTATCTAACCTAAGTTTTGTTAAAGGAAAGAGAAGAAAAAAAAATAAAACCTTTCACGTCAGGTGTGCTCCGGCCATTGACGTGGCTGATTCGAAGATTATTTCTTTAATATTTATCATATTTTCCCTCAATCGGTAAAAGACACCGTTCGGGCCCATCAGACGGAATGGTGTCCCCCTTTACAAGAAATCTAAGAAAATTGCAAAAAAGAGGGAGGGGGGGGATGGGAGGGGGATCAAACGTAGAAAAAAATATGGGTCGAGTTACTCATTTTGTAAGGTTGTGCAGAAATTGGACACTAATAGATTCCATAATTAAGCTAAATAGTTTTGGACTTTAGGCACTTGGGGATGATGCTTTTGTGCTTCGGGCAATCTTCCAAAAAATGAGGCGAGGAAAGGGTGTAATCATGTCGAGGGAATTACCTTCAATGATTTGAGGGCTCACCAATATTGGGTTCATCCGAGTGTTATTTGAGGGTACAGGGATGGAGAATAGACTTTGAATCATGGCAAGCATAACAGCATATAGGAGGTGGGTAATGCCAAATTTCTTGTCTGGTATATGTGAGATGATGGAGTTCCTAGCTTCGTAATGTTCCCTGTGGTGAGTTGGCTGTGGTGAGCTTTGTTTTCTGATGATAACCCTAATAAGGAAGGGTTTAGAATGATTCTTATTCACTCAACAGAACCCTTGACCCTATTCATTCTTTTAATATTCTGCTAGAAGATTGTGTCATTCCTATTCGTTTGCAGCTGTATCAATAGACATGATCAGATTCCTCAAGAATAGTATCCACCATGGACAACTAGCCCCTGACATTCTTAACTGAATCAGTCATGTTAAAATAACCCGTAAGAATATTAGCAGTGGACTCAACAAAATTTGACCAAAATTTAGCAAGAGAATTCACTTTTATAAATTTAGTTAGTTATTTTTTAACAACACCAAATAATAGACTCTCTAAATCTATAACTAATCTATTAAAATAGGATTAATTACACTTTACCCTTTAAACTTTTACTCAATTCACAATGTGCCTCAAAAACTAATAATTGCATCAAAGTGGATCCTCAAACTTTCAAAACTTCCCAAACCCCCCCCCTTTCAGTCTATCTACAATATTAAATCTAACGGAAATTCAATGCACGTGCTGCTCATGTGCATAACATTCACTGTAAATATGTAATCTTCATCTAATTTATTATCATTGACCATATAAAATATATAAAAAAAATATGCTATCAATTAATAATAAATTATAAATCATTAAAGAAATTTTTTTTATTAATTTATATATGGTTAATGAATATCAAATAATTTCATTGTGTACATAAATTATTCATACTTGCTTGCAATTTAAGTATAAAATAATTTTATATATGGTTAATCATTAATTATTTATTATTAATTGATAGCATATTTTATTTTATATTTTATATGGTCAATGATAATAAATTAGATGAAAATTACATATTTGCAGTGAATTTTTGTTAGATTTGACGCTGCTGGTAGACAGAAATGGGGATTGGGAAGTTTTGAAAATTTGAGGGTCCATGATGCAATTATTAGTTTCGGAAGCACATTGTGAATTGAGTGAAAGTTCGAGGGGCAAAGTGTAATTAACTCAATAAAATATTAATTTTGACATTTTCATTTATTTAAATATTTATTTGTTATGAAGAAAGTACACATTAATTTTCTAACTTTGATATTAGATTTTAAAAGAAAAAATTGGCATAAACTAATAATAATATTGCAGAACTATAACTTGAAGTACTCCAGCAAGATGATGTGACTTTATTGAAATGATGACTTATGGAGACTGGTTACCTTCTGTGGTTGAGTTTGGGATTTGAGCACTTCGTGTCTTTGAGAAGAAGACGAATTTTCTGGAGTTGTGAGCTTGTGCAAAACGAATAGCGAGTGAGAGAGAGAATTTTTTATGTCAAAATAATATTTGACCGGTAACATGGACTCAACATATTTGACTAGTGAAAATGATGAAAGTTAAAATTATTATAGTTTTGTTGAGTCAACTACAGTAAATTTTTATATAATCTAATTAAAATTTGACCAAATTATAACTTTGTTAAATCTATTACTATGCTTTAGATTAGCATAGTCAGATATCCAAAGTCCCAAGAGAGAGAGAGCCGAACAGAGTTAGGCCCGGTTTGGATATCTCATCTTAACTGTACGGTTGGTTTGTTCCGTCTATCCAAACGGCAAAATACACGTGTATCTTATCTCAATCGGTCTTTAACAAAAAAAAATCTACACAATTTCTTACTATTTACATAATTTCCACACACCATATTTTTTTTATTTTTAAATTTAATTTTTTTTATCAAATATTTAATATATGAATAATGAATAAAAAAATTGAATTAGTTTAAAAATAATAAATTCAAAAAAAAATTTAAAAATATTAAAAAATTTAAAAATTTTAAAAAAATATAATATATGGAGGATAAGAAGTTATATAACATTCCTCCTTCAACAAATGCTATTTGTCTGAATACACAGTAAAGGAAAACTCTACTCGCATTGTTGCACAGTAAAAAGTGGCCGAATAATGCAAAATCACTGTCTTCTTCGTTGACCCGCAATCTTGCTTAATACAGGAATTTTTGGGAGCGAACGTGCTGGACGGAACGTGCACACCACTTGCTGTCTATCCAATAGCATTTTAATTTTAATTTTTTTCCTTCCCATGCACACCACTTGCCATTTCCTACCATTTTTTTTTTCCTTCCCCGTACACACCACTTGTCGTTTCTCAATATCAGTTTAATTTTTTTTTTTTCATTTCCATCGGTAGGACCCACGTTTTTATCAAATTTTATAAAATAAAAATTATTTCATCTCATCTCATTATTTAAATACATTTAATTACAAATTATCTACTAATCTTAACTCAAAAATCTTATTATTATTTAAAATATCTTATTTTATCTCATCTAAATTATGTGACCAAACAAAGATCTTAAGCTAAACTTCGACGTAGCGGCCGAGGACAATTTTTCTCATAGTACTAGCTGTTTCCCACAACTTTGAAGGATCACCAATCCATGCATGGACAACAAAACATGACCCATCGGAGGGTGGAGTATAAGCAGCATCGCTTGCAATTCAAGAAGCGCATACGAAGGGATGGAAGCGCATCATACTACAAGGATGAAGGATGGATCATTCCAAACCTTTTGTAGAGTTGCCTGTACCTATCCTACGACAGCGTCCATTACAAAGTATATTGTTCATTTTGGGAATGCTTTTCCAAATCCATGAAACTATTGGTGAATTTAGGGTTGGAGATAAGTAAAAAGAGACCCATCCAGCTATTTTTGTATCATAGCTTAAATCCTGTAAAATCATCACTTGTCCCAAAAATTTAAGCTAATGGAAAGAAATAAATTTTATTATTTTATATTTTAACACTCCCATTTCACTTGTGGGTCAAACTTTTCCTCAATGAGTATGTCTAACAAGTGAAATATTTAATTAAATAAGATAGAATATAAAGTTAAAATTCGAACTCAGGACCTCTACTCTGATACCATGTGAAATTTACTTGTCTAAAAAACTTAAACTAAGAAGAGGTAAATTTTATTATTTTATATTTTAACAAACCCAAAAGGGCAGTTTTGGTTCTTTTGAATGAATGCTCCATCCGACCATATCCATATTGCATGCGCCTGGTACCCCAGTCATCGAATGAGCTTTGGAATCTCATACTTCTGGAGTGAAGTTCCGGCCTTTTGTGTAGCCATACCATAACTTTTTCATCATTGTACAGACCCAAAAAGCTTCTCCACTCCACCGCGTTATTCATATATAGTTGTGCTCTCCGCGGGTAGGCTGATTGTTGTGGTTTCTTTCAACCAAGGGATCCGATTCACTCCCAACAGAAGGGAGAGGATGATTCATCTTCCTATAAACACCCACTTTCTCTTTATGCATGCTTTATAGGGTTACTGTACCTGTGTGTGCCACTACGTCAATACGATCGCCTGAGAAGATTAGCCATGGAAATTGGCTCTGTGATCTCTCAGTTGATACAGGTAAATTCGTCTGCTTCTATACAAGGTTGAAGAACAAAAAAGATTGCCGTTACAACATGAAGAGCGAAACTATAGTTTCCTTTAACAACCTCTAGACAGGGCATTTACAGTGTTTAGGTCAAGAGAAAAGTGGCAGTCTCTGGTCCCCTGATGCATACGAAATAATATTTCTTTTAAGTGGAGAAATATAGTTTGCTCCATGCAATACTGCAGCTCGCAGGAGATTTAGGGGTCCAAAATCAACAGAATATGCCTTCTGAAAGCCATCCAGGATTGCCATCATCATAATATTCTCCCTTTTTCTCTCTTCTTCGTATTTCTTTAACATCGTTACCTGCGTGTAGTTTTATCTCTGCCATGTCAGCTTATACATCCAAGGAGAACCAAATAGCGTCTCAAAAAGAAACAATTCAATGCGCAGATCTTGTGGTTGTGAGAGATAGTTACGATGTTCCGATAACATCATCGGGGGAAACCAAAGAAGTCTGTAATCATGTCTCGCAACACTTTCCCAGAAAACAATTTGGCAAGACATGATTTCGACAGTTCTTAATTGATTCCATCTATTACTCTGTTCAAGTGAGTAATGATACAATTCAAAGGTGTGCAAGCCCTGAGCAGTCATTTTGAAAAAAAGTAGGGCCTATCAGTGGGTTTTTTTTCATGTTGGTCCTAGGTGTGACCCATTTTTTTAAATGAATTGTGCGGGGCTTGCACATAGGACTATACAAATAATTTTCCTGGAACATAATATTGATTTATGAGTTAAATCCAACTTTGTTATCTTTTTAAAATGGAAAATTAGTAAGCAGATTCATTACCAAAAATGGAAAATAGCCTATAGGACCAATCAAATCAAAATAAGGCCTCCTAGCATAATAAGAAAATATTTGCAAAAAGCACATACCTCTCCTATGTCAATGCCTACAGCTATACCCTCAGCAATGACTCTTGAAAGAGCCAATGCATCTCCAAAACCCATATTGACTCCTTGACCAGCCAGAGGATGAACTGTGTGCGCTGCATCACCAATTAGAACGACATGCTTTGATGCATAGTCATTGGCATGCTTCAAAGACAATGGAAATACCATTCTTTCTGAAGCCAGCTTAACTACTTTTGGTGGAACTTCAAAACCCTCAGTAGCTGATAACGTCACATCTCCTCTGAGCCAAGAAAACATGTCTCCCATTTCTAATAAGCTTGACTTAGGATGAGGACCATATCCATAGTCAAGAGCAGCATTTGTATCTTTCACAAAGTCATCCTCGTTCATTAATTTACGGTTCATTGCCTCTTTTGGGTTCATAGTCCATACAATATTACTAAAATTATTTCCCATTGGCAAAAGTGCAATTGGACCTGCAGGTAGAAACCGTTGCCATGCACATTGGTTTTCAACAGAATGTTCTACTGTGCATATGACTGCATCCTGTGAATAGTTCCATCCAGTTGTCTTGAATCCTGCTAACTCCCTGACACGTGACTTGCCACCATCGGCTCCAACCTTCAATGAACATCAAGAAACTTGATTACTAGATAAAAATTGGTATGTAATCAGGGACAGCTATTATCTAATCTTACCACTGAGTAAAATGGACTAGTACTCATCCTAATATTATCAAATGGCAGTATAAAGTTCAATTCAGCGAGTTAACTAACCACCAGCTTTGCAAATATGCTCTTGCCATCACTCAGTTCCAGCTTTGCTAAATGCCCCAGAGAAGATGATGGTGTCTTTAATAATGTGCTATCCATCCCCATGGATGAAGAGCTTGGATGTAAAGTCATCGAAGTTAACCTGGAAGGATGGAACGTCTTCTGGAAATCTGAAGTCTGTTAAAAAGTTTTCTTAGTTGCAAAAATTCAAATTTACAGAAAGTAGGTAAGAATCAGTGATGACAAACCTATAAATTCATCTGTTCACAAGTTAGTGAGGGAAAGAAATAGGCTGGATATATACATAAATGACCAGATCGGGACCACACTAAAACAGGATATATAAATTGGAGGTCATGGTAATATAAAAAAATGAACAAATTAGAACTTGTACTTATAGAAAATGGAAATATATTATGAAACGTACCAAATAGGAAAGCAAGATATTCATTAAGGGATAATATCTATCATAATGGATTCTAGATGGGCATGCACATTGTGAATTCTCAGGTTTACAGAAAGTTTGCATGGAACACTGATATATGAGATTGTTCAGGGGAGGCTTGGCCATTGCAATTTGCAACTACAAGTTAGTGCCCATGACATGACATTACAAATGATCATTGTTCTAGATCTAGGCCCAGCCCTCAACATATTCATTTAAAGTTGTATCAAAATCCTTTTCAATAGAACAATACCAGTCACTAACAGCCATAGATGATGGCGATTATTCATAACGGGAAATGAAAATACTTCATAGACTCACCAAATTAGTAAGAATATTATGCACATCATGAGCACAAGGCTACATAGTGATCCAATACCGGACAAGGAAAAAAAATATCTTGAGAAAAACAATAGATGTACTGAGAGGAAGACCTTCTCCAAAAGAACATGACAACTGTGGGAGCAAAGCATTTAACAGAACTCCTGACAAAAACCATGCACGTGATGATTAATAACAAGTACCTCTATACATGACAGCAGAGAATCGTGAAGGACCTTATTTTCCACTACACACCTGTAGCAGAACTTAATCAGGCCATTAGTAATTGCATGACACAAATCAAAAGTAAAAATAAAAACAAACAAGAAAATAGAGTATTTGTCTTCTTCTGAATTGTATGCTCACCCTAGGACTTCTTTATTTATATCTCTTGCATTGTATCTTGTGTATCCTAAGCCAGTATAATCCCAAACCTACAAAAAACATCAAAGCATAGAAGAAAACTTTAAAAAGATTTTATCTAGAGGCATGATCAGTCTATTTAGAAATAAAGCAGGCCAATGGGAGAGAGAACTACACAGAAATGCAGCAGATCATTTTCTATATATGGGATTTGGATCCCCTTGAATTTTCACCTGAACTCTAGGGCCTAGAATGGGAGAGAGATAGGCACATAAAGTGGTTAACACAACATTTATTGAGCCCAAGAAATTTACTCGGGTAGCCATAAATGCTATGGGACCCACTTTATGTATCTATCTCTCTCCCACTCTAGGAGTTAGAGTTCGGGCAAGAACTCTAGGGGATTTAAATCCCTATGTATGTCTCTGAATGTACGTTGTATAAATGTTTGTGCTTGTGTTAGCATGCGGCTCTACTTGAAGCACAAGAAGCCCAAGTTAACTTTAAACTTTTTTTTTTTTTTCGGTCAGAGTTAATTTTTATATGAAATACCTAAAACCAATTGCAGGGTGGACACAAGAGTGCAACACCAGCTGCACATCATGCTAAATTGACATGCACAATGTCAAAATGACGGTAAGGATTTTTTTTTCTCAGCAAAATGATAAGGAAAAAAAGTGAACATCCCCTTCAGCTCCCAGACAAGTAGGAAGTCCAATGTCCTCTCTCTTAATCCTGCAGTTCAAATCTTCTTCCCACACCGGGTGTCTAAGAATAGCATCCCACCTAATACCAAGGGTGCACAGGCCCTCGGTAAAGAGTTTCCCACAAGTGCACCTCGGATAATTCAAGAGAAAACCCCCTAGTCCAGTGGGCCGTAAGAATTGTTTGCACCCAAGAGGGATTCGAACCTTAGACCTGGAGGGAGAAGACCACCAAGATCAAGGCTTTTACCACTTGAGCCAACCCCTAGGAGTTACATGTTCTTATTTCTCTAGGTAAATTTACTCATAATTCATTCTTTCTAACATGCAGTGTAAAACTAAACTATTATGCATTCTAATATTTTTTTTTTGATAAGTAAAACAAGAATTTATTAATATACCAACTGTCGAATACAGAGAAAATGCCCTAATTATGTAGGCATATTAGAAACTAGGAAAACATGAAGGTCCATGCCATTAAAGTCTATTGCAATGGCCCAAGTACAAAGAGTCCTAAAGAAAAACATTTTAAGCTCCTCTAAAGTTCTCTCTTTGTCCTCAAATGTCCTCTCATTGCGCTCTTGCCATAGACACCACATAATACAAATGGGGATCATCTTCCAAACTGCTTTGATTTGTCTCACCCCACGAATCGAAGCCCAGCAAGCCAATACCTCCAAAACTGTTTGCGGCATAACCCACATTAACTCCATCTTTTTAAACACCTCGTCCCAAAGAGTCCTGGCTATCTCACAGTGTAAAAGTAAATGATTTACCGACTCACCCCCACTTTTACACATACAACACCAATCTGCAATAATAATCCTCCTCTTTCTTAGATTATCCGTGGTGAGAATCTTACCCAACGATGCTGTCCACACAAAGAAAAATGCATTCTAATATTAAAAGGAAATTATCAGTAAACAAAATTTTATTGATCAGAAAAGTAGACAAAGGCCCAATGGGACATACACAAGAGCATCGCCTATGCATGCTAGTTTAGTGAGCATTCTCATATAAAAAATTAACATGCCGACACATGTAAGAACTAAGCGAACATAGGGATTGTCGAATAGTTTAATGAGTTAGCAGGGATAGCAATGCATTAAGTTTATCAGAAACGCTTTGGAGCGGTCCGACTGTTTTCAAGGGAATACTAGCCACCAATTGTAAGCCGCCACGTCAGCGATTCCACACAACTAACATAAGATCATCACATTGCCAAACACCCCAGTCGAACGCACCTGCCAAAGCATCTCTTGAAACTCAACCTAGTCGAACGAATTCGCCCCCTTCACAAACTACAGATCCCATCGAACGCCCTAGTCTAGTGCCGTCGAATGCCTCAACAGTTTTGTTGGCCACCAATTTCGGCGCCACCATTTCCGTGTAAGAACCATCTTCATCGCGCCTAGCATCTCCATCGCTCACCATCCGCCCACCATCTCTGTTGCCCACCACTACTCTATTCAGTGGTTTCCCAATGTATGATAACAGAGAATTTCATAGATTCCCCTCCCCTTAGTTATTTTGCAAATACCCAAATCCAGCTTGAGGAAGTTTATCATGGCTGTAGAAATATATAAATTATTATTTTTCTGTTGGGATTTTGAGTTTTGAGTTTTTTCATTGTCAGATAAATCTTTTGGTCTCGTGGTCTTTCAAGTATTTGAGTAGATCTACTTCAGAACTTGCGTATAATTTTGTTTTTTGTTTTTTTTTTAGAAAAGACAGGGCCACATGTCCAAGAGTGACCCCTCCCCAATTTATTAAAAAATAAACCTCACTTTTGGAGAAGGAAAGCCATGATTACAATATTAAACTTAAATGAACCAACAAAACCAAACAAAAACAACCCAATACCAAGTCTCTACCCATAACACTTTATTGATCTAATAGAAGAACATCCACTTTTATCCAAACGGAAAATACCCCTAAGAAACCGAGGTAAATCTGAGCTATTATTCCACGTTTTATTGACACCATCAACACCCAAACGAGCAAAGCCATCAGCCAAAGAATTGCTTTCTCTATAAACATGTTTAAAGTGGAAAACCAGACCATCAAGTAACCTTAACAACTCCTCCCAGTAATTTTCCAAATACCAAAGGCCACACCTTTTCTTCTTCAACCAATCTATTACTACCTTCGAATCCATCTCAATTTCTACCCTTAGAAGACCCAAAAATCTCACAATGCGTAGTCCTTGGAGCAAACCCATAAATTCAGCAAAATTATTAGACTGTATACCAGAATTTATAGCAAAACCAGAGATCAAATTCCCCTTATAATCTCTTATTGCCCCTCCTGCACCCGGATTCCCTAGCGAACTGCCATCAACATTCAACTTATACCAACCTTCCTGAGGCTTCTTCCACTACACTATTTTAGAATTTATAAACTTTCTTTTCCTAATAGGGATACTAAATAACTGCAAGATCTCTTCATCCCATCTAGAAAAGTTGGAGGACACCTTAAGGTTTTCTCCTACTAAAGCCAACCAATATGTAATCGAACTCCAAACCGATTGGATAGACTCATGCTTACCCTCCATTCTAGCTGTACACCATCGAATCCATAGTCTCCAAGTAATAATACAAGGCAAAAGGCCAATTAACTGACCACTCTGTGAGGACTACTTTGCACGCCTATACCAGACTTCAATTTTTTCCTTCCATGTTTTACCTTCCAATAAAGGCATTCCAAGCTTTATAGAACAAGTGCGCCAAATCTGTTCCGCAAAAGACCCAAGGCCAAAATATGATTTTGGTCCTCATATCTCCCAACACTACAGCAATCACATTTTGAGACCAATGGGATTCCTGCTCTGCGAACTTGATCATCCACAGGTAGACAATTGTTTCGAGCCTTCCACATAGTTAAAGACATTTTCCTTGGTAGTGCAGAATGCCACAACCAATGTATCCACGGAATTTTAGGAGCACGGGTTCGAATACAATCCCATGCTGAATGGGTGGAAAAGCTTCATTGAGCACTCGGTAGCCAAATGAGCACATCTCTCCCCTGTTTCACTCTACCCAGTTCTTCTATAATTTGTTCTGACTTTTCCATCCCTACTAGGCGTATAATTTTGTTTAGAATTGAAGTTCAATTATGAATTTTGTGGGATTGAATAAGTGGTGTTCCTGGTTCTTGTGAAATACAGAAATCAAATGATCGGGACCAGAAGTGCATTCCAACTTGTCAAAGTTAAAGTTTTGATAGAACTTGTCATTTTGATAGCATTCCAACAAGGGGAGTTGTATTATGTGACTCAGTTTCCTGTTTATTGAACTTGTTTTACTCGTTTCCATGGAAAGGCACGACTTTGAGGGAGGAAGAAAGGTTTAGGGCATGCGAAGAAGAAGAAGAGAAGAACGTGTTTTCGTCTTCGCCTTCATCTGTTTGGACTTTTATCTTTTGAATCAGAGTTGATAATTCTTTGGCAATGAGGAGGTTTCTGGAAAGGGGGGTTTCCGTGCGAAAATTAACAAAGAGGGAAGGGAGAGTGGCAGAGAGGGAGGGGTTTGTCGGGCTGCGACATTGGGGGTTTCGATGGGTTTGAGCAAAGGAGATGGGTTTGAGCAAAGAAGAGATGACCCAAATGAGGGGTTTGAGCGAAGGAGGCTCCTATGTGCAGTCCCATATGTTTTTCAAATGGACCGCCTACGTGGCGATTACTTATTGGTGGGCTGTTTTTTATAATAGGACAGACGGACCAGTTCTAAGTTATTCTCTAAGTTTATAGTTCTCTGGAACTTCCAAGTATTGCAGAACATCATACTACATTGAGAGCAATTAAAAGAAAATGACTAATTAAAACCAATGGATAATAAATAATCGAAGCGAATGAATTATGCCACGACCAAAGAAAAATAACAATGATTACCTGCATCTTATCAAAATATGCATGTCGATTCTGTTCAATGTATTGCCAAGCGCCAACATCTGCAAAGTACAAGTGTTGTTATTCTAGCTATAAAACTATGCTAAACCTTGGTTTGTCTCCTTTGAAAAGAAGTATCACTTCCAGCTAGTTGATTTTTTCAAGCGTGATGCAGGTCCATTAAACTCAGCAGAAAGTGTGCAGAGTTTTATAGCTAAATACCATTTATGCACATCCTAAAGGAAGTGTGCTGAAGCACACAGAAGGACTTCACTAAAAGAGTGTCCATGGTGCCAAATGGCAAGTACAATTTGCTCATGCATGTGCATAAGTAGATAACAAAAGCTTGGCTATGATACATAGTTTCTTAAGGATTTTATGGTTTAGATGATCGAAAGCAAGAATTAATGGAGACAACAAAACAATAATTAGTGAAGTGAAAAGGAAAATAATACAATAAAAAGCATCAAAATTCACCAGCAAAACCCATAAAGAGAAGTCCCTTGTCCAATAACTGAAAGGGATGAACTCCAACAACAACAGCATGAAATTCAAAATATTGGAGTGTGACCAAAGGCGATAGGGGAACATGATAATAACATTAGATAACAAAGTAATGTGTGTCGGACAATAACAGCACCGAAAACCTTTTTCTTTTTCTTTTTTGATGATGTGGAACGGTGGGTCCAGAGGGCCCTGGCTTGGGGAGGAGGCATATATGAAGAGAAAAAGGGGGGGCAAATCTGGTGGGAGAGTAAGATGGGAGGAAGGGGGGGGGGGGGGCAAAATCTGGTGGGAGAGTAAGATGGGAGGAATTGAAGTCTAGTAAATCATTTATCTTGCATGTCAATCTAGACAAACTGTCATCATAGAATAAAACCTAATATCAGCTGCTAACAACATAGAAATGGCGAATATCAGGGTAGTAATACTTAGCTCGAACCAATCTAGTTTACAAAGAAGTTGTTTACTAGCACAGATCAACTGGGCACCATATAATAAAATGAAAATTAAGAGCATTTTGAAGATGGCACAGCGCAAGATTGAGAATGAAAAAGTATCAAAGTTACTACCTTTGAAAAGAGATATAGTTGCGGGTGTTACTGTACTGACCCTTGCATCTGGGGGGTCTCCTTTGTTTAAGCTGACTCTACTCCCCAATGCAGGATTGCCATCAATGATGGCAACATTCAAGTGTTTTGTCAATGGCATGCTAGCTGCAAACACACATACAATATGATAATCGTTGAACTTTAAATCAAATTTTGGGAATGAAAATCTCCTCAAACTTTTTGATGATTACAATAAATAGGTACTAATGATGAAAGAGTGTGTTACCCCAATACACAGGAAGTGTACAAGAAATCCACCTAACATCAAAAGGAAGAAGTGCTAGAAATTCCGGAAAATTAGAAATAAAAAGAGCAACACTATCTTGGGCTTTATCGTTAAGGACAAAATACAGATACTTTAGTTCTGAACATCGATTGTTCACAATCCTCAAAACTGCCCTGGTTTCTTTCTCTTCATGAAAACTGAACACATTAAATTGAATAAGAAGACTGCTGCAAGGTACAGTCTGCCTGGTGTTTCTATCTTATTCACAACACAGTACATTATGGTTTGGAGAATGAAGGTAAGTAAATTTAACACACATCATTACCTACCCAAAGAACAAGCTAGAGCCATGCCAACCATGCCTCCTCCAACTATTGCAATGTCATACTGCTGAATGTTATTGGCGAAATCATTTTTCTCCTTGTGCTCCTAATATTTCAAGCAAACTAATTAAATTCAACATTACAATTAATTGACAAAAGTAAAACTCTTTAAACCAATAAGAGCCATGTTAATATATCATTTTTCAACGTAGAACTTGTAATCACTCTACCAATAGTCGTAAGAGATCAAAACTCAAAAACCAACAAGAGCCATGTTAACATAGGATATTAAGTAGTTGGCATGAACAGGGAAAACTATGAGTTCACTCAAGACGAGACAGCACATAAATAAACCTGTAAGTCATATATGGTGAGATTATTACTTGGCTGGATTGGCCACGATAAAAACCAGATACTCTTGCAGCTGCATCAGTGCAGAAATATTCCTGCCGGACTTTTAGCCTGGAGACATTTGCAGCAAGTTTTCTCGCAATCACCCTGTTTGAGTAGATAATATATTAGATGTAAACAAGAGGTAACTGCGATATAAGCAACCATGAAAGAAATCCAGACAAGAGACAATTGAAAATTTAAATCGCCAACAATATCCGTAAGGCTGGCATACAATTACCAAACAAGAAACCCTTCAGACGCGCATCAGTGACCCATGAATAGCAGATAAGATGAAAAGAAAAATAAAAAACTTAGAAAGTTCAAAGCTTTAGGTATTCCAATAAACACAGCGATCGGCATAACAACAATACAGGGACTTGGGTTACGCAAATTAATGCTTCCACAAAAACACAGACGTACAGGAAAATCACAATCACAAATGCGCACAGATAGATGCATGCTTTTCAAATCTTTGAACGCACGAAAGGCAAAGAACAATACAAAGGAAACGGGACCTTCTCAAATCAAAATAGGAGCCAAAAGCAATTCAGTTTCTCTTATAACTGAATGATTTAGTGAAAATCAAAGTGTTTGGTTAGTGCGAAATATAAAATTTGTACCTATTCATTTTTTCCGCCGCGCAAGCTCACTGGCAATTGCGAGTTTAGAGAGAGAGAGAGAGAGAGAGAGAGAGCGATGGGGGCGAGGATAGGTAAGGGTGTGCATGCGACCCGAACAACCGATTGATCCGATTAAGATGACCCGAGCCGACCCTAATTTGTCGGGTTATATTTGAGCGGGCCTCCAGCCCGACTAATAACGGGCTTGTATAAATTGTGTCAACCCATCCGAAAAAAAGCCCGAGGAGAAAGAGCTCGTGGTTCTAATTAGGCCTGCACATTGGCCCGCCCAAGAAAGTTTTGGCCCGACCCGACTTGGCCCATAGGCATGCCCCCAGAGAACAATAACCCGATCCGACCTGAACCATTCGAGTCAAGTAAAACTTCTCCTTGTTCTTGAGGGGGATTCGCAGCACGTATAATTTGTTTCCTCAAGTTCATCAGAAACCAACCAGACGTATAAAACCCTCTTACCCACTTCAAAATCAAAGCAATACGCAATCAATAATGAAACAAAACCCAATGAGAAGTCAGCAACAAGCTGGGTCCCACTCCCTTCCATAGTAAAACAACCTACCCCACAATATTAGAGTTGGCTGGATAGAACACGGGCCAGTACAGGAACTTGGACAAACCCTTCTGCATATTGATGGATACATTGTGTATATCTCCTTCGGCAGCGTCGTCTACTCTACTCAAGCCCAGGTGGACGAAATAGCTCACGGGATCTTGAACTTTGGGGTCTCGTCGTTCTTATGGGTCATGAAGCCTCCACACAAAGACGCTGGCTACGAACTGCTTGTTCCTCGAGAAGGATTCCTTTCTTCCACTGGGACTATGTAGAAGGTTTGCTTTTTATGCCTCCACTTGTATTTGTGTTGGGTAAGACGAAAAGGATGGTAGGAGAAAGTTTTTCCGAGAAATAGGAAGAGGCAGATCTGTTAACACTCAGACTCGAGTCGCTTAATCGTGGGTGAATAAGTGATGTTTGGCTTGTGGCGCTGCTCGCACTTGGCCGGCGACGATGAACGGTGAGGTGGAATGGCAAGGTGGCTAGGGTTTTGAGGAGAAGAGCTTGGACCTCAAAATGAGCCCGTTTGTTTTCAAAGATGAGATGAGATGAGTTGAGATTAAAGTTAAAAAGTTGAATAAAATATTATTAAAATATATTTTTTAATATTATTGTTGTTTTGAGATTTGAAAAAGTTGAATTGTTTATTTTATTTTGTGTAGAGATTTGAAAAAGTTGTAATGATGAGGTGAGATGAGATGAGATGAGATGAGATGTTTTTGGAAAACAAACAAGGCTATAGTTGCTGATCGGTTTCAACCGACATGTGAGTTATCGAACCCGTTAGATGATCTGGACCCGACTATTGTCGGGTGAATCCAATCGGGTCATGCGGGTTGATCGGCCCATCGGACTTCTTGCACAGGCCTAGTTCTAATTCCTGAAGTCACATGCATTATATATTTAGTTCTTCTATGGATAATCGTGTGAAGGAGTCGTGATGCAGTCGTGCGTTGCCACGTCAAAATTAAAAAAAAAAAAAAAAAGGAAGAAAAGAAACTAAGCACGCACAGTTCATTGAGAAAGAACACTGACATCCTTCGTCCAAAGCCTTTGTTCAGAGTATTTTTCAGAATTTTCGTGACAGTTGAAGATTTGTTATTCGAGGATGAAACGAGTTTCTCATTTTAGATTTGGGATGAGTATGTTCGAACTGACACTTGATATCTAATTATATTTTATCTCGCTTCGCTGGTTTCACTGGCATTCATGCTCTCATTTTTTCCTTCAGATGAGATTTCCATGGTAATGGGGTTCTTTGGTTTTTGGAAAACTGTAAATGTAATGGTCTTCAACCTTCATTTTTTTGTTTTTTCTTTCAAATGAGATTTTCCTGGTAGTGGTTTTTTTTTTTTTTTTGGTAAGAAAAACTCTAAAATGAAAAAGAAATTGACTTTCTTCTATCTAAACAAAGTTTCGTTCTGGAAGTTGGCTACCCATTTTTAATTTATCAGTTATTTGAGGTCATATGCATAGGATAACATTATGGCATATTAATGAAGAAATTACCATTACCAAAGGAAGGAAGATTATTTTTGTTTCATTCTCCATCCTTCCACATCCAGACCAGGATTTTGAGAAGCTTTAAAATTGTAGTTCAACAACAAAGTCATATTTGGAGCCGGTTTCTACTACTGAGAAGGGCTTTTTTTTAATTCTGCCCAAACAATAAATATAGCACAGGAACAGAACAAAAGATACCAATAACATAGATCGTTATGAGATGCATGTGAATTGGTAAATCAATTTTTTTTATTTTATTTATCATTATCTTTTTCTTTCTTGGATCCTAATTCTTCCATCAATAGAAAAGTAGAAAAATATTGAAATTGCAATAAAGCTGAGTCGGCAGCTAGAACATGGGATGGATATACTTAAAAATAAAAAAAGAAGATGACAGGCTTCAATGCTAATTAAAAGGTTTGTTTATGTAGTTTCAGCTTTTACCGTTCCTTTTATCTTTTGTGGTATTTAAAGCTTGTAGTCTTACCTCTCTTCAATTTTAATTCCTGTTGTGGAGTTCTATCCGAATTTTAGGTTTTGAGCTTGATCCAAAGGGCATAAAAAAGCGAAGTATTAATTCACTTTAAAAAAGTCATTTTTTTCCACCCTACATTGAGCTCAGTTATGAGTTTAAATGGGTAATGGGACATCAAGATGATCGAATGGGTAACTAATACCTCCCATTTGTAATATGATTTGATTGATACCTCCCATTTTTTTCCTTTCTTCTTTGAAGTAAGACTACATTTAACTGTTTTAATGTTTGTATATCTAGTCTTATTGGGATCATCTAGATAGGGAAAGAGAAAGAACATGTATCTCCTCTAACACCTCCTGTTTCAAATGTATCAACCCAGGTATTGCAATATTGTTTCAAATTTAGTATCTGTGTTGAATTAATGTGTATTCTATGTAGAGCAATCTTAGTGTGACTTTATAATTCTTTTTAAATGTTAGGACATACCAAGACCACTTCATTCAAACTTCACAAACTACATGCACGGTTACTATGGACCACCTGTTAGGGACCTCGGTCAAGTTCCTAAACATTATGATCTCCACGCCTAGGATCTCCTTGAGATGACCGAAAGCCAGATCCTATCTTGCTTGATTCTCGAACAATGATGGTCAAGATTACCACTTTGGTAATGTGAGGTTAGGTGTTTAGGCTTGAATTGGTGTATGAGATGATGGAAATGTTTGATGAAGTGTATGGCTACAATGGTGGAAAGGGGCGCACGACACTAGAGTGGAGTTAGGGTTGGCGCCACTTGGAACTTGGGTTTAGGGTTTAGAAATGGGTGATGGACGGCTAGGGTTTGCAATTAGAGTTTGGAATGTTGGACGGCTAGAGTTGGCGAGTTTGGCTAGTGAGAGTTTTTAGGAAAATTTCCTAAAAACTTGGAAGTCAAAGATGATGGGTATGGCCGTTTATGGGGATTTGATTGGGTCAACTAGGGTTCCTAAATTATAGGAACACTAGTATGGCAAGTGGAGTGGGCGGCTAGGGCAAATCCAAATAAGGCAAGTGGTAGCCGAATAGGATTTTGCACCAAGGGGGAAAGTATGTTTCGGCTAGGGTAAAATGGATGAAGCAAACAATTATGAAAAGTTGACTACCATAGTGTTGGTCGACTTTTAGGGTTTAATGGATTAGGAAGAGCAAAAATATGATGAACACCAAGAACACAATGAATAACACTTAAGAACAAAAGCATAAAAATACTTAAGAACTTGAATGAATAAATGAATAACAATAACAATTCAACTATTGATTCATGAATTGCACAATAGTTGAATAAACCTTATATATTGATAAACACAACTTGGATTCACGAATTGCACCAAGTTGCAAGAACAAAATAAATGAATTACACATATTCAATGAATTGCAAGGTGTAATCCTCTCTTTGGGATTCAAGAATTTCACCCAAAAAGCCCAAGTGTAAAGGTACCCTTAATGATCTCTCAAACAATAATCCTCCATCTAGGGTATTTGTCAAAAGATTCTAAGATAAGTGAATGAAGTCCTATTTATAAGCAATACAATTTAGAAACCCCCAATAGGTTCCTTGAAAATAAATAAATAAATAAAATAAAATAAATAAACATGATAGTGGTATGGACCAAGCTTGGTTGTGACATGCTTGGGCCAATAGTGGGCTAGGTTGGTGCATGGTGGTCTTCGGGTTGGTCCATGGCTAAGTGGTGCGGTATGGCTTGCTGATGGTGAGCCATGTGTGTGCGTTGCATGGCCCAGGCTGGTGGCATAGGCACTAGTTGCATAGCCCAAGCTGGTGGCTTGGGCGTTGAGGCTGCAAGGCATGGGCTGAGCCATGCGCTAGATGGCATGCTTGGTGGGCATGCCACTGGCCTGGCCTGCAAGGCACGGGCTGGAGCGTGAGGCATGAAACTAACCTCGCTGGCAGGCAGCAAGGGGCTGTGTGTGAGCGCATGCTGGCTGGGCTGGCTGTGCAGCGCATAGGCGGGTGCAGGGCCATGAAGCCCATAACCGTGCGCACTGGGGCGCAATGCCGCGTGCGGTGCAGCGTTGCACGCATGAGTGCGCAGCTCATGGGCATGCGCTCACTAACCTCGCTGGCCCGCATGTCGGGCGCCACTTGTGTGCCATCGCAGGGGCCAAGGCATGCATGCATGCTGGGTGCCCCGTGTGTGTCACCCCACGAGCCAAGACATGCTTGTGGGCTAGCCAAGGTGCATGTCCCCACCATGACTAGGACATGTGCGGCATCTCTAGAGGCAACTCGACGTGGGGGTCTAACACCACCGCCACACGTGTGGTTACCGCTTTTTGTGTCATGTCCAGATGCCTAAGTTCCAAGCCACAACCTGGTGGTAATTACGAATATTGTGATTTATGAATGGTTCGTTGTGGTTATTATTTTTTTAATGTTACTTATTGTGGTAACTTGCAGCAAAACTACCCAGACCACGTTGGGCATAGGCCTCCGATGATGCTTACCACTACAGATTTAAGGGAAGTTCAACAACAGCCTAGTTCCTGCTTACTACCTCTAGTGCCTAGCTTAATTCCATGGAGCACCCAGGTAATGTGTTTGACTTGAGGATTATTCCAGTTTAGTTTTTCACTCTGAAGTTATTTGATTGATTTATGTTTATGTTCTTGTTCATTGCAGCCAAATACTCTTTACCCATTTAAATATGTAATTAGCTCTTCGACTGCACTTAACGCTACAAGCTCAAGAGTTTTGGAAGAAATTAACGGGGCCATACCAGATTCTAGGGAAGCTGAAGCGATGTGTAATTCCTCTTTTAAGTACAACTTACCTTTATTACTTTTTCTCTTTTGTTTAATGTTAAACATATATTCTATTATGTACACAGATGCAACTTAGACTAGATGGAACACAACCGGAGAGTGTTGATGGAACACAATTGGAGCGCTTATTAGAAGTGAATATTTTTTATACTTCGAAAATAAAATGTACTCATTATTTTTTGTTTTAGTAAAAACAATTACTGAGATGGTGAGTATTTTAGTCTGATTTTGCAACTGGCTAAAGTGTCAAATTTGCAACAAGCTTGGGGATAAAATGGAGACATTTGTTGCTGTTAGATGCCGAGAAGTTCAAGTATTTGTTGTTGTATGGTTGAAAAAATGTAGTTTATGTTTATTTTGTTCATGAAGATGGGAGAAGGTCAAAGACCGTTCTTTGTTTTGGAGAAGTGAACTATATTAGACTTGGTTCATGTATTGTATTTGGCTTGATTGGTTCGCATTGTTGGTAACTTATATTGCATTCCTGAAAGATTTTTTTTTTTTTTTTATGAACTTGCTGTCAAACTCTGAAACTTTGTAAATAATGGAGTGAAAATAAGGGCTCATAATTAAGCTTTTCCAAAGCTTATTAACAACATCCAGGGAAACCAAATAGGGATTTTCTAGTTTTACACCTACCAGTTCAATAATGACATATCATGAGCAACTTACTAAATACAAGAGTTGATTGATATATCCACAACATACAAACTTTGCTTACATAACATAACAATTACATAAACCAACCACATGGTTCTGAGCAAGTAAATTAGTGATGTTACAAACTTACAAGTACTAGATTTTGTAGTTCTACCTATTGCAAGAGCAGCCATAATTTACAGTTGATTCATATATCCACAGCATACAACAAAGATTACATAACATAATTTATACATAAACCAACCACATGGTTCCTGAAAATGTTTTGTACAAAATCAACCCAATATTCATTTCACTTAGAACATAATTTCTTGACATGATGAAGAGGGCCAATTTAACATGCAGAGCTCTTTGGGGATCTTTTAGATGCAACGCTCGGGCCACATTGAAGGCAGGCTGCAAGGCTAGCTCCATGTCAATGATTGTAGCATGATCAGCCGTCTCGTCCTCTGCTGCCAGCAGTCTTGACTAACACACACAAGAAATATAGAAATATTCAGTTCCTGCTCAAGTCAAAGATCAGGCACCATTTGCTCCAACTCCCAATTCCAGAGAGTAGTTATATTTTTAATCATGGTTTTCTGTAGGCTTGTTCTTTTAATTGAAAAATCTTCCAAAGCCATTACTAGAGCTAGGTGATAATCACAATATTGCTGAGGATTATTATTTTTTTATGAGGATTATAAGGCTATGCCTCAATATATATGCCAAATCAAATTACAAGAGAATCTCTCTCCAATTATTTCAAGGCAAGTGATAAAAGAGGAAACAAAAAAAAGAGTCATTACAGAGATTGCAAGCATGAAAAATGTGCATACCACATAGCAATTGGAACCTGAGAACAGAGTAATTACATGGTTCGTGTAACCCAAAAATCTACCAAAAATCTCATAATTCCAGCAACCCTATAACACCCATGAAGTTCATGAACCTAACAACTAGAAAATCAAGCATCTTGAACAACTAAAATTACATTCAGCAATTTTTTAAGAGATTTTTTATGAGAGATCTAAAAAAAAATAAAACAAATGCTCCATAACATATAGCAGACCTGGAAGAGGTTCCATGCTCTAGGAATAAAACAAAGCCAAAAACAAAGAGAGGAGCAGGTGGTGACGGGAAGGAGTACGTACCGACGAAACAACCAGGTGCTAGTTTGGATGCAGAAAACCCCTTCTGAAGATGAGAACCTTCTCAATATAATGAAGAAATGATCCCTAATTTGAAACGGTGCATTCTGCAATAAAGAGAAACGGTGCGTTTTGGTGTTCTAATTTCCCTCCTTTCGATGTTCAAATTTTCCTTCCCGCTCTGTGTTTCATTCAGTTTCAGCATCCCAACTTAAATGAAACGAGCCGTTTCATTAAACATCCACATCAGACGACTATCCTATGATTGCATAAACCGATTGCATATAGTTTTCCTTATTTATTTTGAAAGACTAAGGGTCAAACCGAAGGGACGATGCTCATGGTCATGGGTAGGTTGAGAAATCATTAAAGTCCAGGGATTCTTCAAAATCTAGTGACGATACAACAATCGTGGCCCTTGATAACTCAACGAACGGCCTAGCACCCTGCATCCATAGAATATAATAGATGGTCAACATTTTACTCAACTCCTTATCAAATTTCTAATCGATTTGAAAATAATGTATGATAGTGAAGCAAGAGCCGGAAAAGGAGAAAGAGGCAGCCAAAGATGATGACAGCAAGGGAGAGAAAAAGGTCGAGGAAGATGGCGGTGATGACAAAGGGGACAAAGGTGGCAGTGATGATCAAGAAGAGAACAAAGAAAAGAAAGGAGGAGACGAGGAATCCAGATCTTCAAATCTTCAGCGATTTCCTACCCATAAAGGTATGCCATGGAAATGCATGCCAACCCACCTAAGATCTTTAGCGATTTCCTCGTGGTGTTGTACAATCAGATAGCCTAATTGGCGAGGTATGGAGGGACGACTCAGATCATCTCTAGGCTCTACGACAAACACAGACACCAAGCGTTGCCAAAGAAACTTCTCGAGGAAGACTCTCTTTAAATGGGTCATACGGGTTCGGCCCGATTGTATTTTGGTCGGGTCGGGCACAAACCCTATTGTGACAGGTCGGGTTCATAGGTGTAAATTTTAACCCCGGATGGACCGGTGGAACCGGTATGATCCAAAATTGGATTTTAAAATGCAAAAACCGGCCGAAACCGATCCGGTTCTATATTTTTTTAGACCGAATCGGACCGGTTCACTATAATATATATTTAAATTAATTTTTTTAATATTATATAATATATATAATAATATAAATTATAATTATATATAAGATATTATATAATTATCACTATGACCATATCTTATTATATAGTATTAATATCACTATTAATACAATATATAGTATTAATAATTTAGTATCAATGTATTATTATATAAGATATAATATATATTACATAATGTATAACATATAGTATTAGTACATTGACATTTTCTAAGTTAGTAACAAATTAGCAATTAACATCATAAATAATTTTCTTTTTATTGTAGATTTTTTGTATAACATTTTGTTTTATAGCAGATTTTTTTATAAAACAGATTTTTTATAGCATAACCTTTTTTACATAGCAAATTCTTTTTATAAAGCAGATTGTTGTAAATTGTAATATATTTTTAATAAAACATATTTTTTTAAAGCAGTTTATGTATATATAGATTTTTTATGACAAATTTACAAATTATTTAAACAAGAAAATCGGACTGAAAATCGATACAACTGGAAGTACCGGTTTAGGAGGGTAACCGGTGCGTTATCAGTTCTGAAAAATACAAAATTGGTGCATATCGGTTCGGTCCTAAATTTTGTCCAAAATTAAATCGGACTGGTTACACCCCTCTGTGTATTTTTGGTTTGAAAGACTAAAGTGGAAGGCCGAACTTTCAAGCTACAGGTTGGAACTTGCCTAATTAAGCTTATATTGGATTCCTGTATAAACCCCAATTAATCTGAGTCCAAAATTCTCTTAGGGCCCGATTGGATACAAGTGTTTTATCTCATTTTATCATTGCAATTTTTTTAAATTCTCATACAAAATATAATAAATAATTCAACTTTTTCAAATATCAAAACAATAATGATATTAAAAAATAATATTCTAACAATATTTTATTCAACTTTCATCTCATCTCAACTCACTATCCAAACTACACCTTAACTTTTTTGTTGGAAATTTAGGACTAAGGTGCTACCCACATTCCTGAACGGGGGCCACCCTGGTCTTGCCCCCCGCTCATATGGGTGGGCGGGGGGAGAGTTTGGCCCCATGGCCGTCCGCCCCCCACCCAAAATCCAATGTCCAAACTACAATTCAAATTACTGCCAAAACCACTGTCTAAAACTAATCGAAAAAGAAAAAAAGAAAACCTAAAATATCCAAAACCAAACTCATAGAGAGAGAGAGTGTGTAAAATATTATATATAAAATGATTTAAACACATAAACTCATTTTATATATTTATCTCTTCCATTTTATGTCCTTAAATTCGAATAAAAGTTTGAGAGAATCTTGCACCATACATCAATAATTGTTAGACTCAAAAGCAAAGTAGCATTGAGAAAAAAGATGCACATCCCTTACTGTTAGTAACAGAGAATAATATCCACAAACACAGAAAAAATTGAGACCATTCTCTCCCTTCTGTTTCAACCATTTTCACCCTCACTAATGAGTGCTGAGGCAAAAGCAAAAAGAAACAACCCCTGGAGGAGGCATGCAACATGATTGTACCTCCTCCCATATCCAACCATCCTTTTCCAACCTAAAAATCAATCATAACCCCACATCCCAAAGAGGCCATTCCACTCTCCCATATGCAGAGCAAACTATAATAATTAGGAGATAACCCTCACATCAACAGCACACAACATTCTATCCCTCTCATGCTTCACCATTTCATTTAATGGATCTGATGCCAATTCAAAACCCCACATAGCTCTTAAGGCTGGCCATGGTATCTTTTAGTCGAAACGGTAGGGATAGGTAAAATCTTCTTGTTTGTACTCTGGCGGCGTCGGCGCAGTACAGGTGCACTGCTTTAGCATGCTATTGCTATGTACCATCAAGGAATTTGGACAAGAGGGGGTGAAGAAAGCAACAGAAACAGCAACAGCAACAGCAACAATGCTAAGAAGCAATCCCCTGCAGACAAGGAAGATGGGGCCATGGAAAGGTTCCATAATCATGAATTACAACTTCAAAATAAGAGCAATGAGAGCAGCAACTGTGGGAGAGGTGGGACTAATGGGCCTCAAGTTGAATGCCCTACTCTCAAGAGTAATCTCAAGAAAAGAACAACAGTGGACGATAATCAACAAAGGATAGAAAAGAGGAAAGTTAGTTGGCTTGATGCTCATGGCAAAGATATTGCTCATGTCCAAGAATTTGAGCCAAGGTAAAACCATCCCCCCCCCCCAATCAAATTTCCTTCCATGATGGACTTCTTTTTCTTGGATGATTGTTGTTTGAAAAATCCTAGGAGAAGCAAAATATCTAGAACAATTTCAGCTGTGTTTTAGTCAGACTTAAAGGCAATTAAGAACACATTAAGTAGAGCAACCCTTTTACCAAATTAATGAATGAAATGTGGGACGATAAGAGAAACTATGTCTTTCAAATTTACAAGCTAATTAGTAGCTGTCCTGATGAAAGAGTCCCCAAGCTTTGCAACCAAAACCCACCTATAGTTCTTCACAACTGGGCATTCAAAGCTTAAGTTACCAGAAATTAATACATCAACTCTGCTATATTTCTCACTCTTTCATATGTTTGTAGTGTCTCAGAAGATGGGGAACTTGGAGGAGTGAGGAACTCTTGTGTGTGTGCTATTCAGTGAATCAAGATGTTCAAAATTTATGATGCCTGCTTCTCCATGATCTATGCCAGTTTTTTAAGAATTTCAACAAACATTTAAGTGTATACTTATATAAATCTCTGGATTTAAACATGTTGTAAGATTCAAACAAATAATATGGTTATTTTAAAAATGATTATCCTTCTCAAAAGCTATATCTATTGCTGGATCGATCATAAGCATCATGAATCTTCAAAAGCTATATCTATTACTCTTAAATTGGATTTTGCCCCCAATTTCCAACTGTTCTCTAGGATATATTTACTTTTTGAACAAACCATCCATATGGCATATATCATATATATATATATATATAAATATATATATATATATATATGTATATACTAGCAGTGCTTCAACGTGCTATGCACGTTTGTCCTGTTTGAAGAAAAAAAAAGTTATTTTGTAAAATATAAACATGTTTTGTCTTTAAAAAAAAAACATAATCATAAGCAAAATATTTTTTTTATCTAGAGATTGAGGAAGTATTTTTTTAATAATGTTGTAAATTTTTTATTTTTTTAAAAATGTTTATGATGATTAAAAAAATACATGAAAAAAAAGAACAGAAAAAATATATATCTCTAAGGTCACTTCATCCACACTCTACATTATTTTTAATTTTTATTATTTTTTTTTATCAAATATTTATTATATGAATAATGAATAAAAATATTAAAAATTTAAAAAAATATCGAGTGTCGAGTGTGATGGAGGTTGTATAACAAAACTCTAAAATAAAAACAGCCAGAAAACCAAGAAAAATTATAATTAATACATATATATATATATATATATATATATATATTTAAAAACAAAAATCTTGGGAGTTGGGAAGATCGACTAACAGCAGGATCAATATGAACCACCCCCTTCAGCCTATCCCTCTTTCGTAGAACCTCCAACTCCGACAATTTCTGTGTAATAGGTTACATCATGGGCTTAAGTAATATACATTGTCATCCTAAGCCCAAATAAAGCCGAGAGCACATCATTATGAATGGGCCCAAACCGAAAGACCACTCGACTAACAACTTATTGCTCACATTTCTTCTTTCCATTTTAATTCCATGCTCTTTCTTTTTATTTCACCCTCAATTTTTTCTCAACTTGAAATTGCTGGCGTAGTTGTTTAATCCATCAAAAATTATGGAATCAACGTGAGTCAAGCAGTAAAATGTAAATACCGTCATATTATATATGAGATCATTCAATTGGTCACCATTATATATGGGGTTATACCCATGTCAGCTCATAGTCACATCAATATTGTTCATTTAGGCTCTGTTTGAATAGTGAGATGAAATGAAATAATTTTAGATAAAAGTTAAAAATTGAATAAAATATTATTAGAATATTATTTTTTAATATTGTTTTGAGGTTTAAAAAAATTGAATTGTTTATTATATTTATTATTTTGTATGGTAATTTGAAAAATTTATAGTAATGAAATGAAATAAAATAAAACCATTTCTATATCTAAACAGGACCTTACTATTGGTTGATGCATGGTTCATTATTGAAATGTATTGTTATTATTATTATTATTCAAAATAGTGAAAATGAGTGGTCGAGACTGGAATATTATTTTATTTTAATAATTCATACAGATTACTAGAAGGTTTTAGATTTAAAACTGAGAGATGTGGATATGTTTGAGTCATGCTACTTGCTGGTATATTTCTTGCTGCCAAAATTGTTAAAAGATATAAATATAAATAATAAAGTATATTTCTTTCCGTCAGTTTAAATTTTTAGAATAAGTGATACTTTCACATAGTATTAGAGTAGAAATCTTAAACTCGAATCATGACTCTACACTCTACCCAATTTAATTAAATATTCCATGCGTTAGATCTACTTATTGAATGAGAGTCTTACTACACGTATTTATTGAATAAGAGTTTTACCTACACGTAAGGGAGAGTATTAAGACATAAATATAAATAATAAAATCTATATCTTTCCATCAACTAGCAAATGACAAAAAATGCTTCTGGATTGGTCTTAGTAGGGGACTTCACCGAAGAGTTAGATTGGGATGCAACAAGTTTTCTTAGGGAATAAGATCAGATGAAAGTTTTTTAAATAGTAGTAAAATAGTTTGTGAATAATAGTGAGATAGTTTAAATTAATGTTTTATGGAGTTTAGGAAAGAAGAGAAAAAAATTAAATAAAAAATATTATAAAGTTAAAATATTGTTATTATATAATTTTTTAATATAATTTTTATTTTGAGATTTTGAAAAATTTTGAATTGTTTTTTATTTTTTATTTGAAAGTTTGAAAAAATTGTAATGATTAATTTGAAAAAATTGTAATAATTATTTTGAAAGTGTTTGTATTTGAGTGATGTTTTGAAAAGAAATGAAATGAAATAGAATGATATGAGATGAAATGAAATCAAAACTATTTTCAAACGTCCACTTAATTTTGGCCAACTATTTTTAATTTTGGTTAAAAACACTCGAGCACTAATAGTGAAATATAATTATATATGTACAATATTTTTAACCAAACAGGCACAAGTTGTTGGCAAAATCTTATTTTGGCCATAGAAAATTGCTCTTCCCGCCTGTATTCATCGCACGTGAGCCACCAATACTCCAAGGAAAAAGAAATCCAAAAACCACGAAGCTCCACAACATAACTCCAGAAAAATCCAAAACTCAATCCAGCAGCCGCGGCCAAGACGAGCCCAAAATCAAACTTCTCCCATCGTCACCATCGAACGCCTTCAGGTAAGCCACGCTGTCGTCGCCTCTCCTTTTGTTTTCTTTTTTCTCTTTCTCGATTCTTTTTTCCTGAAAATTTCTTTCTCTCGTGGTTCTGATTTTGAGTTTTTATTTATTTGACTTGTTCCTTCCATTTTATTGCCGTAAGGTTTAGGAGATTTTTTTAGATTTTCTTGGTTGAAACCATGAGGTTCGGTGTTGATAGGGTTAGATAGAGAAAAGAATCCCCTATTACGTACGGTTCAAGCAAATTTGTGAAAAAGTTTGGTGGGTTCCCAATCACTCTGCTAATAGTTGATGTTGTTGTTGGTGGGTTCCCAATCACTCGAATAAAGTATGAAGGATACGATAAAGTGGAGTGATAATATTGTTGGTGTTTGTATTTTTCCTTTTGCCGTCTTGTCCGATATTAACATTTCTTGTCAATTGTATTTAGAAATTGAGAGAATCAATCAAAGAAAAAAAATTATACTCTTTGTTGGTTGAATGATTGTGTTGCATTTCTTTGGAGTTTGTTGACGAATAACAATCTGGTCTCATTGTAAAACTCTAAACTAGAAAATTACAATGGGAAGAAGCCCCATTGACCTCTACTGGTAAATTCATTGCCATTCTTTCTACTGCACGATCAAGTTTGAGAGATATTCCATCACCATCTCTGTTATGAACTTTGGTTGAATATGCTTCCATGTCACTAGACAACGAGTCTTTGATAGGTCCCAACACAGAAAAATAAGTATGAATATAATTTATTCTCTTCGGGTGAGAATGTACCTCAATTAGAATGCAAAATAATTCTTGCCTTTCATTGATAATCTCGGCTACTTAAATAAGTAAGCCACTTACAAGAATTTCGGAATTGAGGATGAACTGCTAGCTAATTACGTGGGACCCCACTTGCATGTAAAACAGAATAACAGAAAAATAGAACAACGTAAAACAGAGCACGCCCCACGTAAAACAGAGCATTACAACGGAAATAAAAAAACAACGGAAATAAACTACGTAAAACTCGCAGTTTGCAACTGCATGTGACCCAGCGCCATGCGACCCAGTCAAGCGTCCTTCTTCCTTCACGTCCCCTACGTCCACGTTCGATATTTATCCCAGATATTTCGGATTTGGCCTACGGGCCCTTGCTGACTTTCGTGGTTTATCAATACCCCCCCAATACGTGGATCCTTGTCCTCAAGGTCTATGTCTGGAAACATCTCCGACATCTGTTTTGTAGGTTCCCATGTTGCCTCTTCTGCTGGTAGATTTTTCCAATGAACCAAACTTTCTTCTACAAACTGAGCCCCTTGTTTTATCCAGCGGTGATCTAAAATAAACTGAGGTTCCAACACAACGACTCCATCATCAGTGAACGGTGGCAACTCCGTGTTGTGCTATGTGTTGTCGTCATGAGTGTTGTACCGTTTGAGTAGCGAGACATGAAAGACGGGATGGACGCGTGACCCTTCCGGTAATTGCAGCTTATAGGCGACTGATCCGATTTTTTGCAAAATCTTATAAGGGCCATAGAAGCGGTTAGCCAATTTCTGATGGACTCGTTTGAAAATCGTGTGCTGGCGATAGGGGTGTAGTTTTAGAAGCACTAAGTCGTCAACCTCGAACGACACCTCTCTTCTCTTTTGATCTGCGAATTGCTTCATTCGGTTAACCGATCGTGCAAGATTGGACTTGAGTTGTTGCAGTAATTGATCTCGGTTCAGTAACTGTCGATCAACTTCGTGCACTGGTGAGAAGCCTTCGTTGTATGATGGAATGGTGGGTGGCAATCGTCCATATAGTGCTTGGAAAGGAGTCATTCCCGTTGATATATGATACGTGGTGTTGTACCAGTACTCTGCCCAAGGTAAATAGAAACTCCATTTTCGTGGCCACTGGTTTACAAAGCATCTGAGGTATTGTTCCACGCAGCGATTGACGACTTCTGTTTGGCCATCAGTCTGCGGGTGATATGCGGAGCTAAGCTTCAGTTTGGTGCCCGACATTCTGAAGAATTCTTGCCAAAAGTTGCTCACAAAAATGGGATCGCGGTCACTGACGATTGATCTGGGCATTCCGTGTAGCTTTAGAACGCCTTCCACAAATTTTTCTGCAACACCTTTAGCTGTAAATGGATGTGTTAAAGTGAGGAAGTGGGCTGACTTACTGAGCCTGTCAACGACTACCATGATGGTATCCTTGCCTTGCGAAGTTGGTAGTCCTTCAATAAAATCAAGTGTGATGTCGTCCCATACTTGGCATGGAATAGGTAGGGGTTGTAGGAGTCCTGCCGGCGCCAAAGTTTCTGTTTTAATTTTCTGGCATACCTCGCAACATTTAATATACTCTTGGACTGATTTGAGCATCCCTGGCCAATAAAATTGTTGCCCCAATTTTTTGTAAGTGCGCAGAATGCCAGAATGGCCGCCCACCTTGGTGTCATGCATCTCGTGAAGAAGTTTGGTCCGTAAGGTAGGATCAGCTGGAACTACCACCTTGTTCTTGTAACGCAGTAGGCCATTGCGCCACACGTAGTGTTCGTTGGATTGGTTGGTTGCTATACGGCCCTTAGACTGGATATAAGGGTCCTCCCGTGCTGCTTGTTTAATCTCTTCCCATAAATCAACTTGAGAAAAAAATATATTATGGAGGACGGGGCTTCCTTGCTTCCGTGAGAGGGCATCGGCTGCCGAATTTTCACGTCCTGGGCGATATGTTATCTCATAGTCATAGCCCAAAAGTTTGGCTACCCATTTTTGTTGCTCTGGTGTGGTGATGCGTTGCTCTAGAAAATACTTTAGGCTTCTTTGGTCTGTCTGGATATAAAATTTTCTGCCCAGTAGATAGGGACGCCATAGTCGGATTGCCTCCACAATTGCTAACATTTCCTTGGCGTATGTGGACCAAGACTTCTTTGCCACTCCGAGTGCTCGACTCATGAAGGCCACTGGTCTGCCTTGCTGTGCTAATACCGCTCCAATTCCTTCACCCGACGCATCCGTTTCAATAGTGAAATTATCGTTGAAGTTGGGCATTGCAAGTATTGGCGTGGTTGTCATGGCCTGTTTCAGAGCAACAAAAGCAGCTTCTGCTTCCTCATGCCACCCGAATTGGCCCTTCTTAAGGAGATTGGTGAGGGTCCGTGCAACAATGCCATAATTTTTGACAAATTTTCTGTAGTATCCTGTCAACCCTAAAAAACCACGTAACTCGGAAATGTTAGAGGGTCGTGGCCATGCCACCATCGCGGCAATTTTGCTATCATCGACTTTAACTCCTTGATTGGTGACAATATGCCCCAAGTATTCCAATTCTTGTTGTCCGAAGGCACATTTGCTAGCTTTGACAAAGAATTGTTGCTGTTTTAGTATCATCAACGCATGTTTAATATGTAACAAGTGCTTGTCTCAAGTAGGACTATAAACTAATATATCATCGAAGAAAACTAGTATGAATTTTTTAAGGTGAGGACGGAATATTGAGTTCATGATAGCCTGAAAAGTTGATGGTGCATTGCATAGGCCAAAAGGCATAACCAAATATTCGTAATGTCCATTATGAGTGCGGAAAGCGGTTTTTTGAATATCCGGGGGATTCACTCGTACCTGATGGTATCCGGCCCTTAAATCCAGCTTCGTAAAATACGACGCACCATAGAGTTCGTCCAGCATATCATCTACTGTGGGGATGGGGAAGCGATCTTTTATGGTGGCAGCGTTAAGTGCGCGATAGTCTGTGCAGAAATGCCAATTTCCATCCTTCTTTTTCACTAGAAGAACTGGTGATGAGAAGGGACTTGTACTGGGTCGGATGAGGCCTGAGTTTAACATATTTTGAACTTGCTTCTCTATTTCCTCCTTTTGATAGTATGCATACCGATATGGTCTGACATTAACCGGCTCCGTTCCTTCCTTGAGTGTGATGAAATGGTCTATTTCTCTGGCTGGCGGTAAACTTGAGGGTTCTTGAAATAATTCTGAAAATTCTTGTAATATTTCCTGCACCTCAGGATGTATTTCTTCGGTTGATCCCTTAGTATTGACTTGTAAGCAGATGGCAAAAATCGTGTGGCTCTGGTGAGCCTCTTTGGATAGCTCTTTCATTGATGCATCTGTTATGCTTCCTCCGTCTGCTCCTTGCAATCGTCTGGTTTGGTTCTCCCAAAGGAACTCCATGGTCAACTGTTTCCAATTGCACACCACGGATCCTAACATTTCCAGGCATTGGATTCCCAATACTAAATCCAGCCCAATTAAAGGAAGGGAATAGAGAGTTAATGAAAAAACAGTGCCTTGCAAGTCCACCCGTACCTGGTCGAAACGCCCTTGGCACTTTAGTTTGTCGCCATTAGCTATTCGCACGTTGAAAGTTTCGGTTGGCGCTACTGGTAGACGCAACCCGTTAGCCAATCTCTCACTGATGAAGTTGTGGGTTGACCCACTGTCGATTAATACGACGATGTTATGAGAGCCGATTTTAGCAGCTACCCGCATGGTTTTGGGTGCAGTCCACCCTGCTAGCGCATGCAGTGTGATTTCGGGTTCAGGAGGTTCTTCTTGTGTCTCTTCCGTTGGCTGTTCTACGTTCCCATCATCGTCCAATAAATTGCTATTATCCTCGCAATTCTCCAGCATGAGTATCCGTGGGCCTTGGCATTTGTGTCCTGCTGTGAAACGGTCATTACAATTAAAGCATAAGTTTTGAGCTCGTCTCCTCTGCATTTCGTCCCATGTAAGCCGTCGCACAGGAGCGGTAGGGCCTGGTGGTGCTGCCCGATTAGTAGGTGGAAGAGCTAAGGGAGCTCGTGTTGTTGGTGCAGGTCTTATAAATCTCCTTTGTCTCGCCAATTGATCATCCTTCATTCTTGCTAAACTAATGGCTTCTTTGAGTGTTTGAGGCTTAAACATCCGTATACCATCCGAGATGTCCATTTTTAAACCTCCCATAAACGTACCTACGAGAGCTCTTTGCGTCCATCCGTGAACTCGATTGCCCAAGCGCTCGAATTCCCGCTGATAATCCCGCAAAGAACCAACCTGCCTTATTCTTGAAAGTGCTTCATCAAAATCTTCACATTCTGACTGCCCAAAGCGAGCCCAGAGTTCGTCTTCAAAGTTTGCCCATGAGAGAGCGCGACCTTCTTCTCGGAGTGTCCTGCGGATCCATTGCCACCATTGGTTAGCCTCTCCTTCCAAGTGATAAGAGGCCAAAGAAACTCTTTGGGCTTCCGAAGTATTCTGAAACTCAAAAAATTGATTCACACGATTGAACCATTCCGTCGGATCATCTCCTGAAAATCTAGGAAATTCTAATTTTGCCGTTTTGGAAGATACCACAAGTCGTCCTCCATTGTGACCTTCACGGTTTTGATTACCTTGGTTTGGAGGTTCTTGGTCGGCAAGGAGCACATCAGAGAGACGGTTAAGAGTCTCTTCAACATGTCGCAGTCGATCCGCCATGCCCAGCTCCATCCGGTGTAGCCCCTCTTGAACTTCACCGAGTCCAGCCTCCAGATGTTCAATTCTCTCTTTATTGGTTCCCATAGTAACCTGGCTCTGAGGCCAATGATAGGTCCTAACACAGAAAAATAAGTATGAATATAATTTATTCTCTTCGGGTGAGAATGTACCTCAATTAGAATGCAAAATAATTCTTGCCTTTCATTGATAATCTCGGCTACTTAAATAAGTAAGCTACTTACAAGAATTTCGGAATTGAGGATGAACTGCTAGCTAATTACGTGGGACCCCACTTGCATGTAAAACAGAATAACAGAAAAACAGAACAACGTAAAACAGAGCACGCCCCACGTAAAACAGAGCATTACAACGGAAATAAAAAACAACGGAAATAAACTACGTAAAACTCGCAGTTTGCAACTACATGTGACCCAGCGCCATGCGACCCAGTCAAGCGTCCTTCTTCCTTCTTCACGTCCCCTACGTCCACATTCGATATTTATCCTAGATATTTCGGATTTGGCCTACGGGCCCTTGCTGACTTTCGTGGTTTATCAGTCTTCAACAGAAATGACAACTTCTACTTGATCCAGAAGTTCAAGCAATGCCTAAGAAAAGATGCATACAAATAGATATCAAATGGAAATTTACATCTTACTTTGGTTTATTATGGTTACCTCATAAGTTCCTGAAACAATATTGAGATGACTTCCACCTTTTTGGTAACTAGATTTTACTTTGTGTTAGTACATTTAATAGCTATATAATTATCAGGTCTTCTTTGTGAGTACAATATACATTTGAATCTTCTAGGACTAACGACATTTGGCATTTGGCTTTACTGTATGTGAATGTTTGCATAGACTAACTCAAATCTTAATGAGCATTCTTGTAAATATTTTTCCACCTTTCCTAGATCTAGTGTGGGTTATGTCGAACATCGTGGTGGCAACGATGGCGTGTTGGACAAACATCAGAGGTATACAGTAGATCAAAGCGGTTTAGAAGATGATCTTTATATGCATCATGTGGTATTTGTGGCAAGAGTGAAACGAGCAGACATTCAAGGATAAGGAGAGATCAGTGGAGGAGTTAAAAATTTTATTCTTTATAACTCTTTGTACTTGGGCTATTGTTGTGGACTTTAATGGCATGGACTCACTTGATTTCCTTGCTTCTAATGCGCCTACCTAACTAGGGTATAGGAGTTTTGTAATTGGCATTGTGCCCTTTCTTTTGTTAATAAAAGTTGTTTATATATATATATATATATATATATCTTCCACCTTTAGAGTTCAGACCGTTCATTTAGTTCAACTAAAATCCTCACATCTCTAATAAGAATGGATCCATCAACTCACCGTGATGCCTATTTCACAAATATTCTAAATAACAATGACTTTTTGATGGGTGTCACAAATTAGATTAATGAACAACAACTCCCTCCACCCTGAGTTGAGATTATTGAGGCTGAACCTAGTGGACGAAAATCACAACGAGGTAATAATTTTAGTAACGAGAAAGATTTTAGCCGTTGGAAAAAATAAGGTTGAAAAAATATCCGTTGAAAAAATATGACCGTTGAAAAAACATATCAGTTGGAAGAATATGACCGTTATAAAAAAAGAAAAAAACCATTAGAAAATTATATCCGTTGGAATAATATGAACGTTAAAAAATTAATGTGTACTTTTTTAATAACGAATAAGTATTCAAATCACAATTAGAATTAAAATAAATGAAAATGTCAAAATCAAAATTTTAATATAATAGTGATAGATTTAGAGAATTTGTTATTTGATGTTGTTGAAAAGTGACTAACTAAATTTATAAAAGTGAATTTTCTAATCAAATTTTGGCCAAAGATAGTTAAAATTTAGCTAGTTTGCTTAAAAAACATTTATATCAAACTAGCTAAATCTACAGTAATTTTGTCAATCATGTACTTGGCTAGCTAAATCTTGCCAGCCCAAATTGCTAACCAAATTATTTTTTAGCCATAAAATAATCTATTCTATGTGACAACCACTGCTGCTTTTGGAAACAGCACATGACTATCGCCTGCACCTTTGAATCTTTCATCCATTAAATACTCTCTATTGACAACTTTTATATTTGTAATCTTTGAAGCTTCTAGATCAATCATTATATATAGTATTGACAATTAAATGGTTTGTGTATTGTTCTAATGGTTGCTTCTATGTATTTGAATAGCAAGTTTTATTGAAAAGTCTCTAGCTGGATAGTATTGGAGACCACATAAACAAATATTTCCCCTCCTTAAATGTTTGCACTTTGTTCTGGGCTTCCTTTTCAATTTCTTTCTTTCGAAATTATGTCCATGTTTTTCAATATGCATCTTATTTTGACTGTTGGAAAAATATGACCGTTAGAAGAATATAATCGTTGTAAAAGAAAATTGTTAAAAAGTTATATCCGTTGGAATAATATAAACGTAAGAGAATTAATGTGTATTTTTTAATAACGAATAAATATTCTAATTTCCATTACAATTAAAATAAATGAAAATACCAAAATTAATATTTTAATAAAATAATTATAGATCTAGAGAATTTGTTATTTGATGTTGAAAAGTGGCTAACTAAATTTAAAAAGATGAATTTCTTTGTCAAAATTTGATTAAAGAATGGCTAAGCTACTAGTGCTCTAAGATGTAGTTAATTTCATCTTGTGCATTCTTTCATTAAATGCGGGTCTTGTTAGGTGTTCCATTTTGCTTCGGCTTCTCTATCAACGCTATTGTGCTAGTCCACACCTATTCACCTACTGGCTTGCCCAATTTTCATCATTCTATCTCCTAGATATGCCACTTTTGTCGATTGCGACCCTGCCTTACTTAGGGTACGTTTAAATATTAAGAGTATATCAGATCATTTGTGAATAGTAGTTGTTACCGTCATATTTTATACGCTTGAACAAGATTCTAGTAACTCGGGCCAAGATCTTCACCTGCAAACACAAGAAAGAATGTGGGTTAGGGGTGGTTCGAGAAACCTCTGATGTTAAAATTAGTCTCATGTGTTTAAATTCTTGTCTTTCTAATCATAGAGTTTAGAAAGAGTTTTTTGTACTTGGGATTTACCTTTTCTACGAAGTTACGGGGGAACATTTTGTTCCCTGTGTCAGGGTTAAGCTGTCCAACACACATCTATCTTAGTCTGGATATTTAATGCGATGTGATGTTCTGAGGCGGAGTTTTCAATGCGGCATGACTCTTGAGATTGTGCTTAATACGGCGTGGCTTCTAGGGCATGTCTCGACAGTGGGTGAATGACGCGGTCACTTCTGGTCTCCTCCCTCAGAGAATGGAAGGTCATTCACATCCTTTGTTTACTTGCTGATGTGAGTCCTTTAATGCTAGGTACAACATGAGAATGATAGGTACAACATGAGATGTCAAAATTGGCATGTCCCATTTATTCCCCTTTATTTAGCTTCTTGTGCTATGCATCCTCCTTCCTCTTATACAACCTTGAGGGCTAGACCCCTTTAGCAACTCTAGGGCCTTGGAAGGGTGAGACCCGAGCTGGAACGGGCCCAGTATAGCGCCCAGGCCCAATTAGGATGGGCTTGGTGAAAAATATTCCTTCAAGAAATAATTTAAGAATAATAATAAAATAATAGTGAGTAATTTGTAAATAATAATTAGATATTTATAAATAATAATGAAGTAGTCTGAGATAGTTTAAGCTCCTAAACACATAGCATTAATCATTTTGTCATTCATTTCCTACCGTATCTTACTTGCCTTGATGTTTCCTTACATGCATGACAATTCTGTCATTCCTTGCCAACCTTATGTCGGCCTTGGTGCTTAATACTCAAAGTATCCTGCCTCGTATCTCTGGGCATTGTTACTCGAGAGTGCTGTGGATTGTTTGGAAATAATTTTCATCCCATTTTATCTAATTTTTTTTCAAACATCACTTAAACATAAATACTTTCAAAATAATCATTACAACTTTTCTAAACTTTTAAATAAAGCACAAAAAATATTTATCTTTTTTAAATTTTAAAATAAAAATAATATTTTAATTTTATAATATTTTTTATTCACATTTTTCTTTTTCTTTTCTTAAAATCTAATCAATATTTATTTGTTTGGAAATAATTTTCATCCCATTTTATCTAATTTTTTTTCAAACATCACTTAAACATAAATACTTTCAAAATAATCATTACAACTTTTCTAAACTTTTAAATAAAGCACAAAAAATATTTATCTTTTTTAAATTTTAAAATAAAAATAATATTTTAATTTTATAATATTTTTTATTCACATTTTTCTTTTTCTTTTCTTAAAATCTAATCAATATTTATTTCAAATTATCTCAATACTAGTCACAAAATTTTCATTTTAATTGATTTTCCAAACATCCATTAGACTTGCTTGACACCGTTGACACTTAAGACATTAATATGTTTACTCATCCATCATGAAAAGAAACTAGACCGCTTACAAACCAGACCGAACCGGTGAATTTGGTTCGATCCGATCCGGTTCAACTGATTTTTCAATTTTTTTATACATTCCTAGTTGGAGCAAACAAAAAATGTAAGATCATATGTTTTCTGCTACAAAGCTTAAATGATAATACTAACATAAAATCTTGACCGTAAAGTTTAATAAGGAGAACCTTTCTTATTATCTATTTAATTTGAATTGAAACTCTATGTACTATTTTTTATGGTTTCTATTTGCCTAAAGATGGTGTTATCGTCTAGAATGTTTTGTTAACTAAACATAATAAATATTGTTAAATAAGAATATTTTTATAAAATAAAATTATTTTATAAAATATTTAATAAAAATATCTTTTATTTTAAAATATTATTATTTAAAATATAGGAAATCTTCACACCGGTCAATCTGCTGAAGCTCAAATAACAACCCTTCAATGACATTTTACCACGTAGCCCCTCCATTTTTCATTCCATATGTCTACAAGTGATAACAAGAATCCATTCCATGAAAAATCCCCTCCATGAAAAGAAAACTCTTCCTCCTCTCCGTCTTCCTCCGAAGCCTCCTCCTTTCTAATCTGCTCACCTTCTCCGACATGGTCTCTACGGCCACCTTCTTCGGCGTAGTTATATTCAGTGGTTTACATGGATTTGAAAGTATTTGTATACATCACAAAGACCCCCAAATCAGTGCAAAAATCAATTCAAAAATAGCATTTGAGAACTTAATCCAGATCCTCCATGACCTACCTTTCCTTTGCCCTTATTCTTCATGTGGGTGCCTCCGATTTTGAATTTTCGTACTATTTATTGTTGATTTTTGGTTATTAGGAGGATTTCTTTCATTCCGTTTGTTGAAATTTGGTAACTGGGTTTGTGTAATTATTTGGGGACTTTGAGGTCTATCAATGAGAGCTTTGAAAGAGGGACACTTCGATGTAGAGCTTGAGAATGAAATGAAACTGGGTTGCATTGAGCTGGGATTTGAAGCAAGATCGGATACCATAGACATTGAGGATGGGAGAGAGGAGAGGGCGTTAAGGGTCATGGGATTTGGGATAGAGGGGTTTGGGGTAGGGGTGTCAAATCGTGTTAACGGGTCGTGTTCGTGTCGTGTCAAGACATGTATATTATACTATATAGGTCAACCCTAACCCGACCCATTAAACTTATCGTGTCAAAATCTCAAATCCTAACACGACCCAATAACATAAAGGGTCGTGTCGTGTCAACTCGTTTTGACCTATTTATGTAAATGGATTGAAATAAATCCAAAATTAACCTTTTTAATCTAGTTAAGTTTAGCATAATTTTATATAAATGTTAAAATCATAATATCTATAAAAAAAAATATAAAACCAACTACAAATCCAAAATTACAATCTAAACAATAAAAATATCGAAATTAAAATCTCAACAATTTCATTTTTTAGATATAAGGGTATAATTGTAATTTTAACTTTCTTAACGAGTTATAACGGGTAATAACAGGTTGACCCGTTATCAACCCGTTAAGCTATCGTGTTTTAACGGGTCAATCCGTTTTGACCTGAACCCGTTAAGGGTAAATCCTAACCCGCTTTTATTGTGTCGTGTTCGTGTTGGGTTAATGGGTCGTGTCACATATTGACACCCCTAATTTGGGGATCGATGGGAGAGAGGAGAGAGAGAAGACGAGGTCAGGGATCGGTGGGAGTTCAAGTTCGAAGTGCTCCATGATCTTTTCAGATGGATGAGATCAAACGTTACGTGTTTTGTTTGAAATCTCTTACGTGTCTTATTTTGACTGGAGGCTGTTAAACTCACAATTTCAACCCAACCGTTCTGAAGGGTGCCCCTATAAAATATTAAAAAAAGCTAAGTATTTAACATTTTAAAAAATAAAGATGCGGTGGGGATGATTAGACCATGGATCCCACATACAAGACAATGATTGTTACAAGTTGAAGGAAAAAAACCTGACAAACTGACAACTCAAAATTCAAACTAGTGCCTTGTCAATCGTTCCATCAAATTAAGGAAACACGACACATATGCAACCATAGGAGCAAGAGCAATCCTAGCGAGTAGACAAAGAGGGTGTTTAAGTAATTTTACTATCATTTTGTTTAAATGTAAAAAATATCTCACTTCATTTTAGGGAAAATATCTTTCACTTCACATCATCTTCCTTCCCCTCTCATTCTTATATCTCTTACAGACCAGAAGACAGGTTCAGAGTAAAACTCCAATGACGTCGGTCACTTTCCTAGCTCCATCCGGCACAGTCGACGTCATCTTCTCCTCCACTGGCTGCCGACCATGTAATAATCGAACTGTTCTCAAGAATTTCAATCGTTATTTTCTCAAAAGGTTACAAATATTAACCCAACAGAAAAGGAAAAACCTCAAGTAATACAATGTATTATAATGCTCATGAATTCCACTCCACATCGTAATTTTCTCAAGTGGGTAAAAATGTTTGCCAACAAAAAGTGAAAACCTCAAGACATATCATAACTTTCCACCATAACGATCAGAAGAAAGAACAAAAGAACACATTATCACAATCAAAAGACTACAAAATCACAGTCAATCAAAACCCAAAAGAAAGGAAAAAGAAAATTTGCAAAAGGCGTGTTATAACTTTGCACATATTTAAACTAAAAGTGAAAAAATAATATACAAAACAAACAAAAGAGGTAAAAGAAGGAAAGAGAGACCCTAGAGCAAGGAAAGACAACCATGATAGTGGAGGCTTTGGAAATCATCTGCATAGAGAATAGAGATAGAGAGATAGAATGTGCGTATGCGTGAGTGCATTGGCACTTTTTGTAGTTGACACTCAACACGTGAGATGGATTAGCTTTGTTTATGAGATGAATGAAATGCTTCGTTTCATTTAAGATGAAATGAACCGTTTCATTTCGTGCCACGAAGGCCCGTATCTAGAATAATTCAATGATATAAGAAAAATTATACTGAAATTTATTTATAATTAAGTATAAAAAGATTATTATTTTATTTATTTTGATCTGTTGCAATTATAAAAATTTTAATATGTAGTAGTAATTAAATTGTAATATAATTAGTAGTGTATTTTTTTTTTCTAAGTTGGCATTTCATAAATAAACTAAATGATTACAAGATAGGGTGGAAGTCCCCAACAATCATCCCAAAACAAGCAAGTGCAATGCAGGAGAAATAAAAAAGAGGGATCTGGAGCCAAAAATTTGACTTCCACCCATTTCCCACTAAGGGAAAGCCATTTGAAGCGGTTTTTGCATAGTCTGTTTTAAACAAACTATAAAACTATGACTAAAAGCCGCAATTAATTGTTATGTGATGCATTTTGTTGGTTTGGACTAGCTAAAGAAAACTTTCACGACCACTTTATCTTGTTCTTGGTTAGGAAAAGCAAGAATATAAAGAAGTAGTAACCGGAAGACGTGTCAATATGCTGGAATAGAACCGTCATTGGTGGTAGAGGCACGTGTAGCACACACGCCATTCTTGGAAAGAAGGTAAAAGTTGGATCTAAGATATTCGAAGCTGCTAACCCCGATGGTGTCACGCGTGACGGCAACAGACTCCCCGTGGCGCGACGATGCGTAAGGCTCACTTGCACTGTGAGCCACATGTGAGATGCACGCGCCGTTCGTTTGGTCAGTTTTCTTCTGGCACCCGATGGATTGGTGGCTGGAGAATCTGATGGTGGGATGTGTGGCGGTCGTAAGAGGCCGGTAAACATCTCTTGGTGCTATAGACAAAAAAAAAACCGATGTACTTTTTGCCAGACAGGAGGGAGGGAGGAGTTGAAGCTCCACCCCCCTCTGGGTGGAGAAGCAGGGATGGCTAGGTCTTTGGTAGAGAGAGAAAAAAAACTCCTCTTGAGAGGGAAAACTAGTGGTGTATCATTATTGACCAGCATAGACTCTTCCCATGTGACAAAGAAAAGTTAAAAGCCTCCATTGTAACATGTATATTGTCAAAGTGAATTTACGCCTCTAAAACCATATTTGTAAGTCGTAGTGCTGAACCATGAGCCAACTATGTTATAGGATCCCTCCATCACCACTGTCTATGGACCATTTGACTACCGATGAACACCAAGTAAGGAGGAAGAGGCTGGGTACTTAGGGAAAAGCAACATAAAATCTTATGATTTGGACTTTAGAATTGTCTCATTTAATAAACAATCATGATGGTATAGGTGTTGCATACTCTTTTTAAGAAAACGAGCAGAGTCTATTATTAAAATTTAATTTTTTTCATGTAAATTTTATATTTACTCAATTTTTAAAAATAAATACACTGGACTTGGTTAAAAGAAAAGCTTGAAGAGCTTAACCAGAGAAATTATTCTCTTGCTTTTTTTCTCTCTAGAAGAAAGTTGAGGTGAAGTGGGGTCCCTTCATCAAAGTACCTTCATTCCAGGGAGGTTAATTTCAGACAACATTTTGGTAGCATACGAGGTGTTGCACTCTATGAAAATGAGAAAAAAAGGTAAAGTGGGGAGTATGGCCATTAAGCTTGATATGTCAAAAGCTTATGATAGAATTGAGTAGTCTTATCTGAGAGCAGTTAGAGGCATAAATGAGAGAGCATGAAAAAAGATCAACAATTGAAAGAATTCTTTTTTGTTTGCTGCAGCGAAAGAGATACTCATTAAAGCTATTCTTCAAGTTGTGCCTACTTACACAATGAGTGTATTTCAGCTTCCCAAGCAACCGTGTAAAGAACTCAATGTTATGCTGATTGAGCTGAATTATTGCATATTTTATACATTTAGAACCAATATATTTTATTTATTTTATTACATTATTATTGGTTTTAGATGAAAAAATGGTTAAGATGAATAAATCCGAGTTGTGATTTAAATTGGTTAATAGCATGATTTATGCTTAATTTTATAACTTGTGATTTAATTGGACAATGTTCATTCACATGCACAACATATTTTAGATATTCTATTATTCTTATTTTATTTTATTTCTAATTTCTATTATTTTATTTCTAATTTCAAATTCAAAGGACTTTCAAGTGGGCAAGACGTTGAAACAGCATAAGAACTTTCAACGAGTGTAGGACTCTTCAAATAAGGAAAATAATGGGGTTTAAGAGTAATTCAGATCAGAGTCCAAAATGCATTAGGAGACAGAATAGACATACTTTAATATTTTAATCATAACTTTCCTCTCAAATATCGGATTAATACGATTCTTGATACGTTGGAAAGCTATCTTAAAGGGCTACAAAGTTGTCTCTAATAAGGATTTCCAAATTTGAACTCTTGAAGCGCGTACATGGCTGTCAAGTTGAGTCCTAAAATTTAAGCGATTTTGTGTATGAGAATATGAAGACATTAGGATTTCTTTCCTACCCTATTTAAGCATATCATTAGCACAAAATTGGAGACTTTGGCAGAGCAGCGCCGCACATTTGATGAACTCTTCCAGGGACCAATTGTTGCTCCAGCCGCTTCCTCCATTGCCTACCACCTCCATCTCCATTCATTTGACTTGCTCCTTTCAATCTCTACTATTTATTTAATTTTAGTTTAAAGTTTGTGATGTATTTTTTAGATATTTGGCTTAGACTTTTAGAAATTTTATTTGCTGTTTATTTATTTCGTGTTATTTATTTTTCTCGCTTATTTAAGCTTTCATTTAACAGTGATTACAATTGCTATGAATTAATTTTAAGAATTTCTTATTTGAATACAAGGATGAACCCTATAATCTTGATTTTAGGACTTTTCAATTTTCAGTTCATATTTTGTCAATTACTTTATAATTTAGTTTAATTCTTAGATTAATTTTATTAATCTCTTAGTTTTATTGCATATTAGATTGATTAAAGTTTAATTAGGTTCTATTTTATTATTTAATTTTCAGATTAATTAAAATTGTTTAGTTTGCTTGATTTTCTTTATTGTTAATTATTTGTTAGTTTTTTTTACATTTCATTTCGACACTCAAAAATTAAAAAATATGAATCTAGTTAATGACTAGTGCCTTTTTCATTCTTGTTGCACTCTTCCATCCATTGTACATACCATCATTTTTATTTTCTTTTTGTGAATATTTTCACCATTTTAAACGAGTTTGATTTTAAGTAACTTTTCCTGAGAAGACGATCTAGGAATTTATTCCTAATTATTACACAACATCCTCTTGCACTTGTCATAGCCTTTGTGCTACTCATTTTTGAGTGAGTCAAGTTTTTGGCGCTGCTGCCGGGGATTAGTTGCTTGATGTAAATTTAGACTCGTTATTTTTTTATTTTTTTTTATCTCAAATGTTTCTTTCACTATCTTATCTCTGATTACAAATTTTATTTGTAACCTACTACTCAGTCACTTGAACCTTACTTATACAATTTGGATTGATGTTTCATGTTATGGATGAGGGACAATTCAAATAGGCTGGTTAGAGTTATATCGAGCACTGAGAGTAGTATACACAGTCCAGAGATAGATAACTCTTCTATTTTTTCTACAGATGAGGACATTGAGATTGAACAAACTAAGGCTACACCTGCACCACGCACTCTTAGGGATTATTTGCAGCCCACTCGCACCACTACACCATCATGCATTATTTTACCTGACGATGCACCTAATTTTTCTATTAAGCATGGCATGATGTCAGTGATATCTCAGTTTCACAGGATGGATTCTGAGAGTCCTTATCAACACTTGACAAATTTTGAGTTGGCCTGCACTACTTTTATCAATAGAGCCACTACTGATGAATTTATTAGACTTCGTTTATTTCCTTTCTCTTTAAAGGATAAAGAGGAGATTTGGTTTAATTCTTTGATGCCTAATTCTATCTCTAGTTAGTCTGATATGCAGCGTGAGTTCTTACAAACAAATTTTCCTTTTCAGAGAACTCAATTTTTACAAAAGCAGATCAACCAGTTCCATCAGAAATCTGACGAGACCTTTCAGGCCAGCTGGGAAAGGTTTAAGGATTTTGTGAATATCTGTCCACATCACGGTTTTGAATCCTGGAGGTTGGTGATTTATTTTTACACTAGTCTCACTCCACAATGCAAGCAGTTTGTTCAGACTATGTGCAATGGAGAATTCTTTAGCAAGTAACCTGATGAAGCATTGCCATTTTTTTACTATCTTGCTGAGAGCGCACAACAATGGAACACTCGCACTGATCGAGTTTCATCGACAGCACAGCTACTGAGAGCTATTGCTGGTGGGGGCATATATGAGCTTAAGGAGGACACTGGCGTTCAAGCCCGAATAGCTGCATTGACTAGAAGATTAGAGGTCATGGAGATGAAAAAGATGAAGGTCGTGAAAAACAGTAGATGCATGCTCTATATGCGTTGATTCGAACCACAAGACCGAAGATTGCCCGATTATGCCAGTATTTCAAGAAAGTGGCTCTGAGCAGATGCAATTAGCGAACTGGGTAAATAGAGCACAGAATCAGCCTTTTTCCAATACATATAATCCGGGGTGGAGGAATCACCCAAATTTCTCATGGAGGAATGATCAGCCTGGCCGGTCTTCACCACCTTCTCAGCAGCCATTTCATCACGCTGCTCTTCAGCACCAGTATCAGCCACATCAGAGTTCTCAGAGCTATCCTTTTGTAGCACCTCCAGGATTTCAACCTCATGTAGCTGCACAGAATTCTCAGCTTCAATCATCTGCGAAGAAGTTTCTAAATGACAGTATAGCACAAATGACCAATACACTTCAGCAATTTATACAGATTCAAGACACCACAAACAATCAGAATACTCAGGCCATAAATGACTTGCATAGCACCATCAATAAAATAAACACAACATTGAGCACTCAAGAGAAAGGAAAATTTCAAACACAGCCTTAGCCTAATTCTCAAGTATACCAGCAACAACAGCAGCAAGTGGATAATGTCTCAGGGGAGGTTTTTGAGACAGCGAATGCCATTCTTACTTTGAGAAGTGGAAAGGAAGTTCCCCAACCAGAGATGACCATTGACAGACAGGTAGTTGCTCCTACACCTGAAGATGTAACAGAGACTGATGAAGTTGAAAAAGAACCAGAGGTAGTGAGACTAGAGCTGAAGAAGCCTGTGAGTGCAGATGCTGAAACTAGTAGGGGGTACCAACCTGTAGTTTCCTATCGTCAGAGATTGACAGCTAGCCAAAAGAACAAATACCACACTGAGATTCAGGAGATTTTCAAGCAAGTAAAGATTAATATTCCACTCTTGGATGTCATACAACAAGTTCCTTCATATGAAAAATTTCTAAAGCACTTGTGCACAGTGAAGAGGAAGCTAAATGTAAAGAAGAAAGCTTTCCTAACGGAGCAAGTCAGCGCATTGATATTGAGCGAGACTCCTCAGAAGTTTGGAGATCCCGGCTCTCCCCACATTTTCATTATGATTGGTGAGTCACGCATTGGGAGAGCTCTACTTGATTTGGGGAGTAGTGTGAACTTGCTACCGTTCTCAGTGTTTGAGCAGTTGGGATTATGTGAGCTAAAAAAGACCTCCATCAAGCTACAGTTAGCTGACAGATCAGTCAAGGTGCCGAGGGGTATTGTTGAGACTGTGCTGGTCCAAGTGGACAAATTTTACTACCCGGTAGATTTTGTAGTTCTTGATATGCAGCAGCCAGCCACTACTATTTACCAGGCGCCTATCATCCTTGGGCACCCATTCCTTGCTACCTCCAATGCACTGATAAATTGTCGAAGTGGAGTGCTGAAACTCACATTCAGAAATATGACATTGGAAATAAATGTGTTCAATACTTGCAAGATGTCTGGTGATTGCGACGAGTCAGGGGTGCATGCTGTTGAAGTGATTTCAGAGATTGAAGAAATAAAGAGAGAGGCCTACGATAATTCTCGCTTGGCGAAGGTGCGAATGAAGGCCTTGCATGACAAGAAAATCTATGACAAACATCTTATCCCTGATCAGAAAGTGCTCATTTACAATTCAAGACGACATCTTTTTCCTAGGAAGCCGAAATCTCGATGGAAGGGGCTGTACATTGTAAAGAAGGTTTATCCTCACGAGGCGGTAGACATTGTCAATCTGAAGAATGGAAATAGCTTAATTGTCAATGGACAACGTCTAAAGCCATTTCTGAAGGTCTTTGCCCCTATTAGCCAAGTAAGGGTGGAGGATTCTTCAGAATGAGACTAGTATAGCTACTAAGATTTTAAGAGAGAAATACTTCAAAAACAAGTCACTGCTTGAAGCAAGTCTGGGTCATAAACCTTCCTTTATGTGGAGGAGTGTGTAGAATGCAGTGAGTTTGCTTAGGGAGGGTTTGAAATGGAAGGTGGAGAATGGGGAAAAAAATCAAAATTTAGGGAAATATATGGCTTTCAACTCTTTCATCCTTCTCTATGCAATCTCCCAATAAAGATGCTAGAGTTTGTGAGTTGATGCAAGGCAGAGGGGAGTGGAATGTCCCTCTGATTCGAAGTATCTTTAGCAAGGAAGAGGCTTACTAGATTTGCAGCATTCCTTTAAGCAGTATGGAGGTGGAGGACAAATTGGTATGAGGGCCTTCTAAGAAAAGTTTTTTTTTTTCTATGACAGGAGTGCGTACCATTTAGAAATGGGAAGGAAGCATGCTATTAAATTAGGTGAAAACTCTAGGCATGAGGAGAGGGTCAAAGGCTAGGACATCATATGGAAGATTAATGTTCCAAGAAAGGTTAAGCTTTTTCTTTGGAAGGCTGAAATTGACTTCGTTGCTGCAAAAAAAAAAAAATCTGTTTTTGAAGAAAATAATAGACAACCTTCTCTGTCCCATTTGTAAACGAGATGGGGAGATGATTATTCATGTGCTTTGGCAATGCCTTGCAAGTGGTGATGTGTGGTCAGAATCATTAAGTGTTATGCAGAAGATGAATAGTGAAGAACATGATCTGCTAGCCTTGTGGGAAAAACTTACAGTTAAGCTCAATGAATAAGAATTACAGGAGGTTGCTGTGGTGATGAGGGGCCTTTGGGTGAGAAGAAACGAGAGTATCTTTGAAGATAAATTTAAGTCTCCAAGCCAAGTCATCAGAATTGCCAATAATGACTTGACATAATACAAGCAATCTCTACAGATGGACAAGGCAATATTGAGGAGTAATGAAGAGAGTTGTAGCAAAAACTTGAGGTGGGAAAAGTCAAGAACAGGTTTTGTCAAAGCCAATTGGGATGCATCAGTAAACAAAAAGGAAAGGAAGGTGGGCATAGGGGTAGTAATCCGTGATGAAGATGGGGAACTGTTAGTTGCTGTTGAAGGTCAGTAGTTTTATGCAGACCAACCTGTTGTGGCTGAAGCTCAGGCCCTGTGGAAGGCTATGGATATTTGCAAAGAGCTAAGGTTGGATAAGGTTATGTTCGAAGGTGATGCTCAAGTGATTGTCAAAGTTGTTAACAATATAAGTGAAGATTTTTCTTTCTATGACAATTTAATTGAAGGCATAAAACAATTGTTAAAAAGGATAACAAACTGGACAGTACAATATATAGATAGGTCTAACAATGTTGCAGCACACACTTTAGCTAAGGAAAGTTTTGTAGAGAGGGAATGATATTGTATTGAGTGACATCCATTTATCAATGAAGATGGCTTTTTTAAAAGGCTGGAAAATGTGGTCCGTAAATTGTCATAATAGACCTATGTTCAAGAAAATTCCAAACAAACAAAAAATGGGCCTAAGCCTGATCATTAGAGACCAGACCATGCATGGTACTGGATTCGATTGTCCACTTCCTTAATACCCACGCAAACAAAAGAGAATTACTCTCATCTAATTATGCAGTAAGATGAAATAAGATATTTTATTAAAAATTAAATAAATTATTATTATAATATAATTTTTTAATAATATTTTTATTTTAAAATTAAAAAAAATTAAATTACTTATTATATTTTGTATAAAGATTTGAGAAAATTATAATGATTATATGAGATAAAATAATATAAAATAGCTTCATTTTGTATAACCAAACCAGTTCTTAGTTAACACTCAAGAGTAGTCATTCCTTTTTGAGAAATTATAATTAGCATTCCACGTTACACTTCTTTTAATTTTTTTTCCTTTTTTTTCATAATAATTATTTGGTGTATGGATAATGAGTAAAAATTATAGAACAATTCAATTACAAAAAAAAAAAAAAAAAATTTCTTTAAATAAATATATAAAATATATGGTGTGGAATGACATGTAATCACTCTTTCCTCATATGTCCATATATATATATATATATATATATGGACAATGCTATATCGCTGAAAGTCTCTCTAGTGTATTTTAAATTTTTATTTTTATTTTTTAAAATATTTTTTTGACATTCTTAATTATTAAGAAAAAAATATATATGATTTTATTTATATTCACTTCTTTAATTATTAAACAAAAAAAATTAAAATGCTCGAATGATAATTTTTAATGATAATTTTGAGGAATTATGTAGCATTTTCATACATATATATGGGTAGTGATAGGGTTACTACTTATTTATTCTCTATTTACTACTTATAGTTTTTTTTTTTTTATCGTTTTTAAAGTATTTTTTAGCATCTTTAATTATTAAGAAAAATTTTAAAAAATATATAATTTTATTGATAGTCATTTTTTTAATCATTAAATAAAATAAATAAATAAATAGTAAGAAAAAAAGTAGTAAATGAGTAGTAAGAAATTAGTAACTCTATCATTTTCTATCACACACATATATATATATATATATATATAGATATTAGTAATAGAGCAACCTCCAATGGACGTTTGCCTAATTTAGATATTTTAAAAAAGTTATATGATTTTTTACAAAAAAAAAATGATTAATAAATTATTTAACAAATATCTTTAGATAATGATATGTTAGTAAAGTATAATAATTACATGTTTAGATAGATTAGAAAAAAAAGGATTAATTCAAAATACGCCATAGTTTAATACAAATTTTACAAATTGGTCATTTTGTTAAATCTGTTTAATACAAATTTAACAAAAAGATTAGTTCAAAATGTTGGCTGTCTACTTTGTGGCAAACCCTGCAATGCATGACACCTCTTTATGATCATCGTGTAAATTAAGTCGAGTCGTGAAAGATGTATATATATTGTGATCAGATAATGCGTCACAAGTACATATTAATTTGTACATTAAGTACCTAGAATTCATATTTTTAATCATGTTACATCTCTTATTATAGAATTATAGAAGAGAGTTCGCACATCGAGATCTCAAAGTGAAATCGTTCAATTTTTTTTCTTTAATATTTAATAAATAATGTTATTTTACGTCATTTTTTATTAATTCTTTAAGTGATATATTTCAAAATAAATGTCTTTAATTATTTTATTTAAATGAGACTTATTAAAATGAGGGAAATGTATAATTATATGATTTTACAACATTACCTTTAGTTTTACCATTTTATTTATTAAGTATAAAGCTCCTTTAATCCTAGCCATCAATTTGTTAGGTAAGGGAAATATTTTCCCAAATTTAATTTGCTTCATCCATTTTAGCTTATAAGGGAGAGAGTTTCAAAAGTCACTTAGCCCCCCTCCCCCTAGTTTTACCATTTTATTTATTAAGTATAAAGCTCCTTTAATCCTAGCCATCAATTTGTTAGCTAAGGGAAATATTTTTCCAAATTTAATTTGCATCATCCATTTTAGCTTATAAGAGCATTGACATTGGATTAGCCAAATACATTTTCATCTTCAAATTTAGTAAATATCATCCATATTTGCTACACATTGAATTAGCTAAATTGTTTTTATCCAAACTATAAGGTACAATAAATCCATTCTTCTTTTCAAATATGAAAAGAACTATAGCAAGTCTAAAAGTACTTTTTGAGATTATTATATTATAAATATGATATTTTTATTCATATGAGATTTTATCATCCATATACATATGAGATTATTATATTATAGATTGTTAGATTGTGAAAATAAAAATAAATATGATTTGTTGGAGGTTATTAAAGATTATGAAAATAAAATAAAAATTAATTAAAAAATAAAATAATAATATTTTATTATTATAGAGAGTGTGATGACTAATCCAATGTAGACTTCAAGTTTTGAATGATTAGCTAAAAGTAAAAAAGCTGCATATTAGTCAAAATTTGAAGAATAGGATAACCAATCCAATGCTAATGCTCTAAGGGAGAGAGTTTTAAAAGTCACTTAAGCCCTTATTCCCCCCCATCATACCTATCGGCTTCTAAGGCAAGGAAAAGGAAAAATTTCTCTTACGTCCATCCGTGCGACACTTCTCTTTCTCTCCCCATTTCCATGCTCCTTCATCTTAGGCCCAAGCACTTATTATTTCATCTTCTCAAGAGGAAAATAGGAAGCCAAAGATTTCGTGTGCTCTCTAGTTCCCAAGCCGAATCTGCCTTTCCTCTTTTACGTTTTGTGTTTTGGAAAGAGATCCACTAATAGTATAAACCCTAACCTTGATTTCCTTTTGTGGTTGTAATGCAAAACCGAGCCATTGTAGTTGAAAGCTTATATCTTTTCCAGATTTTATCTCTTTTAATGCATTGTGAAATTTATTTAATTAATACTTTGTTTGTTATGTATTTTCTAGATTTTATATAGTCGTGTATGTTGAAGATTGCTATGTATGTCAATGAATCTTTTTTACGGTGACTGCACGCCGACAACGAAGAAATCGACGGAGAGCTCCTACTCCTTGAAGAAGAATTATTGTCTGGCGTTAAACACATTAAACAAGAGTAGAAATAGAAGAGAAAGGGGTCTGAGTTGAGAGAAAGGAGAAAATAGAAGATGCACAAGACCTTCACTAAAAAGACTAAAACACCCACAGTCAGACGAACAAAATATAAAGAATTCAGGGGTAAAAGTGAATACGGCCGGCTAGACAGAGGGACAAAAGCAATAGAAGGAAGTGTAAATAAAAGGACTGTTTATTCCTGTTCATTTGCAAATAACGACTTTTAAGATACAAGGGAAATGCCACCTACCTTCTCTACACTCGTGCTAGCTACCACGGTCCACGTCAACTCAAAACTTTTCAAGATGGTGACCTGAACGGGTCCATGCACAAAGTTCGAACTAAATTTTTTTCATGATAACGACGCAGAACGGAATAGAAATGGTAAAACTTTTTTAAATTTTTAAATAAAATATAAAAGGTAATTTAAGTTTTTTAAAATTTAAAATAAAAATAATATTTTTTTAATTTTTATAATATTATTTTAAATTCATAAATTATTTTAATTATAAAACAAATTTAATATATTATATAAAATTATATCGATTTATAAACTTATTTTATAAAATTTATCTGGCTGTGTCACTTTTTCGAACTGAAATATAAAATGATATGGGTTTCTTTTCATTTTTTTTTATTTTTTTATTTTCTGAATTACCAAAAATCCTCTTACTCCTTATGAACCCAACAAAATTTTTTTAACAAAAAAGGAGAGAGAGAGAGAAAACCTCAAAGTAACTAGTCTGTCAAACTAATTTCTCTGCTTGTAGCTTGGGAATTATCATATTTACTTCACCATATTTAGAAATGGAACAGTAATTATTTCATGAAAATATTATAAGTGGGTACAAGATGTTTTTCTTTTTTTGTGAAGCACATGTCTCCAAAACATGGAAACGAACACACAAGCTTCAAAAGTGGAAAAAAAAAAAAAAAACTGCAACAAGCAAAAGAAAAACAAGGGGACCAAAATAAATCGATAATGGTGGAGGACTCCAATTAAGCAGAGACACTGTGGAGCACGACGGTCTCGACCGTCAGACCAGGACCGAACCCAAACAGCACGCCCCACTCGAGCCCCTCTCCCGTGGTCTTCAGCCTATCCTCGGCTGACTTCTTCCTCATCTCATCCAAGATAAACAACACACAAGCACTTGACATGTTTCCATACTCACTGAGCACGTGACGTGTGGCGCGCAGCTTTTCTGGCTTCAGCTCCAGTTTCGACTCTACCTGGTCCAAGATTGCAGGACCTCCTGGGTGTGCAATCCAGAAAAGGGAGTTCCAGTCTGTGATGCCCAGAGGTTGGAAAGCCTCCACCAAGCTCTTCTCAATGTTCTTTGAAATGAGCCCAGGAACATCCTTTAGTAGATGGAATGTAAGCCCGACCTCGCGGAGATGCCCGTCAATGGCACCATCGCTGTCTGGCAGAATTGTCTGGGCGGCGGAGACCAGTTCGAACAAAGGCTTCTCGACCCCGGGAACTGGGTCGGCTCCAACTATGAGTGCAGCAGCTCCATCGCCAAACAAGGCCTGACCGACAAGACTGTCGAGGTGGGTGTCGCTAGGGCCACGAAACGTGACTGCGGTGATTTCCGAGCAGACGACAAGCACGCGCGCGCCCTTGTTGTTCTCAGCGAGGTCCTTGGCGAGGCGGAGCACCGTGCCGCCGGCGAAACAACCTTGTTGGTACATCATGAGTCGCTTGACAGAGGGGCGGAGACCCAGGAGCTTGGTGAGCTGATAGTCAGCGCCAGGCATGTCGACACCGCTGGTGGTGCAGAAGACGAGGTGGGTGATCTTGGACTTGGGCTGCCCCCATTCCTTGATGGCCTTTGTGGCTGCTTCCTTGCCTAGCTTTGGGACTTCTACCACCACCATGTCCTGCCTTGCATCCAAGGAAGATGCCATATATGCGCATACGTTGGGGTTTTCTTTTAGGATTTCCTCTGTCAGGTGCATGTACCGCTTCTTGATCATGGATTTTTCACCTGGAATTTTTGCATCGCAGAAACACTAGTTAGTAAACTATACAACAGTTCAGTACGTCAACGATTATTATATATACACTAGTTTGAAACCTCGTTATTGTCGAAAAATAATGATTAAGTAACGAAAAAGTAACATAAAATATTAAATAATAATAAATAAATAATAAATAATAACTAATTATTTTTTTAATAATTTTACACCCATCTATTGAGTCAAAGGTTTTAAAAAAGTCTATTGAATCATAGCTAATCCCTCTTTCTATCTCTCTATTGCATTAAAATTTCTTTTTAGGGTTCGTTTCCTTGTATTGTTTTCCTTGTTTTACAAATTATCTGATTATTATAATTTTTTCAAATCTCAAATTAGTCCTAAATGCCTCAATTAATCTTAGCGATCACCAAGCCGTCGTCTAGCTTTGACTTTTGGTTATTATGTTTTGCTCGGCATGCAATCTACAAGTCAGACACTGTTTACTACTTGGTGATCATGAATACACAAACAATTAAAAAAAAAGAAAAGGACAAGAGGTAGCTAGTGAACATGAAGATAACATAAGACTTAAAAAAAAAAAAAAGTAGCTAGTGAACATGAAGAGATCATAAAACTAGAAGAAAATTAAAGAAAAGAAAGAGAGATCAGCTCTATATAATATCTTACACATGCGCTTGAACTTCTCTTTGAGCTCAGTCTTGTGCTCACTGTTGGTGATACGGAAGTAGTAGTCAGGGTATGCGCTTTGGTCGACACAGTTGGGAGGAGTGGCCGTTCCGATGGCCATGACCGTGGCAGGGCCCTCAGCCCTTTGAGCCCTGCGAACATCTTCCACTGTCACCATCTTTCTGATCTCTTCAAAGGTTGGGCACCTAGCTTGAATATGGCTGCGTGTTTTAGCAAGCAGGCCGCGGGGGCAAATTAAAGTGCTGGACTTTGATTCTAAAGATGGATGGATTGTGGTGGTAATGGATGGCTACAACACCTTGGGGAGAGAGGTTTTATACGAAATAATGAGAAATGGTAGCTGGGGATCACGTGCTTGACCAATACCCCTACATCCTAAGAGAAGGCCCAACAACTTGTATCCGTATCGGTGGCACGCGACATCATGCATGTGGTGTTTGGTATGTTTTGTGGACGCTGTTTGCTCTCCCCTACCAAACAAAATGAGCACCGTCTGTCTAGTTTTGGTACATTCATTTCACCATAAAAGTATTCCCAAAGTCAAAAAAGTTTCGGGGACTAGGCATGGGCTCCAACTCGTTTGAGTCGAAACTCAGAACTCCAAACTCCAACTATAATAATAAGTTGAAGCCATTACTATTATTGTTTGGCACTACTGTTTGTTCTAAAAATTTAAGTCTGATTCATGATTTTTATTTTGTTACAACGTGAAATCACCACTTATTTTTTTAAATTGACGAGAAGAATTAGATTTAATTATTTATATTATATTCTTAATATTTTAGATTTTGACTTCGACTAAAACGCAACTCTGAATCTATCCTAATATAGGGTTGCATCCCGTCCTGTCTCGTCTCGATAATTCTATATTATCGGATTTCTATGATCAGAAATGCTAAATTCACCGAAAATGTGTCTCGAAAGTATTTCTCAAATTTTTTTTTTTTTTTTACTTAATGATTAAGAAAGTATTTTTAAATGATGTTATGAATTTTTTATTTTCTTGAAAAATATTTATGATGATTAAAAAAATACATAAAATAAAAATAAAAATAAAAAATAAAATGTACGAGACACACATTCGAAATAAATTTTGGATAAGTATAATGTTACTTTTCTATGATATGATTAGGGGTAAAGTTGGAAAGTTAGGATTTCTTAATAATAGGAGTACCATGAAACTTAACTATTTTTCACTTTTTGGGAAAGTGTGTAGGACCAACACAATTAAACTAAGGTGATACGAGTCACTAAAAGCAAGATATATATAATTAAAGCCCTAATAGTTTGTAGAGAAACAACTTGATTTCTTGTTGAGTAACATGAAGGACGTTACGTGTTTTGCTCATTCATGTGTTTCAAATCTACTAGCCAACCCAGCGTAATTAAAAGGGAAACGACTTCGGTGGTTTCTGGAGTTATAAACTTACACGTAAATGTTCACTCAATTCATTAACAAAAATTGCTGGTGTGGCATATACTTTTTGATAACCAACATCTCATTCATTGAATAAAAAAAGTCCTTACAACAGATTGATTTTGTCAAACCAAACAGCTTGACTCACAAATGAAGGAAAAAAATATCACCACATTTCAATATCATTAACATTCCAAGCATGCCTTGCCAATTGATGTGCAACAATATTCCCTAGCCTTTTTGAATAAATCTTCACAACTTCTTAACATTCCACACTCTACATTATTTTTAATTTTTATTATTTTTTTCTTTTATCAAATATTTATTATATGAATAATGAATAAAAAATTTGAATAAACTAAAAAAAATTAAAATTTAAAAAATTTAAAAAAGTGTGGAGTGTGTAGTGTGGAGTGTGGTGGAAGTTATGTAACAAAACTCAACCTTTTTACATGCAAAACTTGAACTTCTTGAAAGCAAGTCATCATTTTTCAAATATCTTGAAGTAGAAAATCAAAATCAGTAATATAATCAATAAGATTATTCAAAGCATTCACAAGAAGCAAACAATCTGTTTCAAGCATTAACTTTGGAACACCCCATTGGACACACAATTGCAATCCTCTAACCATAGCAATAGCCTCAATAAATTCAGAAGACACTACCTCCCTTTCCACTTTACTGCAAGCAACTAGAACATCACCATTGTGATCTTGAAGAAGCACTCCTACCTCAGCTGTATGTTGTTCATAAATAGTCCAATAGAAAAAAGACATGCGCTCCATGGGGGTAGGGGCACAATCTGTCCCGCCAAACTTCCGGTATAAATAGTGATCCCCAGGTAGGAGAAAAGCTCTCTAGATTTTCTCATTATTTACAAACTTCCAAAATACTCTGTTGACTTAGCATCAGAGATTCCTCAACCCCAAGGCGGCCCTCTCCCAACTTTTTTCTTTTTCGTTTTCCCAGGCCCAGCTAGGAATATCCGAGTTGCTGAAACCTGGCTTAAAGGCATAATAAACACGATGTTAACACTCTTACTGTTAGGTTGTGGTTTGTTTGAGGTCCTGGTAATAATAGCTACAACTTCAACGTGTGTAAGCTTTTGTTTTAAAAAAAAGTGAAGTCTATTGTCAATTTCTAGAAAAATCTTCATGTGCATGATGTGTTTAGTGGTGCTAATGGTTATATATATATGGTCACCCTAATCCTAGTAAGAGACTAGATATTTGGAGGTTAATTGAGGGTTTGGGTTGTGGTGTGGTGTTGCCTTGGTTAGATTTTGGGAATTTTAATGAAATACTTTATCATTTTGAGAAGTGTGGGGGTAGAAGTAGAAGTGAGAAACAATTGGAGGATTTTAGGGATGTTTTAGAAGTGTGTAGTATGAGAGATTTGGGTTTTTTTGGTGTTCCTTACACGTGGTCTAATAGGAGGGAAGGGGGATGTTTAATTAGTGAAAGATTAGATCATTTTCTTGCAAATACTATGTGGTGTGATTTGTTCCCAAATATGAGGGTTCAACATGGGGTAGCTGCGTACTATGTTACTTTGTGGTGGAGAGCGTGGGTTTTAAAAAAAAAAGACAAAAAAAGTTGTTTAAATTTGAAGCAATGTGGGTGGAGGAGAGAGAGTGTACTAGTATAAAAGAGAGGGCTTGGAATCAATTGGAAGGATCCCATTCTCTTTCTCAAGTCATGGGTTCCATATCCAGATGTGCTCTTGATTTGGGTAGATGAAACCAAAGTTCTTTTGGGAATGTACAAAAGGAATTATCTAGTGCAAAAGAAAGGATGAAGTTATTGCAAGAAGCTGATCCATGTAATATTTCTTTGACAAAACAGCAACAAGCAAGAGATGATGTTCAAAAGTAGCTTAATAGGGATGAAGTTATGTGGAAACAGAGGTCTCGGGTCATGTGGCTTAGAGAGTAAGATAGCAACTCTAGGTTTTTTCACTAAAAGGTTTTGGCTAGAAGAAAGAAAAATTCTATTATGCATTTATAAGATGACTCTGGCAGCTGGAAGAAAGGGCCTCTTTTGGATGAACTAGTGACGAATTATTTCAATAAGTTATTCACTGTTGCAGATCAGGTGGAAATGGAGGAAGTTTTTTCAAGGGTTGAGGTTAGAGTGATTGACGAGATGAATGGGGATTTGATGAAACGATATGTGGCCGAGGAAGTTGAAGTTGCATCCATCGAAGGCTCTTGGACCAGATGGGATTTCTCCAGTTTTCTTTCAAAAGTATTGGACTATGATTGGTAAGTCTGTTATTGATTCAGTGCTTTTGGCTTTGAATACTAGAGAGTTCCCTAGGAATTTGAATCATACTTATATTACATTAATTCCTAAGAAATCTGGTCCTACTAAAGTGGCAGATTTTAGACCAATCAGTCTTTGCAATGTGCTCTATAAGATTTTATCAAAAGTCATTGCAAATAGATTAAAGAAAGTGTTGCCTTTGGTTATTTCGGAGACCCAATCTGCTTTTGTGCCTGGTAGACAGATTTTAGATAATGTTATGATAGTTTATGAGTTACTACATTTTTTTAGGAATAAGAGAAAAGGAAGAAAGGATTTTATGTCACTCAAACTTGATATGAGTAAGGCATACGATAGAGTGGAGTGTCTGTTTTTGGAAAGAATGATGGAGGCTCTTGGTTTTGCTAAAATGTTTACATACTAGTATATTGTGGAGTCGCTATTTTGTAAAATGTTTTGTTCTTCATTCTAAACTTTATGAAAATGCTCATGTTTACATACTAGTATATGTTCTCTGCTTATTGAGTTGTTGATAACTCACTCCTTATCTCCACAATATTTTTCAGATGATTTGAATATTTCAACTGAGGATCAAGACAACGGTGCATGGGTGAAATGAGTTAAGCAATGTAGATTAAGCATAGAAGGTTTATATGAGTATTGAAGAACTTTATTCAATAAATTTGTTATGCTTTGATGATGTGATATGTTGGGAGGTTGACGTTTATATTAAGAATTTGTGGTGTTACTAGTTATTATTTGTGGTGTTCTTAGTTATTATTTGTGGTGTTTTGTCGATGTTTCCTTGTCAAAAGATCAAATGTTCTCCGTATTTTCCGTTCTATTCTGTACGAGTCCCCATGAGTGGGATGCGGCCGAGCGACGTCAGGCCTGTCCGTTCCATTAACCATCATTGCTTACTTTCCCTTGCAGATGAGTTGTTTCGTCGACATGTTTGGGCCCTAAGGCTGGGTATCGGGGCGAAACCTATTACTCTCGGCCGAGTACCTAGTGGGCTTATGAGTGAGGGGGAAACCCATTTACTGTTACCTTGTCAATTCATATTAGACGGGTTCGTTGGGAATTCTTCATTTCCTTCATTGATTAATAAACTTTTGCAATTGCGACTATGCAGCCTTTTCTTTTTCGGGACGGGTAGTTTTTGGTTTCTCGGTGCTCACGTGTCGCACGTATGCTCTCTAGCCATATCCAAGTGGCCTTTAGAAGTATTTGCGAGACCTTGACCTTTCCAAGGTTGCCGTTGACAATGAAACCTTCGAGTTTGGTTGCAAGCTAGGGATGGATGTGATCCCTGAAGCCTATACGGGTGTCGCCGTCCCAGCCACATCTGACCATGCTGTTCCCGAACACGGCGAGCTCGAGACTAACGTCCCTAAGGTCAACACTCCTGATGCCGAGGTCTCTATGCATGATCTCGATTCTCCTACACCCTAGCTCCTTTGCGCCATTGCCATTGTTTCACTTTGCTTGTAACTGTTGATCATTAATAAAACTGTATTATACTTTGATGTGCCAAGCTGCTTGTTTTTTGGTATTTTTCTCTGATATTTCCTTCTTCTTCTTCCCCTCTTTTTATTGCCGGCCTGGGGGTTTTGATGCAGGGAGTTATGGGGTCCGCATCGAGCAAGTGGATTGCAGTCATCTAGAGCTTTATGATTCACCTCGCCAGCACAGGACCCATCCCCGTCGCCCCCACCGACCGACGACTCCTCGCTTATATTTTCCTCGTTTGCCACCGTTTGTCGTCATTAGTTAGTTATCCTCTTGGTGCCTTTAACGATATCATTGATGAGGCTGATGTCTCTCCACGTTTTTCTTTAAGCCAATTTCCTTCTTTTTTGTTGTCGATCTCTTGGATGTGTTTTACCCCGCCCAGTCCTTTAGTTCTTCCATTTTGCGTTGATGTGCTCTATTTTGATGTGCAACTGAAAAAAAAAAAAAAAGTGTCATCAACATATGTCGGCTCTCGTCTGCTACTTGGGATGGAAATTCCCCTTAAGAGTTAAGCCGCGTTAGAGAGACTCCAGTTGCCTCCTCGGGGTGGGGGGGGGGGGGAACTTTTTGCTAACCCATCTCAATGTCCCTCTGAGTAGCACAGTGGTTGTGGAGTTGAATTAAATAATTCAGGCTACTCTTTGTTGTAATGGGGGTTAGGATAAGCATTCGGGTGATCGGGAGGCCGAACTCTCTCTTCGTGGAGGGAGGGACAAGGCAGTCTTCGGCTCAACCCATCCCTTTTGTCCCCGTAGGAAGTAGGTTGTTTGCGTAGTCTGGGATTGGACCCGCTACTACCCGTTGACATTGTGTATTTAATTCTTAACTGAAAAATAAGCAGGCTATCATAAATTTTATCCCTAGCTTCGTAGGAGTCAGACTTTGCAAACCTAGGCCTTTTGGCCTATGATAGTTTTCGAGCAGCCTCTGGGTTGGACCCGCTCTCCGTCGTGGGAGGGGCAAGGTGGTATCTGGCTCAACGTGTCCCTTTCATCCCTGTAGGAGGTAGGTTTTTCGGATAATTTGTAATTGGACCCGCTCTCGCCCATTAGCATTGTAGGGAATGGTAAGTTTGGGTCAGGCTGGCGCTGATCCCACACTTCGTCATAGCGAAGGTCAAAATAAGATATTCGGGTAGCCAGGGGCTGATCCCGCTCTTCGCAATGAGGAGACAAGGTGGTCTTTGGTTAATGGGGAGGTGGTTTGTTCGGGCAATCTATAACTGTACCCACTTCTGCTTGTTGACGCTTATAAGGAAGGTAAGTCTTCGTCTTCGAGTGGTTAAGTACTACTTTTACTCCGTCAAGAAGGGTCGGAATGCCTCAAGCCAAACCGCCCCTTTGCCCCCCGAGGAGGTAATTCGGACAACGATATGGTTGGTCCGCTCCTTTGCCATGATGGAGTCGAGGTTAGTTTTCGGGTAGCCTCAGGGTTGGACCCGCTCTCCATCGCGGGAGGGACAAGGTGGCCACTGTCTCAACCCATTTCTTTGTTCCCCGCGTGAGGTATGTTGTTCGGGTAGTCTGTAACTGGACCCGCTCCCACCTGTTGACACCGTAGGGAATGGTAAGTTTTGGGTTAGGTTGGCGTTGAATCCACTATTCGTCGTATCGGAGGTTGATTGAGCTGAATTATTGCATATTGTATACATTTAGAACTAATATATTTTATTTATTTTATTACATTATTATTGGTTTTAGATGAAAAATGGTTAAGATGAATAAATCCAAGTTGTAATTTAAATTGGTTAATAGCATGATTTTTGCTTAATTTTATAACTTGTGATTTAATTGGACAATGTTCATTCACATGCACAACATATTTTTGATATTCTATTATTCTTATTTTATTTTATTTCTAATTTCAAACTTAAAGGATTTCAAGTTGGTAAGACGTTGGAATAACCTAAGAACTTTCAACGAGTGTAGGACTTTTCAAATAAGGATAATGATAGGGTTTGAGAGTAATTCGGATCAGAGTCCAAAATGCGTTAGGAGACAGAATGAACATACTTTAGTATTTTAATCATAAAGTTTTGCTCAAATATCGGATTGATACGATTCTTGATGCGTTGGAAATTTATCTTGAAGGGCTACAAAGTTATCTCTAATAAGGATTTCCAAATTCAAACTCCTGAAGTGCATAAGTGGTTGCCAAGTTGAGTCCTAAAATTTAAGCAATTTTGTGTGCGGGATTATGAAGACATTGGGGTTTCTTTCTTACCCTATTTAAGCATACCATTAGCATGAAATTGAAGACTTCTTAAGAGCAGCGCCATACATTTGAAGAACTCTTCTAGGGTCCAATTGCTGCTCCAGCCGCCTCCTCCATTGCCTACCACCTCCATCTCCATTTATTTGGCTTACTCTTTTCGTTCCCTACTTTTTATTTAATTTCAGTTTAAAGTTTATAGAATATTTTTGAGATATTTGGCTTAGACTTTTGAGCATTTTATTTGTTGGTTATTTACTTCGTATTATTTATTTTTCTTGTTTCTTTAATCTTTCATTTAATAGTGATTACAATTACTATAGATTAATTTTGAAAATTTATTATTTGAATACAAGGATGAAACCTAGAATCTTGATTTTGGGGCTTTTCAATTTTCAGTTCGTATTTTTTCAATTACTTTCTAATCTAGTTTAATTCTTAGATTAGTTTTATTAATCTCTTAGTTCCATTGCATATTAGATCGATTAAAACTTAATTAGGACTTAAATAATTTCTGTTTTATTGTTTAATTTTCAGACTAATTAAGATTGTTTAGTTTAGTTGATTTTTTTTTATTGTTAATTTCAATTTGTTAGGTTTTTTTTTTTTTTTTATTACATTTCATTTCGACACTAAAAAATCCAAAAATATGAATCTAGTCCCTGACTAGTGCCCTTTTCATTTTTGTTGCACTCTTCCATCCATTACATATACCATCATTTTTATTTTCTCTTTGTGAATATTTTCACCATTTTAATCGAGTTTGATTTTAAGTAACTTTCCCTGAGGAGACGATTTAGAAATTTATTCCTAATTATTACGCGACATCCTCTTGCACTTGGGATAGCCTTTGTGCTACTCATTTTTGAGTGAGTCAGAGGCCAGGGTAAGTTATTAGGGTAGCCGTGGTGCTGGTCCCGCTCTTCGCCACGGGTTGACAATGTGGCCTCTGGTCAGACCCGTCTCCTTGGTTGCGGGGAAAGAGTTGTTCGAAGAGTCTACTACTGGAACCGCTCTAGCCTGTTGACGCTTACGAAGAATGTAAGTCTTTGCCTTTGGGTAGTTAAGGATTGACCTGCACTCTGCTGGAAGAGGGATAAGGCAATCTTTTGGCTTATATTTCCCTTTAGTATCCACGTGGGGAGGTAATTTGGACAGCGATGTGGCTTATCCACTCCTTCATCGCGATAGGGGTAGGGGTATGTTTTTCGGGCCGACGGGGGGGCTAGTCTCGCTCTCCCGAACGAGAAGGTAGAGCCTCCTACACACCTATCATCCGTCGTGGGGATGTAGGTTGTTATGGCAGTTTGGGACTGGACCAGCTCCTGCTCGTTGACATCACAGGATAGGGTAAGTTTGAGTCAGGCTGGTGTTGAACTCACACTTCCAGCCTAACTCAAACTTTGTCGTGGCTAAGGTCGGGGTAAGTTTTTTGAGTAGCCTCGGGGCTGGACCCGCTCTCCTTCGAGGGAGGAACAGAGTGTCCTTTGGCTCAACCAGCCCTTTTGGCCCCACTGTAGGTACGTTGTCCGGGCATTCTGCAATTGGACCCACTCCCACCTGTTGAAGCTCACAAGGAAGGTAAGTTTTTATCTTCTGGTGGCCAATGGCCGACCCGCACACCTCCACAGGAGGAAGAGAACATCCTCTGGCATGACTCATCCCTTTGATGTCTCGCGGGGAGGTAAATAGTCGATGAATATTTTGTTGATGAAGATTACGTTGATGGAGATTCTGTTATGATCCTGAAACATGACATTGAAACACAACACCTCTTCCATTAAGATTTGTAGTGTATACATGAAAACATAAATTTACAATAATGAAGCTAGCTTTAGCAATAAAATTTTCGTAGTTGTTCGATATTCCTGGGGTGCAGCAGCTCGTTTCCTTGGGAGTCTTGGAGTCTGTAGGAGCCCGAGTGATTGGTGGCGGTGACCACGTAGGGGCCTTCCCATCGGGGGCCTAGCTTTCCCCTGTCTTGCATTGTTGTTCGTTCCTGTTTCTTTGAGTACGAGGTCTCCGACTTTGAAATTGAGCATACGATGGCCCGCCGTGGATTCGACAATTGGATCATGTAGGGAAATGGGAAACTGTCTTTCAGGCAGGCTTTGTTGAGATCGATGAAGTCGACACATATTTTCCATTTTCAGCTTAACTTTTTCACTAGTACCACGTTGAACAGCTACTCTGGATAGTGGGCTTTTTCGGATGAATCTAGCGGCTATCAGGTTGTCCACTTCCAGCTATGGCGACATTCTTTTTTGTCATGACACTTCGGCGTTTCTTCCTCACCCCTGTGGTCTTTGGGTCCACCCTAAGGCTGTGTTGTATGACTTTTGGGGCTATTCCGAGCATGTCCTCGTGGCTCCAAGCGAATACGTCCTGGTGTTCGGTGATGTGGAGCTCCCAGCCCCTGCTTGGGATTGGAAGGTGATTGAGATGCCCGGACATGTAACATAAGGCTACACACCCCTCGTATATGACAGATAATATGTTATGCACCTAAGTAAACTAGCAGTATGCAATAACGTAGTAGCGTAAAAGTTTAATAAAAGTCAGATAAACTAAGCAACGCGATAAATAATTGCAAAGCACATGGCACACACTAATATCATAATCCAAAACTTTGTCCCAAAAGGTAAACATAAGACGTAAAGGCATAAAATTTCAAAAGAAAGCATGAAGCATAATTTTTAAATTTTCAAAACACGTTTTTCCCACAAAAGAACATAAATACACAAAGTTGGTCATAAATGTTGTTGCATTCTTCTTCTTTTCTTTTTTTTTCCCACAAAATACTTAAACTCTCGTACTCTTCATAACCATCGTCCCATCGGGAGATAAACACCAAAAGAACCCATAGGATTGCCAAGGCTCGGGCAGTAACAGACCAAAATTCTTTGCCACTACCTTCGCGTCAGCTGAAGCCTTAGAGGCTCGCTCTAAATATATAGACAACTGGTCTACATTCCACCAAAACATCAAGTTCTTAGAGGGTTGGTAGATTATAGCATCAATTTTGTCTCACTAATACTATGTAAGATCTCCTTGAGTAGCTTAGCCGTATGAATTAGTACATTAGCAGTGTAGTCTTGACGAGCCTGAACAGTGAACTCGTCTTCTAGGGAACCATCCTGGTTCATGTTTCCTGGGTATCAGGGGTACCTGTTACAACTTCTACCATTTCGGTTGAGGAATGGTAGTGGAAACTACCACAATGAGATTTCGAGAAATCTCAGCAAATAATCACACAACATACCACAGTTAATACAAGCATACAAAAAGTATATCATGATATGCATGCATGGACATGTACTAGACTTATGCCTTAACCAGAACTTGACTTATGCACTTGACCATTTGCGAAAGACTTGTAACAGAGACTTAAAATTTTCATGAAAACTTCTTAACTTTTTCTTATTCACGTAATCATATTCAGAACTTATCTTATCAGAACATATCACAAGACTTACATCGAGTGATCCTTATCATATGAGCTCCTATACTTCTTCATAAGGTGGGCACAACACGGCTCCCCTCCTTACACCGCGTATTCTTGCTAGTTACCCCACCATCAACGGTCCGTAGCCTTGATGAATACGTCATAAATAGATAATCATATTAACTCGACCTTATTTCGTCGGGTTACATGCTTTATGAACCCATTAGCATTAGGCGCTTCCTCGCTCCGGCATTCTTTTAAAAGAATTCATTCGAGGCACGTTGGCTATTTTTTGCCGACTCAGGGGTTACCACTCCATTCTTAAGCACTCCAGAGTAGATAGAGGAGTTCCACTAAGACATTCCCCTGCCCTAGCACTTGGGGTCATGATAAAACGTTTAAACTCTTTTCTTTAAAAGCATTTTCCCCAATTGCATGTGACATGAAACTTAAAACATACTTACTTATACTTGACATGTGACATATGAAATGTTATGCATGAAATAGCCAAACATGACATGTTCAATTCATGACATGATAACATGAAACACATGAAACATCCAAACACATTCATGGGACCATAAGAACTTGCTTAGGCCGAAACATATAGGGGTAAAATCATGAAGTTCATTACTTAAACATGTTCCAATCTTCAAGCAAATAACATAGGGATCAAAGCATAGTATAACAATGCATGAAATCATAACATTTGGCTAAGATCTAAATCATTCAAGACATGGTATGGCCAAAAGATCATGATACATATTCCATCCTTCTTAAACATGTGAAACCCGAAACATATACAAGTATTTCATGGCATATTCACCACAATTTCAAAGCATATAATTCCTTCCATAAATTGATACAAGATCATATTAACATAATAAAACAATCAATCAAGAAATAGCAAACAAAGCAAACATGGCAATGACAAGATTTACACATTCATATACAAATATTAACTAAGGGCAAGTTGAGTGTATACTTACAAAATCCCAGTAAAGAAATATTAGCAAGCTGTAAATCCGAACATACCATATTAGAAAGAGCATCTAAAACCCTATATTATGTTCTTGAGTGAGTGTGTGTGTGTGTGTGTGTGTGTTTTTCTAGGACATCACTTGGTCTTAAACCATTTGGCTTCTAGGGTTTTTAGGTTAAAACCCTCGCCATTTCACTCATATGGTTAAACAAAACCTAAGGTAGGCAAGAATCTATGTGATGGTCGAAACGTGGAGGATAAATTGCCCCTTCACTATTCGGCCTCAAAGGTTTTTCTTAAAAACCCTATGTTATTTCCAAGAAAATAGTAGAAAGTGTGTGTTATATCATTACTCAAAGTCAAATGAGATTTGAATCTCATTTTCGGATTGAGGAAAGACTGGTGTATGAGTAAGACTCAGGAAAAACTGAACTTTACCTTGCAAATCCTTGGATAGTGCCGAAATCCTTCTCTTGCAAGGATCCTTCTTGTTTGGTTGGAGAGAAAACACAAGAAAATGAGAGTTTTCAAAGGAACATGGGAGATTTGTGTGGAGAGAGTGGAAACTCATGCAAAATCCGAAAAATGGCAAGGGAAAAGCCTCCTAGGCGTGCACCCTTCTCTTTATATAAGAGACCCTTCACTTCCCTCCTTATTTGAATCAAAACCCTTGCATGTGAGACAAGTGGCAATGTTTCTTATTTTCCCTCTCTCAAAAACCGAAAAGTCTCTTGGAGTTTCCCACTTAGATTGCATTGGGAAGGGGCATTCTTGGAGGTGGTGTCTTGGCTTCCCTCCTTGGCCGAAAATCTCCTTTCCCTCTTATGTCCTTCTTTTCCTTTAACAAGTCAATATTTTCTCAAGGGGTAACTTGGTAAAACCATGCATGTCTCTTACTATTCCAAACAAGAAACTCTTGGCATGGAGGATAAGTGGCATTGGGTTTGTGCCATAGCCCTAACCGTCCTTTCCACTTTTCCATTCCCAAAGTGTTGCTTCATCTTCTCAATATTCATTCCCTAGGTGACCCTTCACATTTCATTGGTACAAAATGCACTAAGTAACAAGTGGCAAATGAATGGAAGCTTGGGGGTATGCTAGCCGAAACACTAGGGGCAAACTTATCCTTAATACAAAAGTTTCATCACAAAAAGCTTCTAGAAACTTGGTGCATGCTTGACACATGGCAAAAACTAGCAAGATTCTAAATTCCAAAGGCCTCTCTTCAGTTTCTTATGCAAAACTTCTAGAAAGACACCATTTCACTTCCCTAAGCTACCATTTCCAAGAAATCTACCTTGGAACTTGAATTCTGGACAAAAACAATAGGCTAGGCTTATAAGCCCATCTTGGTGCTTTCCTACATTTATCTTTCCCCCTTAACCCACTTTCTAGACTAGGTTCAAAGTATAACATGCTTGGGTCACACAACACTTAGCAATTTAGAATTGGATCATGGACCTAAACCATTGGACCTAAGTTCCCAATAAGCCGAAATTCTAAGGTAAACTAGAGTCACTCTTCTCTTGGGCTTAAGTTATTACATTAAAGGTTTCTAAGGCCTTCCAAAATAACTAAGGCTCCTAAAATACCAAGGCAACCTAGAAAAAATTCTAAGGGCCAAGTCTAGAGAAAACTTGGCCCATCACGTCCTCCCATCCTTAAAAAAAGATTTCGTCGTCGAAATCGACAATTCAATCATTAATCAAAACACTTATAAGAAGAGATACCAGACTACTACCTCCTCCACAAGCGGCTATAGATTTTTCAGACGACGTTGAGGATGAGGGAATATCATCTTCTTCCACGGTCATAGAGTCCTGTGAAAAGAAGAATATTGCTTCCAAATCGTAATCGAAATACATATTAACCCGCATTTCATTCAACCTATGTTCTATCTCAAGCTCAGTGTCCTCGATTGGTTGACCTTCTTCACGAAAACGAATACGATCTGCAGACGTATCTGAAGTCTCAAAAGGTACAAACCGACTTGCGCGTTCTTCCGTTGTGTGACTTGATTATGCTTCTGGATCAAAATTACACAGATTTCTTCTTTATGCTTCCTTCGAGCTCCTCCATGGCTAGCGTTCATCGTGTGGTAATGCTCGTCGAAAGCGAAGTCTTCCTCGACTGTCTGCATCCATCACATGAGTGCAATGATGCTCAAACATTTCCATATGTCTTGCTTGCTCCACTAACGCCATCTGTTTTCTTCTAAGGCGCTCTTTGATATGACATTCTCTTTGTTCCTTTAACTGTGCCATTGAAGAAACAGACATACGTGGGGTCCTTCTAGTTCGTGCCATTCCCTGTTTCAAGGGTTCGATAGTTGTACACATGATTACCATATGTAAACTAGCAAGAATGAAATAGACAATTTCTCATAGAACAAAACATGCGTGGCATATATGCATCCATATCACACAATTCATACATACATCAAAGGTTTTTAAGCTACAAACAAATAGGGATATTGGCTTCTCATTATATCCTTCCGTTCCCAAGTTGCTTCTTCGAATTCTGGGTTGTTCCAGAGCACTTTCACTAGAGGTATCTTCCAATTCTTTAACTCCTATTCCTTACGATCCATGATCTGTACTAGCCATTTTGTATAAGACAAATTGGGTTGAAGCTAAATCTCACCGGACTTCAAAAATACTGGTTGTTTTTCTCCGAAACTCTTCTTCAAAGTTGATACATGAAGCACATTGTGTATTCCCTGCATCTCTGTTGGCAGATTCAATCTGTAAGCTACTCCACCGACTCTTTCGACTATTTTGTAGGGTCTTACGTATCGGGGGTTAAACTTTCACTTCTTGCCGAAATGTATGACTCCGTTCATGAGCGATACTTTGAGGTATACCCAATCTCTTACTACAAACTCCAAACTCCTACGTCGGTTATCGACATAGCTCTTCTGTATATTCTGAGCTGTTTTCATTCTTTCATGAATCACATTTTACTTGTCTCTGAACTGCTTGTAGATATTCGGGTCCTGGCATTTTCTTTTCACCCACTTCATCCCAATACAACGGGGATCTACATTTCCTTTCGTACAAAGTCTCGTAGGGCGCCATCTGAATGGTAGCTTGAAAACTATTATTGTAGGCGTATTCCACCAAAGATAGGTGACGTTTGGTGGAATTCGGGATTGTACGTAGGGCGCCATCTGGAATACATGCTCGCAGCATATCTTCTAGGGTCTGAATTGTATGGTCCGTTTGTCCATCCGTCTGAGGATGATAAGCACTGCTAAAATTCAGACGAGTGCCAAACATCTCTTGCAAAGTCTGCGAAAATCAGGAAGTAAAACGGGTATCTTGGTCCGATACTATTATCTTAGGTACTCCGTTCAATCGGACAATTTCCTTAACATAAAGTCGAGATAGTTTCTCTATAGAATTTGTGTTGGCTATAGGTAGAAAATGTGTGCTTTTAGTCAATCGGTCAACTATAACCCATATCGAGTTCTTTCCTAAAGATGTCCTTGGTAGACCGATTACAAAGTCCATAGACACATCATCCCATTTCCATTTGGGGATAGGCAATGACTGTAGTTCACCTGTCGATCTCTAATGTTCAGCTTTTACCATCTGGCAAATGGAGCCTTTTGCCACAAACTCTGCTACGTCCTTCTTAATTCCATTCCCCCAAAACTGGCTTTTTAAATCTTGATACATCTTCATACTACCAGGGTGCGTTGCGTAAAGGGTGCAATGAGCCTCCCTTAGTAACTTTTCCTTAATTTCAGCGAGGTTAGGAATTAATTTCCTCTCCTTATAAAAGAGAATTTCATTCCTTCCAATAGAGAAATGTTGCGACCCTCCTAATTTCAGAATCTTTTGTCGAAGCTTCTCCAGTTTCTCATATTTGCATTGTCCTTCCAAGATTTCTTCTTCAGTCACAGATATGAACTCATGTACTACTGTATAAAGGACATCTCGCGACGGATCCCCATTCATTAGGTTCCTCAATCTTGCTAGAACCGATGGTAAGTCTGTCTAAGCCTTGTGGCTAAGTGCATCAACTACAACGTTAGCCTTGCCGAGGCGATATTTAATCTCGCACTGATAATCACTAATGGTCTCCACCCATCTTCGTTGCCTCATATTCAGATTTTTCTTGCCAAATAGATACTTTAGACTTTTTTGATCCGTGTACCATTCCTTCCTGCATTATAACACATCCCAAACCCATCTTAGAGGCGTCACTATAGACTAGGTAGGGCTTATGAGGTTCTGGTAATGCCAACACTGGGCCGATTCAACCTCTTCTTCAATTCCTGGAAACTCCTCTCGCATTATTCAGTCCATACATATCTAGCGTTCTTTCTTGTCACTACTGTTATAGGGCTAGAAAGTTTGGAAAATCCTTCCACAAACCTTTGGAAATATCCTGCTAAACCAAGAAAACTACGTACTTCATGAGCATTAGTTGGCCTTTGTCATTCCGTTACAACATCAATCTTGGCAGGTTCCACTGCCACTCCTTTGCTAGAAATCACATGTCCCAAAAATTTCACTTCACGAAGTTAGAACTCGCACTTACTAAGTTTGGCATACAACTGATGTTCCTACAATATTTCCAGTACAATCCTCAAATGCTTTTTTTGCTCTTCCTCATCATGAGAGTAAATCAATATGTCATCTAAAAATACCACTACGAAACTATCTAGATATTGCCGAAAAATCCGATTGATCAATTCCATAAATGCAGTAGGAGCATTCGTCAGCCCAAAAGGCATGACTAGAAACTCAAAGTGTCCATAATGGGTTTGAAAAGCAGTCATAGAGACGTCTTGCTCCCTTATTCTAAGTTGATGATATCCGGATCGTAGATCAATCTTCAAGAAAATCACAGCTCCTTGAAATTGATCCAACAGATCGTTTATCCTTGGTAAGGGATATTTATTCTTAACAGTCACTTTATTCAAATCCCTATAATTGATGCACATTCGAAGAGTCTCATCCTTCTTCTTAACGAACAAGACCGGTGCTCCCCATGGCGATGAGCTAGGTCGAATAAAACCCTTTGCTAGAAGTTCTTCAATTTGCACTTCAAGCTCTTTTAATTCTGTTGGGGTCATCCAATAGGGTGCCTTATGCAATGGGTCTGTGGCCAGTTCAACTCAATTACAAATTCCGTCTCTCGATCTGGAGGTAATCCGGGTAGTTCATCGGCGAAAACCTTAGGAAAATCCTCAATCATAGGGATTCCTTGGATTCCTTTAGGTCCTACCTTTACGTCCCTTATCATTACTAGATAAACATTGTCCCCATTCACCAAACTCTTCTTGATTTGTTCGGCCGTTACCATAAAAAAAATCAAGCCGAACAGCCTTACCCGTATAACAAATCATTTCAAGTGCAGGTTGGTTAAACACTACCTCTCGCCTCCGACAGTCTATCTGGGCATAATGCCTAGACAACCAGTCCATTCCTAAGATTAGATCGAATTACATCATGTGAACAACAATCAAATCTGCAGTCAAGACCAAATTTGCGATTTCCAACGTGCAATTCGTAACTATGCTTGTACAACCGATTACCTTCCCGTCAGGGATAGCTACTAAAATCTTCTGAGACATTGGCTCAACCTCGAGCTCACATCGTCGTAGGCATCTATTAGAGATAAAAGACCTTAACGCTCCGAAATCAAACAAAGCATATACCACGTACTGCTTCAATCTAACTTTACCATTAATCACTCCCGTGTCTGCCGTCTCATCAGTTTCTAGGTCTACTTCTCCTGGCGTAATAGCATAGACCTCTGCTTTTGCTGCAATCTTGGGTTTAGTGTTTGGTGTCGACACTCCTCTGGGTGTAATCTGCAGACAATCTCGGATCATATGGCAAGTTTGACCACATCTAAAACACGCTCCTAAAGCCCTTCGACATTCTCCACTGTGCCTTTTTCCTCATTGGCGACAAGGTGGGGGAGTAATGGGTGTTGCCTTCCCAATTACCATGCCCTTTCCTTTGCTTGGGGTTACCGGGGCCTTTTGCTTCCTCGTATTACTTCCTGACGAGTAAGGAAATCCCTTTTTCCTATCCGCTTGAGCATGTGTGATTAGTCTTCGTTGCTCCGCCTCTACTATCGAAGCCACATTGACCAATTCTTGGAAATTTCCTATCTGTAGACATGCTACTTAGTTTCGGATACAAGGTTGCAAACCGTCCTGGAACTTCCTTACTTGCATCTTCTCGGTACTGATCAAATGAGGTGTGAACCTTCCCATTTCCATAAAATGAGTGGCGTACTGATCGACCGTCATATTCCCTTGAGTCAAACTTGCAAATTCCAAAGTTTTATGCTGCTTAGCCGTCTCTAGAAAGAAATGGTTGTCAAAATCTGTCTTGATTCGTTCCCGAGCGAGTGCGGTTAGACTTCCCAATTCTTGGGCCAAAAGCTGCCGTTTGGGTTGCCACCAAATTCCAGCTTATCCCTGAAGTATATGACCCGCGTACTGGACCTTCTGCTCCTAAATACATCCACTAATTTCGAAAGTTCTTTCTAAGTCCATAAGCCACTTGTTAGCCTTCAAAGGTCCGTCCGTTCCAACGAAATATGTGTATCTATACACCATGAATTTCTTGTCAGTACATCCTTGTTCTCCTCTAGGCGGTACTTGTCTGGCATTCTATCCTTGTTCCACCTGACTGTGCACCACTTCAGTCATCTGGCGAAGAGCTTTAGCAATAGCTTGTCCCCCTTCCATTGGAGGATCCCCAGTCTCTTGATCTCTGCCTCTCGGAGATGTATTCTCACACCGGTTTCGGACCATAATTTCCTTCCTGAAAATGCATAAAACCAGCGTGGGTCAATCCCTTCCTCGAGAAGAATAACCTTTTGTCCCATGAACTGGCGATCTTACAGCGTAGCTCCTTCTTCCTCTACATTCAAGTCTAAAGCTATAAGATCCAAGCCTAGGACTACAGATCTCAAGCAAAGTTAAAGGTACCATGCATTCCTAGGACAACATGTGGGTTTACCCAAAGACGTAATTACTCTGATACCATGCTCTGTGGTGCCCCCAGCCCCCGCTTGGGATTGGACGGTGATTGAGATGCCGGGACTTGTAACACAAGACTACACACCTCTTGTACATGACAGATAATATGCTATGCACCTAAGTACACTAGCAGTATGCAATAACGTAATAGCGAAAAAGTTTAATAAAAGTCAGAAAAACTTAGCAACGCGATAAATAATTGCAAAGCATGTGTCAGCACAAACTAATATCATAACCCAAAACAGTGTCCCAAACGTAAACATAAGCCTTGAAGGCATAATATCCCCAAAGAAAGCATGAAACATAATTTTAAAATTTCCAAAACACGTGATTCCCATAAAAGAACATAAATCCACAAAGTTGGTCATAAATGAGATTTCGAGAAATCTCACAGTTAATACAAGCATACAAAAAGTATATACAAGCATACCACAGTTAATACAAGCATACAAAAAGTATATCATGATATGCATGCATGGACATGTACTAGACTTATGCCTTAACCAGAACTTGACTTATGCACTTGACCATTTGTAAAGGACATGTAACAGAGACTTAAGCTTTTCATGAAAACTTCTTAACTTTTTCTTATTCACGTGATCTTATTCAGAACTTGTCTTATCAGAACATATCACAAGATTTACATCAAGTGATCCTTATCATATGAGCTTTTGTACTTCTTCAGAGGGTGGACACAACACGGCTCCCCTCCTTGCACTGCGTGTTCCTGCTCATCAACGGTCCGTACACCGTGATGAATACGTCATAAACAGAGACTTATATTAACTGGACCTTACTTCGTCGGGTTACATGCCTTATGCACCCCCTAGTATTAGGTGCTTCCACGCTCCAGCATCTTTTAAAAAGAATCCATTCGAGACTCGTCGACTATTCTTTGTCGACCCAGGGATTACCACTCTAGAGTGTACAATGAGTTCTACTAGGACATTCTCCCGCCCTAGCACTTGGGGTAGTGATAAAAAGTTTAGACTCTTTTCTTTGAAAAACGCTTTTCTTTAAAAACATTTTCCCCAAATGCTTGAGACATGGAACTTAAGACATACTTATACTTGGCATCTGACATATGGAATGTTATGCATGAAATAGCCAAACATAACATGTTCAATTTATGGCATGAAAACATGAAGCGCACACATCCAAACACATTCATGGGACCATAAGAACTTGCTTAGCCCGAAACATATAGGGGTAAAATCATGAAGTTCATTACTTAAACATGTTCCAATCTTCAAGCAAATAACATAGGGATCAAAGCATAGTAAAACAATGCATGAAATCATAACATTTGGCTAAGATCCAAATCATTCAAGACATGGTATGGCCGAAAGATCATGATACATATTCCATCCTTCTTAAACATGTGAAACCCGAAACATATACAAGTATTTCATGGCATATTCACCACAATTTCAAAGCATATAATTTCTTCCATAAATTGATACAAGATCATATTAACATAATAAAACAATCAATCAAGAAATAGCAAATAAAGCAAACATGGCAATGACAAGATTTACACATTCATATACAAATATTAACCAAGGGCAAGTTGAGTGTATACTTACATAATCCTCGTAAAGAAATACTAGCAAGTTGTAAATCCGAACATACCATATTCGAAAGTGCATCTAAAACTCTATCTTATGTTCTTGAGTGTGTGTGTTTTTCTAGGGCATCACTTAGTCTTAAACCATTCGGCTTCTAGGGTTTTTAGGTTAAAACCCTCCTCATTTCACTCATAAGGTAAAACAAAACCTAAGGTAGGTAAGAATACATGTGATGGTCGAAACATGGAGGATAAATTCCCCCTTCACTATTCGGCCTCAAGGGTTTCTCTTAGAAACCCTAGGTTATATCCAAGAAAATAGCAGAAAGTGTGTGTTCTATCATTTCTCAAAGTCAAATGAGATTTGAATCTCATTTCGAGATTGAGAAAAAACTTATGTATGAGTAAGACTTGGGAAAAACCGAACCTTACCTTGCAAATCCTTGGGTAGTGCCGAAATCCTTCTCTTGCAAGGATCCTTCTTGTTTGGTTGGAGAGAAAACACAAGAAAATGAGAGAGAGTTTTTAAAGGAACATGGGAGATTTGTGTGGAGAGAGTGAAAACTTATGCAAAATCCAAAAAATGGCAAGGGAAAAGCCTCTTAGGCGTGCACCCTTCTCTTTATATAAGAGACCCTTCACTTCCCTCCTTGTTTGAATCATTAACCTTGCATGTGAGACAAGTGGCAAGGTTTCTTTTTATCCCTCTCTCAAAAACCGAAAAATCTCTTGGTGTTCCCCACTTAGATTGCATTGGGAAGGGGCATTCTTGGAGGTGGTGTGTTGGCTTCCCTCCTTGGCCGAAAATCTCTTTTCCCTCTTATATCATTCTTTTCCTTTAACAAGTCAATATCTTCTCAAGGGGTAACTTGGTAAAACCATGCATGTCTGTTCCTATTCCAAACAAGAAACTCTTGGCATGGTGGACAAGTGGCTTTGGGCGTGTGCCATAGCCCTAACCATCCTCTCCACTTTTCCATTTTCATCTTCCCAATATTCATTCCCTAAGTGACCCTTCACATTTCATTGGTCCAAAATGCACTAAGTGACAAGTGGCAAGTGAATGGAAGGCTTGGGGGTATGCTAGCTGAAACCCTATGGGCAAACTTGTCCTTGATACAAAAGTCTCATCACAAAAATCTTTTAGAAATTTTGTGCATGCTTGACACATGGGAAAAGCTAGCAAGACTTGAAATTCCAAAGGTCTCTCTTCAGTTTCCTATGCAAAACTTCTAGAAAGATACCGTTTCACTTCTCTAGGCTACCCTTTCCAAGAAACCTACCTTGGAACTTGAATTCTGGACAAAAACAATGGGCTAGGTGTGTAAGCCCATCTTGGTGCTTTCCTACATCTCTATTTTCCCCCTTAACCCACTTTCTAGACTAGGTTCAAAGTATAACATGCTTGGGTCACATAACACTTAGCAACTTAGAATTGGATCATTGGCCTAAATCGTTGGACTTAATAAGGCCGAAATTCTAAGGTAAACTAAAGCCACTCTTCTCTTGGGCTTAAGTTACTACATCAAAGGTTTCTAAGGCCTTCCAAAGTAACTAAGGCTCCTAAAATACCATGGCAACCTAGAACAAATTCTAAGGGCCAAGCCTAGACAAAACTTGGGCCATCATAGGCGAGGAGTTGTTGCATGGTGCTCTGCACCTCAAGCACCATCTTGCTTCCGATCCTTGCAGTGGCTTATGGTCGATTCGAGTTTGGTTCCACCATTCTCAGTCTCTGCTCGCCTCAGATTTCACATTCTGCTGGGGCACAGATTGGCTACAGTGGTAAGGTGCAGTCATCCACCATGGGGTATACCGCATTCGCCCCGCCACTCGGAGGCACCCCTTCCTAGGTATGTTCCCGCCTCTCTTTTGCGACGTCTCCTCCTCTAATTCTGGGAGCTTTGCTTCCTTGTTAGTGAGCTTCCATGTTCGTCAACACTATTGTTCTTTGAAGACCCGGGCTATCTGGAAGGAGTTGTCACATGCATACGAAGTTCACGCAAGATCTACAAGGATCCCGCAGATGACGCTACTGTTAACGTCGTATTTTGTACGCCTTTGGACCAGGTTCCAGCAACTCGAGTCTTCAAAGTTGGGCCTGCAAAAACGAAAATGAAGAACGAAGCTGGGAGAGGGCCGCCTTAGGGCCGGGGAGTCTCAATTGCTAAAGTTAGTAGAATATTTTGGAAGTTTGTAAATAATGAGAGAGTCTAGAGTGCTTTTCTCGTACCTGGGGATTGTTATTTATACCAGGAGTCTGGGGGATAGATTGTGCCTGCTTCCATGTAGCTCATGTCCTTTTTTTTTATTGTTCTCTTTGTCAGGGCCCTTTAATACAGCGTGTTACTGAAGTAGTGGTAGCATTAATGCAGCAAGACTTCCTGATTGCTTTATTCTACAGGCTCTATTGGCCGTCCGTCGATGTTCCCTTGTCAAAAGATCAAAAGTTCTTCGTCTTTCCCGTTCTGCCCTATACAAGTCCCGATGAGCAAGATGTGGCCGAGCAGCGTCAGGCCTGTCCTTCCCATCAGCCATCATTGCTTGCTTTCCCTTGCAGGCGAGTTGCTTCGTAGGCAAGTTTGGGCCCTAAGGCCGGGTATCGAGGTGAAACCCATTGCTTTTGGCCGAGCACCTAGTGGGCTTATGAGTGAGGGGCAAATCCCCTTACAAAGAGATCACAAACAAGAGAGAGAGAGAGAGAGAGAGAGAGAGAGAGAGAGAGATTTTCCTTCTAAGTTCTTATTAATTACATGATGCAAATACGACTATGTATAGCTTTCACTTCTCAATAGACTTTTACAAAAGAATTATTCTTCTCATCTGCCACTATTTACTCTCACACCTCACACCCTATGAAGAAAAAAGAAAAAAACTTGCTAGGTGTGGGGATGAGTAGTGGCTGATGTATAGCAAATCCCTTTACAAAAATACAAAAATCAACTTCATTCAAAATATCTCTTAAACACACACACACACATAAAAAATCAATTTCTAAAAATATTTTTCTATGAAGAAAAACTAAAAGGACTTTTACAAAAATCTAAAAAAGACCCCCTTACAAATATCTTATCAAAACTAGGGTTGTACAAGAAACTGGAGAACCAACCGAGACCGAATCGACAAGAAACCGGTCGGCCAACGACTGAATTTGGCAAAAATTGATGTCCAACGGTTCGGTCCCGGTTTGATCCGGGCCAGACAACTGAACCGACCAAACTGGTAAAATGTGTTGCTTTTAAATTATACATATATAAAACGACACCGTTTCACTTAAGTAAGTGAAACGGTGTCGTTTTAGGACTCAATGTTTGAAAAAACTATAAAGCAAACGGCGTCGTTTGGCTTAAAGCGTCTTCTCTCTTTCTCTCTCTCTCTCTCTCTCTCTCACACACACACACACACACACACCGAGGCTTTTCACGCTGCTGCAGGGTCACCTTTATCGCAACTGAAGACATCGACGAACCGACCGTTGTTATGCCGATACCGATATCGACGGTTAACATTAGGGAGGTTTGGATAGTAAGTTGAGATGAGATAAAAGTTAAAAGTTGAATAAAATATTATTAGAATATTATTTTTGTTTTGAGATTTGAAAAAGTTGAATTGTTTATTATATTTTGTGTGAGAGTTTGAAAAAATTATAATGATTAGATAAGATGAGTTAATATACTTTGTCAATCCAAACAATGCCATGGAGGTTTGGATAATGAGTTGAGTTGAGATGAGATGAGATAAGATGAAAGTTGAATAAAATATTATTAGAATATAATTTTTTAATGTTATTTTTGTTTTGAGATTTGGAATAATTGAATTGTTTATTATATTTTGTTTGAAAGTTTGAAAAAATTGTAATGATTAGATAACATGAGTTGAGAGTGTTTTTGAATCCAAACATCCCCTATTCAGATCTAGTTACTTAATTTTATAAATCCAAACATCTTAAAAAAAGATCTTACCCAAACAAGTAAACAGCTTGCTTTTCCTACTCATTTTTGCAAGATCAAACACAAGCCACATTGGATGCTAAATTTTACAATCCCCAACATCTTCACAAAAAAGTAAACTTTCTCCAAACAAGCAAAAATCACCTCTGATTTTTTTTAGAGAAATGATAGTTATAGTTGTAGAATGTGCAGACGCCGCACAATCTATTTGAAAAAAAAATGAATAAGTATAAGACCTATATGATAAAAAAAAATTAATAATAGACTCCACTATTTTTCAAAACGATTACGCGACATTTATCCAGTACTCCACGACTGTATATAGTATTACTCTTTTTTTCTACTCACCTTTGCAAAACCGATCTATAACAAGAAGACCATCCTAATTAATTGTCCTTAAAAAAAGGGATCTATTAATACAAATTTGACACAACAAATACAATAATACATGCCTATTTTTTGTGAAAATATGTACGGGCTGTGGTTCTCAGCATTATTTGTGCCCTAATTTACTTGAATTTTCTTTTGGTCTGGGCGGCAACTGCTTTTCATAAATTATTTCCATCGCCATAACAATACAATCACGTCTTGTTGTCCAACATCAACCAGTGTCCTCCGTCACAAGAAAATTTAAGGAATCCATGCATGGGGCGGCAACAACTACCCCATACTCGGTAAGGTTAGAGAATTTATAACTTTCGAAAATGTTTGGATAGTGAATTGAGTTGAACTGAAATGAGATGAGAGTTAAAAATTAAATAAAATATTATTAGTAGAAGTGGATTTTTTCCACCTCATAAGGCTTACTAGGCCTCGGCCCAAGGGCCCCCAAGTCTGCTTAGAGGGCGAAACGTCTACCAGGGAAAGGCGTCGAGTAGTCGACAAGACAGATCAGCCTGACAGACTGCGGCCGCGCTCAGAACCCAAAGACTTGGGCAGAGCGCAGTGGGAAACACAGAGGGCCCTCGATGCATCAGCATCAGATCATCTTCGGCTCATAGAGACCAGACGCAAAGTCAGGAAACCACGTCTCATTAATGACACCGCTACCGAGTTACACACCACATTTATGGTGCCGTAGCAGAGCCACGCCACATTAAAGAGTTCTGACAGTAGGAACTGCAGAGGAGGCACAAACTCTGTGCAGAGAAAGACGATCTTCACCTTCCCCAACTCACGGTATAAATAGTCATTTCCAGGTATGAGAAAGCTCTCTGATCCCTACACACTCATCCATTTATCTACAAACTTCCAAGAATATTTACTGACTTTGGCATCAAAGGTTCTTCGGCCCCAAGGCCACCCTCTCTTAGTTGCACTCTCCCTCATTTTTTGCAGGCCCATTTTATAAGACCTGAGTTGCCTAGTCTAGCCCAAAGGTATGCGAAACACGACGTTAACAATTATAATATAGTTTTTTAATATTAATTTTGTTTTAAAAATTGAAAAAATTGAATTATTTATTATATTTTGTTTGAAAATTTAGAAAAATTGTAATGATTAGATGAAATAGATCAACTCATAATCCAAACAAGTCCTAAAAGTCATTGTTTTCATGTATATATTTTGTTAGATTTAGGTGGGGTTTGGATAGTGAGATGAGATAAGATAAGATGGTTTTAGATGAAAGTTGAATAAAATATTTTTAGAATATTATTATTGTTTTGAGATATAAAAAAAATTGAATTGTTTATTATATTTTATGTATAAATTTGAAAAAATTATAATAATAAAATGAGATAAGATTAAACAATTTTACTATCCAAACTGAAACTAACAAACATACACGTCCCAAAGCTGTTTTTAAAATGGAAAATGCTTATCGGACTGCTCGATCGGTCTGAATAACTAGGGGGTGTTCATGGGTCTGAATAACAACGTCCTTTTAAATTTAAGTACAAATTTTTTTATTTTTTTTATAAAAATACTCGTTTGAAACTTAAATCTATCTCAACTCATTATTATAATGTTTTTAAATCTCAATATAAAATATAATAAACAATTCAATTTTTTTAAATCTTAAAATAATAATAATATTAAAAAATAATATTCTAACAATATTTTATCATCTCAACTCGACTCAGTTCAACATCCAAACGTAGTCTTTTAGACTCTTAAGAGTACTTCAATCTAAAAGTATTTTTTAAACTTCTAAAACATGAAACCAAGCAACCACTTAAATTTAAGCTTGGCATTGAGTTCAACTGTTGATCCACCAAATTCTCTTCAGTATTTGTTTTTTGAAAAATTTTATTCATTATCTCCGCACACCACACACCACACACAATTTTTTTATTTTTCATTTTTTTCTCTTATCAAATATGTGGTATATGGATGATGAGTAAATGAACTCAATTAGTTTAAAAAGAATAAAAAAATAAGTGTGGTGTGTGGGGATGATGAGTAGCAAAACTTTTTTTTTTCTTTCCTCAATTTTATCGAGTATGAAAACCTAGATCTATCATCATCCGCTCACAACCATCATGTTGCATCCTCATCGAAGAAATCATCGAAAAAACCAGTGTCTATTAACTCGTTAAGTATTCACTATTTATTCCAAAAATTTAAATTGATGAGAATAATAAATTTTTTATTTTAATTATATTTTAATATTTTCGCTCTTCTTAATAAGTAGATCCAACACATATAGTATTTAATTAAATTAGATAAAATGTAGTCAAATTTTGAAGTCGACTGTATATTTTGATACTAGAAAGAAAATAGCTATTTAAAGGTGTTTTTGTCAACTTAATCAAAACACATGGCTTGATATTATACATGATCGTTATAGTGTGAAAGAATTTAAAAAGGCTAAGAGATAACATTACATGATTACATCATGAAAAGGAAGAAAAATCAATAAACTTGAATTAAGATAAGAAATTAAAGTCTATTATTGTGATATATACATACATATATATATATAATATATTTATATATAGAAGTTATGAATCACTTAGTTGCATTGGTATTTTTATTTTTTTATTTTAGTTTTCCAAAGAAGCCTAGCTAGCCAGCCTCACGTTTATTGGGTAATTATAGCTTGATTATCTGAGGATCTAAAGGACGAGGCCAGGGCTTGGAGTTGTGCAAATTCTACGTTATATGGGATTAATTTGCTTAATTTAATTAAAATAATTTTATTACGTTACGTCACTTTTACATATTTTTTATATATTCTATTAATGTGATTTATCAAAATAATTATTTTATATTAAAAATAATAACGCAACCAATCACATTAGTAGAATGTATAAAAAATATATATATAAAAATGATTACACATAAAATTTTTGTAATTAAAATCATCTTGTTGCATGGCATTTGGCAACCCTATCCTAATTAATTAACCTATTCATCATCAATAAATGATAGGAACTAACCAACTAATTGTCACCATTAATTTTGTCATAATTTTCTTCTCAAACTTGTTGTAATGGGATGGTTGGAACTATCTTAAGGCTAAAATTAGGTTTTAGAATGTGTTTTTATAAAGTAGACTATATAAAAATTAGTATTTAGTCCCCTCAAAATTATTTTTTCTTAACTTAGCCCCCAAACTATATCTTTTGGTTCTACACCTGGTTGTACAGGATCATTTTTCATTTTGTTTTATTTTATTTTTATTAATACAAGCAGCTTGCTGGCCTTAAAATGTGTAAAATATGTAAATCATCTATTCAATAAGAAAAACTATTAGGTATTTTCAAAGAATGGCTGGCTTGAATTCAACTTGATCCCATTACAATATATTATGTAATTAAAATTATTTATATAAGTATAATTTTAATTGACATACTATTGATATCGTGTGATCAATGATCATATTATGATATAATCAATAATCATATAACAAGCTGGATGTTATGTTATGTGTTTCGAGATTATCTAATAAGAAAAAATTTTACTCATCATTCTCACACTACAAATCATCACACATAATTTTTTTTTTATTTTTTATCTTACTAAATGTGTTGTGTATGGAAAATGAGTAGAATAAATCAATTAATTTAAGAAAAATAAAATGAAATAAAAAAATTCAAAAAAAAATTTTTAAAATAAGTATGGTATATGATGTGTATGAATGACGAGTAACAAAACTGATATAATAAATGGATAAAATGAATCTGGCACGCATGCTTCAACCGACAATTCAATTTGATCCATAAATACTAATTAAATGTCATTGAAAAAATAGACGAATAATATTGGTCCAAACGATCATACTTGAACAAAATAAGGTGTAATGTATCCGTTTTGGATAATTTGAAAGTGCAATAGAAAAGCTTTAGTAATCTAAATATTAAAATGACAAAAATGTAAAAGGAAAGATAATTAGAGTATAACAATAATAATTAGTAGATTTATACAATTTATCAATCTAGTGTGTACTGCGACACTTACGATGTGACCCATTATATTTATAAAAATAGTTAAAAGCACCAATACCTTTATTTTATAGTAATGATTTATACCGTCCTTAAATATGTAAATCTCGCGCACTTTATTTTAGAAAAAGAGGACATTTGGAATTAGATGAAAAAATCAATTTTTTTTTAATGGACTCCAATTTTTTATAAGAAGTGCACGAGATTTGCACGTCCTAAACTATATATAACATTATTTTTTTTTTCTATATAAGTTGATAATACGGTGTAGTCAGTGTTGATTACATAGATGAGAGGATACAAGATGAAAGTTGAATAAAATATTATTAAAATATAATTTTTTTACTATTATTTTTGTTTAAAATTTTAAAAAAATTGAATTAATTTTTATATTTTATTTGAGAGTTTAAAAAAGTTATAATGTTTTACAAACCAAACCTTACAAGTACATTTATTCTAATTAATAGCTATAAAAAGTAAAGTTTGGAATTAATTGGAATTGAGGAAAATGCTAAAATTCAATAATGTAGAAATGAAAGCCATACGCATAATTATAATTATGGAAGTATATATTGGCGTAGAATAATTAAAGTTGAAATGACGAATAGATTTTTTCCTTAGAAGAATGTAGATGGGTCCCCCACATGAAGTGGGATTTCTGAACAACGGTGCTTCTTTCTTTCACCTACCAATCACGAGGCGGCTGCGCTTAGCATCCGTCCATTCACATTCACTGCCTAACCCCAGCTCGAAGCTTCCCCACCTGCTAGCTGCAAAATAAGTCCCCGAAATATACGCATCCACGATACCACATACATAAAAAAAGAAAGAAAAAAAAAAAACCTCCCGAAATATGGGAGGACTCTCACGTATATAAATAATAATGATAATAATAATTTCTATAAAAATAATAATATACGCATTTTTTTTAATTTTATTTTAAATGAGTTGTAATTATATAAAATAATTTATAAAATAGTTATAAAAATTAATGGTATTATTCAAACACTATTAAGGCCTGATTTGAATAGGCCTGATTTGAACAGTGAGATGAAATAAAATGAACTGTAAATAATAATAAAATGATTTTTAAATAATAGTAAAATGACTTATTTTTTGATGTTTTGAAATATGAGAAAGAAAATTTTGAATAAAAATATTATAAATTTAAAATATTGTTATAATATAATTTTTATTTTGAAGTTTGAAAAAGTTGAACGGTTTGTTTTGTGTTTTATTTAGAAGTTTGGAAAAAATTATAATGATTAGATGAAAAATTTAAAAATTTAAAATTTAAAAAAATTTATATTTGTGGTGCTTTGATATTGAGATAAAATGAGATGAGATAGAAGACTACTATTCAAACTGAGTCCTAAAATTATTCTAATCAACATACATACGCCATACACTTGCTTACCTAGTTTTTTTTTTTATTTTTTATTTCTTTCCTCCTGCTAACGTAAACGCCACTTTCAGTTCTCATCTCCCAAATGGTCATCTCGAATACAAGGACCTTACTTTTCATTGCCTTCTAAAATATTTTCTTCTTAAAGATACCATTTTGTGAGTTCTTGCTGGTACGAATGTCATTCAGAGGAGCTTGACTTCACCTTAAAACCAACCCATGAATCTTCTATTGGATCAAATTCAGACAGGGAGATCCAGTAGACCCAGAAAAACGTTAGCATTGCGCCGTACATGCAATCCAAGCGCACACTTCATAAATATTTCTCTTGTTCTTCTAAGTACAGTCCGGAGGTATAATCGAGAGGGAGTCGCCTGCCACATTAAATAAATAAATAAATAAAATAGACGAAAATAGAAATCATTTGAAAATAGAAAATTGAAAGAAAAAAGGGAATAGATGAAAACAAGAGTTCCTCATCTTCGAAGGGAGGGGTGATCTCCGTGGGTCTTGTCTTCGTCATCGTGGATTCTGGTCTTCATGGGTCTTGTCTTTGTCTTCGTGGGTTTTGGTCCTTGTGGGTAGATGAGTTGTTGAGAGTAGAGCTCTTCGTGGGTAGATGATTGTGTTTAGCTTTTTTCATTCTGTAATCTCTATTGTGGATACATTTTGGCCAATAAAACCTATCGCGGTCTTCAATAGCAGTTGTTCATGCTTTTTTACTTTTGGTTGGTTTAATTTGCGATGTGCCAACACCAAAGAGATAGGGTCTATCGTCTATTACTATAATAGTGGGAGATGGGTTGTGCTGATGAAAGTGGAACTACCCAGCAAGCGGGGCATCAATTTGCTTTTAGAGTGAAATCATAGAACCAAACGGATATGCAAAACTTCATTGCGTCTCAAATGGGGTTTCCTTTTCGTCAACTACTAGAAAATTTGAGTCCTGAAGGCAGTGAAAATGGTAATAAGAGACTTGGTATACCACCCTCACACCCGATTAACCCTACTTCTCTGCTTCAATACTCGTAGTTTATTGGGCCCTCGTCGGGTTCTAGGCAATGGGTTTCCCAGAATTTGAGCCAAGGGATTTCCCATTCTAGGTCTTTGCTTGTTGCCCCCTTTGAGCCCTTTGCCTTATTTTGAACCTTCAATGAGCTCGCTCTCTGAACCTTCGATGAGCTTGAGGGTGAGGTGGAGCAACTTCTTGGGAGGGAAGATCTCGGAAGAAGAAGGGAGGAGGGCTTGTTCGTAGTCTTTGAAGGGAGAGAGAAATCGAAGGGAGGGGGAGAGTTGTTTGCTATCTTGGAAGGGAGAAATCGAAGGGAGGTGGAGAAATCGAAGGGAGGGAAAAGGTGGAGATGAACGGAGGGATGTGGGTTTTGAAAACGGTGCGCTTCATTTTCCACATCAGCCACGATTCCCATGCGGTTACACAGCCTAAGTACGTTTAGCTTTTTTCATATCTCTCATAGGTTTTCCTTGGATTTGATCCAATTTATGATGTGTCTGTTTTTGCTTGTTTATGTTCTGTGTGTTACACTGTTGGTTTTTCTGAGAAGGGGGAGAAGGGTGTTGAATGTTCGGTATGTGCGCAGTGCGTTTTTATTATTATTTTTTATTTTTAATAAAACTTACGTTAAATATGTGATATATGACTGCTGAGTAAAATATTTTGCTAAAATCGAAAAGGTTTGATGGGAGGTTTAACAATCACACTCACATAAATAATATGTGTAAAGAGTGACAATAAAACTATAATCATTATAACTTTTTCAAATTCTCATACAAAATACAATAAACAATTCAACTTTTTCTAATATAAAAACAAAGATCATATTAAAAAATTACATTCTAACAATATTTTATTCAATTTTTCAACTTTCATCTCAACTCACTATCCAAACATTTCCTCCTGGAGACTTGATTTTAGAATTTCTCAAGGAGTCAACTTTTGGATTCACCAACCATATGGAGACTTGTCCCAAACTTTAAAATAGCAGCAATATTGGAGTTAATTAGTTTGAAGAAGGTGACACCAAAATCAAAAGAGATATATAACAAGTACTTAATTCGCAACACAATTGTAGATTGGAAGAGTTCTATTCTAAAGTCAATGTATAGAGTACTATCCATATTACTTAAATAGTAAAATTTGATTTTTAAGATTTAGATTTTAAAATTTTTATTCAAAATTAAATTATGTCATCTAAGCACTTTATTATGTGTGTTATTCATACCGACTTATAAATATAAGTGATATGGATGGTGTGTTCTATATATCGACTTGAAAATAGAAAACTCGCAGCTTGAAATGCTCTAGCTTATGAATTGGTAAGAACAAGCTCAAATGCTGAGGATTTTAGTATCAATTGCATCCCTCACCATTTGTTTCCCTTAGAAGTGGCTAAATAGTATGAGTGATAACCATCTGACGTTATAGTTCTTCAGAGCAAATGAAAACCCCACCGCTTTATCTTCCAAACAAGGGCGATCCATCCGCACTCAAATTTCTGGACTAACAAAAGTTTCAAATCTCACTCTAAGGGAGAAGGTGGAGTCACTCTCAAAATCATAATATACCCCAATTTTTCTCAAACATATAAAATTAACCCTAAAAAAATTGCAAAAATAGACAAGATACACTTTGTAAAGAAAAATTATTCTTATCAGTTACTATTCACCACTCTACACCCTATAAAAAACACCTATCATTCCATATGAAAAATACCCCCATAACTTATAAAAAAGCTATAGGTATAGGATGTGAGAATGAATAGTGACTAATGCATAATAAATTCCCTTAGCAAATTTGAAAAAAAAAATAATACCACTACCTACAGGCGATTTGGGAGACGAATTTGTGCACACTTCTGACAATGTCACGTCAGCTCTTGTTTTATTAAAATAAATAAATAAATAAAAGGCGACAAAGATGGAGGAAGGAGTAGGACTATTCAGCCGAGTATACCCGAACCGGAACCAGGATTTTAAATCCGGGCCAGAACCCGGTTGAATCCGGATTTTTAAACCCAAAACCCAAGTTTAAACCGATTTTTTTTTCTTCTCGATACAATCAGAATTTTATAGAACAAAGATTAATTTTCAGTAGGGCTGCAAATGGTCCGGTTCGACGATGGACCGAATATTTTCGGTCCATCATTTTTTCGGACCGGACCGGACCGAACACCCAAAAGGACCGGACCGGACCGATATGGTCCTGTCAGTCCGGCCTAATTTTTTTTTAAATAATTAATAAAAAAATTATTTAAATTACTAAATTAAATTAAGTGATTTATTAATGTGGATTATGTAACAAACTTAATAAATAAATATTTTATATGGTCAATGATAATAAATTAGATGAAAATTATATTATTAATTTATATAATTACTATATAATTAACTAATTGATATTATATATTAGTTAATTCATTGAATATTAATAAGTGTTAATAACATATTTAAAATTTTATATTGTTAATAGTGATAGGTTAGATGAAGATATATATAAAATATTGTTATTTATAGAATATTAACAAGTATTAATAATATATTTAAAAATTTATATTGTTAATTGTACAATTATTATATATATAAAATATATATTTTTTTAATTTTTCATTCGGTTCGGTCTGGAAAAATCATAGACCGTGGACCAGACCGAAACTTTTCGATCCTCTAAAATGTAGATAGGATTGGACCGGACCGGTCTAAGTCTCAGTCCGGTCCGGTCCAGACCGAAACTGTCGGTCCATTCGGTCCGACTGGACCGTTTATCACCCCTAATTTTCAGTAATAAAATAAGTTCCAATTAATGACTAGGAGCATTTTCTTGGGTATACTGCAGACAGTACGCAATGCAATAAAAGGAAATGGGACCGATGAGGATGCATTGACACGTGTGCTAGGGATCTGCAACTGTTTCGATGCACACTACACACATTTTTTGTTTTTTATTTTTTTTAAATGTCAGATGCTTCTCTCTCGTTAGCTCTCTCTCTCGTCTACGTCTCTCTCTTCTCAAGCTCTCTCTCTCATCACCTCTCTCTCATCAATCTTTCTCTCTCTTCGACCACTCTCACTCCTCAAGCTCTCTCTCTCATCAAACTTTCTCTCTCTCTCTCTCCTCAAGATGTCTCTCAGACCTCTCTCTCCTCAAGCTCTCTCTCATCAAACCCCTCTCTCTCTCCTCAAGTGTTCTCTTTCATCAAGCTCTCACTCTTTCCTCAACGTCTGTCAATTTTTTATATTTTACATGAAACTATCGCGCAATTGCAATAAGTGGAAAAAAATCAAACAGTAAAATTGATTGATATATAAAATGTGTTTTGCCTGATGTCAATACTTTTTAAAAAAGAAAGTAAAAAATAAAAAAGAATAAAAAACAAAACCGGATTGTAAACTCGGATTTCCCAGATTTGTTCCGGAGTAGAAGCAGGAACCGGAATTTTTCCCGGTCCAGATGAATGGTCCTAGAAAGACAAAATGTGTTTCTCCATTCTCAGACTGGTTTTTCACGTCCCATTCATCTCCCTTTAACTGATTTTCGCACCCCATTTTCACTACCCACTTGGTTGGTTGCGCTGCATGCCTCCGGCGGCAAAAAGTCTGAATGAGAATGGACGGGAAACAAAATGAAATGAGAGCAGATCGATCAATTTTTAATGGATCACCCTCTAAAAGACAAGCATCAACAGGAATAATATCTCTTCCTGTTACAAAGAACCCATCAGATGAAGTATTTTCTGGATCAACATGTAAACAAGGTGAAATAGAAGCAGTCATGATCGCCTTTGGTGTCCACACCTTTTTCGTAAAAGCCGCACATTTGGTCGATAGCTCCAATCAAGTTGGGCACTTCCAGAAAGTTCTCACCGCAATTAGTAATTTCTGCATTTGTTCAATTGTTGTTGGACTAATCATTGATACCCAATACAACATCGTATGTATAGGGATGGAATTGACAATCTGCTGGTTCTTCCCCCGTGATTGTACTCAGATTTTTCGAAGAGCAGTTCCCCAGTCGTCGGCGTCGTCAGCTCAGATTTCGCCATGGTTAGGGCTTGCAAAAGGGGAAAAAAGTCTGAATGAGAATGGACGGGAAACAAAATGAAATGGAGATGGAGATAGAAACGTTGCGTTTCAATTTCTCCCCTAAATTTGAAGCGTACCGTTTCATTCTCCCTCTCCCACCCATTTCAAGTCTCCCGCCCATATGCATCCCAGATTCCCAGCAACCCATGATGTGAAACGCATCGTTTCATTTTCTAGCTCCCCATGTGTCTCATGCGCAAGGCGTGCGCAAAAGGGACTGGATTTAGACTTTTCCAAAAATAATATTTTATGGTTTTAATATTTTATACCTTTTCATTTTTTTCTTGGTTCTTTAGTTTTTTAGTTTTTTTGAATTTTGAATTTCTTAATGGTATTTATGTCAATTATTTGATGAGTGCTACATTGGAAATTTTTGGTAGTTCAAGTCTTCAAGGGGAATTGTCAAAATTGATCATTTAGGGGTTAATTACAAATTGGGTAGTAGTTTAAGGGAGTATGTGTATTTTATCCTTTTGTTTTATTAATGATTTTAAATCTACAAATTTTAAAAATTATTTGTAGTACTTTTTTTAGGATAAGGTTATATTTATAGAGAAATTATATTTGTAATCATATAGTGTACAAGTGTCACATACTCATTTTAAAATAAGTGAATGAATATAAAACACACATGCAAAAATTAATATTTTAATAGCATACATTACTCTTTTTTTTAAAAAAATACATAACTATTATCTAATACATAACTATATCTAATATTAATCGTAATATCATAGTTGCTACCGTTCTAAAAATGGCACGTAGAGTTTGATGCCAAATGTTATATATAAAATACTTGAGTGAATCTTCCTTTGACATCAAATAATTTTAAAAGCCTACAAAGTGTGTTGTGTGTCCATTATATATGTCATACGTGATTTTAATATTTGGTTAATGAATTTTTGAATTTTTTTTTTTTATAAACTTATTTGGAGTTGTTTTTCATGTGTCCATTGTATTTTCCTGCTATTGCTATAAAGTAAGTTTGAAAAATAGGATTTTGAATGACATAAAAAAGAAAAAAAAAAACTTGAATATATCTTCCTTGAGGCAATCAAGTTGAGACACATTCAAGATGGATCATGAAAAGATCTTAAAAGATTATGGTGATCATATATGAAACTCAAATTGATCGTTGTCTTTTTTAACCGCTTGAATCTAGTTACTTTTCTTCGTACTTGTTAAGATCGGTTTGGATAATTTCAACGGTCTATAATTAAAGATAAAACCTCCTAAGGTCGTGTGTGAACTCTGAAGTCTAGGTTTGGATTTTTCAGTAAAATGAGATAAGATGATTTATTAATAGCAATTAAATATTTTGTAGTAATGAAATTATTGGAGTTAAGATGTTTTTGAAGTTTTGGCAAAGAAGAGAGATAAATTTAAATAAAAATATTATAAAGTTAAAATATTGTTATAATATAATTTTTATTTTAAGATTTGAAAAAGTTGAATTATTTTTTTATTTTATTTGAAAGTTTGAAAAAGTTGTAATGATTAGGTAGTAGTTAGATGAAAAAGTTAAAAATTTGAAATTAAAATATTTATGTTTATGGTGTTTAGATATTGAGATGAGATTGAGTGAGATGAGATGAGAGTATCTTGCTATTCAAACCGGGCCTTAGGGTCTGTTTAGCAACACAACTGTTTTAAAATATTTAATAAGATATTTCCTTCCCAAAGATTACTCAAACATAAAACACTTTTAATTTTAAATTTTCACCTTTTTTATTTAATACAACTTTTTTAAGCTCTCAAACAAAACATAAAAAATAATACTATTTTTTAAAATTTTAAAACAAAAATAATATTAAAACGAAGAAATAATATTTGCTGTCCTATGGTATGTAAGTACTACACACTCCCTTTAAAAAAATTGAGTAAATTTAAGAACCACATGAAAAATCATTTTTTAATGGTGAACCCCACTTTTTTTTTTTAAAAGGAGTATGGAGTTTTGCACACTTCACGGTTGCAAATATCTTTTCTCTTGTAGATAATACTGAGATAATTTGAGTTAAGATTTTTATGGAATTTTAGAAAATTACGAGAGAGGAAAAAATGAATAAACAAATTATAAAGTAAAAGAAGGTTAGAATATAATTTTTAATATTATTTTTGTTTTAAGATTTGAAAACGTTGAATTGTTTTTGTGTTTTGTTGAGTAGTTTGAGAAAGTTGTAATGATTATATAATAATTAGATGAAAAATTTGAAATTGAAAAATGTTTGTATTTGAATTACGTTTGAACGTTGAGATAAGACGAGATTGGATGAGATTGTTTAAAAAGTTTGTGAAACCAAACCAGGCAGTATCCAAACGGGTTCTAAGTTTATAACCTCCAATGGACACTCAATCTCGTCAACTTTCTATTGTTTTTATTATAAATTTTAGAAAAGTTCTATTATCAAGTTGGTGTGTAGAGCGGTCGACTTGATAATAGAATAATTCTAAATTTCAATTCACGTGATTATGGTTCATTTAAGCTCTGTCCTCCCATTTCAACTCATTGTAGTTGTTGATGTTATAAAAATCGCTCAACATGCCGGAATGGGAGAAAGAGTCATTCCCGACCCATTGGGGCGACTTAGGCCTCGTTCGATGTTATTTGGAGCCTTCAGTAGTGTTCTGGTGTGGCTGTACGGTAACGATTCGTACGTCTATGGCAGTGATTGGAAAACATATGTGCAAAGAAATAAGATAGATGAATACATGGGTTTACGTGGTTTGGCATAATGCCTACGTCCACAGGCATTTGAGGAGGAGAAATCAACTATAATATTCTTGTTTACAGTCTCTTTTAGTCTCTCATTCTTCATTGTACAATGTTGGCTTCAAAATATAACTTTACTAGAGAAAAGGCCTTCACTGGAGCTCCCTGCGTATCTGGTTTTGATGGAGAAACCGAGGAAGGAAAAACTCTCTCTGGAGAAAGAGAACTCTGAAATGAGAAGAAGAAGAACCGAAGAAGGAAAAAACTGATCCCATGGTCATCTGGTTGAAAGCATTTTATACATCTGTTTGAGCGTGCCTAGTAGGTTCCTTTTTCTCATTTCCCCAGACAACCCTTTCCCCCCTAGCCGTCCCATTCCCCTTATAGCCCACTACTTCATGACAGCCCCACGTCCCCTAGTCCTGAATTCTAGCCCTCTCCATATGCCTCATTGCCCTCTTGTCTTCTGTTGGGCCCAAGGCAAATATTTTTATCCCCTCATAGTACCCCACAATTCTTAAGGCCGATTTGTTTCCAATAGAAAATCTTGAGAATCTTTAAAAGTAGAAATGTAGTCGAATTGGTCTATCCGAGTACTTTTGGGAAATGAGTTCTGGAGGCCAATCCTCGTTTCATTTGTCCCTCTGATGCGAGCAGTAAATACTTCTAAACTTAGGGTTAGGCGGGGATGAGCTCGATTGCTTAGAATGCGAGTGTGTAGCTCGCTTGAGGCGGGAGATGGACTTGATCGTGTGCAGTGCGAGCACGTAGCTCCCCTAAGGCCGGAGATGGACTTGAATGAGTCACGTGCGGTGCGAGCACGTAGCTCGGCTAAAGCGGGAGATGGACTCTATTGCGTAGAGTGCCAGCGTATGGCTTGTCTAAGGAGGGAGATGGACCCAACTGCGTAGAGTGTGAGCACGAGGCTTGGCTGAGGCGAGAGATGGGCTCGACCGCATAGAGTGTGAGCAGGTGGCTCGTCTAAAGTGGGAGATAGACTCGACAGCGTAAAGTACAAATGCAAAGCTAGGCTAAGGCGGGAGATGAACTTGATCGCGTAAAGTGCGAGCGTGAGGCTCGGTTGAGGCGGGAGATGGACCCTACCGTATATTGTGCGGGTGTGAGGTTTGGCTGAGGGGGGAGATGGACTTGACCGCATAGAGTGTGAGAGCGTGGCTCGTCTAAGGTTAGAGATGAACTCGATCGCGTAGAGTGCGAGTGCGAAGCTCGGCTAAAGCGGGAGATGGACTCGACCGCATATGGTGCGAGCGCGGAGCTCGGATGTTTGTTGTTATTTGTAAAGTGTATGTTCGTTTGATGCCTTTGTTTTGTCGTTAGTGTAGGATTTTGTGTGAAGTAACCCACATAAAGTGGTTAGAGGGCCTGCCGACCCCCTGAGTCCACCTTAGGCGGTTGTCGAGCTCGTCGGCTCATTCCCAAAGGTAACCTATTGGCAGTGGTTATCGCTCGAGCATGGCACTCAGAGTGAGTCAAGGGACCCGTCTTCTTGCGAGTTTAAGGACTCGGCTTTGTTGGACGAGGTATCGGCGACAAGTCCTAGGACTTGGCCTTACCCCGCAACGAGTCAAGGGACCCGTCTTCTTGCGAGTGTAAGGACTCGGCTTTGTTGGACGAGGAGTCGGCGGCAAGTCCAGAGACATAAGACCTTACCCCGTAGTTAGTCAAATGACCCATCTTCTTGCGAGTGTAAGGACCCGGCTTTGTTGGATGGGGGGTCGGCGGCAAGTCCTGGGACTTGTCCTTACCCCGCAGCGAGTCAATGGACTTGTATTCTTGCGAGTATATAGACTCGGCTTTGTTGGACAGGGGTTAGCGGCAAGTCCTGGGACTTGACCTTACCCCGCAGCCAGTCAAGGGACCCTCCTTCTTGTGAGTGTAGAGACTCTACTTTGTTGGACGAGGGGTCTCGTCTGTGCAAATTGCTTCACCGGAGCACGGGGCCACATGACCGGTGTTTCTGCATTATAAGAAATAAATTCGTTAGTAGAAATAAATTCATACAAAATTTGAGAGACAATACTGGAAAGTTTTTTGCTTTGACTAAAAAGTTGTTTGCTGTTGGTAATGATTCCCGCGCATGAGCTCCGTGCTGGGGGGTCTAAGCTGGTGAATCTCGAGCTATGGGTCCTGTGCTGAGTAGATAAGTCCTGAGCGGATCGACTGCTTTTCCGAGTAGGATAGTGATTTTCCCGAGCTATGTTTTTCTTGCTTAGCAAGTCCTGTGCAGGAGAGGTGCCAAGCTGGTGGGCTGGAGATACCGAGCTGGTGTCAATCGGGCAACAGGTTCTGGAGCTGGGGAGGAGGCTTCCTAGCAGGTGACATCCGAGCAAAGAGATGGGAGGAATTGGAGATGGTGGCTCCCGAGTGTGATTGTTCCTGACTAGATGAGTCCTAAGCTGAGGGGCTGCGATGGTGACTCTCTAGCAGGTGGCTCCTGATCAGGTGGTTCCCGAGCAGAAGAGTCCCGACCCGAAGGGCTGCAATGGTGACTCCCGAGCAGGTGGCTCCCGAGTAGGTGGTTCTCGAGCAGGTGACTCTCGAGCAGGTGGCTCCCGAACAAAGTGAGGGTTTGTCCCAAGCATGGATTTCCCGAGAAGTGGGGGTGTGTCTATGCCTCATCCCTCATAAGCCTGGCGGTCAAGTGGTAACCGCCATCAAGTCCACAGAGCTCACGGCAGTGTCACGTGCATCCAGCCAGGAATCGTGGCCAGCTGGCTGGTGTGGTCAGAGACCTTCTCATGGGAGGGAGACGGAGCTGGCGACCCCCTTGGTGGTTGTAGGGGGCCCAGCCGTGCCATGGTGGGGCTGGCACATGTGACTCCCAAGGGCCCAGTGCACGAGGCTGCACATGCGACTCCCCAGGTGCGGAAGTTGTGCACAGTGCCATCCCAAGTGCTGTACATGTGGGGTGCAGTACATGCGGGGGCAGTGCTTGTGTGCTACTGTGCACTTGAGTGCACAGTGTTTGCCTGCTAGTATCCGAGCAGTGTGCTTTTATGCGATAGAGTGACTCGGGTGCAGGGGCGAGGAGTTCATAAGTCCCTTGCCTGGGCGAGAAAGATTTTATCTTTCATTGCCAAAAAGCTTTCTCGCTCGCTACCCGCCCATTTTTCATAAATATAAAAGTTAAGAAAATTTAGAATACTTATCTGGGAGGGCGTTATTCATTCGTCCGATGATTTATCTAGTGTGTTAAGAAATCATCCTTGTCCCACCTCCAATGAAAAAAAAGAAGGAAATCAAATCTCATAGACGGAGCCACTGTTGATGTTGTAAAAATCGCTCAACAGGCCGAAATGGCAAAATCTCGGCCCACTAGGGTGACTTGGGCCTTGTTCGATGTTGTTTGGAGCCCATGGCAGTGTTCCGATGCGGCTGTACGGGGTGGCGATGCGTATATCCATGGTGGCGAATGGAAAATATAAGTGTAGAGAAATAAAATAGATGAAAACATAGGTTTATGTGGTTCGACATAATGCCTACGCCCATAGGCATTCAGGGAGGAGAAATTAACTATAATATTCTTGTTTACAATCTCTTTTAGTCTCTCATTCCTTAATGTACAATGAGGGCTTCAGAATATAACTTTGCTGGAGAAAAGGCTTTCACTGGAGCTCCCTGCGTATTTGGTTTCGAAGGAGAAGCTAAGGAAGGAAAAACTCTATTTGGAGAATGAGAACTCTGAAATGAGAAGAAGAAGAACCGAAGAAGGAAAAAATCGATCCCTTCGTCATCTGGCTGAAGGCATTTTATACATCTAGTTTGCTCGTGCTTGACAGGTACCTTTTTCCCATTTCCCCTAACAGCCCTCTCCCTCTTAGTTGTCATTTTCCCCTGATAGTCCACTACTTCTTGACAGCCCCACGTCCCCTGTTGTCCCCTATCCCTTACTTTTAGCCTTTTCCACATGCCTCCTTGCCCCCTTGTCCCCTACTGGGCCTAGGGCAAATATTTTTAACCCTTTACAAGAAATGTACTTTTTAACTAAATTATAGGAAATTTCATGAGAATGAGATAGTAATGCTTTTAGAGATTAGAGTTTAATAAAAAGTAATGGCAATAAAGATCAAAATGATTTTTAGAAAAATAACCTATAAAGATTATTCTGAAAAACTATTTTATATTAAAAATTATTAAAAAAAAAAAAAAAGTGTTTAACTATAATTTACAAAAATCTTTATCATGGCTTCCAGGTTTGAGAACTATCTACACATTTGTAACAGTTTTGTGACTATAAGGCTGCATTTGGATATTGACTTGACCTGAATTGAATTGAGTACTCTATGAATAGTAGTGAGTTGAGATAATGGAGTGATTTTTGTAGAGCCCACCTAAAATGAGTTTAAATGTATTTAGATGTTAAGATAAGTTTATATGTATTTATGAGAAGTTGAAAAACGTATGGGACCCACCAATGATTGGAAAATTGTAGTAATGATTGAATAATTAATTTATTAAGTCTTTTACCAATAAATAACATAAATTAAACATAAATTCCCTCAATGCATGTAAAAAAAATAATTTCCCACTACTTTTTGTATGCAACAACAAGATATCGTTGCCAAGTTGGAAGGTATGGAGCATTAAATTTAAAATTCAAAAACGCCTCTTTAACACACCGAAAGTTCGTTCATTGACATTCCGAATGGATGAATGCTGATAATTAAATAAATCTTTATATTCTTGGAAGGTACTATTGACATAACGTTCAGATTTGTGGTACCTCACCCTTGGATATGACGGCATAAATCTTTCGGTGCTAGGAAATGTAGAATCTACTAAATAATAATAACCTGAGAATTTAGTACAACATTAATCTTTTATAATGATGTTATATAAAAATTATTGCAAACTATGAAGGTATAAATTAAATAATGTGTACAAATTATACCGTTTTAAGGCCACGAAAAATTGGACTCTGGACGCCATAACACATCGAGTAAAACGCAAGCATCATATGTTGTATGCTCCCACCCAACGTATATGAATGTGAATTTCATATTGAAATCACATACACATAAGACATTTTGGCAACCTAGTGATACCGATTTAGATATGCATTAGTTACATAAGCCAACACAGATGCGTCGATCATGATCTCATCCATTGCACCATGACATTTCTACAAATTTTTGTTAAATTTGCATAAGCTTCAAATTCCTGTATTGATAACATTATGACATTTGTAAGCTGCACTTCCCACTCATTAACCTATGAAACTAGCTCATGTAAAAAAATGTTACATCGAACCATGTATAATGTTTGAGATTTCCTTAAATATAAGGCATCATCCCAGTCATCTGAGTTGGTTAATCACTCAATGCGATAGGCGACATAATGCCCACATTACTGCGTAGACATGTCGATTTGCGATTTTAATTGAATGTTGAAACGGGTCATGCACATTTGGTTGAACGACAGCATGTCCGACCGTGTAGCAAAACATTCCTAAGGCTTCCTCAACTAAGACCTTTCGTGATGAATCACGCAAGCTGAGATCTCTACGTAATCGGTCGCATAAGGCCCGAAATGCATATACCTCCATTCAAAACATCTCATAATAGTTGTTAGGATGTCCATTAAAGATCTTGATGATGTACTCCCTTCCACTCAAGCCAATGTTATGTTATGGTCGGGGCATAAGAGGTTGGGCATTATATTGCTGATCCGCCGTGACCATGGTTAGAAGGGCCACCTGTTTGTATAAACCATCGTCACGGCTTCTCCATACATCCCATTCCGCCCATCTATTTGCGTCAAATGTATTTGATGAGTTAATACTGGAGCACACCTCATTCTCCTCAGTATTTACCTCATTATTCCTCCAACTAGCATTGTCCATTCTGCGCTTTTCAAAAGAATGTCGACACAAACATTAAATGCAATAAATATTATATTTGTTTAACATACTACAAACAACAATAGTATTTTTATTAACTTAGCTAGTACTTTCATTCAACGCAAGCCAATGTTTGAACTTAAATTAGCAAACACGAAATAAGTGTTAGCAAACAATTCAACTAACAATACAATGAAAATCAAATCAAGCAACACACCAAAATTAGAAAACTACAACTGATTAAAATGTTTCGATAAAATAAACTGTGGGAGCCCGAGATGTGCTGTCATTATAGCGACCAGACCCATCGTAATCTCAGCTCTAGAGTCATGTGTTGGAAGACAACTAGAATATTAGGATCCATAAAAGCTTTGGCTGCATGAGGATGATGGTTCGTTGGTAGCAGAGGGGTAATGTCCTACAAAAACTTCATACACTATGCAATACTGCTAAAGGTTGCATCAGACCCACTATTTGAACCCTCGCCTTTACTACGCTTCGAACTACATTCAGCGTACATCTTAGCATCCAACTCTGTCCATGCTATACGCTAGTGGCAATTGTTTGCAGGGCATTACTAAGCTTTGGTGAGATTGACGGCCCGACCAATTCCCTACGTTGCCTATGAGAATTCCTCAGCTGCAGCCCCCCTCCGTGAGGCAAACCGATCATCTTGATATCATCCAAATCAATGGTCGAGTCTCTGCCAATGCCCAACACAGGCCCCCAGGCCCTCAATTCATCCTCCAACCGCTACTCCTCCTCTCTAGAAAGGGGTTCCTACATTGAGGCATAATGCATCACCCCTATGGCGACCGACTGACCAAAAATCATGCAAAGGACATCTTAGTTTTGACAACCGTAAGTCTTGAACTTTTCCCACTGCGGTCGAACCTAAGAAATGGAAAAAATTAAATAATTTTACTAAAAAAATAAAAAAACATTTAATTATATAAGGGGCCATGAATTTATTACATAATGCAATTAAAAAAAAAACGTATTAGACCAAAAGAAGAGGAAGTTTAACCGACATGCATTTGCCCAACGTTCTTCCATACCAATTACAGTTTTCATGAAGGGATTCCAACCCATGCCCGTTTGGTCCATTAAATCTGTAAACTGGCATTGCGTCTTCTTAAGAAGGGTGACTTTTCCCTTCACTTGTGATGAATCAACTGGCTTAATACCAAGTTTAGTGAGGCGCGTGGCAAGTCGAACTATGTCACGGTTTGTAATTTTGGACCCCACTAATTTACCCTCCATTACTTCTTGGTACAACATGTCAATCATCATCTCGTCCAACCCACCAGCCAAAAGGTTGTGATCACGTAGAACCTCTGTGTTATCCATGGTATGCTGCTAATGGGAAAGTATGACAATACAAACAATAGACAATGCACTTGAAGCCATATGAGAACCTATTGATATGCATCAGATACATGGTACATTCATTCAGCAAAAACATTTAAGTTGACTATAATATTAAATGCATGTAATATATCATAGAAGGAATCGAAGCCTACATGCGAATAAACATTATTTATTATAACACAGTGATACTGATTAATGTAATACCTTGTACAAGGAGCTATTGGATGACCGTATGAAGTATGGCTGCAATTTAAACATAGCAATTAGGAAAGTAAATATTACTACTGTCAATTGCCAAAGAATAATTAGATAACAATTACCAAAAAATAATTATTTAAACAGTGACCAAAGTAAATATTCCTTAAACATAGTAAGTTTCAAAAAAGATTGGCAATTGTCAAAACATAACAATTACTTACACTATTTTTGATATAAACAGTGAAGTTATTTTTCACAAATGCATGTAGATAACAATTATTTTAGAAACCATTTGTCAAAGAATAAAACAGCTCATGTTGCTCAATTCTCACCCTTCTCTATTGATTAGAATCTCATTGATACACTATGTACGCAAAGTGCATATCCTCTACAGAATCTTTAACCCTTAACCAAACGTGTTTTTCCAAAGAAGAAACATGCAAATAAAGGGGGTGGGGGTGGGGGGAGAGAACATAACATATTAAAGAAGAGGGTTTTGAGGGAGAGGAGGTAAAGTTAGCTGAAATGAGTACTGTAGTAGCAAGACCATACTCATTTCTGGTTATAGAACCTTACTAATTTTTGTACTGTAGTAGCTTATGCTGATAGCAATACTGATGCTTGTAAGGGTTGGCTATGTGTTATGATTCTAAATATATGATGTGTAAATCGACTGAATAGGGAAAAGAGGGATGGGTTGTCAATGAAAAGGGATGGATGCAGGTTCTATGTTTGTAAAAATGACAAGGAAAATTCTGGAAATAGAAATGATATTAGGGTTCTTTCGAGGAAATCCCTTAACCTCCTAGTAAGAGTCCAAATTCATGAAAAACACAGTCTGTCCTCTGACACTACAGACCTTCCTTCATATCCACGCAGGGATACAATATGAGCAAATAACATAACAACACGTGTTAAAGGAAAATAACTAACTATGGAATGAAAAGAAAACAACTAAAGAAATAGTCTTTTGGAATCTTCAGCACCAGGATGGAACGGTGCATTTTAGTAACCTTCAGCTGTGCATTTTGAGTCCCTGACTCCTTGCTCGACGGTGCGTTTAATGAGGCTAAAGCTATGCGTTCTGAGTTGCTTAGCGTGTAAGTCCTCAATCTTCCACTTCTCTTCTTCTCCCGTGCGAACCCTCACCCTCTGCTCTTCTCCTTCTTGCCATCGTAGAGGATCATAACAAACCCCCTGTTAAAGAGCCTTGCCCACAAGGTTCGGGTAAAGCTCCTTCAACCTCCAAAGCGGTTCCTAGCTATTATTCTCTGAGGAAGCCCCGATCCACTTTACTAAAACCTCCGTGAGAGCCTTGTCTCCTTGCCGTTTAATTCTTTTGTTGATGATGGCCTTTGGCTTGGGTAGAAGTTCCCCTTTGGGGTTGACTGGAGGAAGTGTAGGAATCAGACAGATCTGGCTTCTGAGCTTGCGTTTCAGACATGAAACGTGAAAGATCGGATGGATCCTTGATGATGGTGGCATATCAAGCTTGTAAGTGACCCTTCCAACTCGTTGCACTACCTGAAATGGCCAGTAAAATTGTGGGGATAGTTTGAGGTTGTGCCGTGCCGAGAGTGAGTTTTGTCTATACGGCTGTAAACGAAGGTAAAGCCAGTCGCCCTTCATAAACTCTTGTTTTGTTCTCCTTCTGTCAGCATAAAAATTCATCCTTTGTTGCATTGCTTCCAAATTCTGCTTGAGCAACGTATTGATCTGATCTCTTGTGCGTAACTGTTTATCAACTGCATCATTGATGGCTGTGCTTGGTATATATGAATTGAGTTTCGGAGGACAATACCCATAGAGAGCCTCAAATGGGGAAATTTTGGTTGAAGTGTGGTATGAGGTGTTATGCCACCATTCAGCCAGTGGTAGCCACTGCACCCAACCCTTAGGTTTAGCTCCTGCATAGCAACGTAGGTATACTTCAAGAGTTTTGTTAAGCGCCTCAGTTTGACCATCAATTTTCGGGTGGTAAGCTAAATTGTAATGTAAGGTAGATCCCTGTAACTCAAATAAAGCCTTCCAGAAAGTGCTTAGAAAAATAGGGTCACAGTCAGAAAGTATGAGCTTAGGAAGACCATGTAATTTAAGCACTTATTTGAGAAATAATTGGGCTATCCCAGCAGCTGTGTATGGGTGTGCCAAGGCCATAAAATGGACATATTTTGTTAATCTATCCACAACCACTAATATTACACTGACCCATTGGGATTTAGGTAGTCCCTCAATAAAGTCTAATGACATCACTTCCCATGCTTGAGTTGGAATGGGAAGAGGTTGAAGAAGGCCAGGGGTAAAATGCGTTCTATTTTATTCACTTGGCATACATTACAGTCCCGTACCAGCTGTTTGATGTCCTTTTTCATTCCCCGCCAAAAGAAATCTCTTTTTGCTCTCTGGTATGTCTTCAAATACCCAGAGTGACCAGCTTGAGGGTCAGAGTGTATAAAGTTTAAGACCTTAGCCTTGAATGAGGACTGCAGATCTATGACCAGTCTACCATTCTTCAAGATCAAACCTTGTATTAGAACATAACCTTTAGGCTCGTGCTGACTTGTAGTTAGCTGTTGTATGATCTCACTCAACTCAGGTGATGCTGCATATGTCATCTTGAGTTCCTCTATCCAATCTGGTGTGAGGAATGTGATAAGACCCAAAAACCCCTTCGATGTCAATTCTGGTTCATTTCTTCGCAAAAGGGCATCAAAAACTTTAATTTCTTTACCTTGTTTATACTGGATAGAGAAATCATATCCCATCAGTTTCGTGATCCATTTTTGTTGTTTAACCGTGCCCACCTTTTGCTCAAGCAAGTACTTGAGTGACTGCTGGTTTGTTTTCACAACAAAAGTCTGGCCCAATAAATAGGGCCTCCATTTGTGGACTGCCGTGACAAGAGCCAACAGTTTTTTTTCATATGTAGAGAGGTCAAGAGCTTTCCCCTTTAATGCCTTACTTAAGAAGGCAATAAGCTATCCTCCTTACAATAACACTGCCCCAACTCTACATCCACTTGCATCGCACTTAATGGTGAAGTTTTACGTAAAATCAGGCAATGTTAAAACTGGTGGTTGTGAAACAGCAGTTTTAAGTTCCAAAAATGCCTTATGAGCCTTGTCATCCCACTTGAACGAATTTTCCTTTAGTAGATTCATGAGTGGGGCTGTTATAAGGCCATAACCCTTAATAAACTTCCGATAATAGCCCGTCAAGCCTAGGAAGCCCCTCAAGTTTTTAGTGTTCATTGGAGTAGGCCATTCAATCATTGCTTCTACCTTATTTGGATCAGCCTTAACACCCTGCCCCGACACAATATGACCCAAATAATCGACCTCATGCACCCCAAATTGACACTTGGACAGCTTAGCAAACAAATGATGCACAAATAGGGTTTGTAGAACCTATTGTAAATGTCCAATATGTTGCTCCATGGTGTTGCTGTACACCAAGATGTCGTCAAAAAATACTAAGACAAACCTCATCAAATAAGGCCTAAAAATGGTGTTCATTAGCCCTTGAAAGGTGGAGGGGGCGTTGGTGATATCCGGACCTAAAGTCCAGTTTGGAGAATACTGATGTTCCATGTAATTCATCTAATAATTCGTCAATCACTGGTATGGAAAACTTGTCCTTCACTGTTTCCTTGTTTAAAGCCCTATAGTCGACACATAAGCGCCAACTCCCATCAGCTTTATGGACTAGTAGGACTGGAGATGAAAAAGGACTTGAACTTAGCCTAATAACCCCTGTTTTAAGAAGATTTGCCACTATTTTTTCAATCTCTGTTTTCTGATAGTAAGGATATCGATAAGGCCTTGTAGAGATAAGGCTTGTGCCTTCCTTCAACACAATTCTATGGTCGTCAGACGTCACAGATGGCAACCCAGTTGGTTCCTCAAAAACATTTTGAAAAGCTGTTAAGACTTTTTTTATTTCAGGATTTTGCACCTCACTAGTCACTAGTGCAGGTTGGGCATTCAATTGTAATATTAGGCCTTTCCCTTTGTAAATATAATTTATAAACAGCTTGTGGCAATTACCAAAAGAGGTTTCTTCCAATTTAAGGCCCTTCAACTCCATTGTTTTTCCGCACCATAGAAACTGCATGTACAATGCAGAAAAATTCCAAACAGTAGATCCAAGGGATTCCAACCACTAAATCCCTAATACAGCATCGCAACCTGCTAAGGGTAACACAAAATAAGAAGGTTTAAAACAAACCCCTTGGATCTTAGTGACCACCTCACTACAAGATTCCAAAGTTTTAACAATATCACCATTTGCTACTTGCACTTTCAGATGCACATCCTCATTAACTTGCAACTGAGTTCTTGTAATTATAGATGGGTCCAGGAAGTTGTGAGTATTCCTGAATCCACTAAAATAATTACAGACACAACACCTATATTTCCAATTAATCTCATAGTTTTGGGGCACGGGGTACCTGTTATGGCATTAAGAGAAATGACAGGTCCTTCATTTGGTGTTGGTGGTGAAGCTGTTCACCCAAATCTATTGTGTCATAGAACACCTCTTCTCCTTTGTCCTGGCAAATCTGGTCTGTGGCTTGTAAGAAGTAAATCTTTGAGGCTTTACACACATGATTTGGATTCCATTTTTCATCACAGTGGTAACATAAACCACGCTTCCTCTTTTCATCCATTTGGCTGGAGGAAATCTTCCGTATGTGGGTAAGGGTTCTTGGAGTTTGTGCTGTAGTAGCATTAGGGACTGACCACTGACTTCCAGTGGTATTTTGTTGGTTGGTTCAATCTCCCCATGGTTTGACAAATTTTTTCTTACTAACACAATATTCCTCTTGTATTTTTGCGAGGCCATGTGCTGCGTTTAGGCTCACGGGATTCAATAAGCGAAGAGGAAGACGAATCTCATCTTTGAGTCTGCTTAAGAAGCAACTCAACTTGTGGTTTTCGAACAGTCCTTTGAGTTGGTTTGAGAGAACCTCAAACTGACCCTTGTAAACAGCCGCTGTGGACGTCTGTTTCAGCCTAGTGAGAGCTTCCATCGGGTCATTATACGCTATGGGGACAAAATGCTATTGCAGGGCTTGAGAAAAAGTTTGCCAGCATGTAAATTGCCCTGTGTCAAACGCATCCTGGTACCAAATGAGGGCCTCACCCTCCATGTGATACGAAGCCATCATTAATCGCTTTTCAGGAGGTGTTTGATAGCATGTAAATTAATGAGACACCTTGAAGAGCCAAGTTGTTGGGTCTTCTCCATTGAAGTGAGGAAAGTCTAGTTTGACCCCCCTAGGTCCTTACCTGCGGTGTTCCATTTCATGCTCTCCTTCCACATGTTGAACACGCTGATGCTCTTGGATTTGGTTAGCTAGGATTGTTCTCATCATATATGTCATTTGGTGCATTTGCTCTCTTAGATCTTGGATTGCTTGTTCATGATGAACTAGCATTTCTTGTTGTTGTTGTTGTTTTGTTCTTGGATTCGGATTTTCAGCCATTAGGAACGTAGGGCTCTAGATACCACTCGTTATGATTCTAAATATATGATGTGTAAATCGACTGAATAGGGAAAAGAGTGATGGGTTGTCAATGAAAAGGGATGGATGCAGGTTCTATATTTGTAAAAATGACAAGGAAAATTCTGGAAATAGAAATTATATTAGGATTCTTTCGAGGGAATCCCTTAACCTCCTAGCAAGAGTCCAAATTCATGAAAAACACAGTCTGTCCTCTGACACTACAGACCCTCCTTCATATCTACGTAGGGATACAATATGAGCAAATAACATAACAACACGTGTTAAAGGAAAATAACTAACTATGGAATGAAAAGAAAACAACAACTAAAGAAATAGTCTTCTGGAATCTTCAGCACCAGGATGGAACGGTGCGTTTTAGTAACCTTCAGCTGTGCGTTTTGAGTCCCTGACTCCTTGCTTGACAGTGCATTTAATGAGGCTAAAGCTATGTGTTTTGAGTTGCTTAGCGTGTAAGTCCCCAATCTTCCACTTCAAGTTCAGTTCTCCTATCTATGGCTTCCACTTCTCTTCTTCTCTTGTGTGAACCCTCACCCTTTGCTCTTCTCCTGCTTGCCATTGCAGAGGATCGTAACACTATGTCCCTGAAACTTCTTCTTTTGGTGCATTTCAGACAAGGCATTGGACTCTTCTGTCTATTCCATCACTAAAACAAGAGTGATAGAGAAAAAGTAAGGCGGGGTAATGGCCTTGAGATTGAGAGGGAGAGAGAGAGGTTCTGATTTTCATATAAGTGGAAATTGGGAACTGGGAACTCAGAAAGGTGTCTCAGCAAACTCTATTTTTCTTTAAGAGTATGTTAGTTATAGTTAAAAAAAAAAACATTTTTGAGTACCCGTGGGCAACGTATAAGGCTATGCCATATATATATATATTTGTTTTTCCCTTCTAAATGTTTGTCAAGTCAAAGGAGGAGGGAAATAAATAAAGGTACTGCTATAGAAAATTAGAATTATGTTGATAGCAATGGGACCTTCAACTCCTACCTTACCAATATCTTAAAAAAAAATTTCTACTACAAATTTTCCCAGGTGCATTGTGCCAAAGTAAATATCAAAGGAAGCCTGAAGGTCACAGTTGTTCCCTAGTAATTTTATGTCATAGCTCCCTGCCACAGTACTTGTGTCCCAAGTAGGCAAGCACTACCTCACAGGCAAGTCACAACTCTTAGGTTCTGTTAACTTTCAGATGCATTCAAGATGCAGAATGCATACTCCATTGAGGTGTTGCCTAATCTCAAAATTATACATATCTTAGCCACTCCCAAAAGAAAGTATATTGCATACATACATAAATTATGCTGAAGGTAATACACAAATCAAACAGTCAATTGTATTGCAAATTTCTTTCAGTGCCCAACAAAAACATATCTCTATAACCATAAACTGTCTGCAAACAACTTGAAAAAATAGGAATATGTATGAACAAGAAATAGGAATAACTATGAACAAGAAATAGGAACAATTCGAGAAAAAGCAAGAACTCTCTTGAACTCTACATTGTCGGCAATTACTTAAGCCAACACACCCCATTTTAATTTTTAATCTAGTCGGGCTCGTTTATTTTCGGAGATGAGATGAATTGAGATTAAAATTAAAAAGTTAAATAAAATATTGTTAGAATATATTTTTTAATACTATTTTTATTTTGGGATTTGAAAAAATTGAATTGTTTATTTTATTTTGTATTGGAAGTTGGAAAAGTTGTCATGATTTGATGAGATGCGATTAGATGTTTTCTGAAAATAAACGAGGCCTAAGTACAAGTACTTTCACTAAACGCAAGCCAACACACTTTACACAATTAACAACTCAAAATTTGATTAGCAAGGGTACGGGGGCAGTGACTCGAAATGCGCTCCACATGTTTGAGAAAATTCTTATGAAACATTGTACGAAGAAATGAGAACAAAAAGTTGAGATCGTTACATACCTGTTAAGAGTGCGTCCTCGGAGCCGTGATTGGTGATCTCTTGATGGTAAGCCTTCGGTCGTGAAGCTTGACCGCGGAGGAGCTCTGCTTCCGTAGTAAGATGTTAGTGGGGCATCTTGATTTCGGCATGGTGGAATTATATAGGATACTCAATAGGAAAGAAACAAATAGGGGCACCATAGTGTAGACTTGCATAGGAGATGCTCACAAGGGTTTACAGTAGCACCTATGAGTTGAGAGATTGGAAATAAAGTTGAGTGCAGAAGGGCAGAGATCAGTTTGACCAAAGTGTAATGAACTCATATACCTGCTGTTTATTTAGCACACCGATTGCAGAAGCCAGAGAGGGCTGCAGCAGTTCAGACGCCAATTAGTCTGTTGTCTTCATGCACTGTTGGAGCATGAGGGTTATAGACATTGGAGGGGTTGATGGTGGGAAGTGTTTTTGTTGACACAGAACACCAGCAGTAACAGATCGTACGGCTCTCAAATTGAAACCATCGACTGTGGGGGACGACCAGAGTTAGAAATCGGCCCCAATTGCGAAGAGTGGTTTAATTGGGTGCCGATTGCGATGCTAATTTCAGTGGGCGTGAAGATGCCTCTATTAGCATTCGAGATGGCACGGTGATGGAATGAGAATTTTGGGCTTGGTTACAGACTGCTTGGGGAAGAAAAAGGAGGGGAGAGAGAGAGAGAGAGAGAGAGAGAGAGAGAGAGAGAGAGAGAGAGAGAGAGCGAGCATTCCCATTGGTTTCCATAACCTTTTTTTCCCTATAATTTGAAGAAAGAGAAATTCTATTCCTAAGCTGGTCCATTAGTTCAACACCACATACCGTGAGGTGGCAAACTTTGTCTGATTGCACCCATTGCTCAAATCTGCCCCTCATGCATAACGCAGAACGTCGTGGCTTCTCCTACACGCAGAATGCAGAAAGGCTGAGGAGTTGATCTTTCCCTCCCATCTGAGTAGGGAAATCAACCCTTCTGAATTGATCTTCCTTTCTCGTCTGAATCTCGAGTCCTCTCTCCCTCTCCCACTTCTGTACACCTCTCTCCCGCACATTTATTTTGTTTTTTAAGAGGAGAAAAATGCAATATATTGATAAGACTGAATATATCCTGACATACAAAAGATTTCCAAATCCTTTCATCCATACGCTAGGATTTCAACCACTTTTCTACCTCAGAATTTGCATGGCAAAATTATATCTTTAGTGTTGACGAATTTTGTATCAGTTTCCCTTCATTCCATGATAACCTTGGCCCCAAGAGCTTTCATTTTCTCAATTATTTACTCACCTTCTTCTTTCAATACTCCCCTTTTAAAAACTGATGGGGTCTTCTCCACCAAGTCATTGGCTTCCTTGAGACCCAAATCAATAAAACTCTTAACCGCCTTAATTATCTTGATCTTTGAAGCTGCTTCATAGGACTCAAGTTTTAATTCAAAAATAGTCTTTTCTGGTTTCTTCTCCTCCTTGGCTACTGTAGGCACCTTTGCTACAATTCCAGCCAGTCCCGCAGCTCCTGGTTTCATGACCCCAACTGTTGGTGGGTCCTTCATTCCCATTTTTTTTCATCATAATGGCTCCCAGCTGGCAAGCTTCAGCCAATGTGAGTCCTGAGACTTTATCTACAAGTACACGTTCAGTTGGAGGACTACGATGCTCTGTAGGAGCAAAAGTAGCTGATCAATCTCCACTTTTTCCCCCTCTTCCTCCTCCCTTGCAGGTTGACTAATCTTTAAGTGAACGTATTGATGTTAATAGGATTTAGTGCCACCACAGCTTTTCTGGATAATCCCATTGATAATTATGCCTTCTTAAAATGAAGCTCATTTTCACATTTCTATTCTATTATTAATGGAAAATTAACGTTTACGCTTTGAGCTTTCACTGGACAACTGACGACAATATGGCCTAATCCTTGACCCTAAATTGAGGGTGAAAATGATAAAAATGGCACCATCGAGTTCCGTAGAGTTCACTAAGGGCAAGTTTGGGGGATGGGATGAGACACAAAATTCTCATCTCATCTCATCATTACAGTTTTTTCAAATCATCATATAAAATATAATAAACAATTCAATTTTTTTAAATCTTAATTCACATTTTTAAAATCTCAAAACAATAATAATATTAAAACACAATATTTTAAACTCTCAAACAAAATACAATATTCTCATATCACCCCCCAAACTTGCCCTAATTCAAATATTTTGGGATTTTTTATTCTGTTCATACTGGGTTTCTCTAAGTCAAGATGAACACAAGAATTCAGTTTTGAAATGTATGAAAATCATGGGGAAAAAATTCGTCGAGTGGAGGCACATCGCGGGAGAGGGGAAAGAAAATTGAAATGGGTATTGGAGCCTGGGATAGAGATGATGGAAGTTTAAACGTGCATTTTGCTTTTAGGAAGAAAAAAAAAAGAAAAAAGAAAACAAAAGCCATGTCACAACCAACTGGTGTGTGGTGTTGGAGAAAGAATGGCAGATGTATGAAATTACTCCTCATTTACATTCAAAGCTCACCTCAACTCATCTCATCTCATCATTATAACTTTTTTAAATTCTCACACAAAATATAATAAATAATTCAACTTTTTCAAATTCCAAAACAACTTTCTCAAATTCTCACACAAAATATAATAAATAATTTAACTTTTATTCTACTATTCACGAACCATCTCAACCCATCTCTAAATCTACAAACCATCTCAATACATTTTTTCTCATATTTATATTTGTTATAGTTTTAAATAATAGTTTTAAAAATAATTTAAATAATTGCGAAAATATAAAAAAATAATCATTTTAAAAATATTAATTATAATTTAAAATTTTATTTAAAATATTTATTAAAATAATAATTCAAAATATAAGAAAAATATTGAGTAGTTAAATTTGTAAATCGAAATTAGAGAAAATAGTAATAAAAAAATAAAAAAAATATTATTTTAATAGAATAAAAAATAAAAAAGAAATAAGATATAAAAGGCTTTTAAAGAGGAGTAAAATTTAAAAATAAAATTTAAAAAATGTATTTTTTAATTAAATTATAAAAAATATAAAAACGGAAACTAATAACTTCTAAAAAAGAAGCCAGGAATTTCTGCAATGCCAGGACGGGTTACATCTAACTACAGAGTTAAACTCAGATGAGTGCTTTACGGAAGCAAACTGAAATTAAAATTTTGATCATTAAATTTTTTTTAAATTTTAATATAAAATATAATAAATAATTTATTTTTTTAAATTTTAAAATAATAATAATAATAAATGATAATATTTTAACATCTCAATTTAATTCAATACAATTCAATTTAACATTTAAATATACTCTCAGGTTGTATTTGAATGTTGAAGTGAGTTGAGTTGAATTGAATTGAGATGATAAAATATTGTTAGAATATTATTTTTTAATATTATTATTATTTTAAGATTTGAAAAAGTTAAATTATTTATTATAATTTGTATTAAAATTTAAAAAATTTATAATAATGAATTGAGATGAGTTGAGATGCCCAAACTCATCTTTCAATCTATTTGGATGTTAGAAGTGGTTTAAATGCGAACCAAACTCAGCGAACTGAGTGCATTCCAACATCAAACGAGCCCGACAGGGGTGAAGACGAGTCATGGCCACAGGTGCAAAACGCATGCCTTGAGTTCGTGTCTTTCACTCCCTCTACAAACAACAGGGAATCCAGGCGTTCAAAACCCCCCTCGCATCTTCAAATAAAATAAAAGCCCTCAATCCCCTCCCTAAACCCCAGTGAAACACGACGCGCCGCAATGCAAGCCACTCTAGTAGCCCCAACCCCTCGCGCCGCCCTGATTGCCTCACACTATGGGCCAAGTCAATACCGCACCTCCTTCTCTCTCCGAGCGTCCGTCTCCTCCCCACCTCCCCCGTCTGTCACCGTCGACTCTTCGTCCGCACCCCCCACCACCCAAACCTACAAGCTTAACAAGTATAGCTCCCGCGTCACCGAGCCCAAGTCCCAGGGTGGGTCCCAGGCGATCCTCCTTGGCGTGGGCCTCTCCGAAGACGACTTGTTGAAGCCCCAGATCGGCATCTCCTCCGTCTGGTACGAGGGCAACACCTGCAATATGCATCTACTCGGGCTCTCCGAGGCTGTCAAGGAAGGTGTCCGGGAGGCTGGTATGGTTGGGTTCAGGTTTAACACCATTGGGGTCAGTGACGCTATCTCTATGGGGACCAGAGGCATGTGCTACAGCCTGCAGTCCAGGGACCTCATCGCTGATAGCATTGAGACAGTGATGAGTGCTCAGTGGTACGATGGGAATATTTCTATTCCTGGTTGTGACAAGAATGTGAGTCGGGAAACTCTTTTTTATCGGGGGCTGGGAGCTTTTGGCTGATGGGTTTTTGCTTGGTTTTTTAATTTTCTGTGATGGGTATTGGTGATTGCGATTGCTTTATTGGTTGTTATCGTCTTGATGTTTTCAGTAATGACCCAAAATTCTATATTTCATTTCTTCTCTTTGCCTTTTTATATCCTTTTATCTTCGTTTTTTTCCCCTTTTTTTGGTCATTTTCACTTTGTTGTCCTATTTTCTTTTCAATATTTGTTTCGTTGCTGGTATGTTTAGTTGCATGGAAGGCTCTTCGTATTGTTCAATGCCTCGGTGTGTTTGTTTTCTTAAAGAAAGAAAACTGGTTAAAACTTGATACAATCCGTCTTCCCTGGCGTCCACAACATACTCTTGATACGAAATAAGCCTCCCTAGAGGAGAGAGTCTGGGACTCCTCGATCACCCTCGAACTAAAAACAGATGGAATTTGAATCCAACTTCCTGAATATAGGGTCCTCTTCCACCCGTTCTGACCAAGTAAATAAAGCTTCTCCGTATCTCTCGATCAAGTTTCAATGTTTTAGTTTAGTCTAGAATACGTCATGGGTACCTGAGCTACGCCTTTTGAGTTCTTCTATAAATTCTCAATTACTTACAGGAAAACGTTTAGTTGATTCTAAGAATGTGGTTTTTTCTAGTCTTCTTATCGCCAACCTATCCACTTATCTAACTTGAGGTACGCATCTCGACTTTTATATAGCCAAAAACCTGGAGGCTCTGGTCTTTCCGTGGCCAGAAGGATGGAGCACCTTGTTGCTATTAAGGATCCTAATTGGCCAGAGGGGTGTTGTTATAAGTGGGTGTTGGTGGAGCTTGCGTGAGTTTAGCATGATTGAGGGCAAATATTGGCTTTTGAGTAGACTTGGGTCTCTGGTGGGCTAGCTGAAGACTGATCTTTTTGATGCCAGAAGGATGGAGAATAGGGTAGAAATAAGTAGGGATAATGACTGGTAGTGAGCTCTATTGGTTCCCGAGGATCTTAATTGGTTAGAGACTCAATGTTGTTATAAGCAGGTCTACGCCGGTTCTGTTTTGGGTTTAGCAATTGTGCAGCATCCCCTTCCCATAGGTTAGGAGTGTTACATGCTTTCGTAATTGTGTCTGGTTGAGAGACCCAACTTGATAAAAATACCTAGTTTATCGAAAAATAAAAACATAATCTCATAGCAATAAAATTTAAAACTGATATTTTTGTGAAAAAAAAAACGCATTAACTAAGTTTGAAAGCCCCTTGACACATGATCTATGCCTGGCCGTCAGCTCATTCACACTATCTTCTTTACCTGGACATTTTAAAAACATAAAAAATATAAACAAACAACAAAAAATGAGTTGAATACTCAATAAGTAGTACATTATATACTAAACATAATAAACATATTGTTTTCTTGATAAGGAGGAACCGGTGATCCCTCCTTATGTCCTGATCCCTTTTCTTGTTGTTAAGGTGTGCTGACTATTTAAAAAAGGGGGAAAGACAAGTTTAATGAGTTATGCATGGTACATGTTACATGTTTATGTTAGTATAAGTATTGGTTGTGCACTGGTTCCACTACCTGTGGCCACAAGGGGAACCATTTAACTTATCATAACATAATATGGTGGGCCACGCTTAAGTCCGTGGCTTACACATTCCCCTCCATAACTGCATTGGTATCATGCTTCTCTTATGGCCATTCTTAAAGGTTCTTTCATAACTTGTCCTTTATCTTTCTTACCATGATGCATATAGAACATATAATGACATAGCTTATTGTAATCATAAATGAAAACATATCATGATGCATGTTACTTGGGCTTATCCATACATATTTGGGCCTATTGGGCCGAACCTACTCCATTTGAATCTTGGTCCATAATTTCATATCCAATCCTATCTCCTCAATACTAGATCCTCAAATAATAAGTACGGGCTAATGACCCAATAAAATAATCTTCCTTCTAGCTGTAACAAAATCGGTCCCGTGGTTCAAACTTATAAAGCCTATAAAATTTGGGTTTGGATGTTACAGGTTGTGATTGGGCAGGACATTTTGTGGCTTTTTGTGTAGACTTGAGTGTGTGGCTGTTTTCTTTTGCAACTGTAAAAATTTAAAATTTTTTATGGTTAAATTTTTTGTGAATCTTATGTTGGTAATTTTTTTGCAGATGCCAGGTACAATTATGGCAATGGGCCGGCTTAATCGACCAAGTATTATGGTTTATGGTGGAACTATCAAGGTTTGGGACTTGACTTTGACTGCTTATGAAGATTTGATGTTAATAATTGGTTTATTATTTTAGCTAATGAACCTTAACCCAAATATTCCTTGAATAAGTATTGACATGAGAAAAGGGTCTAGCATCGGGGTTAATGCTTTAGTCTATATTTTGTTAATTGTTTTTTGGAATTTAGAAAGTCAACAGTTGTGGAATTAAGTAAGTGTAGAAGAGTAAGTGCAGAAGAGTTAAAATCTTTTTTGAACCAATGAGCGCCTACCTATTGCTGGATTTATTTTGCTTACTTGGCTGATGAAAAGCTGTTGTAATTATGAGCATGAGCTTTAAATTGCTAAAACACCATGCAGGTAATGTTAAAGGATCTCTTATCTTACGTAGTCTTGTGATAGGACATGCATCCAGAAAATCATATATTATAAAAATAAAAGAAATTTTCCTCTTTGCTTTAGGTTTTCAGTATCCTAAAGATCAGTGAAATTAAATTTAAATAATTGAAAAAAGAAGGTGCTGTTTGAAGTCTTGAAATGACTCCAAAATAATCATCTCAACTGATGGGTTGGCCAATATAATTATTAATGATTAAGACACAATGTTGTATATCATATAATTATGCACAATTCTGATGCAACTATTTTCTTGACATGTTTGAACTTACTGTTTCTTTTCTTGGTTTCCCCTATTCAAGTTGTAGCTGGTTAGAGAGTTGAAGTTTTGTTTAATGTGTTCATAAAGTATCTTCTTTAATTGTTTGTTTTGCAGCCTGGTCATTTTCAAGGCCATTCTTATGATATCATCTCTGCCTTTCAGGTATACTTATTGAGGCTATTTCTTCTAGCTTAAAGTTATATATGAGTTCTTTGAAGTCTAATTTTAACCCTCAATTATTTTTTATTGTCACACACTTCTTTTCTCCCTTCTGCAATGCCTTTGGTGTCTTGAAAAGATTTCTTTTTGTTCGGTAAATAAAATTTTATTGATCATAAGAATAGGCAAAAGCCCAAGTACACGGGTCATATACAAGAGCAATGCCTAGGAGTGATGTTCTAGCGATACAAGAAATCATCTTGAACAGATTTGAAAAGTAGAGAAGTTTTTCTGGGCAGATTCATCTGGGTCTTATACTTTTGACTGCTTTTAGTGATTGTTTTGGCATTTTTGGATTGTCTGGTGTAATCGAGAGCAAAAACAAATATCGAAACTTCTCTGCCATTTGGAATAAAATATAAAAATGTTTTAAAAAGGAAAGTAATATATATAATACCCCTATTAACTTAATTTGTTAATAAAAAGGAAAGATTAGATAAAATTCAAATAAGATTTTATATAATAATCTTGTCCTTTACAAATTATACAAAACCATGACAAGAAGTGTGGTAGTTAAAACTCATATTTTTATATATTATTTAAAAGAATTACAAAATTGTGGTTTTTTGCAACCAAATCGCATTTTAAGAAAAGCATGGAGTTAAAGCGTCTTCTATGTTCAATCAACTACGATGCTAAGGGAGGTAGCTCAAGTCGAGGGAAGAATAAAGGGGGGGCATTGTGAAGACGATCTCATTGTAGGATGTTCCGGTAGAGGATTAGTTATGGAAACAAGGGGTTGGGGTTGGGGAGGTGTGTCCAATTCGGGCTTGGTGTATTTTGGGTAGGTTTCATGGGATTTTTGGGTCATTAGGGGCTCTCTTGTATGGGCTAGGTGTTTTCTTGTATACGTCCAGTGTACTTGGTTACTTCTATTGATTTATATATATAATATTTTTACTTATAAAAAAAAAACATTTGTGGTTTTTTGCACTATAAGCTCACTAAAAAAGTGCCCAAAAGCAAGCTTTGTAAATCTGCTTTGCTTTTCATAAGCAAAGCACTTTAGCTTTGACGCTTTGTGCTTAACCGTTCTTTTAGCAATATTGGACTTTTGTCAACCTAGATTAGTGCTCATTGCAAAATTTCATTTGGGCAAACATTGCTTTTATGTGATATTTCTGATAGAGCTTCTAAGACTTGGGGCTTGTTTGGGAAACACATCTCATATCAAAATTTTTCATAATTTTCTTCCCAAATATCACTCAAACACAAATACTTTTTAATTTCAAATCTTCAACCTTTTCATCTAATATTTGTCTAATCATTACAATTTTTTCAAACTTTCAAACAAAATACGAAAAATAATACTTACTTTTTCAAATTTCAAAATTAAAATAATATTAAAAAATAATATTATAACAATATTTTAACTTTACAATATTTTTTTCTTCAACTTTTTTTCTCTCATTTCCCAAAACCCAATAAAACATCTTAACTCAAACTCTTTCACTATTATTCACAAACTCTTTCACTAATATTCACAAAATTCTCATCTCATCGCATTCCTCAAGCATCCCCTTACATTCTTGTTTGAACTGCTAGTGAAGCCAATTGCAGAGAAAACATTAAAATTCACTAGAACCATTTTTGTTTTATTTAGTAAAACAGGGCTGGGCCTTTGAAAAGTGTAAGGACAAGATAAGGGTGGTTTTCGTTATTTTTTTAAAATTTATCTTGGGGAACATGAGGAACTCCAAGGGGTTGGCCTAAGTGGTGAAGGTCTTGGTTTTGGGGTATCACTCCCTTCAAGGTCCATGGTTCAACACCTCATGGGTGTAAACAATTCTTTGGGGTCACACCTCCTCGTAAAAAACCAGCGATTTAACCAGTTCTGTGTAGGGAAACTTTTGAGGGTGTGGTGCACTAGACCAGATTTTACTCTGCAGGGGTGAATTCGAAGGATCCTGCCTTGGAGAGGTTCCCCGACATAGAAAAAAAAAACAAAAAAAAAATGTTGGCGTACATCAAGAGATTTTTTTTTGCATGATGTGTGGTGTGGGAATTTGCTTTAAAAGGAATTTGGAGCAGCAAAGTCCCTAGGAAGGTTACTTTTTTTTTAGATTGCCCCCTGGTGTTCGGAACAATGTTACGACTAATCCCGGGGGTGCATAGGTCCTTGACAAGTAGTTTCCTGCAAGTGTACCTTGGGTGACTCAAGGGAAAAATCTCTCAGTCTGATGGCCCCTAGAGATTGTTTGCACCCAGTGAGATTCGAACCTTGGAGGGAGCATACCACGAAGATCAAGGCCTTTGCCACTTGAGCCAATCCTTAGAAGGTTACTTTTTTGCTCAGACATGTGCATTGGGGAGGGTCAAACTCTGGATAATCTCATGAAAAAAAAATTGGTTCTTGTGAATTGCTGCTGTTTGTGTAATTCTTTTGAAGAATTAGGTGGACATCTATTGCCTGAGATTTGTGGTCTCATGTCTTTTATTTATTTGGAGTTTAGGTGATGCATTTGAAGGTTAGTTATGAGCTGATATGGAATGCTGCTCCTCTAGGTATGATATGGACTATTTTTTTTTTATCGGTAAACAAATTGTTATTGATCAAAAGAGTACACAAGAGCCCAAGTAAATGGGTTATGATATGGACTATTTAGAGGAAGAGGAACAACACGACCTTCAATGGTGTTGACTGTTCTTTGATTCAACTTAGGTCTAATTTTGCACTCATCATATGACTCGAAGCTTGCTTTTGGATGTGTCCATTTTTCTTCCTTAGATTTTAAATGATGTCTAAAATTTTCATTATAATTTGCAAGAAACCTATCATTTACCCCCCCCCCCCCTCGCAGGTATACTTACGGTGTCTCCATCTCAAAAAGGGATGGGGTGATTCCAAATGGTGTACATTTGAATGAAACAAATTAAACGTAACAATCTTCTTATCAAATTTAATACAAAATAGTGGGTTCAAATTTGAGGAAAATTTATGTTCTTATTTACTGATAATATGAGAAGTTAGGTGTATCAATGTTTCCATCCTTCACAACGTCCATATATTTTCAAATAGTCCAAACAAGGAAGCATTTCATCTATTTTGGGACGAAGGGAATTTATACGTTTGGGTACCAAGAGTACCTCAGGTATTCTCGATATATTCCACTACTATTTATTATTTTATTATTATTTTTCACCTACATTTTACTACTATTCATTACTTTTTACAATTATTTAATATTCTATTATTACTTTTTCGTTACTTTTTAACTACTATTCACAACTCTTTTCAACACTTTTCAACACTTCTCACTATCCAAACCTATGCCAACCTTTGCAAAAATCTCATTCCACAACGATGTCACCACCTTACAATGAAGGAAAAGATGATCAATGTTGAAGGTCTAGGCTGACCCTACGAAGAGAGAAAACCCTAAGGCACCCAAACTCGTTGCCACCTTTTACCCATCCTAGATTGGCTAGTGACACCTCACCACCGACACAGACAAGGCCGACGAGCCCCGATGACTTTGCTGAGGGCCGTCCGGCTTAGGTCCTCCCTCCGGCGACCTAGACTTTTGCAAGTTTCTCTCTCTGTTTTTCTCGGAGGCGACATCGACCATCAAACCTGTGCCTTCGCCATTGCCACTACTACAAACAAGGCCAATGAGCTCCGACGTCGGTCCCCCTCCGGCAACCGGGATTTTGATCTGCACTTTATTTTCGTCGGCGAAGACTTCCTTGAGATGACGAAGCGAGATGATCTTGTGACTTGGGATCAAATGATGATGACACGCAACGTGGATTCGTCTTAGATGGAAGGTGAGAGGTTGTTGAAGGTGAAATCGAAATTTTTTGTTTTTACGAAAGAGGGAGGAAATAGTTTTTGTATCTCTGAATGTAGTAAAAGGATGGCTAAGTTCATGTGTCTAGGTGGGACGGCAGCTTCATGGGTGGCTAAGGGAATAAAGGATTGTTTAGAACTTAACTGTCATGAAGGATTCTTCAGGGAGCTAAGGATGGGTAATTGAGTTCTCATCATTCAACATCATATTAACGCTAGGGGCAGCTTTCTATAACTCTCAGAATTCTAGAATGGAAGGAGGAAATGGAAAGGTTTTCTGCAGTCCATTCAGCGTTATTGGGTCCAAAGTCGCTATTTTGAAGCATGCAAACAGAGGGGAGTTTGTCGATGGAAAGACAGTGGGAAGGCCTTCCTCGGTCAAAGGTGCCTCGTACACTTCGGTGTTGAGGTCACTGACGGGTAGTCCAGCCTGGAATAGCTCTATTGCAGAAGGAAATGGTAGGGCACTTATAGGAGACAAAGGCTGTCAGGTGACATTGGGAGAAGTGGAAGGGGTCTTGTGGGCTGTCAAAGCTCAATTGACGAGAGTTATGGAGTATGTGAGTGATCTCATTATTAAAGTGGATAAGGGGTTGGACCTAGTCGTGGCTTTGGGTGGTGGGTCGAAAATAGACCGGGGGGGCAGGGGGTAGATCCTACGGGTTTGAAGGCCTCAAGTGCGCCGGCAAAGGGCGTTTCGATGCCCTCACAAATAGGGTCGTTGGACGCCAGCATCATTGTTCACGCCAGTGTCACTCAGGACATCGGTAGCTTGTCGTCTGACTATCCTCAATCACCAGTTGCTAATGGGGTTGGTACTTTTTTCTAGGGTTCACTTTCAGTTGAAGATGAGGGTCATTCTAGGGTCTTGAGTACTTTGAAAGAAACTGGCAAGCCTTTTTTAGAAGATGAAAATGGGGTAACAAAAGGTAGTGTTTTCCTTACTTGTTCTATGCCTCCTGAGGGAGTAGTAAGGTCTAACAAAGTGGCACAAAAGGATCATCATGGGGTGGAGCACATATAAGCAATGTCCTCGTCAATGGAGGGGAGGAACATTTAATGGTGACAGCAACAATGGATAACAACCATATAGCTGTTGAGGAGGTTCGAGATTTGAATGTAGGATACAATGGGGAGGTAGTTATGGGTTTGTCATTGGTGCCTTGTGAGGAGGAATGTCTAGGGTGGGGAGTGCAGTTGGGTACTGTGTCTGGGGATAATGTTGTTCCCTTGGTTTCTCTTCCTCCGATAAACAATATAGCGTGTTCACCATCGGATTGGGTTTTGCATAAGGCTAATGAGATTCAGCATGTCGTGGGGCTCTCACATGGAAGATGTGAAAACCAATTTAAAGCACCAAAAACTCTACTTTCACTCGGGACGGGTATCCCCCGCGTACCCGGGGTTCCACGTCCGCATTAGTTAAACGGTGCGTTTGCACCTTTTGATTTACTTTTGAAATTCGACTCCACCCCCATGAAGACAAATCAATCTTCACCTCGGCACTTCACCTCGCAAAGAACACACCCATGGACCCCCACAGAACACCCTGCACGGAAGATTGCTACGAACCCCAATCTTCACCTTGCACGGAACAACTGGAAGTGGTTGGACCTGGGTGCAGAAACTAATGAATCAAAGTGGTGGCAATCGCAAGATCAAGAACTTTAAATCATATTTTGGACCTTTAAAGACTAGGAGTAAAAACAAAAAAGCTTAGATTCTTTCCGATGGGTGGCCAAAGATATAGAAAATAGAAGAAAAAAAATTGTATAAAACAGAGCAAAGAATGCTCATACCCACGACGACACTCTCTTTCAGAAATTGACCACCGGCACAGATGGGGGTTCGACGGCACAGCGGTTACCTGTGCCTTAGGTAATGGGAACAATTCTGGATTCTTATAAAATTGTTTTGTTGTAGCAACTGGACTAAAATGCATGAGCTATCTGAGCATTTGGCCAAGGAATGAAGACGATGAAGACAAGTTCTGAGATGCAAAATATCAGGGATGAGTTTGGCGCCTATGGGTTTCTAAAAAAATCAAGTCTTTCTTCTTTTCTTTTTCTTCTCGTCAGATGATTCCACAACAGGTACCCAATGGCTGGTACCTGTAGCAGAATTGTTTAAAGCACTACTCACTGTGATTGAGGCGAGCCACTTGCTTGAAATCAAATCAAGTTTTAAAAAAAGTAGGGAGTTAAAATCGTCTTTCTTGGGCAATCAACTATGACGCTAAGGGTGGTAGTGTTAGGGACCCCGGTCTTGTCCCTAGCACTAAGGACCACGAGCTTGCTTTAGTAAGGATGATGACCGAGTGACTTTGCCAACTTGTTTAGCTTTCCACAAAGGGTTGGTGTTTGGGTGATGGAATGATGAAGATGATGAACTTGGGTAGGCTAAGTGTTTAGGGATGGCAAATCAATGTGGGCAGCTAGGGACTTGTCCTTGAGTGTGGCGCCAAGATGATGGGCTAGGGCTGGATGAATGAGGTGAGGTTAGGGTTTTGGATAATCTAAGTGATGATTATGAGTGTTTGATGCAATGTGGACGGCTTGAAGGGTGCCCTTGATGTTTGAGTCACTTGGATGGTAATTAGGGTTGGTATAGTGAAGTGTAGCTATGGTTTTGTGAGGTGGCTAAGGTTGATTTCAAGATTGGGAAGAGTTGGCTTAGGGTTGGAGTTTAGGATGATGCTAGGGTTTGGGAATGAGGTGAAAGAGTGAGGCTAGAGTTTGGTGGCTAGGGTTGTCGTGACTAAGGATGAGGGGTTAGGGTTTTGGATGTTGGATGGCCAGGGATGCCGAAATGAATATGGTGAGATTAGAGTTGACGTGGTCTTTGGAAGATTGGCTAGATTTGATTGGTTTAGAAATGGATATGGAAGGATTTTAAGATGGAAGGAATCTCTTTAGGTAAGTGTAGAGATTTAGTTTTGGCTAGGATTAGGGTTGGATGATTTGGAATGGATATGGAAGGTTTGCAAGATGGAGAGAATCTTTGAGGGAAGAGGGAAATTCGAATTTGGACTAGGATGGCAAGTCAATAGTTGACTAGAGAGATTTTAGGAAGAGTGATTTAAGGGATTGAATGTGATTGTCAATTCCTTAAATTAAGGGATTTGAAATAGGATTTGAATTTGAATGTGAGGAAGTCAAGACTCTTAAAATGAATGATTTACCTTATAGGGCTTGAGGTGGGCGGCTAGGGTTTTGTGGAGGAAGGATTTATGGGCAAGCCACTTATGGTAAGTGAGACTCACGGCTAAGGCAAAATGCAATGAGGAAATATTATGGTGGGCGAATATAGATGGAAGCCAAGTATGGGAAGTGGACTTCGGCTAGGGCAAGTTGGATGATGGGAAGAATTTATGGAAAGTGACAAACACTTTAATGGTCGAGAATGAGGGTATGGAAGGATCAAATGAGCAATGGAAGAATGAACACCAAGAACAAAAAGATGAACACTCAAGAACAAGTAAAATACTTAAGAACTTGAATGAACAAAAGGTAACAAATCAACTAATGATTCACGGTTTGCACAATAGTTGAAATAAACCTCATGAATTGATAACTTGATAAAAACAAGGATAACAACTTGGATTCATGAATTGCATCAAGTTGCAAGAACAAGATAAATGAATCACACCTATTCACAAATTGTAAATTGTGACTCTCTCTTTGGGATTCACGAATTGCACCCAAAAAGTCCAAGTGCCTAGCACCGATTGTTGATCTCCTAAACAAAATAATCATCCTCTAGGGAATTTTCCAAAAGATGTAAATACAAGACTAAGGGTCCTATTTATAAAAATTACAACTTAGAAACCCCCAATAGGTCCCTTGGAAAATAAATAATTAAATTAAAATAAACAATAAGCAATAACATAGTTGGCATGGGCCAAGTTGATCCATGGCATGCATGAGCCCATGGGTGGGCTAGGCTGGCCCATGGCATGGGCCATGGGCATGGCTGACATTGTTGTGGTGCTGTCTAGCCTTGTCTCAACATGGCTGGTGGCTTGGCCATAGGCCACAAAACATGGGGTCCTACCAGGTAGCTCAAGTCAAGGGAAGACTAAGGGGAGGGCATTATGAAGACGTTCTCGTAGAGGGAATTTTGGGTGGAGTATTAGTTTTTCGGGAAATAAGGGGTTGGGTTGGGGAGGTGTGTTTTATTCCAATTCGAGCTTGGTGTATTTTGGGGTAGTTTTTCACGGGCTTTTTGGGTCATTAGGAGCTCTCTAGTATGGGTTAGGTGTTTTTTTGTATACGTCCAGTGTACTTGGTTACTCCTATTGATATATATATATATATATATAATATTTTTACTTGTAAAAAAAAAAAAAAAAAAACACGTTACTTAATTGAAAGAGCAAGTAAGGTGGAACTCTGATGGTTTGCCAAAAAAAGCCCTTGCCTTTGAAGCGAAACATTCATCCCCAAAAGAATTCACCTATTCCCATATCTTTTTTTTCCCTAGTATCTATTGGCCTTTTTTCTTTCACATCTGTTTGGAGCACTAAAACCATTAAGATTTAGTGAAAAATCAAAATATTCATTATCTGTTAAACAATTTAATAGTACTTCTCTTGTATATGAAAGTTGTTTAATATTGTTGAATATTCCATCTACCTACGTCTTAAAAAATTGCAATATTCAATTTGAGCTGCATATGCCTCCAATTAGGTTGTTTTAATGGTCTTGGAATTTGTGGAAGTCAGGTTGGTAATTCTCATGAACATTGGTTTTCATGAAACACGAAAAATGTTGTGTTTAAGAAAACTATTAAGATGATATCCAATTTTTTCTGAAAATAACTATGTGGAGTTAATTGTTGGGGAAGAAATGTATGATAGGATGACATAGACCTGGGAAACGGGGCTAGCGATTTAGTTTTTATGTCTGTCTCTCATGTTACGTCTGACCTTCCATTACATGGTATATAAGCAGCCTCTTTAATGATGAGCTCTAAAGAAAGTCCCCAAAAATTGTGAATATAGACGAGTAACACAAATATATGTAGAAGTTTTATGGTGACAGTTTGCTGTTGCATGGAATATTTTTCTTGTCCTGACTTATAAATATTCATGGAAAATCTTATAAGAGTAAGATAACTGATTGTTTTTTGCATTGGTAAGGAGGGACTGCAACTCATGTGGCTATGGTTGATTGCATGTTTTTGTATGATTCACATGCAGCTGTGCTTGGAAAGGCACCTTTGTATTGCATGTCTTAGTTAAATTGTTGAAAATTCTCTTCCATTTGTATGGTATGCTTGTGCCAATATGTATAGCCATAGCATTTGAAAATTATGAATAATCTGTATCGTGTAAATGCTGCAACTCATATTTTTTTCATGCTAACTTTGAAACTCATCTTTGTTTAATTCAATTCTCACTGTAGTGTTATGGAGAATTTGTTAGTGGATCCATAACTGATGAGCAGAGGAAGATTGTTGTCCGTAACTCATGCCCTGGGGCAGGGGCTTGTGGTGGGATGTATACGGCTAATACCATGGCTTCTGCTATTGAAGCAATGGGAATGTGTCTGCCTTACAGGTAGAATGATTTTTCAACGTCTGATCACTTGAATTGGCATCAGCTAGCATTGTTGTTCTTATCCTTTCTCTCTCTCACAAAAGCTCTTCGACACCTGCTGAAGATCCATTGAAGTTGGATGAGTGCCGTTTAGCAGGAAAGTATCTTTTGGAATTACTAAAGATGGACTTGAAACCACGAGATATTATCACTCCAAAATCCCTACGTAATGCGATGGTTATTGTCATGGCACTAGGTGGCTCTACAAATGCTGTATTACACTTGATTGCTATTGCAAGGTGAGGAGAGTTCTTGGGACCTGATTTTCCTTGAATACCATTGATTGAATGAAATGGAAGTGCCTTATGGTGAAATTCTTTGCAGGTCTGTTGGTCTGGAACTAACTCTTGATGATTTTCAAAAGGTCAGCGATGAGGTTCCATTTCTTGCAGATCTTAAGCCTAGTGGCAAATATGTCATGGAGGATGTACACAAGGTCTGCTTTATAATAAATATCGTCTTGTGCTTTAAATTTACAACTTCTATGAATGAATTTGGCTGGAGATATTTTTAAGTGCATGTGACATTTTTAATATGGTTTTTGTTTGTCACCGTTTCCTCTTGATGAGCCAATGAATAATTGTTTTGATAGATTGGAGGAACACCTGCTGTCATTCGCTACCTTTTGGAGCACGGTCTTCTAGATGGGGATTGTATGACTGGTACATTTATTTCAATCTCTTTCACCAGAAAATTCATTTTTTTGCTGTGTTTTTATATTAACCTAGAACTATTTCCTCTGTAGTCACTGGAAAGACACTGGCAGAAAATGCAGCAATGTTCCCTCCCTTAGCCAAGGGACAGGTTTGATGGCATTATATTGCTATCCTCATCATCTATTGATTGCAATTTTTCTGTTGCTTTTATTGTTGATCAATTACATTTGAATGCAAACAATGCAGTTCTTGCTTGTTTTTTCCCCTTCATTCAGGATGTAATACGACCATTGGAAAACCCCATAAAGAAAACAGGCCACATCCAGATATTATATGGAAATCTTGCACCAAATGGTTCTGTAGCAAAAATCACTGGAAAAGAAGGGCTATATTTCTCTGGTGCTATTTTATGTTTTACTTTTGTACTATTATTCTTGAAGTTCCATGTTCTATATTTAATCTTCACTCTACTGCAAAAGTATTTAGGTATTTATTACAAAATTGTTCTCCAGGTCCTGCACTTATATTTGAAGGAGAGGAATCTATGATTGCAGCTATCTCAGAGGATCCTCTGAGCTTTAAGGTATGTGTTTTAGTCAACAATGTTACCTAATGAGGTCTTTATAGGCAGCAGTTTTTATTGCTGTGTTACTGATTGTTAAGGTCAAACCCAAAAAGATAAAACAAGAGGATTGGATAAATGTCTGGGTATACGTCCCATCAATGAAAAGCCGATGATTTATCTGATCCGTATGATGGGGATGCATTACACAGTCCGGGTTTAACCAGTCAAAAGACATGTTGCACGCATGGTCTTCGAGATTCCCCATCATTAAAAATTTTAGCTTTTGGGAAAAGAATGACTGTTGCCCAAAAAGTTGTTTCAGATATAATTTATTTACTAAAAATGGCCACCTTATCTCAAAAATAAAAAAATAAAAAGGATAAGAATTGTTTTGGGTAAAAAATAGTTAAAAGCAAGCGACGCTGCTTCTTTTCCAGATGGCTGCTTTTCTCTCATATCATTTGACCTGGTAGTGAATGATATTTTCTTGTGTGTCAATTTTAGTTCTCCAAAATGAGCTTTCTCCAAGGAAATCCAGTAAATCCGAGTTTGGGTTTGTGTTCCAACAGTTGGGTGATACTTAACGAATTATTCTTGAATTGGCTGAACTTACACCCTTATCTGTTAAAGACTTGTTATGCCCAAAGGACCAAGCATGATTCATTGATCATTTTTTAACGTTGATTTTTATTATTGATTTTTCTACAAGGAGAGGCCTGAAACAGTGAAACTTATCTGTTTTTGTCTCCTATATGATATTCATCCTGAACATTCATTTGCATTACCCTCATTTTGTTAATTTTATCTTTCCAATGATCGAAGAGGAATTTCATACTTGGAAGAACTTTTCAAACTCTATTTTGAGGGGGCTGAAAGTTTACTTTCTTTGGTTTCTTCTTTAGAAGTTGTGCCTCGATTGCTGCTTATGCATTACGTGCAGACCAGTCTAATATCAATTATCTGCTGAAAACTCATGAAATTTGGAGTTTGAAATGATCTTATTCTAGGATATCATATTTTAAATCCTTATTTCTTGCATCAACAAATTTCAATTTCACTGCTCTTGTTAGACTCCTAGGTATTCTGTCTGCATGTTGTAAATTTTGATATTTTCTTTTTTTAACTTGCACCCGTGATGCTTTCCCATGATACTGTTATTTATATTCTATAGTCTTGGGCATTTCTCTGTCACATCCAAATGTAAGCAGTGTCCCTCATGATAGTGGTATCTATTCTGGTTTTATTTGTGTAGTCATAGATATTATTGTGGAACTCAGATGTGTGATTTTTCTTGATATCATGTTTATGTTTGCCATGTTTCAGGGAAAGGTAGTCATTATTAGAGGAGAGGGGCCGAAGGGGGGACCAGGCATGGCTGAAATGTTGACACCAACAAGTGCAATAATGGGTGCAGGTCTTGGAAAGGTTTGGTTTTATTAAATCCCAGTTTTGGTTTGAGCTATGGTCTGTTCTTTTCAGAATTTGGGTCAACTCATTATCCTATAGTTCTCTGGATCGTGAGACATGGACACTTATTAAATACTTCTTTTGTGTTCAAATTTTATGGATGGTTCAATCTATAGGGATTCATCAAGGTCATGAATCTACAACAAAACTGATAAATTCGTTAAATGTCTTTTTAAAGCTAAATGCATGAACTTGTTTGACTATGCATGTTGTTTCCTAAGAATATGACGTGTTTGTTTGGATATTGCTTTCGGTTGCTGCAGGATGTTGCTTTGTTGACTGATGGTAGGTTTTCAGGAGGTTCACATGGATTTGTTGTTGGCCACATATGCCCTGAAGCACAGGTGCACCAGCTATTTATCATCTAGATGGATAAGTAAATTAAAAAAATACTAGAGCATGGAAAAGTTTTCCATCTTTCTAAGGAAACAAAAACCTACAAAATTACAAAAAATAGGAGACCAAAATAATGCATTGCCAATCGTTTTCAGGAAGGTGGTCCGATTGGTTTGATTGAAAATGGAGACATCATCAATGTTGATGTTCAGAAGAGGAGAATAGATGTGCAGGTAACGGATGAGGAGATGGAGCGGCGACGGAAGAAATGGACTCCACCTGCATATAAGGTCAACAGAGGAGTGCTTTACAAGGTACTTTGAGACTCTGCCTTGACATCCATTTTCAGTGTATACTAGTTGATGTATTTATTAAAGAAGCGTCCTATTTTATTTCCAGTACATCAAGAACGTGCAGTCGGCTTCAAAGGGATGCGTGACTGATGAGTAGTGTGGCAGCCAGCCCGTAGAGTACATGCCTCTTATTGCGGCTATTTTGGGTATCTGGCAAATTTTACTTCATCTGCTCTTTATTATTTCAGGTAGAACTAGTTTTTCTCTCCATAGTTTCTCAAACCAGTACTTTTTGAATTTGCATAAATGACGTACGAACATGTTGCTTATCTTAATGGATTTTGGGACGGATTGATACACCTACTTGGGTTGAACTCACTATTGAAAACTCAGCTTGCATGGGAGGATGTCCAAGAGCTTGTTTACACATAATTAAGCTTTCGCTTTTGTCACGTGGGACATGAATTGTAACATTTTATCACGCTTCACAGCTAATGACGATGGTGACTTATCTATCGCCACTTAAGACTGTTCAAGTTTGGGTACTCAGCTATACCTGGACCCGAGTGTGTAATGCAGCCTGGGATATGACCCGAGCAGTACCCAGAGGAACCCATGTTTTGAAACCCAGAAAGTCGGGCACCAGAGTTGTACCCTTTATTTAAGGAAAAATATTTGCATCAGTCTATTATTTATCACACACTCAACACACTTAGTGTATTGAGATTTAAAAAAAAATAAATAAATGCATGGTGTGTGAAGTGTGTAGGTTGATGCATAGAATTACCCTTTATTTAATTTTTTAAAACTCTATTTTACGAAAATATTTTCAAGAAAAAAAGCATTGAAAAAATAATAAAGGTAATGAAATAAATCTTAAAACAACGAACATTGTCCATTGTCCATGATAATAAAAATGTAAATGTGAATTGCACACTTGTTCATGAATTGTTTATTAACACAGAATTTACAGAGGTCAATGAACCATTCGTACAACAATGTCATGAGTTGTATGGAGAATAAAAATGCAATGTAAAGCTGCCACATTTCTAGACTAACCAACGTATAACTATGCACAGATAGCTAAAATCATGCAAAAGAATAAAATACATAAATGGACCAGCAGACTAGCAGTGATAAGTGGAGATATGGAGTTTGTCTCTTCATGCTCCCTCAAGCTCAAGGTGGGAACAGGGCAATGCAGAGCTTCTTGTGGTTTGGGACAAATTTTGGATTGCAGAGAGATTTTGTAAAGATATGTGCTATTCGATTTGGACCAGAGACATGGACTAGTTGTATCATGCGACGAGCTACCTATTCTTGCACAAAATGCACATCGATTTCGATGTGTTTTGTGTGATTGTGGAAATCAGGATTATTTTCCATACTCAGAGCACTAATGTTGTCTGAATGTAACGTGGGAGGAGGAAGATCATAGCCAAGAGTTTTCAACAAATGCATGTACCACATTAGTTCTGCCATCGTGGATGCCAAAGCTTGGTACTTAGTTTTGGCTGTGGATCGAGCTACTGTAATTTGCTTCTTTTCTCTCCAAGACAACAAGTTATTTTCCATAAAAATGGCGAAACCAGTTGTGGAGTGTTTATCATCTCTTGAGACAACTCAGTCGGCATCACAAAAACCACGTAGAACAGAAATGGATGCTTGGGTGAAATGAAGGCCACGGTTGAGAGTCCCTTTGAGATACCTGGATATTCTTTTAACAACAATAAAATGAGGTGCACAGGGAGTTTGCATAAATTGACAAACAAAATTTATAGCATAAGCAACATCAGGGTGAGTCAATGTGAGATATTGGAGAGTTCCTACCATTTGCCTGAAAGAGTAGGATCGGATATTGGAACACCTTCATGGATAGAAAGATTAGCACCAGTAGCAAGTCTAGTTTGGCCCCTTCAAAACCAAAACGCTAAAGTAAGGACAAGAGGTATTTGGTTTGAACACAAAGGAAGTAATGCAGATCTCCCAAGTCTTTCATATGGAAATTGGTAGACAAATTTGGTGATGGACAATTATGACGTTCTTGTAAGAATGATGTCATCTACATAGATCAATAGCATTAGTATCTCATATCCATGACGACGAAAAAATAATGAGGTATCATAGGGACATCGTTGAAAACCTATTTGTTGAAGATAATTACTAAACTTGAGATACCATGTTCGTGGGGCCTGATTCAAACCATACAAAACTTTGTGAAGGCGGTAAACATAATTTGGATGATTTGGGTCTTCAAAGCCTGGTGGTTGAGTCAAATAGACTTTTTCTTGCAAATCTCCATGCAAAAAGGTGTTATTGACATCAAGTTGTGATCAACCATCAGATAAAGCCAAGGTGAGAACCAAGCGAATTGTGATTGGTTTGACAACGGGACTAAATGTTTCCTCGTAGTACACAAGTCTTGACTTTGAAAACCTATTTACTGGTGACTAAATTCATGTTTGGAGATGGGGGAACAAAACTCCAAGTTTTGTTTTGATGGAGGCATCTATCTCAGATTGCATAGCTTCCTGCTACTTAGGTAGGGGCGTCAAATCGTGTTAACGGGTTGTGTTCGTATTGTGTCAGAGCATGTATATTATACTTAAATTCATGTTAGGAGATGGGGGAACAAAACTCCAAGTTTTGTTTTGATGGAGGCATCTATCTTAGATTGCATAGCTTCCTGCTATTTAGGTAGGGGTGTCAAATCGTGTTAACGGGTCGTGTTCGTGTCGTGTCAGAGCATGTATATTATACTATATGGTTCAACCCGAACACGACTCGTTAAGTTTATTGTATCAAAATCTCAAACCCTAACACGACCTATTAACATAACAGGTTGACACGACACAACCTGTTAGTGAATGCTATGAAATATGTTAACACGACATGACCCGACCTGTTTCAATCTATTTATGTAAATGGGTTAAACAAACTCAAAATTAACTCGCTTGACCTGATTAAGTTTAGCATAATTTTATATAAATGTTAAAATTACAATATCTATAAAAAATATATAACTAACTGCAAGTCTAAAATTACAATCTAAACAATAAAAATATCGAAATTAAAATATCAATAATTTTACTTTTAGGTATAAGGTTATAATTATAATTTTAACTTTCTTAACGGATCATAACGGGTTGACCCATTATCAACTAGTTAAGCAATCGTATATTAACGGGTCAACAAGTTTTGACCTGAACTCGTTAAGACTAAATCCAAACTCGCTATTATCGTGTCATGTTCGTATTGGATTAATAGGTCGTGTCGCGTATTGCCACCTCTACACTTAGGATCTTTTTGGGCTTGTTTATAGGTCTTGGGCGATTGGAATTTTAGCAAAGGCTGCCACAAAACAGACGGGGAGTGGATGTCGTGTAGATGGAAATGTTCTGGGCCTCCGTGTACCATCCTGAGAACGGGTGAACATTGGGTGAGTGCGTGTGCGGCCAAGCTCACTTGGAAGTTGAGAAAGGGCTGTAGCCGTAGGAGATGGTAAGCCAAATGGATCCAGACCAAACAATGGTAGGCCCAGTGAATCTGTGTTCAAAATAATGGGGTCCAAGGATGTTGAATTTGAAGGACCAAACTTAGTTTGTAGATCTTTGGGAAGGGGCCGAACTGAAAATAACTTCATCTTGTTAGGAGAAGCAACTTGTTGAGAAGAGGATGGAAAATGATCCTCATTAAAAATAACGTGCTTTGATATGTATATATGGCCTGTATCCAAAGCCATGCATTGGTAGCCCTTGGGATTTGGCGAGTAACCAATGAAGACACATTTAATGGATTTAAAATTAAGTTTGGACCTCCCAAACGATGTGAGATGGGGATAATAAGCACACCCGAAAATTCTAAGGAATGAATAATTTGGAAAGCAGTAAAAAATAAATTCATATGGAGATTTTCCTTGAAGAGTAGGAGTGGACAATTTGTTTATGATAAATACAACAATTTGGAAAGCAGCGGTTCAAAATTTTCTTGGGAGTGAAGAATGTGCCAATAGTGTAAGGTCCGTTTCAACAATGTGACGATCTCATCTTTCAACAAGACCATTTTGCTCTGGGGTTCCTGGGCAAGATAATCGATGATTAACTCCTTGGGAAGCAAAATAAGTCTTGAGAGAATTATTCACAAATTCCCCACCACCATCGCTTTGTATAATTTTGACATGAGCATTAAATTGATTTTCCATCAATTTAAGAAACAAAGGAAAAAGATGAATAACATTGGATTTTCGTGCCATAGGAAATAACCAAGTATATCTAGAAAGTTCATCAATAATAACTAGATAAAACTGAAATCCATCATAAGAAGTAATAGAGGCAGGGCTCCACACATTAGTATGAGTGGTGTGAAGAAAATGAGGAGCATGAGTACTACGGGTTTAGAAGGGTAATTTTGTTGATTTTCCTAGGATGCAACTTCGACAAAAAGTAACATTTTTATTAAAAAGAGAGACATGGCACTTGAGTTTGAAGTGTTCGAGCATGTGGGTGGCCAAGACGGGCATGCCACTTATTTGCATATACTTTAGTGACCATGTAAATAGATGGAGAAGTAAGGTGCATTCTTGAATTCAAAGGATATAAACCATCTTGAACTCTTCCCTTAAGTAGCACGTCTCTCGTCTTCAGATCCTTAATAAGAAAACCCCATGGCTAAAACATAAAATAACAACTATTGTCAGTTGTAAATTGAAACACTAAAAGGAGTTTCTTCTGAAGATTAGGCACAACCAGAGTATTTTTCAATTAAGAGATGTATTAGGAACATCAAAATTACCAACTCCAGGGATGGGAAGACTGGAACCATTGCCAACTAAAACGGACTTGGTTCGTTTGTATGGTTGAATACATTGTGTATTTGCAGGTGTTGGAGTCATGTGTTGATTTGCACTCGTGTTTGGGTACCAAGCCTCATCAGCGATGCCACCAGCTTGAACGACAACGAATGCCTAGTATTGCTCAGCTTCATCTTCAGAGGCACAACAACTGTCAGCCTTGTGGTTTGGACCACCACACCAGAAATATGTGACAAGAGAAGAACGAGCAACACAGGTGGAATTACGATTTCCTCCACCATTTGGAGATTGCTAACCACGTCCAGCAAAGTTGCGATCATTAGAACGACCACCACCACGGTTGTTAGAATAGGGAGGACGAGTTGATGCTAGGGCACGAGTTGGCTGACCACCCGTGGATTTAAAACCAGAGGCACGATTACTATAGAGTGCCACGACTGGAGATTGTTCACGGGCAGAAGATACTCACAGTTCAAAGTCTTGCAGCTTGCTTATAACATTTTCAAGAGGTGGAAATTTATCTATGGCATTAAGGGCAGCAACAATATGGTCGAATTCTGGCCCTAAACCTCTGAGCAAGTAGATGAAAAAGTCATCATCCTTCATTGGTTTTCCAACGCCACGGAGGGAAAGGGCCAACAACTTGGCCTTGTGTAAATATTCTTCCATGGAAGATGTTCCCTTTGTGAGGGACTGCAGCTCACCACACATTTGCTAGACACGATCTCTTGTATGTTGGTCATACAGAGTCTCAAGAACTTCCCAAGCATCATGGGAATCAGCTGATCAAGGCGTAACCACTTTGCTGCTGTAGGATTCGGACTGGGTTCACTGTTATCATCAAGAATGGTGGAGGCTGGGATTGGCACTTCATTTATAACATACCCAAGTAGACCATGGCCCCTGAGGATTGGAACTACCTGCGCTTTCTACAAGAGATAATTTGTGGAAGCCAGATTTATAGAGATGTCAGGTAAATTTTTTTTGGTGGAGAACAGATCAAAGGTAGAGAGCTGGGACACAAAAGGGATTTGAGAGGTAGAAGAAGAAGACATGATTTAGATTCAGATTCAGACTGAGTCCTCGTGTGACTCTTGATACCATGTAAATGTGAACTGCACACTTGTGCATAAATTGTTTATTAACATATATAGAATTTATAGAGGTCGATGGACCATTCGTACATCAATGCTATGAGTTGTATGAAGAATAAAAATGGAATGTACAATTGCCACCTTTCTATACTAACTAACGTATAACTATGTACAGAGAGCTAAATCATGCAAAATAATAAAATACATAAATGGACCAGCAGACCAACAGTGATACGTGGAGTGATATATGAAGTTTGTTTATTCAAAAAACGTATTATGTAAAAAATAATTGAAACAACTAATTACCTTTTGAGAAATGATATTTGCAATTATGAAGTGCACAAGCACCGCATAATCCTTTTGAAAAAAATAAGTAAATACGAGACCCTCATAAAAAAATTAATTTCTCAATAGTAGGCTCCACTCTTTTTCAAAATGATTACATGGCGTTTGTGCACTCTATGGCTATATGTAACATTACTCTTATCTTTTTAATTAAATGCACAAAAAAAAAAAAAAATCTATATTCATTATGTAAAATGCATGCAACACACATAATGCAATCCACTACATATTACATTATTTGGGGTTTATATATTACATTACAAAATACAACATTACACATCTATGAGCTAAGTATATGGCGTGTAGTAGCCCCACCAGCCCCCTGGGTAAGATATTTGCACTAATTTGATCTTGCTAACAAGCACTTGGTCTAGGTACTGTAGTCCACAAATAGATGCCATATACTTGGTCTAAGTATTGTTCTAGATGCCAATAGACTCATCAATGAATGAGTGAAGGCAATAGAAGCTTAGGCATAGGCAAAAGTGGGAGGGATGAGAGAACAAGTTGGCATGGGTGCTTTGGCAATAACATCCGAGCAATCCCAATCACGCTCTAAATCTAGTAGGCTAGCTGCCCATTTCGCCCCAAGTCTTGACATTTAAGTGTAGGTTGGAGTCCTTTCATGAAATTGAAGAGCCGATCCTCTTCCATCATATCAAAACTATCCAAGGAGAACTATGAAAAATGGCCTTCACATACTTGCATATGGTGCTTATTTGCTTCAAGCTTATTAACATGCCGAACCACAACTCGATAGGAACCCTTTATTTTGCCTTAACTCGTCCTCATAATGGATCTAATTTTAAAATCACTCTTCTTTTTCTCTCCTTGAAATCCAACAAAAATAAAAATTTTATACTTCCATCAAGCGAAGCACAAAGAGTTTTTTAAAAAAGAAAGGAAGATGGAAAACGGATTTTCCTCCTAAACCCACTCCAACCCTAGGGCTCCTATAGTCTTCGGTTCTTCGCAAGACAACACTGCTCACATGGAAACTGAGTCGTCCCTTTTGATTTCTTCATGTTACAAGTAGTTGAGTAACTCGCAATAGGGAGGGTTGGTGTACAATATTGGGCAAGGAGGGCAAACCCCTAAATCAAAGTAATGAGGACAAACTGATTGCAAAACAAATTATATATATATATATATATATATATATATATACTAGTAGTGGGGTTACGTGCGAGGCACGTTTGCCCTGTATTATTATTGTTGATGCAGTAAAAATTACTCAATTGGCTTGAAGGGGAGAAAGAGTTATTCTCGGCCCATTGGGAAGACTTGGGCCTCGATTGGCATTGCAAAGAGCCCCCATGCGTGAACTTGTTTCTTGAGCTTAATAAATCCTAGGCAAAGGAGTCCCGATGAGATCATGAGGTATCGAGCGGGTAACTCCAGAGTAGGTGAGGTGTTGTCCCGAGCTGGTGGGGTGCCGAGCAGGTCATCTCCCAAACAAGTGGAGGTGGAGGTTCTAGAGCGGAGGTGCAGAGCAGAGGAGGGATCCCGAGCTGAACTTCATTTATTTCCTGAGCTGAACTCCCTTGCATGAACTTGTTTCCCTAACTTAACAAATCTTGGGCATAGGAGTCCTAAGGAGATCATGAGGTATCGAGTGGATAACTTTAGAGAAAAGTGAGGTGTTGTCCCGAGCTGGTGGGGTGCCGAGCAGGTCATCTCCGAGCGGGTGTCTCCCAAGCAAAGTGAGCGTTTGTCCCGAGTAGGTGTTCCCGAGATGGTTCCCAAGCCATGCTTCCCGAGATGGTTCCCGAGCCGTGCTCCCCAAGTTTAGTAACTCCTAGGCAGAAGAGGTGCCGAGCAAGTGGCTCCCTAGTAGGTGACTCCCGAGCAGGTGGCTCCCGAGCAGGTGTTTCCCAAGCGGATGGCTCTCAAGCTGGTGGGCTGAGGAGGGATCTCGAGCTGAGGGAGGCTGCGATGGAGACTCCAGAGCAGCGTGAGGATTGGTCCCGAGTGAGTTGGCTACCAACTCTAATTAATTAGATGGTTTTATTCTTTTAAAAATGTTTAGCAAAACTTCATCATTTATTTAATGATGAAATATTAGTATTTTATAAATTAAAGTTGATTTTAAGTGTGTAATATGGTATTTATATTTTAATTATCTATTATAAGTTAGTTTAAATCAGTGTTTATATACCTCCATTGTTAGATCAAATCTAGAGATTCAAGGTGAAAAGTTGGGATTTAAAACTCCAAACCTAGCATTTTCCCCTCACTTTCCCTTTCTCCCTCTCTCCTTCCCTTTCAGCAGTCGCATGTCTTCCCTCTCTCTCACTCGATCTCCTCCCTCAAGCAGCCTAATGCCGCCGTGCACCACCCTGCGGCGTCACCGGCTACCTCACTGGCTTCCCCTCACGCTGGCAACTAAACCCCATCGTCGAAGCTCCTTGGTAACTCCTCCATCAGCCGCACGCGAACAACCCGAAATGGGTCTCGACGCAGGGGTTCTCCACCCTTGAGCCACCGCGGCTCAACCCTAGCTCCACCAAGCACCACCATCGAGTTCCCCTCACGCCGTGGACCACTTCCATGGAACCCACCACCCGTAGCTCCTCCCTAGCCCCACACATGCAGCCCCTCTACACGCACGAGTTTCTCCCCGTAGCGCCACCCCCACGCCATCGCATCACCACCACCATCCTCCTCCTTCGCCGACGACCCCTCCCAGCTCCTTTCATGCCCTCTCTCTTCACGGGATCCCAAATCCATCGCTATAGGACCACCACGCCACTGTCGTATGCCGCCTCTAGCAGCCACGATGCAGCTCCCTTGCTTTATTGTGTGATGATTTTGTGATGATTTATGGTGATTTTGTGAAGAAGAAAATTGTTGTGAGGATGTACTGAGGAACATAAGTGGAAGAAGAAAGTGTCAAAACAAAATTACTGTTCATAAGGAGATATGCTCTTTTAAATATAAGGAAATTAATGGAAATAAGTTGGTTTCCTATGAGAAAGAGGGACATATCCAATTAGAGGGAGACTGAGGGGGAGAAACGAACCATATTTGTCATTTGGTTCAAATACAATCTCACATATATAGGTATGAAAAATTCTACTCATCATCCTCACACCACATACTATACATAATTTTTAATTTTTTTCTCTTATCAAATGTGTAATGTATGGATGATGAGTAAAAGAACTCAATCAGTTTGGGAAGAATAAAACAAAAAATAAAAAATAAAAAAATATGGTGTGTAATGTGTGGAAATGATGAGTAGTAAAGCTCGGTAGGTATAAAATGGAAGTAGATAGATCTCCTTTTTTTTATCCTTCCCCAATTATCTTGACTAATTCAAATAGTTTGGGCCAAGACTTTTGATTTGTTATAAGATTCTCTAAACCCGGGCCGAAAACGGCTTTTGAAATCCGGCTACTTGGTTTTTGGATTGGGTCGAAAAAAAATCCGACCTGGGTGAATAATCTTACCGACACTGACTTTGTGGTATCTCTTTCTTTTGTAGTGGGCCTATTAGTATTTAATAAGTTAGAAGATATTCTAATTTACCTCTAAGTTGCACCCTCCAAGAGAGTAAGATATTCTAATCTACATCTAAGAGGTTCGCGCCTCTCTAGGAGACCCAATCACTAATTTATAACTTAAGTTAGGTTGCGTTTGAGTAGCGAGGTAATATTATATATTTTGTAAATAGTAGTGAAAAAATAATGAAAAAGTAATGATAGAATATTGAATAGTAATGAAAAAGTAATGATAAAATATTGAATAGTGATAAAAGTATGTAAAAAGTAATAATAAAATAATGAATAGTACTATCCAAACTAACCCTTAATCTCATACTTAGAGCACTCATTGGATTAGTCAAAGTTAAATGATAGTTTTGATGAATGTAAGAAAAATTTGACTTTTGATTATTCCATTCACATAAATTTTCACATTGGAATAGCTATTTTTTCATTATATAATAATAAAATAATATAAGATAAATTTGGTTTTGGTTATTCACATTAAATCTCCACATTAGATTATATATTTATTCATTATGTGGTAATGAATAAATAATAATTTCAAAAATATTTAATTTTTTAATTATTAATTTATTTAATTTTATCATATTTTACTATTCTACTTATTATATGTTAATTAATAATCATGTTCTTATTAAATTAATATATCACTAAGTTAAATTAATATATTAATTGTGATAAAATATGTGATAGAAAAAAAGGGAGAGAGAAATAATTAATAAAATATGTATTTGATGTATGTACAGTAATCTTCAAATTTGAAAAAAATTTTGAAAATTACTGTAACTAAATTCTAAATATTTGAAATTTGACTAATTCAATGTGAGCATATTTTACTCTTTAATAGCTAAATACTCATTGAATTTAACTTTTAGCTAATCTAATGAGAGTACTCTTAGATGGTTGCTCTGACGCCAAATGATGCAAAATTTTGGGTGGAGCTTAATTCTTCAAAATTGGCTTCCAAGGAAAAGGTACTTAGAAACTTAAATACACATGATTATGCTTGTAGTTAAATAACTTGGGATATTTCAATCGGAACTGAGAAAATTTGTGCTGAAATACGTGTGTAGATATGAATCACAAGCTTGCCAACTGAGAAAAAATATTAGATATCATCTGCATGATCACACATAAATGTGCTCAATTTTTATACATGCACAAACAAAACTCCTTGAAATTCAAAATGTTTCATATAAGAAATCTATATTTTCGTCTCTAGCTAGTTAATTAACAAATATTTCATAAAATAAACATAGACAAATGGCACAATGATTAATTAATAAATGTCATTGATTGGATCTTTATTGACATCCTTTGCAACAATCATTTGTTTGTTTTCGCAGAAGAGATGAAATAAGTTGAAATTAAAATTAAAAGTTGAATAAAATATTATTAGAATATATATTTTTAATATTATTTTTGTTTTAAAGTTTGAAAAAAGTTAAATTACTTATTTTATTTTATTTTGTATATGAATTTAAAAAAATTTGTAATAATTAAATGAAATGAGATGAGATGAGATGAGTTGTGAAAACAAACGAGACTTTTAGAGTCAACTTAATTCAAAACTTAGTTGGATTTATAATTTTAACACATATTTTAGATGCGAGTCATTGCACATCGATCTATTCAATGTTTAACTAGTAATTTTTATCAAATTTAATATTTGGTCATATTATAATTTTTAGTTTGGATAAAATAAAAAATTGCATCATATTTCTTATTCATGGAGGAAAAAATAGATTGAATAGACTTTTAAGGCTTGGTTGGATAATGAGATTAGATGAGATGATCTGTGAATAATAATGAAATAGTTTGTGAATAATAATGAAATGATTTGAGTTGGAATATTTTATGAGATTTTGAGAAAATAGAGAAAAAGTTGAATAAAAATATTATAAAATTTAATATTGTTAAAATATAATTTTTATTTTGGGATTTGAAAAAGTTAAATTATTTTTTGTATTTTGTTTGGAAGTTTAAAAAAAATTATAATGATTAGATGAAAAAAATAAAAATTTGAAATTAAAAAGTATTTGAGTTTGTTGTATTTGAATATTGAAATAATATGAGATGAGATGAGAGGCTTTCAACATCTAAACCAGAGCCTGAACAAAAAAATTTTAATGGATAAAAAAATGTTTAAATACTAGAATAGTCCATGTGACAGATAACTCACTAGCTTTTTAAAATAAACTATTTTATTCGGGTGCGTTTGGAACATAAATTATTCTCAACTCATCTCAACTCATCATTATAATTTTTTCAAATCCCAATACAAAATATAATAAACAATTCAATTTTTTCAAATCTCAAAATAATAATAATATTAAAAAATAATATTCTAATAATATTTTATCATCTCAACTCAACTCACTTCAACATCCAAACTCACCAATACTCTCAACTTCGGTCATTTTGAATATTTTGTTATAGAATTGTTAGACCAACTAAGGAGACCTCTAAAATGTGGCTTATAAGCCACTTCACTACTAATAAAAATGCACCACGTGGACTATTAAAAAGAAATCCATATGCACATGGGTAGTGATACCCGAATATTTTTTTTACCACTATTTTGCTACTCAATTATTTTTTTCTATTTTACTATTTGAATTTAGATTAAAAATATTAGGACATAACATTCTTGCATAATTTAAAAAAAAATAAATTTAATCAATTAACCTAATTATATAATTTAATTAAAAATAAATTTAATTTTAAAAAATTGATTCAAAGGATAAAAGAGGGTTGGTGGTTGGCTTGGGCTAACTCGACCCGGCCTGTTCTTTAGGTACCCGACCCTTCGCCTCGCCTGGAAACGAAACAACGGGCCTAAGGCTTTAAGCCTCTAAAACAGAGGGGGAAGGAGGATGAGATGAGCCATGATGAGTATATGGCATCGTCATCTTCCTTGGATTCCTCGAATTTAAATTCAACTTCAGGTCTTCTCTCTCTCTTGGATTTGAATCTGCAACAAGATCAGGTATTTACTCTCTCTCTCTCTCTCTCTGGGTTGTAAATCGCATTTTATTTTTAGGTCGGTTTACTTCCTTCTGATTCTCTTATATGTTAAATTTTCCTTTATTTTTTTTTTTGTTTTGAAATTTTTCATTGAACCGGTCATGTTGTTTTGTTACGATATTATTAATTAAAAAATAATAATTTATTCTTCTTGAATCGGTCATATTGTTTTGATACTATTTAGTTAATTGATTAATTAATATTGTTTGATATTTTATATTTGTGGGGTAGATATACTTGCATTTAGACATTTTAATTTTAATTTTTAACCCCATGCCCTATTTTAATATTAATTACTAGTTTTATACAATTTGTTTATGAAACATTTCATATGGTTAATATCATTTTCTGGGTTTTTTTTTTATGGGGTTGCATTAAAAAAAATAATTTTTTTCATAGTATTATCTCTTGTACCGTCGGTGATGTTGAGGCTTTAAATGAATTTGTGTTTGTGAAAGCTTATTCCAGATGTTTTTTATGTAAATTTTTTTGATAGGTAAAATGATTTCTGTGTATAATCATAAGGTGAAAATGTCGGAGGGCAATGAAGCTTGCCTAATTTGCTAATGGCTTTCATAGCTTAGAACTGTGCATGGTTTGAACAAATCTGACAAGGAATCCCTTGTTTGAATAGGGCTTGAGGTTATGAATCCAAGATGAACTCATGATACATCAGATGTGGAAAGTCCAATCAACTAGCTCTTTTAGTGTTTTAAAACGTGATCCATGCCGTGTTGATGCTAATTTTTCTTAACAAGATTGTATTATCCTCTTAATTAAATAAAAAAAATGATCGTGCTTTTAAATTTATTGGAGTGTTTGGTGTAAGGCTTCTCAAATAATTATGCTGCAACTGTTGCACTGCTTTCTTTTAAGTATCATGATCAAAGGAGATCGTCATATTGTATTTTTTGCAAGATTATTACTTTCTGTGCAGAAAGGTTACCTATCCTTTCCTTCTTTCTCAATACACATCAACTGTTTGTTTTTTTCTCCATTGAAATATATCCCTATAGTCGATTAATATCTTGGATACTTATATTTTGGTTGTCCTGTACTTTTGAAGTTATTTAATTTCCTTTCATCTGAGCCATGTTCTTTCTACATAATTGATGTCAGTATGCTGTCATGCCTAATGCATATGTATTGGCTTCTTTTATTTGTAGCTCGCAATTCAACATGTTGGTTCTATGGGATACGGTAGCCAATTATACCTTAATCATGATTTATATCATGTTGACTTTGTAATACTTCATGCACTATTAACTGATTTTTTTGGGTAGTCTGTAGTTCTTTTGATGCTTTCATTCTATGCAGTGCTCTTATCTGCTTAAGAAATCCATCTTATGTGTAAAAGTTTCTTACATATAAAAAAATGGGTAAAAGTTTCTTGTTAGTTGTAGTGGCTACGAATTATTTATTGATTTGACTTGGTTGTCTGGAATTTTTTTTTTTCCTTTTAAATTGATGCAGAACATGGAGGAAATGGACATTGATCAGGTAGTCGATGTCCCTGACACGCCTGATAGGTTAGCTGCCCGTCGTAGTTTTGGTAAAAATTGTATGGAGCTAGAAAGAAATGTATCATCAGCTGTTGATTTGAGGACTCCTGATTTTGTGGATGAAAAATGCATGAATGGACTGAGAGGCAGAAATAGGCTGTTCAATGATAAAGGCCAAAACGGAAAATTGGTTATTCGTTCCCGGAAAAGTATCAGAAATGATGAATCTAAGGGATCCAACAACTCTATTGTTCATTCCCCATCAGAGAACCCATATGCTCCCCGGAATGCTTGCATACTTAGGAGACCAGCAAAAGACGAAAGCTATAGTCATAAGACCAGACACTCTATTGGAGCTGAAAATATGGATAAAGAGAAAGACACACGCTTTATGCTTCCTTCTAAATCATCTAGCTGCCAAGAAAACACTTTGAGTTTCATTTCAGGCTCTTCTAAGGCATCTAGCAATGCCTATAAAGGGAAGGAAAAATTAGAGGATGATACATTTAAAGTTCCTGGTTTGGCTTTGGCTCTCGGAAAAGGAGCTAATATGTCCATTAATTCTCAACATGAAACTGGAAAACAAATGCCAGTGCCTGTTAGTTCCCTTACCCTTCCAAGATTCAGTGGGCAAAAAAGGTTGGTTCGAAATGGTTGTATCTCTCCACTTAATATAGCAACAAGGGCAAAACAATTAGCTGAACGGCAAAGTACCAGTTCCACTGTTGAACAGAGTCATTTGGGGGCAATGGTTTCCAAAAGTCCGCCTTGTCTGACAAATATAAGGGACATTGTTTCGGAAGACAATGGTGGCAATAGAGTGAAAGGAAAAGGTGTTAGTATTCATCCTTCTGCATCAAAGGAGCAAGGTGCCAATATTGTTTGTACAACTGGCAGGTAATTTGTTTGTTTGCAGCGCTTGTTCCTATGCAGATGTTCCAAAATGATAGTTATATTCTTGCTATTTAGGACCAAAATTTTCAGTTTTGCATTCATAAATAACTAGGAATTCTGTTATGTAGATGATGAATTCCAAGGAATTCAATAGTATCCTGAATATTGAACGGTACTTATGTTGATATTTTTTCTTACCTTTCTGATCCTTCCCACAGCAGAATCGGTTGTTTTTCTCATGAAGCCTTTGTTGTTTTTTTTTCTAGGTTTGTTTGTTTTTATTGAAGTCCATTGTAGTGATTCTACAGATCTGATACTAAATCTGGTTGTTTGATACAGCTATATCCTAATGCTTGTTGCATCTTGCCTGCTTCTTGGTTATTTTTCTGCTGAGAACCTGCCCTGAAGTTGACAATGTTAACAGCAGTTATTGTATATTTTTTGCCATCGTTTTTTTTTTTTTTTTGTATCAGCCATGCTCCCATGTGCTAATTCTTGTTTTAGCTTAAAGATGGGCAACAAGTTAAAAACTGACACGGAACATGATTTACCAGTGGCTCTATCATTTTATTGAGTGTAAATCTGCTTTTGCAACAACCTTCTATTGCTTGAGCAGTCAAAAGAATCTCATCTGCCCTAAGTGATGTCTAGTCCACATTGAACCCTAATAGCTCTGTGTGTGTGTGTGTTTGTGCTAAATAATGAAGGCCTTAAGAAAGTGAAATTGATATAAATGGGACTGGTACAAGGAAAGGCCCCCATCTCCACCCCTCACCCAACAATAAAAGATTATTATAAGTGAAATCTCCACAACAATTATGAATAAAAAGAGAGATGAAGGAAAATTGGATAAACAAATAGAAGATCTACTTGAGGAATTCAATGCCAAATTTTTCTTTCAAGGAATTATATGCCCAAATACTACCTCATAACTAGGGCTATATTCATTCCAAGCTCGGGTGAGTTGAGGCTGTTCAAGCTCGGCTCAAATATCTCAAAAACCCGGCTCAAGCTTGGTTCATATAGAAGTCGGGCTCTAAAATTCAGCTTGAGCTTGGTTTGATTTGTAGAAAATCCAGCTCGAGCTCGAATTGAGTTGTTGAGTGCTTAATTGAGCTTGACTAGAGTTTTTTTTTTCTTTTTTTGAAATTTCTTATATTCTTTTTTTTTTTATAAGTAAGAAGAATAATTTTATTAATCCACATAATTAGGCAAAATCCAAGTACACAGGAAGTATACAAGAGATGAACCTAATTACAAGCTAAGTGTTGTGAAAAACAGCATAGAAGTCATTAAAACTAGTCCCATTCAATACAATAGCCGAAGCCCAAAGTAACAATGTATGAAAGAAAAAGTCCCTGAACCCTCCCAATGAATGCTCCCTATTATCAAAACAGTGGCTATTCCTCTCATTCCAAATGCACCACGTTAAGTATAGAGGCACCATCTTCCAAACAACTGCGATTTGACAATTGCCCCGGATACCTCTCCAACATGACAATAGATCTACCACCCTCATTGGCATTACCCATGCGATACCAAGCCTAGTAAAGATTTCATCCCATAAAGCCTTAGTCACATCAAAGTGAAGAAGAAGATGATCCGTCGATTCACTATCTCTTTTACACATAAAACAGTAATCTATTATAAAAAGACCATGCTTTCTCAGCTTGTCGATTGTCAATATTTTCCCATGGGAGGCCAGCCAGCCAAAGAAAGCAATTTTGAGAGGAACATTACTCTTCTATATGCTCTTCCATGGGAAGTTGATGGAAGAATGGGTCGACATAGCTTTATAAAAGGATCTGACCGAGAATTTCTTGTTCCCCGAATGAGTTCGAACCAACCTGTCCTCCTCTCCAACCTGCAAATTCAGCGCATATATGCATTTTAGAGTTCAATAATATCCCCCACCTCCCAATCCTCTTCCCCATGACTTCACTCAACCGATTAGCTGGGACTTTAGAAATGATCTTGTATACCCCACTTAACAAACTTATGGGACGGAAGTCTTTTACCTCCACCGACCTTGCCCGTTTTGGAGTAAGGGCAATGAATGAAGTGTTAAGACTTTTCTCAAATTTCATTAGTGAGTGAAATTTGAGAAAAACCTTCACGATGTCCTCACTAACAATATCTCAGCAAGCCTGAAAGAAAGCCATTGAGAAGCCATGTAACGCCCACAATGGTAGGCTCAAACCACATGTGATACGCCATATGATAAGGATAAGGGTAGGTGGTATATGAGATCCCATATTGCTTAGGAAGGTGAAGTTCTTACTCTTTATAAGGTTCCAATGGGGCTCCAATTGCATCATTGACTAGTCCTTTTGAAATATAGGTCATGTGATTTGGACCTTCTATTGGGGTGTTACAAGCCATCTGGACCTGGTGCTTTGTCTTTATCCATCCCTCTTAACGCACTAAGCACCTCATCTTCTTCAAAAGATCTCTCCAACCAAGTAGCACTTGACTGATCAATTGAATAAAAAACTAGCCCGTCAACCTTAGGCCTCCAAGGGTATTGTTCCGTAAGAAGCTTTTCGTAAAAGTGAACAATGTGATCTTTAATTTCAGTGCTGTTCGTAAGAACCCAACCTTCCAAATGAAGAACCTCAATGGTATTATTCCTTTGATGGGATTTAGCTACTTAGTGGAAGAATTTTGTGTTTTTGTCCCCTTCCTTCAACCAAAGAGCTCGAGATTTTTGTCTCCAAGAGACCTCCATAAGGGTGATTTTTCCCAGTTCAGTCACAACAACCATTTTCCTTGCTTTGTCTTCAACTGAGAGAACCCCATCAACCTCTTTTCGTTAAAACACTGCAGCTCCTGAAAAAGTATATTCCGCTGGTCATTAATGTTCCCGAAGACTTCCATGTTCCAATTTTTCAAATAATTTTTCAGGGCTTTAATTTTCTCAGCTAAAACAAAGCTAGGAGTGCTTGAACATTGGTATGAGGACCACCACGATCTAACCTTGTCAGTGAACCCATCTACTTTCAGCCACATGTTTTCATATTTAAAGTATGTCCGCCTCTCATGAAGGCCCCCAAAATCCAATAAGAGGTGGAAATGGTCAAAACATAGCCTAAGAAGGCGTTTTTGGCATAGGTTAGGAAAGTGCGCCTCCCAATAAGGAGAGACAATAAATCTGTCCAACCTTGACCAAGCCCTCCCATTAGATCAAGTAAAGTCTCCCCCAGCTAGAGGTAGATCAACCAAATCCAGCTAAAAAATTAGAGTTGAGAAGTTAGCCATGGCCGAGCCAAGACTAGAGTCCCCCGACCTTTAACTCGGAAACTAGGTGATGTTAAAGTCCCCCCAATACACCACGGGTCATCCCGCCAACTACACAAGCCAGCAATCTCATCCCAAGATTGGTACAGGGCATAAAGCTGGTGGTCTGTATTATCTTGTTGTTAAACAGTCATCCATTCGAGCCCTTACATCCTCCACATCATCTGCTTATGAATGACATTGTCGCTTTGGTCATCGATCTCTTTCCCTTTTGAAGTGTCAGGTTAGGAATCTAGGAAATGTGTCTCCCTTTTCTTGTGAAGCATGTCAAATTAGTAAACATCATCGTGTGTCCTTTGTACCTCGAGTTGATAAACGAGCCCTGAGTCCTTTTGAATTGGTTCACTCTAATATATTGGACCAATCAACATTGAATCAAAGAAATTTCAGTATTTTGTCACGTTTATTGATGACTACTCTCGTGTGACATTGGTGTTTCTGATGAAGGCAAGATCTGAACTTCTTTTTGTATTCAAAGTGTTTGGAAAGAAATTAAAACCCAATTTAACAAAAGAGTTCAAGTTTTGCGTTCTGATAATGCTAGAGAATATCAATCTAGTGTCTTTGCTTCTTAAGTAATAAAGGAATTGTTCATCAAACTTCATATTCTTATATACCCCAACAAAATGGGGTGATTGAACGCAAAAATATTATTTGTTAGATGTAACCCGAGCACTTTTACTGCACATGCATGTTCCTAAACGATTTTGGAGTGATGTGTTCTTACTGCTTGTCACCTTATTAACCGTGTGCCTTCATCAGTTCCTGATGGTTTCTCTCCTTTATTCATTTTGTTTCTTTCATCTCCACCATTTACCCTTCCTCCAAAAATCTTTGAGTGTGCTTGCTATGTTCATAACCTTGGCTTAGGTTTTGATAAACTTGATCTATGTTCTACCAATTGTTTTTTTGTTGGTTATTCTCGGACTTAAAAAGGATATCGCTGTTATAGTCGTGTTCTTAGATGCTACTTCACGAGTGCTGATGTTACCTTCTTTGAGTCCATACCCTATTTCTTGGACATAGTTTCGAGTGTTGAGTGTGATCTTTTACCATTACCTACTCTTACACTTTCTCCTTCACACTCACCCAACCTTATCCAAACCTCCTCAATGCCTCCCCCAATTCCTTTGCAGGTTTACTCGCGTTGCTTGCAGCCACTAGCTTCCATGCCTCCACCAACCGTGTCTCCATCTTTAGATCTTGAATTACCTAGTACTTCAGACTCTCCATCTATTACTCTTCGCAAAGGTACTCGATCTTATGTTACTCAACATTTGATTAGTCAATTTGTCTCATATCATGCCTTATCTCCTTCATTCTTATGTTTTACTTCTCAACTTTCAAAACTTTTTGTTCTTAAGACAGTTCAGGATGCTTTATCTGATCCAGGATGGAGGACAACTATGAAAAATGAAATGGATGTCCTTCACCATAATGAGACATGGGATCTTGTTCCACTACCACCTGGTAAGCAACCTGTTGGTTTGTAAATGGGTATATACAATCAAATTTCATCCTGATGGTTCGGTGGAACATCTGAAAACCTGCTTGGTTGTTAAGGGTTACACTCAAACATATGGCATTGATTATGAGGAGACTTTCTCCTTGGTTGCCCAAATATCCTCTGTTCGAGTGTTGATCTTTCTTGCTACTAGTTTAGACTGACTCTTATTTCAGTTGGATGTTAAGAATGCATTTCTGCATGGCGACTTGCATGAAGAAGTTTATATGGAGCAACTGTCTGGGTTTGTTGCTCAGAGGGAGTATCAAGGTATTGTATGCAAGTTAAAAGATACATTATATGGTTTGAAACAATCTCCTCGAGCATGGTTTGAGAAGTTTTTTAATGTTTTATTGGCATTTAGTCTTCATAGATGCCAAACAGACCATTCGGTATTTCCCTACTTAGTGATGTAGGTCACATTTTTTTTGTTGTATATGTGGACGACATTGTAATTACTGGGAGTGACTCCGCTGGAATTGCTAGGCTGAAACAATATTTACATGATCAATTTTGGACAGAAGACTTGGGCAAGCTTAGATATTTTCTTGGAATTGAAGTCAGTAGATCTAAAGAGGGTATCAACCTGGCTCAAAGGAACTATACACTTGACCTTCTGGAAGATACCGGTATGTTCGGTGCACGACCTATTGACACCCCTATGGACCCAAATCGTAAATTCATAAAAAATGAGAGTTGTATGGAGATCCAAGTAAGTATCAAAGACTTGTTGGGAAATTGAATTATCTCACTATTACTAGACCGAACATCTCTTATGCAGTGAGTGTATTGAGTCAATTTTTACAAACGCCTAGGGTCTCACACTAGGATGCTGTAATTCATATTCTTTGTTATCTTAAGCGAGCCTCTAGCCTTGGATTACTATATCGACCAAATGGACATTTTAGGGTTGAAGCATTTGTAGATGCCGATTGGGTAGGATCCCATTCAAATAGAAGATCTACTACCGGATATTGTACTTTTACATGGAAGAGTAAGAAACAAGCAGTAGTAACTCGGTCAAGTGTAGAAGTTGAATACAGGGCAATGGCTCACACTGCTAGTGAGCTGACATGGTTGCAACACTTCCTTCAAAAGATTGGATTTCTAGCTCTTATCATTCTCCAGTTATTTTGTGATAATCAAGTCGCAGTGCATATTGCCTCTAATCCTGTGTTTCATGAGAGGACCAAACATATAGAGATTGATTGTCACTTCATTGGATATAAGATACTAAGTGGTAACATTTCTACACCTTTTGTGAAGTCTGCCGATCAACTCGCAAATATGTTTACTAAGTCTTTATTTTGGAGTCGATTAAAACTTATTTGTTTCAAGCTGGGTTTATATGATATATATGCCCCAGCTTGAGGGGGAGTGTTAGAGGACATGATTGTAATAAGTATAATTTGTGAGGGTATAATTGTCAATTTATGTAGTATATATATGCTATTGTACATCAATGAATAAGAGTAGTGAAGTATTTTCCCTCCATAAGCTTCTACACCCACGAATTACCTTGGTCTTCCTTTGGGGGCAGCTGTAAGGTCTATATCAATTTGAGATACAGTGGTGGAGAAGATTGAACTTAGATTGACACGTTGGAAGAAATCATATCTCTCGAAAGGTGGTAGGATCACTGTTATCAAAAGCACTCTTTCTAATCTAGCAATGTATTTTTTATCTGTTTTCCCAATTCCAACAAGTGTGGCGAAATATATTGAGAAGTTGTATCGTGATTTTCTTTGGAGTGGGATAGGAGAAGAATTCAATCTAGTCAAGTGGGATAAGGTATGTTCTCCAGTCTCTTCAGATGGGTTGGGTATTAGAAACTTGAGGATTTTCAATCAAGCCTTGCTTGGGAAATGGTTGTGGAGATATAATATGGAATTTGAAGCATGTTGGGGGGGAGGGGTGCACTAGGGAGGTCCATGGGGTTTATGGAGTGGGAATTTGGAAACACATTCAAAGAGGGTGGAGGATCTTTAATCGGCCTACTAGACTGGTGTTGGGCGATGGATCTAGAATAAAATTCTGGATTGACCAATGGTGTAGAGATCAAGCCCTAAAGGATTTATTCCCATCAGTTTTTAGGATTGCAGGTGAGAAAGATGTCTTGGTGGCTAATTGCATGGAGTCATTTGGGGAACTAGTCCAATGGAACTTGAATTTCACTAGAGTTGCCCAAGATTTGGAAGTTGGCAGCTTTGAGAAGTTCTTTGCTCTTTTATACACCATGAGGCAGAGAACCCAAGGAGTAGATAAGATGTGGTGGAGACCCACAGGTAAAGGTAAATTCTTGGTCTGTTCTTTCTATAAGTCGCTTACGCAACCGCAAAATACGCAATTCCCTTGGAGAAAGATATGGAGAAACAAGGTGCCTCCCAAAGTGGCATTTTTTGTATGGACAATAACATTAGGTAAGATCTTGACGACAGATAATTTACGGAGACGTAAGGTGATCATAGTAGATTGGTGTTGTATATGTAGGAAAAATGGTGAAAATGTGGATCATTTATTGTTGCATTGTGAGGTGGTTGGAATGTTATGGAATGAAGTGTTAATAGAATGAAGTTAGCTTGGGTTATGCCTGCCACAGTGACAGTTGAAAATGTAGATCATTTACTGTTGCATTGTGAGGTGGCTGGAATGTTATGGAATGAAGTGTTAATAGAATGGAGTTAGCTTGGGTTATGCCTGCCACAGTGACAGAGCTCATGGCCAGCTGTATAAATCTATGAGGTTTCCCACAAATCTCAGCGGTGTGGAAAATGGTCCCGATTTGTATCATGTGGTGCCTATGGAAGGAGCGAAATGACCAGACATTTGAAGACAAGGGCCTCAATTTTTATGATTTTTTTGTTTCTATTACTTCTCTCTAACTAGGTGTGACCTTTTGTATACCATCTTGTGTACTTGGACTATGCCTTTTCATATCAATATAATCGTATACTTATTAAAAAAAAAAAAATCTATATCTTTTTGTAGAATTCACTTGAGGACTTGACTTTATGCCTGCTTCTTTTTATTCTGATACTGTCATTCATTCTCCAATTGTCCTTTTGAACTAGTTTCTTATTGATCAGTTTCACTTAAATTAAATTTTAAATACCAATTATCATATCTGTTTATCTGTCTTTAATTCATCATCATTTTGGAGGTTTGTTCTTAACTACAAAATAAATTCATTGCTCTCTTTTGTTCTCTCTCTGAGAATTGTGGCTAGTTTTCTCTCATAAACATGTGGATACTCGCTTTTTTCTGATCCTTTAGCTTGTAAATCCAAGTATCATATGCTTCCTACCTTAGACTTCATGAATATACAGTCAGCATAATTGCAACTCCTGTCTTAGTTTTTGAACTTTCTAATTTATTTCAAAGAATGATTTGAAGGATGTGGATTCTCAGAAAGTTAGGGATTAGTGGTATGTACTTGTATCGAACAATTTAGCTTGTATTTTTTGGACATATCTTTCATTCTTATTGTGCCAATAGTTTGACAATCATTGAGTTTCGATTTCTTTGGACTAACATTTGTGAAAGATCTGGTATAGACCAAGTCTTTCAACTCTGGCAGAAGTTTTAGACAGCACCTGAGGGAGCTACATTTGAAAATATGATAATGTTAAAAGTTTCAACGTTGTGTTGTAATTGCTGTTGCCGGCAATTGTTGGATCAACTTAGGTGTCTCATCTCTTTAAGGTAATATTATTCTAAGGCCTTATAGGTGTTGTGTTTTTGGGGCAGCCCTGTAATTAATAATGAAGAGGCAGATGGAAGTAGTTATCTCAGTGGAGATCCATTTGGATGCTCTGAAGAACTACGTGGCTGGAGAAGCACACGGAATCGATCAAAGAAAACTGGTCATCCCTTGTCTGAGAGAGCTGGGTGTCTATCTGGTATTGAAAGTTTTGTCACTCAACAACATGAAAACAGAGTGGAGAGAAGAGATGTTGGGAGTGGAATAAACCATAGGGCTCGATTTGATTTTGTAAAAGATCATGATGCAGCTGAAACAGCTTCTAAGATTGTCTCCGAGGCTGATTGCATTGCTGGACCACATCGTGCAGCAAATACACTTATTAGAAGGCAAAAGAAACATAAATTGACTTCAAGGAATCCTGGTGAATGCTCTACATCGGTTTCTAAGGACTCGGATATTGTGTTTCTTGGTTCATCTTGGGAATCATTTAATTCAAGATCAATCAGAGACCGTAATCGTCAACCTCAGGGCAGTTTGCATCAAGTAATTGAAGTTGATGAATTATCACCTGAAATGACTCAACCCATCTCCCGTGGTTTGGAGTGTATGGATAACGATGACTCAGATGCTAGGGCAAGACAATTAGAAGCAGATGAATTATTGGCCCGGGAACTCCAAGAACAACTATATCAGGAGGTGCCTGTTGTTGGAGGCAGTGAGGTAGGTTTCTTTGTATGGATTTTTGTTTTTTTTTTTTTGCAAGTAGTGATCCTTGTAAGTGTTTCATGATGTTTTTGTAGATTGATGAAAACTTAGCATGGGTCCTGCAGCAGGAAGATGTTTTTGATGGCTCTTCTGGTGGAAGTCACAATGAATCACATCTTGTGAGTGAGCCTCCTTTTTGCTGATGTTAATAATATGGAATGCAGCATCAAATTTATGTTATTGACAATATGGCATTGCAGACATAATTACTAATAGTTTGTATTGGAAAGTGTAAGCCAGTTGTCATTAAGCATTGGTTGTAAAATTATGCCACGTTCATACCTTGGCCATTTAATATATAGAGACCTCTATATGGTATGAGTAGTATTTAACAAATGATCGTGACAATCTTTGTAATGTTAAAAGTCTTTAATCCTGACGGCAGCAATTGAGGTGAGCTAGGCTAAATTTGAATATTTGAGATTGATCTGTTTAGTTTATATTAAGTGCCTAGCTCAAGCTAATCCTTAAGCGTGATGCATGCCCAAAGGACTACAGAAGGTTAGAAAGGACAAGAACTTCTCCCTTCCAGGCAATATGAAATCTTTTTTTTATTTTTTATTGGTAAACAAAGTTTTATTGATCGAAAGAGTAGGCAAGAGCCCAAGTATATGGGTATATGATTTTCTGTACTCATCCCAGGTATATGACTTTCTAGGAGTATTCCCAGCCTGTTTTAGATTTGTATAGGACTTTTATGTTTATGTATGTTTGTTTCATCATAGGAAGAAAGGTCATAAGATAAAACTTAGAAACCTAAGAAATAGCAAATTTAAAGGAAAAATTGTATGAGTTGGAGTGTTTGTCAGTTGTAATGACCAAGGATGGCATCAGCCACATTTGTGGTATGACCCTAAAAGGACTCATTAAGTCAAAGCTTCCCTATAATCATTAATAAAGACCAGTTTTACGTAGTAAGTAGCCAATGTGAGACTTAGCACTCACGACTACCTTTCTAACTTATACACTCTATATGACATTCCTTTCCCCAATGTGGAACTGGGTTGTTACAAGCCTACAAGGTCTGACTGTGCTGAATGCTCGCTCTATTTTGCTAATGCCTACTGCTAGCTTTCACTCAGAAAGCACGATAGTATCATTATGGTGGCTGATATCTTTTTAAATTTTCACTAAGTTGATGTTACGAATTAGAATGTTAAATCATAAAGGAAGTTTCTTACAGGCAAGTTGGACATCAATTTTCCCTGCATATGTAGTAGTATTTGTTTTCTGTTAGTTACTTGGTGTAACTTATTCTTTGTTGGACTATTCTACTAGATTTCACTAACAGCTCATTTGGATTGCATATTTGTCAGAGAGGCTCATTGGCATCACATGCACATAGACAACCTCTGTCTCGGTTTTCTCAAAACCCTTTAACTAGGAGAGGAACCCAGGCTCGAGCTCCTACATCTCGACGAATAGCACAGTCAATGGGAGCCCAGGTGAGAGTTCCTACCTCTAGCAGAATAGCACGGTTGAGGAATCGCTTTTCCAGACATTCTCCTGCATTGTCATCAAATGGAAGGAATCTACGGTTTCCTTTGGACATGGATTTAGACATGGTATCTCTCTCTCTCTCTCTCTCTCTATACCCGTTATTTTTCTTTCCCCTCCTTTTTCTCAACTGTGTCATTTGATGATGGGATATAAATTGAGACACCTTGATAGTTTTGATGGCTAGATGTATTAGACATATCTGATGGTTGTCAAGTTATATTCTAATGCTACCTCTGGTATGTCTTGTTATAGGTATTAGGAAGATCAGATGTGTTTCTGGTTTCATTTTTTTTGGATAGGTAAAATCTTTTTTCTGAAAGGAAAAATAGGCATAGCCTAAGTGCACAGGAGGTATATACAATGAGAACACCTAATTACAAATTAAGACCTAGAAATGAAACAAGAAAGTCATAGAAACTAGTCTATTTACTTCCTGTGTGCTTGGGCTATGCCTATTTACTTGTCTTAATAAAATTTTCTTACCAATAAAAAAAGTCAGAGAAACTAGCCCCGTTGAGGACAATGACCGAGGCCCATAAATACAAGGTGTTAAAGAAAAATATCTTGAGCTCATCCAAAGGCACCGCATTAGACATAAAGGAATCATTTCCACACAGTGGAAATTTGGGGTTCACCTTGAAGAACCACCCTCCAACAGGCCAGAAGATCCACCACCCTACTGGGCATTATCCATGCCAATCCGGTCCTGTTAAAAATGTCATCCCACAATATCCTGGCCACCTCACAGTGTAATAATAAATGATCCACCGTTTCACCATTTTTCTTACATATATAAAACCAATCAATAACAATAAGCCTATGTTTCCTCAGATTATCAATGGTAAGGATTTTCTCAAGGGAAGCAGTCCAGCCAAGGAAAGCTACCTTGGGAGGCACCTAACATCTTCAAATGCACCTAATATCTTCAAATGCACCTAATATCTTCAAATGCACTTACAAGGAAAAGGGTTGTGGCTATGAGCCGTCAGAACCTTGTAGAAAGACTGAACTGTGAATCTCATGTTTCTGGTTTGAAACCAAATCATCCTATCCGCCTCCACATTCATATTCAAAGCATACAACCGGTTGAAAAATTCAGAGAAGGCACCTAACTCCCAATCTTTAGCTGATCTAAAAAAATAAACATTCCTCTAAGTGAGCCACTAGAGCTATCTTTCATCTCTGCCACCAAAGCCTCCTTATCTCGAGTAATCTGATAGAGAGTAGGGATTGTGGTCTTGAGGGCCCCATCTCTACACCAAGTATCATGCTAAAAGTGCACTCTTGAACCCTTACCAACCTCAAATCTGCATTGTCTAGAAAAGCCCCACCATCCACTTCTAATATTTTTCCACAGCCCTACCTCGTACGCACCCCTAACTTCATTAGAACATCATCCCCCTCTATCACTCACATACTTAGTGTCAATAACCACCCTCCATAAACCCTCCCCCTCTTGATGATATCATCACAACCACTTCTGAAGGAGGGCGCTGTTAAACATCCTCAACTTGCGGACTCCCAACTCACCACTAGAAATCGGAGTGCATACCTTATCCCCACCCCCTCTTAATATGATTGGCTGCACCTGCGGGTAAGGGAAAAACAAAGATAGGATATATGTTGGGAGGTTAGAGAGTGTGCTTTTGATTAAAGTAATTCTGCCCCTTAGACAAGTAAAATTTTTTCCAACTATCCAGTCTTCTTTCTATCTTCTCAATCACTCCATCCCAAATCACCTTTGCCTTAAAAGTAGCCACCAAAGGAAGGGCAAGATATTTCACTGGTAAGGAAGCAACCTTGCAGTCCAGAATGTTTTCCAGGCTACTAATATTTCTCACTACCTCCATCGGAACCATTTTTGAGTTCATAAGGTTCACGTTCCGTCCAAAGACTACTTCAAAGAAAAGCAAGAGGACCCTCAAAGATTGGATATGACCAAGATTTGCATTGCAAAAGAGCAAGATGTTATCTGCAAATAGAAAATGAGAAACACTGACAACACCAAAATTAGCGCTTCCCACCGAAAAACTTGAAATAAAACCGCCACCAACTGCAACATCTAGCATGTGCCTAAGTGCGCCCATAATGATAACAAAAATGAAGAGGGATAATGGGTCCCCATGTCTCAATCTCCTTGAATGGTTGAGGAAACCTGTTGGAAAGCCATTTACCAAAATAGAGAAAGAGACTATGGATACACAATGCTTAATCCAAGTACTCCATTTCTCCCCAAAATCACATCTCCCAAGTAAGCAATACAAAAATTTTCAATTAACATGATCATAGGCCTCCTTCATGTCTAATTTGCATAATAAACCCGGTGCTCCATCTTTGATTCTACTCTCCAAGCATTCATTAGCAATGAGAACCGAATCTAAAATTTTGTCTTCCTTTGACAAAACCATCCTGAGGCTTCAAGATAATTTTCTCCATAGTTGTGCTCATTTGATTAGCTGGTACTTTGGTTATAATTTTATACGCCCGATTCACTAGACTAATGGGGCGATAATCCTTCACATCCAAAGCCCCGACCTACGTAGGGATAAGAGCAATAAAAGTCTTGTCAAGGTTTTTCTCAGACTTACCATAATAATGAAACTCATGAAAAATATTCATGGTATCCTTGCCAACAATGTCCCTACAAGCCTGAAAAAATGCCATAGAGAAACCATCCGGCCCAGAGCTTGCCCTTAGCCATCCCTCTAATCACTTGTTGAACCTCTTCCATCTCAAACAGTCTTTCCAACCAATTGGCACTCAAAGGGTCAATCGATTGACTTGAAGGCTAAGCCATCAAGTCTAGGCCTCCAATTATGTTGCTCAATAAGGAGTTCTTCATAGAAGTGGGTGATGTGATCCTTGATCTCGACATGATCCGTTAGAACCTGACTGGCCACGTGAAGCATTTTCTTAGTTCAGAAGCAATAAGAGTTTTCAGTGAAATTTCCTTATCCATGAGAGCGCCAATCTCCTCCCTGCCCTCCAAACGCTGCAACTCCTCAAAGAGAACCTCCACATTCCCAAAGACCTCCACATTCCACTTCTTCAGGTCCTTCAAAGCTTTGAGCTTACGAGCCAGGATAAAACAAGGGTGCCCACAAACTGGTAAAACGACCACTAGTGTCTCACCTTATCCTCGTGCTGTTATCACAATTCAACTCTCAGATACCATGGTCATAAATTTTATGGAAAAAAGAAGTATTTGGAGATTACTATATTGTTAATGCATAGTGCTATACAAGAAAAATGTAAAAGGAAGCTGTATGTGTTTTGTTAGAAAAAGAAAGTGTGAGAGGAGAACCCATACGTGGCCATTTTGTGCAAGTTGAAAGTAAAAGTGTGTTTAATCCCATTAAGGGTTAGACAATAATCCTTAATTAATCTGGCAAGTATCATGCTTATATGCATAAAAGCTTGTGCATTATGGCTTTCACTTGACCTATATGTCAAAGCAGTGTGTGTTAAAAAAATGCCTAAATGGAAAGCAGTGTTGAGGACACATTTTTCATGTGAATTAAATTTTAATGTTCTTATTGAGGATGCATAACTACTCAAGTTTTGGATGATGGGTTGGTTTTTGTCATATATACTTTTTCATTATTATGATTTTTTGAAACAATTTGTATATTAGATGATTATATTAGAAGTTTGAGACATTCCAACTTAAGATACAGTCTTATCTATTCAAGGAAAAAAAGTTAAAAGGCGTAATTACATAAAAATCCTGAAGCAATTGTCAAGTTTTGATTGTAGGAACTTTGGTAGTCATTAAATATGGATCCCAATGGAAATCCGCTGAATGAAATTACAGACCCATGTGAATCGCACTTTGGATTTTTGGCAAAAAACATTCAATACGAATCACATCTGCGATCTGGTATTTGGATAATTAAAAAGGCCACTATCATATTATCATGTGGATGGTTCTTTGACACTCTTTAAGGTTTCGTATGCAGCTCATGTTAGTCTTAGCTACTTCCAGTTATGACTCATTTAGGGTCTAGATTCAATCATTTTGAGGCCATAGAGTGTGATATGGATTTTGTTTGAAGTCTTAATTTTTAGCCAAAGTCAAATTGGATTCTTATTTATAATCATTGCCTCAAAAGAAAAGGAAGACCTTTGTACTCACTTGTATTAAGCGTGACAATAGATTGTTGATTATGTGATGAAAGTTTGCGGGGTGTTTTATAATGGATACTAATTTTTTGCTTTCGTACACAGAGACTTGATATATTGGAAGCATTAGAGACTGCAGTTGGGCACCTTAGTGATGGGAGTACGGCTAATAGCATCCTTCAAGTGCAGCGTGATTTCAATGAGTAAGATCCTATTCTCTGTTAATCAATCTGCAGTTTCTGTTAACTCTTTGATTAATCTTCAATGAATCTTGTAGTTATTTATTTATTATTTTAGTCCTGTTTCTTATTGACCATGGAATATTTTCTATTTTCTGGTGGATATATCAACTTAAATTTCAAATATATGTTGAGCCTCTTTTTCGTTTTCTTTCAGAAATGATTATGAAATGTTGTTGGCCCTTGATGACAATAATCACCAACACGGTGGTGCATCTGTCAATCAGATTAATTGTCTGCCACAGTCTACTGTACGGGTAAGTGGGTGTGCGTAAATAATTGTACTGGTCACTTCTTTTTTTTTAGTGGTTGTACGCCGGTTTGTTAGAGTTCTGGAGATTTATTTGCTATAACATGCGGTTCTGTTTTATGTTTAACATCAGACGGACGCTAGTGAAGAAGCTTGTGCAATCTGTCTTGAAGTCCCAACTACTGGAGAAACCATTCGCCACCTCCCCTGCTTACACAAGTTTCACAAAGATGTGAGAATTTTCTGTTTTCGAAGAACAAAACTCTTTCTTATTGAATAACCTATCGAGCATCTGACTCTTTCTGTTTGTTTTCCTCTGTTGTCAGTGCATTGATCCATGGCTGAGTAGAAAAACTTCATGCCCAGTTTGCAAGTCTTCCATTACTTAATTTGCATTGAGATTCCAGTGCTCAAGTAATCATGTTGTAGTGAATTACTAATTTACTTCACATCCGCAAGCATTCTTATTTTGGGGCTAAAGCTATAATTTGTTCAATCATATTATTCTGCCCATTAGATGATTTTGTAATGGGAAAGTGTGCACAGTGGCAGACTGCATATCATATTCCTGTTTCATTTGATTTTAGAATCCCTACATTTTAAAGCACGAATTTTAAGAGAAGCTTAAATTGATGGGTCCGTTGAATATTTATTCTTGATGTTGCCAACAAGGATCTTGTTTATTTCATTTAAAATGGAGAGGAGCTTATTCCGAAGGGATTGGATTGTTTCCTCTATCCTTTTGAATTGAACTATGGCCACATTTTCCACATAATTTGTATATTTGGAGTTTTAAGAACTATACCCTTCTCAATTTAAAGTCGTTATGAGGTCAATGCAACTAGGATGGCATCCTGAAGACTAGGCTTAATTTCAGATGGATATGAGTAAATAGATGCTTTTTCCTTGCATTGCTAGAAGTTTACTCTTATTTGGCGACTTATTTGAGAATGAGTTTTTCTATTCTGAAGTCGGTGTATAGAGCATATTATTTGCATCACTTAAATAGGAAGATTTTATCTGTAAGATTTAAATTTTAAATCTTCTAATTCAAATTATGACATGTAAATATTGTATTAAATGTGTTCTACACACTATTTTATAATAGAATTTTTTTGAGAATCTAACCATCCTTTTGGCATAATATTTTCAAAAATTGTGATCCTTGATAAGCTGGATTCACAAGAATGTATTAAACTCATTGAGTAAACCTTCAAACAGGATACAAACTCAATTGTACACATTCTAATGAAAGATGGACACGTTGTAATTATTATAGAATTGATCTTAGAATTAATAGAATAAATACATGTATGTAAGTGTGTATCATGTATATGTGTATATTATATGGAATAATTGAAGATTTATAAAATTAATATACGTTGAAAAAATCACAAACTTGAATTGAGACACAAAAACAATGAAAAAAAATAAAAGAATAGAGAAATTATTAAAAATAATGATATTTAAATTTTTTTTTTTTTTAAAAAAAAAGAGAATTAGGGGACATATTTAAAGTTATAAAAAAATTAAAATTATATAAATACATTTTGTATTGTAGAATTAATTCAATATCATCTAGATTTAAAATTTTAAAAAAAGCCATCAAAGCATAAGAAATTTACAAAAACAGTTCGAAACGAAATAGGACTTATAACGCCAATTTCGATTGAAATAGCCAGAATTTGACTAGAATGGTAGAAACGGACCGGAACGGGCCAGAATTTGAAGTGAAATGGAACGAAGAGGTATAGTGTACCAGATACTATACTAGAACGAAAAATTCCAACTGAAACGGAATAGAATTTAAAACTATGCTTGGATCTATTTCTTAGCATAACTCCATCTTCTTAGATGGTCCTTGGTGCAAGAAAATAATGTTGATTTGTAATGCCTAAGAGGAACAAAAATCTATTTGTTAACGTCTAAAAATAGCACAACAGTTTAAAAGGAGAGAAAGATCCATTCCAACCTCGCTGGGGCTGTTCTGGCCTCAATCATTGTGGTGTGGAGCTCCCGGTGGTGGTCCGGTGCGGCTGTACAATGTTCGTGAGTGCATCCATGGCGGTAAACAGTAAATAAATGTAGAGAAAATAAATAGAGAGATACACAGATTTACGTGGTTCGACACTGGGTCTACGTCCACTGGTTTTGGGGAGGGGAGAATCCACTATAATATGCTTGTTTACAGTCTCTCATGGTCTCTTGTCTTCATTGTACAATGGAGATCTAAGTTCTATTCTCTGATTTTTCTCTTCTTGCTAGAGTCTCTATGGTGAGGTTGAAGAAAGTGAGGTCTCTGAGAAGCCTAGCTAAAAAGTCCCTGAAGTCATATGTGTTTGTGCCTTTTATCTCTTGTCCCTTTGCTTTATGTCACATCACTCATTTTCTCTCCTGACACACTGCTCTCCCTCATGCCTTTGTCCCCTCTTTCCCTCTTTCTTTCTTCTCTTTTGATGGGTTCCCCCTGTTAAGGTTGGACCTGCCTGTTGACCCTTAATAGGAAGGTAAGTAGGAGATGTTTGATCATGCTGCAAAAGTCAAACCGGTTAATGTAAACAATCTTCAATCACGAGTGTGGAATTCGCAAACATGAGCTATTTTGCTAGGGTGCGATGAAGGTATGAGGCCTTACTTGTTTGTCATTCTGTTGCAGGAGATGGAGTGTGGTGAGTGTATGAAGAGTTATCCGTGTGGCATTCTGTTGCAGGAGATGGAGTGTGGTGAGTGTATGAAGAGTTATCCGTGTGGCATTCTATTGCAAGAGATGGCGTGTGGCGAGGGTTTGAGGCATTATCCATTTGGCATTTCGTTGCAGGAGATGGCATCCCAGGAGTAATATCAGGCAGTCGAAAGACTGAACTCGCTCTCCATCGGAGAAAAGGTCAAAATGCCTTAGGCTAAGCCTGCATCTTTGTTCCCCCCAGGGAGGTAAGTTGCCGAGCAGTTGAGGAACTAGTCCATGCAAGGAGGTAAGTCATCGGGCCGTTTGAGACTAGACCAGCTCCCGCCTGTTGACATCACAGGGAAGGTAAGTGTCGGGTAGGCTGGCACTAGTCCCGCTCTTCGTCGTGGCTGAGGTCAGGGTAAGTTGTCGGGCAGCCGAGAGGTTGGACCCACTCTCCATCGTGGGAGGGGTAGAGCAGCCTTAAGGCCTGCCTCATCTTGCAAGGAGGTAAGTTATCGGGCAGTTTGAGATTGGACCCGCTCTTGCTTGTTGATGCTCATGGGGAAAGTAAGTGTCAGCCATCCGAAGGCTAAGCCTACTCTCTATCGCGAGAGGGATAAAGCAGCCTTCGAGCACAACTTATCTCTTTGGTACCTCGCGGGGAGGTAAGTGTTGGACAGTTGAGAAGTCAATTTGCTATTCGTCGTGAAGGGGTGGGGGTAAGTTGTCAGACAGCCGAGGGGCTAGACCTGGTCTCCTCTGTGAGGAAGGTTCGGCCGCCTGGGGGTTGGACCCGCCTGTTGACTCTCACAAGGAGGTAAGTTACCGAGTAGTTTGAGACTGGACCCGGTCCTACCCATTGATATCACATGAAAGGGTAAGTGTTGGGTCAGGCCGAAACTAGACCTGCTCTTCACCATGTGAAGGTCGGGGTAAGTAGTTGGGCAACCGAGAGGTTGGACTCGCTCTCCTTCGTTAGGGAGGTCGGGCCACTGGGGGGCTGGATCCACCTATCACCCCTCATGAGAAGGTAAGTTACCGGGCAGTTTGAGGCTGGACCCACTACCGCCTATTGACGCCATAGGGAAGGTAAGTGTCGTGTCAGGTTGGCGCTGATCCCACTCTCCACCGCGGGAGGGATAAAGCAGCCTTAAGGGATAACCCACCCCTTTGGATCCCGTGGGGAGGTAAGTAGTCATTGATGAAGATTACGTTGATGGAGAAATATTTAGGCGTTCAAGTGATGTCTGAGTGTGGCGGGGCGTTTAGCTAATGTTTCGCGCTACAGGAATCAATCATGTTAGCAAAAATAAAATCCACATAAGTTTTGTGGGAGACAAACCATGGTGTTTTAGCTGTTGTAGCCAGTTGTTGCTTGACTGAAATTGCCCACTACGGGTTGCAATTTCTTCACTTCTTGCTCTTCTTCCTTCTTTTTATTTTTTATTTTTGCAACTGAGTCAGTTTACTACTAGGGAATTCGTTTGTCTTTAACTATAGTCGAGGAGTTTTGGACTTAATCATCTATTAGAAAATCTCCTATTCATCTTCTTCTTGGGTCGTGTTTTATGGGCGAGTGGAACATTGAGTGGTTTCTTGTTCTCCATCATGTGTATTGTGCATGGTTCATGCATGGTGCACTTCACACATGCGCAACGCATGCATAAACATCGGCTATCAATTCATCAAAATGTTGCCCGGTGAGTGAGGTGGCGGGCAACAAACCCATCATGCATGTGGCCGAGCAGTGGAGTCTATGATGGGTTGGCCAAGACATTTTTGTCTGTGATGCCAGTAGTTGATGGGACCATATGCACTGCCGAGGAGCTAGCCGAGGGGCTCTATCCGACATACATGGGCGAGGGGCTCTATCCTATGTACAAGGGCGAGGTGCTGATGGGTGAGAGTTGGTGGACGAGGAGATCCAGCTAGGACGTGCATAGCTAGAAGTTCTGACGAGGACGTGTAAGGCTGAGGAGTGGGTTGTGTAGCTCGGGTGATAGCTAAAGGAGGTCGAGGAGTTTGGGCGAGGGAGTGGTTGCCTTCCAATGAGTGGCTGAGCAATATCTCGAGCCGTGGAGGCAACGGTTACCCGCCACTTAGTGGTCAAGCAACTTCTTGGCAATATCTGGTCGTGACCTCGCCAGCTCTTGAGTTTGTGACGGGGGGAGGCCCAGCTAGGTGCATGTTGCTTGCACTCGCTGCCAATCGTGCGCCATGGTGCACGAGGACACTACGACAGAGTTGGAAGATGTCGGCGGTCCACATGGTGGTTGCCGACACCCTTTCCACGCCACAGTTGGTTTGGGCCGAGAAGCTTTAAGCCATGTGCAGTTTCGTGCACAGGGCCTGCATGGCCGAAGGCCACCTCTGCTAGCCATGGTGGCCGGGACCACCTTGAGGGCTGCATAACATGCCGACGGTCTAAGTGGTGATTGCCGACGGAGACATGGGGCTCACAGCAGTGTTGTGTGCGTTGGTGCACATTTCGTGCAATGCACACGTGGCCCAGTGCTATCGTCCGTGGCTGGGGTGGTCAGGAAGCACCATTGGGGGGGCAGACAACGCCAACAAGCCACTAGGTGGCTGCCGGTGGCCCTGTTGTGCCGTGGTGGGACTGAGCTGAGGAGATCTCTGCCACGTGTAGTCTCGTGCACGTGGCCATGCGACGAGGTGTCCGTCATGGGGAGGTGTTCAAGGACAACCTAGGGAGGATTAAAATGACACCGGCGACCCATAAGGTGGTTGCCGGCAGGTCCTCGTGGCTCATGGTGTGCTTTCGCGAGCACATTGTGAGCCTTGGTGCGTGGCCATAGGCCACCATCAACTCACCGTGGTGGTCAATGACCACCACTAAGCCAGCGGTCCAGATGGTGGCCGCCAATGACCCCGTAGGGCCTCGTAGCCAGTGGGCAAGGGACGCCCAAGGTGCACGGGGTGTGCTCCTTGCTCACTGTGCGTGGCACTGTTCATGCAATGCACGGGACATAGTATCCCATGCACAGTTCACTTGTGCATCGTGCACTTATGCATTGTATACTTGTGTGTGCCCATGTGGGTATTCCAAGTGTATTGAATACTTAAAGTACACTGAGCAATGACACTTACAGCTTAAGTGGCCGAGGAGTTTGGGCCTCCAGCTTTACACGCTGAGTGTATGGTAAGCACTCAAGTGCAATGCACTTAACCACCTGGGAGAGGAAAAGTTCACTTGCCCATTCACTGCAATAGTATTTTTCATAAGAGTGAAAATGCCTAGTATACTTATCAGGAAGAGTTTCACCTACTCCTTCGGAGATTATTTAGCGCACTAGGAAATCGTTCTTCTTCTGCTTCTAGTGTCAAAATAATCTTGATCCTACAGATGGCGCCAACTGTTAACGCCTAAAAATAATGCAACAGTCCAGAAGGGGAGAAAGATCCATTCTCGGCCCTGCTAAGATTGTTCGAGCCTAGATTGGTGTGGTGTGGAGCCCTGACGGTGGTCCGGTGCGGCTGTTTGGTGTCCGTGAGTGCGTCCATAGCTGTGAACAGTAAATAAATGCAGAAAATAAATGGAGGGAGACACACAGATTTACGTGGTTCGATATTGGGCCTACATTTATGGGGGTTCAGGGAGGGGTGAATCCACTATAATATGCTTGTTTACAGTCTCTCATGATCTCTTATTCTCACTTTACAATGGAGATTTGAGTTCTATACTCTCATTTTCCTCCTCTCGCTAGAGTCTCTGTGGTAAGGTTGAAGAATGTGAAGTGGTGGAACCGGTCTGGTTCGGTCTGGTTTTGGACATATTTTAAAACTGAATTGGTATATATCGATTTTGAGATTTGAAAAACCAATATCGCACCAGTTACACTCCTAAATTAGTACTTCCAGTTTTACCAGTTCGATCTGATTTTTTCGGTATATTATATATTATATATAATATAGTATATAATAATATAGTGATAATATATTGTAGTATATTATATTATATATAATAATTGTATTATAGACTATAGTGAATTATTATAATATATAATATAGTGAATTATTATAGTATATTATAATATATAGTGATATAATATTAGTATAACTACTAATACAATAGACTATAGTGATAATATATAGTTATTTATTTAGGATTTTAAATTTTAATATTATATTAATTAGTAATTTATCATATAATACAAAATTATTTTATATATAATTATATATAAAAATTATATATAATATAAAAATATTTATACAATTTAAAAAATTAAAATATATATATGAATCGGTTCGATGTTAGGAAAAGGAAAATCGGAATGAGACCGATTTTGACCGGTTTTGAGAAAAATAGAACTGATACCGGATTGAACCAAACCCGGTAGTAGACCAAATCCACCAGTTTGATCCGGTTTGGTTCACCGGTTTTTTTTTCACCCCTAGATGAAGTCTCCAATAAACTTGGCCAAAAGTTCTTGAAGTCGTATGTGTCCATGCCTTTTATCTCCTGCGCCTTTTACTTTATGTCACTTTAATTTGCTTTATGTCACTTTTATTTGCTTTATGTCACATCACTCATTTTCCCTCTTGACACACTACCCTCTCATGCCTTTGTCTCTTCCTTATCTCTCTCTTTCTTCTCTCATGATGGGTTCTTCCTCATTGGACTGAGCCCAGGAAATATCATGAGCTTGTTATATTTGATCTCTTACACTATTAGTTTCAGATGTTAGACAATGAATTTACAAAGAAAGTGATGCAGAGAATATATAAAATATATACAATTGAGAGCATAATTGTGATTATTAGAGTCAATATTACATAGAAACAGCCATGAGTTGCTATTGGTGACAATCTCAAACCCAACCTTGGAGCTTCGTTGGTGGAAGAAAAAGCTCTATTTTTTCTTAGAAAACACTATTGAAATTCCCTTAGCTCCATCAATAAAACACAAACAAAAAAAGAAACAAATATTTACAGAGTTCTCTTGGTTGTAAGGGTCTTTCTGCAATGGAGATTAGGGAGAGAAAGAAAACAACTTTGATTTTGAGGGGAGAGAGAGAGAGAGAGAGAGAGAGAGAGAGAGGGGGGGGGGGGGAGAGAAAACACGTACAACCACCTAAATCAATCTTACCGTAATTATCATATAACACTTATGTGTCTATCTCTTATTAGAGGATGTAAAAATAGATTTGACATCGCATCCGGTTCGCAATTGATGGATTATGAGGAATATGAAATTCTCATATTTGGTTCGTAGGGGTGAAAAAAAAGGGTGAATCAGTAAATTGGACCAGACTGAACCAGTGGATTTGGTCCGGTACCGGGTTTGGTTCAATCCGGTACCGGTTTCATTTTTCTCAAAATCGGTCCAGTTCCGATTTTCCTTTTTCTAACACTAGACCGAATCAGACTAGTTTATATATATATATATATCTTAATTTTTTATATTATATTAAAATAATTTTTATATGATTTTTTTATATTATATATGATTTTTATATATAATATATAATGATATCTAAAATAATTTTATATTATATTATAAATTATTAATTAACATAATATTAAATTTTAAAATCTTATATCAGTATAGTCTATTATATTAATAGTTATACTAATATTATATCATTATATATTATAATATACTATAATATATCACTATATTATATATTATAATATATCACTATAGTCTATAATACAATTATAATATATATATGATAATATACTACAATATACTACAATATATTACCATTATATTATTATATATTATAATATATTATATTATATATACATACCGGAAAAATCGGATTGAAGTGGACGTAAAATTAAAAGTATCGGTTTAGGGGTGTAACCGGTGCGGTATCGGTTCTGCAAATCTCAAAACCGATATTTATCAATTCTATTCTAAAATATGTCTAAAAAGGAAACGAACCAGACCAATTACACTCCTATTGATTCATACCTACTACATCTCTTGGTGAAATTATTTATGCTTCAAGAGAAATATCCTTGTGTTTCTTTTTTCAAGTGCATAAGATTAAGAGGAATGCTATATCACACTGTATTGTACATTATACTTTCCACACACTTCACATAATGTTTTTTTTTTTCACCCCCAGCACGTTAGGTGTGCTGAAGAAGATTTTTTCTAAGACTAATATATTTTTCAAAAGAAAAAATCTTAGTACCAACCACTGTTTGAGAGCATCGCACACCTTACGTGTCAGCAGCACATATTTTTTCCCTCGTAAAAATATATGCATCTGTCCCACACCGGCACACACTCAACCTATTGAGTGTAAAAAAAAAAAAAAAAAGTGATATGAAGTGTGTGCCGGTGTGGGACAGATGCATAGCATTTCCCTTTTCCCCTCTCCTAGTTCACAACAAACTTTCCATACGAAATTTGTTTCAACCTCTCTCCCGCGTCACCCAGCTCTCCTCCCTCCCCGTTGCCCATCTTCTTTTGTTCATCTCCCCCCATCGCGTCGCCCCCCAACCCCACCCCCATTGGTTGCCGTCGACCCTCCCTCTGCCCATCCTCTGATTGCATAGTTATGCTTGAATCTCCTTGATGAACCTTCTTCAACTTGGGTCTAGTTCTCTGCCTACACTCTCTCTCACACTCAATGTGTTTACTTTTTCATTATTTTGTCTTTGGAAGGAGGATGAATTACTGCTCTGATACTTATGTGTCTCTCTCTCTGGTTTGAGAAGCTCAAGGACGTGCATTTTGTTAAAACAGAGAGGAAAAAAAAAATGACAGCAGCCACGTACGCCTTCTTCAACGCCAACATTTTCTGCACCCAAAAAAAACCAAAGTTGCAGATAGGGAAAAATAATGTTAGATACTAGCGCGACACGACTAGCAATTGTTTGGAGATGGTTGAGGTGCGAGTTTTTGGTAGTTACCTGCGCTTCGACTTCCATGAATTTGAGAACTAAAATGAGTTGTTTTTTTTTTATGTTAATTTACGAGATTGTCTGTTGGTAAACGTAAGGGATTAAGGACAAAGAAATCAAGAAAGAACGGGAAAAAGAAGATAAGTGGGTCCCATCTAAAACCAAATCCAACTAAACGTGTAAAGGACACGTAAAGTATGCTATGGCCCATGGGAGCAGTTGTGAACAGTGGCTGCTACAACACCATCGAGTTATTTTCCTGATTTTTCATGTTTTTAATTTTTATGAAATAAAATAATTCCTCACTTCTACTGACGGACTTTATGAAGAGAAGTGATATCGTACGAACATTTGACAATTAAAGCATTTAAATATCAATAAAAACCTTTACATTTTTTTATTATTATTTTACTATTATAAAATTTAAAAGAAAATAAATTTAATTAGTTAATATAATCATATAATTTAATTAAAAATAAATTATATTTTATCAAAATTAAACTTATTTTACTTTTTGAGTTAATTTTTATAAAACTAAATTTATTTTTCTTTGATTTATTTTTTAATTTCAAACTTTCTTTAATTTATTGTCGTGACTGTAACAAATCTCAATAGTTATTAAAGCATTGTTTGGATAGAAATAGATAAGATAATTTATAAATAGTAATAAAATAATTTAAGTTAAAATTTTAAAAAATTTTAAAAAAATAATAAAAAATGAATATAAAATAAAAAAAATATTAGAATATAATTTTTATTTTGAAATTTGAAAAAATTAAATTTATATTTTGTTTGAAAGATTATGAAAAAATTGTAATGACTAGATAATGATTAGATAAAAAAATTAAAAAATTAAAAAATATTTGTATTTAAATAACATCTAGACGTTGAGATAAAATGAGATGTAATGAAATGATTTAAAAAATTTGTAAAATCAAATCAGACCTAAATGAGACATGTTGGTTTACTAAGATTTTTCAAAAATAAATTCACAGATTAACTGATTTATTCAGACATATTAGGTTATAAATATTTGTTTACTAAAAAAATTAGCATATCGTCAATTTATAAATATTAATTTTACATCAATTTCTAAATATTATTTTAACCGAAATTGGACGTTGCGTTAAGCAAAAGGACCCCAACGCATGAACTGCCTAGAAGTCTCTTTATCAACTCACCATCGCGCTCACGCCGCTCGGCATAAATACCCTGAGGCTTGTGCTTTGCTTGGCGACCAAGCTTTTCACCATTCGCCAACGTTGAGCATTCCGTGCGTGCCTTGAATTTTGGGAATCGAAGGAGAAAAAATGGAGAGAGGAAGAGGGAGAATGCTGCCACTGCTGGCTTTCCACGCCGCGAGCGAGTATTACAGGCTCGACCGGAAGCCCCCTGTCACTGCCTGCCTTCTCGCTGCCAATACTGTCATTTATCTGAGGCCCGGATTTCTCCACTCCATCCTCCCTCCCATCGACGAGGTCTGGTTCAATGCCCACCTCATCCTTAAGGTACACGCTCTCTCATTTCATCTCTAACTTCTCCGTATTAAGAAATTTTTTTCTTCGGTATCTACTTCTACATGTACTGAATTCTTCGTTTCCTAGTAAATAAATACAAACTTCATCTTATGCTAATCGAATTCAGTACAAACTATTGCGAAACCCTAATCCCTTTCGCCTTGATAATTAGAGTACCAATTTTATGTTTCTCGATGAGACCAAGGGTACAGCCGTACAGGATACCTGAGCAAGGCAATAACAAAATAACTTTTGTTCATCAAGTACAAGATATGAACAGAATCAATTATTTATATTGATTTTCTTTCTGTTAAGTAATAGTCTTATGGGTCTACAGTTCAGGAACTGAAGAGAGGAAAGCAAAAAATTTAAAATTAAAAACATGATGGGGATTGTTCGCTACTTGATTCAGGTTGAGGTGGGATTTAGCATTATGTTTGTGGGACATTTGTTTGTTTCCTTAGAACAATCTTACTTCTATTTGTTCGGAAGGAACCGTACCTAGATATAATTTACAGCAGAATATATTGATAGACGCTTGAGTTCCTCACTGATGGGCTAGCCCAACTTATTTTAGAATTGGGACAGATGTCAGGATAACTTCAGCTTCTGAATTGGTTGAAACCTCTCAAGTAGACCTAATAAATTAAATGTCAGACGTTGTGGTATGAACATGCTCTGTAAAGAATTGATGTTTACTTACCTGTACATCCACAAAAAGAAGTTAATTTTGTGTTATTTTTTCTTTTCCTTCTATTGTTGATACGTATTGTCTGGAAATATTCTCAATTACTTTAAACAGAGGAAACGGTAACAAACCCTATCGTTTGGGTTTCTATATGAAAAGGAATATCCGATGTTGGAATTTATAGTTTGGTCTTGACTAATATGACTACTGTAGCATCTTTGGTGACATACTGCTTATGTCCGAAAGGCTTAAATGTCCCAAACTACCAAATTTTGCATATGCCTCTATAAGAAAATAAATTTGTAGAATTTCCAGTTTCTATTTACATTTCTAGTATATTATGTATCATTAATATTGTCTCGATTGGGTCTTCCTCATAAGTATTCAACACTGATTCACTCGGTTATGGTGAGAAGAAGGGGTCAATTTGGTGGCCTTTTTTTCTCAAGCTGTTTATGATCATGTTTTCCTCATTTGGAAAATCAAATTTTTGCTTTGGCAGCACAGGGACCTGAAGCGTTTTTTCTTGTCGGCATTCTACCATGTGGGCGAATCTCACCTGGTCTATAACATGATGTCACTCTTGTGGAAGGGGATCCAGTTGGAGACTTCAATGGGAAGCGCTGAATTTGCCTCTATGGTTACTGCTCTTCTTGGTATGTCCCAGGGAATCACACTGCTACTAGCAAAATCCCTTCTCTTGTTCTTTGATTACGAGAGACCTTACTACTCTGAGTTTTCTGTTGGATTTTCTGGTGTTCTCTTTGCCATGAAAGTTGTTCTGAATTCTCAGTCAGAAAACTACTCTTACGTGCATGGGGTAGTTGTACCGGCACGTTATGCTGCATGGGCGGAGTTGATTCTCATCCAAATGTTTGTACCTGGTGTCTCATTCCTCGGTCACCTTGGTGGAATACTTGCTGGGCTTCTCTATCTGCGGCTGAAAAGTAGATATTCAGGCTCAGATCCATTGACTTTAATCTTCAGGGGTCTCGCTGGCGCATTGAGCTGGCCAGTGAGGATTGTAAAGGGCTTGTTTCGATCCCCACGACGACGAATTTCTGGTAGAGGAAATGTTGGTCGGGATCGCACAGGGAGGACTGCTTCCGATAGATGGAGATGCCAAACATGTACATATGATAATTCTGGTTGGTTAAGCATTTGTGAGATGTGTGGGGCAAATAGAAATGACAATGGATTTTCTCCCCATCAGGTATCAAACCATTCTCGTGACCTTCCTGTAGACGAATTACGTCGTAGGAGAATGGAAAGATTTGGGAGATGATATCAATCAATTGATTCAGTTCATGATGGAGGCCCTCGTGCTTGTCCAATCATTAAGACAGGAGACACAATCACAAGAAGAATAAAGAAGATTCAATTTAAGAATGCAGATATATTTAGCAAGACATTACTTCTAAATATAATATTTTCAATTTCTCATCATCGACTCCTCTGGCCCTCCCTATATTGTGTTTGCTTTTATGGTTTCTACTTTGGCTGAGTAACTCTTAACATATTTCTTCTCTTCTGGGTTAACTCCTCATTCTCAGTTTGTTTAACACTAATTTATGACTAAATTGGAAGGTCCAGAAAGACTGGAAGTAGTGCACCTGATGTTTGGCATTGGGATGTAACCGTGTAAGATGTGTTTTCATGTTCATGATCAGAGAAGACATGAACTGACATCATATTGAATTGGGTCTTTCTGATTAAAGTTGCAAGGATGGTGTTGCAGTTTTTATTTTTTAAAAAAAAAAGAAAAAATCTGAAAGGATCCGGGGTTCAGCTCGCTTTGTATGACCCAAAACTCCATTCAAGAAAAGTTTTACTAATCTAAAATAAGATCTTAATATGATAATTGATAACACTGTCATTAAGGGTGAGTTCAATGTGACTTGATGGTATCCCTCTTATCTCTAACATATTTATTAATTTTTAATGCAGGGATTTTGTTTTTATTAAGTCATGTTATCTAGCCATATTATATGACCATGAATTTAATTTTTAAAATTTAAAATAATTTGAAACTTTTGTGTAAATAGTTACTAGACAATTTAGAATTTTAAAGGTTTGTCACGTTTTGTACTTCCTCCGGGCTTGTTTGGATATGGAAATCATTTCTTCTCATTTCGTCATTACAACTTTCTCAAATTTCAACACAAAATATAATAAACAATTTAACTTTTTCAAATCTCAAAATAATAATCATATAAAAAAAATAATATTTTATTCAACTTATCTATCTCATCTCATCTCACTATCCAATCGAGTCCTAAGACTTCGTTCTTACATCTATATCTAATTACTATTATTATTAGCACTCGAAAAACGTAGCATTTAGAAAACTACACACCCAAATTATAGAAACTAACAAGTTTTCTGTGAATCACAAAGGTGTGTGACTAGTTATTTTTATTTTTAAATGATTATAAATTTGATTATTTAAGTTTAAGTAATCTAAAAGGTCAGAATTTAAAATTTAAAAAGTTCAAAATAATTCATATTCTTTTTATCATGCTTCATTCTTTTCTCTGAAATTAATTAATTTATTAACAGTTAGTAATAAAATATGTCAAATTCCGAAAACTCCATAATCAAGTTATGAAAAAAAATAAAAAGTTACAATTTTGACTAATTTTATAAATAGGGATTATAATACTTTAGATTGTGTAAGGGAAAATAACCCTATTAATATCTTGTATTGTGTAAGAGAAAGTAGTGAATTAGATCCCATGATATCTAAAATGGAAAAATCCTTTTACCATGACTGTAATTAAAAATTTTACTCATCAGTCTTATCCTACACATTTTTTTTTTCCCTTTTAGTAGATGTATAGTATAGAACTACTGAGTAGAAGAACTCGACTGTAATTATAACATTAACCAATCTTTTATACATATGTGCTTAAATTTAGATTGCATCTTTTTTAAATCTAAAATTATGAAAAAGAAAGATGATAAATGAAGTCTCACATTGCATGAGTTGGAGAGAATAATTAGATTGCATGTAAAAATTTGAAAATTTTTTAATAATTAGATTGAAAGAGATAAAATAAGTTAATAATAATTGTGAAAATAAACGAGAAATAAAAGTTGCCTAAAAGAAAGAAAAGATGGGTCTATGTCTGTCCTATTTTAGCGAGGTCGGGTAGGAAGGGGCGAAGGGATAAGGTGTAGAGTATTACGAGTTAACGGTTACCGAGAGGACTGCGGGGGAGAGAGAGAGAGAGCGGGGGGAAGGATTGGAGAGAATGTCTACTTCCACTTGGTTTCTTCAGAGTGCATTGGCCTCTTCCCAACAGCTATGGATGGGGCCGAAGTTTGTTGCCCCTGCTTCTGCTTCTACCCAAAGGCCACGCCCTTCTCTTTCTCTTGTTGTTGAAGCCAAAGCCACCACCAGAAGGGAAGACAGGACTGCTCGCCATTCTCGCATTAGAAAAAAGGTTTTCTTTTCTGCCCATCTCTCTACTTCGCCATCTACAATGTTGTTGTAGTTCTTTATCGTAGTCTGTTCAATGTAAAATTTTAGCTATCTATTTCCATGGCTTTAGAATATTGTTAATCTCTTCTTTTTTCTTGGGCTTTGACAGAAGTCCTTGAAATATGTTTAATTATCACATTAGAGTTCACAAAATTTCCTGAAATAAATTGCCCAAACTCATCGTCGGCTACTGACCCAACATCTACAATAGAATTCCGCCTTGGCAGGCGTTGTGTTTCGGAAATTGCCAATGAAATGCCTGAATGAAAAGGTGATCATTGCTTTACCTTGTGTAATCGAGTTGATTCGATTGGCAGAGCAAGAGTTGTGATTTTCAAAATTTTATGTTCATCTTAGTGGTGCTCTAACCTTTCTTTGAGAAAATTTTATGCAAATCTTCCTCGATCACTATTCTCATCTTGGTGCTTTTATTTTAGCTGCACAAAGCTGCTTTCTTTGATCAAGGCTCTCCCCGCCGTTCTCATCTTTTCTTCTTTGCTTCTGGTCAAGTGGGTAGCTCTTGTCGATTTTTAACCACTCTGTTGGTTCCTTTGATCTGATTTAGCTGCTTTTTAATCTTCCTGCCTTTTCTAATTGGTATGCGTAATATACTAATAAAGATGAGTCTTTTATTATCTGATTTCAAGATATTGAACGACTTGATGTCTTGAAGTTGATATTGAGGTTTGGAAACTCGCATTTGGTTGAATTAAACTTTTCATTTTTTGTTCCCTTACTTCACGAGAAAGGAACTTAGGGTCCTGCTCAACAAGCTTTGAGGTTATTCATCATGGTCGGTAAATTTACACTTCATGCAGTGCTTATATGAGGTTTTACCTATGGCTAGAGTTAGCGTTACAGGTCTATAAAAAAAGTGGAGCAAGATATTATATAAGGTCCACTTTTTTACAAAGGCTTGTGTGGGGCTTGTCTATTTGGAGCTTGTACAAATCATTTCTCTTATATAAATGACAGTCGGTAATCTTTTAGCGGTGATTTAGCAAAGAGTTGCTGGGATCCTACATGCAAGGATAATGAGGTGTTGGCGAGAACCTTTGTCAAATGGAAATTCTTTTGTGACTGGGTGCTTGCCATCCATTTCAAGTGGCATGAGGCTGGTACTTCTGAGTTATATATATTAGGAAAAATGGGAAGAAGCAGACCGTTTGCATTCTTCCCAGAATTTTGGATCTGCAAATTTAGAATGGAATGATTGTACCTAAATTATTTTCTATCGCTGCCTAACCTAAAACTGAGTATCTTGCTTACCTCACGTTATACAACCTTAGAAAATGAACATTTGCGAGTGTTTCTTTGAATCTATCACCTATATAATTTCTAACCCTTCACATGCTAGAAAGGACTTTTCATTGTATTGTCTTTGTTGCCACAATAAACCCACTCATGTTTTTGAAATTAAGATTAAAAAAAGGTTTGAAGACAAAAGGTTTCCCGCCATTTATGATTACTAGTTCAATAGAAAGAAAAAATAAAGACTTTTCATTTTATAGTAGTTATTAATTTCTCATTACATGTTTCTATGAGTTTCCTGCATTTAACTTTTCTATCATTTTATTGTTACTTTTTCAATAATAAAAAAAGACTATTTATCTTATTGTAGCTATTGACTCTTTGTTATTTGCCCATTTGGCTTCCCCACCTCTTAACTACTTACTTTTATTATTCCTGCGCATTGCACCAGTTGACAACTTGTTTTGTATAAAACTTTCTACCGTAGTTCCAAGTGCATCGATACTTAGATATTTATCTGTTGTGGTATTCTTTTCCTACTTTGTTAGTTTTTCCTATGGAGGAGGGAGCATGACCTTGTTCTTCTTTGAATCTTTGTTTCTGTACTTTGGGTTAATATATTTCTTTTACATTTTGAAATATGCTAATCTTGATTGTTGGTGGTGCTGTGACTGTCTATTTTGCCATCAATATTTTGTTTTATCAGGTTGAAGGGACACCAGAAAGGCCAAGGTTATGCGTCTTCCGCTCCAACAAGCATCTCTATGTCCAGGTGATTGATGACACCAAGATGCACACACTTGCTTCGGCTTCAACCATGCAGAAACCCATATCTGAGGAGTTTGATTATAGCTCTGGTGCCACTATTGTAAGTTCACAAGTATCTATCCGTTTATTATCTGAACTAAACTGTTGCTACCTAACTGTATTCATTGGTCTAAAAAGATGGTCTCTCTGTCTTGGTCTTAGTCTCTCTTCTCTCTCTAATCAAATCAAACACCCACGCACCGGTGGGGATTTGGGCTCAAAGTTCAGAGCAAAATAGAATAAAATGTTTTGTTTGAAAGACACAACCTTCTACTTATAAAAAAGAAAGAAAGATAACAGCTTCTTAAGGTATCTCTTTGGCCGGATCTTTGTTTCAACCATTCTAGTGCTTCCTTTTTGTATTTCCTTGTATTGTGTATCCTAGTCATTGCATGTTGTAATATATTCGAGTTTATGATCCAGTTCATTTTTTTCTCAAATCCATTAGCCTCATCATACAAAATTTATGCTCCTGTATTAGACGCTTGCCCTCACCATCAAACATATCTGGACTCTTCCTAAACTTGGCAATATTGATCTTCTGCTGTCTTAAATGCATCATCATCATCTGAAGCTGGATTTTTGGGTACTCTGTCTTCACGGCAATATTTGATCCTCTATGGGTCTGAAACTTTTATTTCTTCTGTTACCAATGCGGTGGGTTTTGTTTTGGGGGGGTTTTTTTGTTTTTTAAATCTTTGACCCTTGTATGCGAATTGTCCTATTGCAAGTAAATGCTGGCAAAGCCCCATCTCTCATGTCCACTTAAATCCAAGTGTCTTGGCTAGTAATTCGGTAATTGTTATCCCCTTTTTTATAATAATTTGGCTATTTTTCTTCCTCTTCAATGTTATTTTCTAACTTTGTTTTTCAAGAGAAAAAGTCCTGATCTTTGCAAATTTCTAACATAAGGAGGTGGCAAAGAAGGTGGGTGAAGTCATTGCAAAGTCCTGTTTGGAGAAAGGAATCACAAAAGTGGCCTTTGACCGAGGTGGATACCCTTATCATGGACGTGTTGAAGCCCTTGCCAATGCAGCTCGAGAAAATGGCCTTCAATTCTGAGGTTTAGGTAGTCAATATTTTCTTCAAAACCATGTCTTTCTAATGTGGAATTTTGGGAAGGAAGAATGCATCAGTTTGTGAATGGATTGTTTTTAGAATGGCTTTTGCTTCTGTTTTTCCTTCTTTCTTCATGTGAATTGAAAAGGAAGTTTCAAATTGGAATCTTTCCTCTGTAGCTGATAGCCATAATGCATACTCTGATTTAGGAAGCAAACCTTCCGCCTCACAACTAAGTTGGCAGCCAACATTAGACAAGCTTGATATATTCAATGATGTATTTGAAGACAAGTGTTTTAAGTTTTACTTGCATGATGGTATTTCACATATGTTCATTTAAAGTAGGTCGTCATTCTAATTCGGCATATAGTAGGAGATTTTTCTAGGAGGAGCTTCACATGGGATGAAAGTAGAGACAGCCAACGCCTGGAGCATAAAAGATGTTGAAAAGAATCCTTTTTTCTCTCTTCTATTTTTCGATCCTTCAAACTGCTATTAAAAGTAGGTAACTTCTTGCTTGATCACTCCGAAAATCATGGGATATGCATGGGATAGGTTAAAGCCATTCAGAAAAAGGCTCCCTCATTGAGTGGCTAATTGTTTGCTGCTACAATCCAGAATAATAGCACGAAAAATTCTAGACATAAGCTCCACACTATCACTTAAAAAGTCTATTGTTCGGCTTCGTTTTATCGGTGTTGCTTGCATTTGGAATTTGGTTGCAATCATGAGTCCAATCATGGAGTGCATGAAAGGGGAGAGGACTTGGAAGGAACACAAGGCATCCATTCTTCTTGCAGGAGTTCGGACTTCAGTTCGAGAAGGAAGCAAGCAAGCGTAGGATTTACTTGCTCGGAATGGAGCCGGCTGTCAATTGCAGCAGTGTCGGGATTAGGAAATGATGATAAGCATTCTCCGACTATCCGAACTGTGTAGACCTCCGAGTGATGAAATTTATGGACATCTCCAGTGTCGTTTACTATGATCTATCAGCTTGTATGGATATTAAAAATATCTTATAATATTTGTAAATAATAGTGAAATAATTTATAAATAATAATAAAATAATTTGAATTAACGTATTTTATTGAGTTTTGAAAAAGAAGAGAAAAAAATTGAATATAAATATTATAAAGTTAAAATATTGATTGAATATAATTTTTATTTAGAAGTTTGGAAAAGTTGTATAGGATTTTGTATTTTGTTTGAGAGTTTGAAAAACTTGTAATGATTAAATGAAAAATTTAAAATTTAAAAAGATTTATTTTATATTTGAGTAATATTTGAAAAGTAAATATTTAAGAACAGTGTTCCTAAAAGAAATGTGGAAACCTTAAAAGGCTTAGCGCTTTAGCTTATATTACTTGTCGTGATGAGTTGAAGATCCAGCGCTGTTGCTAACTTGGAATAATGCCTCTACAAGCATTATTTAGCCTATTGAAATCATCCCCTGCCTATTCAGAACACCTTGACATCCATCCAGGATATGATTATGTGATCAATTGTAACACACCTCAAATACTCGCTGTAAAAATTTTATTTCTGATTAAAATTTTTTGCCTCAAGAGAAGAGAGAGAGAAAATGAAAGTATCTTTCTGATTAAGGATTTTTTGCCATTACAAAGAGCGACACCCACTACATATACTAGTCAGACCTTTGCTAACTGACGGGCCAAAGCCCAACACACTGAAACATCAAGTACAACAAAAGTCCAAACACACGGCGGGCCAATTCCACAAGGCCGAAAGGCCAAACAGAAAACAAGTAAATGGACCATGGGCCTACAAATATGAGCCCAAACCTCTAACCTTTTATTATCCCAAAATAAAGTCTACAGTGACTCCGTTCCACTCCGGTGGAGGTACAGGATTGTGACATTAATTTTGAGGATTGATTATATTTGCACATTGCTGCCCTTCTTCTGACCTTAAGACATGAATAATTATTTTCCTTCCTTTCTAAAACAGGCATCTGGAGTGCGAAAATTCATATCAATTTGGCAATATAAGAAACGTGTGAACTGTATAACATCTGCGTTGATATTGTAATGAAAGGCAACGTTTTCTCCAAGATACTCTGCCTCATGATCTGATTGTTCAAGCAATTGAAACAACGCATGCAGGAGACTCTCGATGCCCCACTAATTCAGAGACCCACACCACATGGGAATCAGGTTATCAGAAACTACTTCTGGTACGGTATATAAATATGCTTTTTTTGGTGGGGTTTGGGTGGAGAATTAGTGGTTCCAAGGCATGAGAACTCTTGAAGATGGGGGGGGAACTAGGGTTTGTAGTATGAACATAGCTTGAAAAGGGTCTCTGAAAGAGGAGGCAGAAGTGCATAAAACTCGGTTTGTCTGCAGCTATCACACGTCTTCGATCACCGAGTGTGCAAGTTGGAAAAAGAATGAAAAGGACCACCCATCTCTTAAAGAGAAAAAAACTCACTCACATGCAATATGGTCCCCATCGCATATGCAAAGCCCTGAATAGTACATTATCTAACATGTGAATTAGGGGTCTTCATCCTCATTACTGCGCCTCTGGTTTGGATCATCCATTTTTCGTTTCAGTTTAGCAATGAACAGATAGATATCTCCATGGACATGTTTAGGGTTGGGTGGGGGGCAAACATCATTTAAGTTTTGCCCAGAAGCAAAGTGGTGGGGGCATTTGGAGTTCCTCATGGGCTTATTTATCATGTTCTGCTGCATGTTCTCATAAATCTTTTCTTTTTCTTTTTCTTTTTCCTTTTTCTTTAATTTTCCGGCCTGCTTTAAAGGAATTGTTGATGTTGCTACATTCATGTGCTTGTTTGAAGTTGTTATGTTTTTCACTCGGAAAATGCTAACTACACCCATGTCTCTCTCTCCTATCCTCTTGTGATGGATGATGTGTCGGAATGTTATCACAATTTCTGTTTTTTTATTTTTTTTTTCACAATTTTCTTAGTTGGATTAGGGAAACTAAGGGCAAAATTGTCAAAGTCAAACCAATGGTTTGCAGTGAAATGTTTTGGAAAGACCAAAAGGTGAAAAGGATCATAATTGTTGGCTGGTTAGCTGATGATCAAATGTCATGTGGGTATGCCGGTTCATGAGCACATGGAAGAATCACGATTGCCGGCAAAATAAACAACAAATGACAGCTGAGCACACGCTTATAATAATACCTAACACAGCCCACAATGGTACAATCGCAACCACAAGTAAAAAGAGGTGCTTTCGTTGCCAAAGAAGAGGCCAAAAAGTTAGAGAGAGAGAGAGAGAGAGAGAGAGAGAGAGGTAAAAAAAAAACATCACTGCTATTGCTATGCATCATCTGTAACAATCTTTTCCGTAACTCCAGTTTGGCATTCATAGTTTCAGTATGACTAGACAAAAAAAACATCGAAAAAATATATAGTAAAGAGACCCAAAAGGTAAAAAAAAAAAAAAAAACACAAAAACTTGAATAACCTCAAATGCTATAAAACCCAAAAGACAACAGTATGTAGGGTAGGGGCCAAGATTGACACTGGAAAGAGACAGAGACCAGGGGTGGTTAGAAGGTGAGAGAGAGAGAGAGAGAGAGGAGGGAGATGAGGCTGAGAAGCACATGAAGCGGAATATCAATGAACAACTCTTCCGCACCTGCTCCTTAAAATAGCTTTGCTTTCATCAAGTTGAAGCAGGCGGAGGTTGAGCAATAAATAAAAGGTACACAAACTCGGAGTTGGGGTGGGGGACATGGGAGCAAACAGTACCATTATAATGACATGTGTAAAGAATGTACACTTGTCGTCGACATATGTGAAAAGACAGATGACAGAACAATGGGAGTAATAATATGGATATTGGATGCTGCTGTAATATTGAAAATTTAAAGGAAAGAGAATTGGGGTAATGGCCTTTTCTTTTGGCCAATTTAATTGACTCGGGTGATAGATATACTTAGCACTGGCGGCCTCTGCGGCAGCCAAGTGCACCAGCACCAGAAGTTATAGAGCCAACCATGGAAGAAGACTTGGCACCCAAGCTTGAGGCCCTGGCATAGCTGGCAGAAGCTCCAGCTCCTGATGGAGTGAAATAGGCACCATTCAACAACAAATCCCCCTCTGATCTCCAATTCCAGCCCTTCCACTCGCTTTGAGATGTCTCCACCCTCTTTGTCACCTACCCAAGACAAAATTTGTCAGTCACAATCAATGAGTTCACACATTGTAATGACAAGAAGACCATGGAGAGACTGCTGGCAGCAAGAGGACATTTTGAGTTATATACAATACCTCTTTTGCAAAAGGGTTTGTGGGTGCAGCATATCTGTTGCCCTGGCTATTGATTGTGGGATTTGCACTTCCACCAATGGCATACATCTCCCAGTGAGTGTAGTCATTGTTCACCACATGGAAGTATCCGTGTCTACACCTGCATTGATAATCATAGATTGGTTTCTTGTCAGATTGATCAAAACTTCCAAGCCAAAAAATATGAACAAAGTCTTCCTTGATTTCTTTGCAGTAAAAGGTCAAATTAGAGGTTCGGAATTTATTTAAAGGAGCCCAACCCAAACATGGGTAGTGGCAAATTTGTCAATTGGTTGCCTTCTCTAATTAAGGAGTCTTTTCTGTGAGCTTTAGTTACAAAACTTCCTATTATTTTTTTTTTCTTTTAATAATTAGATTCCTTAAATTGTCCTGTTATAAAATTTTGTACTTGGATATATATATATATATATAAAAGTAATCTTAATTACTATAATAAAGGGAGAGTATGGTCTCCGTGTGTATGACATGTTCCCCTCTTTTCTGATTCAGTTCAAAAAGAAAAATAAGAACTTAGGACTGACGCAATTTTAAAACTAAAGAATTGAATAAAAATACTCGACAGTTCAAACATGAAATGGGAATCCAGACCAGAATGTATGAATTATAATGGGAAAAAAATCATGTTTGAACAACAATTGTTTTCAAATATAAGGGCTTTAACATGAAAAGCAGAAGTAGATGTTACCTTGGCATTCTCTGGATAAGTCCCTCTCCAAAATGGTTGTACGCAATGGTCACTTGCATTTGCTTGTCTTTGGTGTAACTGTCGCTATGTCCCAACAGAATCACCTGTTTTTGAAAACAAAAAAGCAGATGTCGGTCTCCCAATTAAGATAATATATCTTAGCAAAATCAATAAGCAGAAATGCAATAATAATAAACATACTTCATTGTTACTTATAAAAAAAAATAAACATACTTCATTGTGGTGGGTGAAGTGATTGTTGGAAATGGTAATGGCAGTTGAGCCCATGACAGCATCAACAAGGCCATCAGCACAATTGGAGAGGGAATTATGATCCACCCAAACGTGACTCGAACCGAAGATGGAAATGGCATCGCCATCAGCCATAGTCCTCCACCCGAAGTGACTCGGGGAGCTCCTCACCATGGCATTCCCAGTAGGCTTGCAGTCATGGATGTGCAGGCCGTGAATGATGACATTGGTAATAAACTGGATGGTGATGCATGCTCCATTCGCAATGTGGACATTGGTCCCACGGCCATCAATGGTCTTGAAGCTGTTCATGAGGAGCTCCTGCTTCAATTGTATCACCATGTCCCGCTTGAACACAATCCAGAGAGGCTCTTCCTGGATAACAGCATGGCGCAAAGTGCCGGGCCTTGGGTTGACAGGGTCATCATCGCCAGCATCAGTGACGACATAGAAGCGGCCGTCACGTCCACCAACGGCATTCCTTCCAAAACCAATGCCACAATCTGCAAGGCGCTTGCGGTTAGTTTGCCAATTTGGGTCACAACGCCAGCAGTCATCAATGGGATTGCCGGTTCCGCATGAGAAGTAGCCCAGTTTCCTCCTCTCAGTGCTGTTGCGGATACTCCTGCCATATCAAACACATTGATTTAGTCCCACCATTAACATCACCGAAGCTGTTAAAGGATTCCCAAATTGAATCGTTTTCGATCATTAATCTTGACACATTTAAAGCTGTTTTTGTATATCAACCATTTAAAATGACAATCTAAGATAATTAGTTTAGTTTTACATTTTACTAAACTAACGTTAACAGAATTATTGTAAGCTTGAAAAGACAAGTAATTCCTCCGTGGTGTGTCGGTGGAGGTAAAACGTTCTTCATATCAATGAAGTATTAAAAGTGCTACACCGACCAAAGTTTGAGCTTTGCAGAGGGGCAGCCTACAGAGCGACCGTTTTGTCAATGGGTCTTTTTCAGTGTAACGGAAAAGAATGACATGCACTGTTTGGCCTTATGGTATACAGAATTTAATATTCTGCCAAACCTCATAATTATAATATTAGAAGGTTGAAGGATGCTTTTAATATCTTTGACACTGAGCCACCCATTTCTAAAAGGCAATATCATCTTTGTTAGCTACTTTTGCAGGACGCATATAAATGCCACATGCACTCATACAATACAAAGCAACTTTTCAAACGGTAGACGCCCGCATTATTATTATTATAACTTTGAGTAATGTTAACTAAAATCAAACAGCCTCGGCATACCTTGTTGTACCTTTTCAAGTACTAGGAGAGACCACAAAAACAAAAAAAAATGATACTCTCACCGACAGTTGAGTTCCGATTGGGTCTCGACAATTTATTTATTTATTAGCTTAATGATTAAGAAAGTATTTTTTAATGATGTTATGATACCCGTCTCGTGCTACATTTTCGGTGGGTATAACACTGCTAAGAAAAGAGTAATGTTAACTACAAGTCTCATATAAGACTTTTGTAAAAAAGTAGATTTTACGAATAAAAAATAATGATTTTTACACTTTTTTTAAGTAGAGTCTACTTTTTTATAAGTATTTTGTATAAAATTGGTCTATTTAAGTCATTTACATATCATTTTTAAAAGAAAAAAAATGGTATAAAGGGAGAGAGAGAAGACTCACATTTCGACCATGGAAGCAACCTCCTCGGGATTATCCACTGCATGCTCGTTCGAGCCCTCCTTCACTTCCGAACTGGAAAAAAAAAAAAAATCATATGAAGAAGAAGAAACAACTCCACTAATTAGCATATATATAAGCACATAAACAATCAACAATTTTTTTGTTAATTTCACTGCGCAAAACTATTAACGATTGATTCATTAACAATTTAACAGACAACGTTGGCATGAAACCAATAGAAAATATATAAAACATATACGATGTAAAATCATATATAAATAAGTCGAAATATAGTTTTAATAAATATATAATATGAATTTAAATAATTTTAATAAAAATGCAATTTATGCCAAATCTCCTTTTTTTTTCTCTCCAATTAATAAAATAAAAGACAAAATTTATATTTTATCGATCAATTTGTCTTTCGTGATTATCGAATACAAGTACAAAAAAATTAACACCTGTTCAATTATTTCACATTTCCGTAAAACGAAAAAAGAACAAAAACTCATCAAGAAGCAATCTAGACTGGAAAATGATAGAATTAGTATCTTCTTAATATCTATTTAGTATTTTTTTTATATTTGATTTTTTTTTCAATTTTTTATTTTACTTGATAATTAAGAAAGTTATTATTAATAAAATTATATATATTTTTAATTTTTTGATTAAGAATGTTAAAAAAATATTTTAAAAAATGATAAATAATAAATACACTATAAATAATAAATAAGTAATAAAAAAATACTAAACCTACCAATCCGAAAATGAAAGATAATTTCCGATAGATTCCAATATCGTACTGAATCGAATTTCTAATATCGAATACCCTTTTTTTTTTTTCCTTCAAATACAGGATATTATTTGGCAAATTAGAAATGACGACGTGTCGAGTAGGTAATAGCGAGTAAGTACAACAGAAATGGAAATGGAGAGTTGGGGGGGGACAGAGACATAGTCTATGTCGGTGCGCAACGCTCGAGGACATTGCAGCAGTAGTCGCTCGCTCACTATTCTAGTAAAACCGTTATAAAGGGGTTTCCATTGAGAGAGAGAGAGAGAGAGAGAGAGAGAGAGATCTGTTTTCGGGGGTCGGGTCTGGGGTTAAAAGAACAAACGATACAGATCTTGGCCTATGGATCTAACGGCTGATATTCTTCCACCACTGCTCGAAAAGATTTTCTCAACGAAACACGAAATTAACCAACGGTCTAAAAAGTAAAAACACAAACGCATGCACTGAGACAAAATAAAAAAAATAAAAGAAATAAACAACCGACAACGGCCATTAACGTTGGGGGTACTGTTTGTTTGGTAGCTCAAGCACCTAATTAACTGTTTTACTGGGTTAATGGGCACTGACCCGGCAACCATTGACGAGTTGCTTGAGCTCTGCAATTTCTCTGTTCCTCCATTCCTGTAAGAGAGACTAACATGGGATAAGCTTTGAAACTGCCTCGGAGAGTTTTTACAGAACGTGAGAGAGATTCTAGAGACGCCATTGAAGCTAAATTAAGGTTTTACTTGCTATTTTTGGGAGAGGAGGATTAGGTGGGCCTTGGAGAAAAACAATAAATGTGAGGGACAAAGTTACGAAAGCTCGGTGGAAAAAAAAAAAAAGAAGAAAAATAGCACTCATTAATGGAGCCCGCAAAGACATGAGTAAATGAGGAGCAGTGTTCTGTGCTGTAACTTTCGCAGAAGCTGTTCCTATCGTGTCCCAGATTGAAAAAAGAAAATTACGGAAAGATGGTTTAAGTTTCAGAGACAACCATTTGAAAAACCCTAAAGTGGAAGGAATGGCGGAAAATGCGTTACGCAAAATCGAAAACAGAGGAGGTGAAGATGTACTTCTGAGAAAATGCTGTACGGAATTTCACAGAGGGAGAGGGAGAGTGATCGACTTACTCAGTTTCTGGGATCTGCTCCTCCAGTACCTTCGCTATTGTCCCCACGCACAACATCATCACCAACACCATTGAGCACAGACCGACCCATCTCCTAGAAACCGCCATTGCCTCTCTCTCTCTCTCTCTGTCTCTCAAATTCTCAATGTCTCTTAGTCTCCCTCTAAAACCTCTCTTTTTTTTCTGTGGATGTGTATAGCAGAGGAAGAGAGACACACGAATGCGGAGGAGAAAAAAAGGCAGAAGAAGCAGTAGTAAAAGCAGAAGTGAGATAGTCAGAGAACGAGCTCTAACAAAGCGACCTTTTTATAGAGACGAGAAAGACAACTAAATATAAATTAAATAAATAAAATCAAAAAAATAAAAAATAAAAAATAAAAAAACAGAAATAAACATTTTCGTCGACGTTAACTCGAGCGAGTTTGACCCTGGTTAGGTTTCCCGTAACCAATCCCCACACAAACTAAAATTAGACAAACTAACCCACAACATAGTTTGAAAGATTTTTTATGCCTTCATTTTCTTTTCTTTAAAAAGAGTTAAATAAAAATTAAAGATTTATTATACATCAGTCATTATTCACTCTCACACTTCACACTTATACCGCATTGTTTACTAGGGTCACACGAGCAATGGCGTGAACAATAAGGGATTTGTGTAGATATTGTGAGCAGTAGCCGTGACTTTAACATTTTCGTTTATGAATAAAAATGGTCCCACAATAAATATATAGTATATTACATACTAAACTTGTAAATAACATAGTAAAAATAGGGAACAAAAGTTATTTCATAGCAAAAAGGAATACATACATACATTTCAAGAATAATGTAAAGAAAGCTTCGTATGACCACAAGGGTGATAATAATAGAGGTGATACTCACATGATGCGGGGCGAGGTGGACCTATTGGATCTAGAAACCGCACCGCATCCCTTGTCCAAGCCACACGATCCATTGGGTCTAGAAACTATTTTTTGGTCTAAAAATAATTTTTGGATCTATATTATAATATAATTAAAATTTATAAATATAAAAAGAATTTAAACTTATTAGAGTTGTATTTTGTATTACCTTGATCTCATAGACTAATATATAAGAGGCCAATGTAATATAATAGTTATACTTAAGTAATGCGGGACTTAAGCAATAGGCACACAAGAAAAAAAACCCTAAATTACTCTCCTATTTTTGGAGAGGAAATGGGGAAATTAACATGTGAGGGAACATACACTATGGGCAATTAACCTAAGCTTACTCTTAGACTTCATTTGACTATACAGATAAGATAAGATGAAATGAGACGAGATAAAATTAGTTTATAAATTTCATCTCTATTATTAGAATATAGTTTTTTAATATTAGTTTTATTTTAGATTTAAAAAAATTAAATTATTTATTTATTTTATGTGAGAATTTAAAAAAAATATATAAAATAAAATATAATGAAATAATTTGAATCGTATAACTAATCACCTCCCCCAACAGTCACTAACCGTCGAACATTTAAGAATGGTTATTTTTGTTTATTTTATATTATTTGTTCGTTTTCAACTTTGACGCGTTAGGTTGATATTATTTTATTTTATTATATATATTAAAATAGATGTAATTCCCAGGCGCCAATCACGGCCTTTTTCAAGATGTTGGACTCTCCAACCCAACACGTTTCAACCAGATGAAGGGGTCTAATTAATAATGCTTACAAGCTGTTTTAATATTTTTCATTTCGGTCTCTTTTCTTTTTTAATAATTATGCCAACCCAATTTATGGGGTTGGTTGTTTGGTAAAATTATTCACTAAAATTAATTATCTCAATGTTTTTATTTTGTTTATTTTTTATTTTAATTTCTTGTACATGGGCCAAAGAGCTGCAAGCAAGACATGAGGTCAAACGAGAACTCAAAACTGAAAATAAATCCATGGCCATGAAGTCATGAAGAAGCTCAAAGCAACATGATGTGATCACACATATTTCGGTGTAGCATGCATGTGGCTTTGCTTAAGAACCAAATAAATCTTATATGTTTTCCACATTGCATGGAATTATGGTCGGGCAAACCTCAATGCATACCACCTTTATAAATTTCTTCCCGACCTTTTTTATTTTTTATTACAACAAGAACCATTATATGAGTCATTTGACCAACTATTGTTGAATCCCGTTTGGATTATGAGATGAGATGAGTTGAAATTTTTGAATAGTAGTGAGATGCCCAATCCAAACCGACTCTGAGTTAAAAGATATCGTCAATTAAAAACCACAACTTTCGATTGATAAACACAAATACTACTTGATTTTGCAAACATAACACAATTAGAAGATTCGGTGTAAATCCATGATGATCATGTTTTGAAACCTTATAAAGATCTCCAATATATGAACCACTTTGGTCAAATTTGATCAAACCATTCACATGATGCTTATAAATGCCTTGCATCAAGGAGTAGGAAAAGATTCTTAGTTTCAATTCATCCTACAAGTTGACAATCTTTTGTAGGCATGAGGCCGCCAACTGAATTGGAAAATTGCTAGTTGATATTGGTACCCCTAATTAAATCCATGTCTTTTGTCACGGATAGTTCAAGTATCCAAAGTTTATTTTCCCAACTTCCACAATACACAATTTGAGGATTTGGCTTCTTTGGAATTTCGGTTGAATGTACACACTCGCGAGCGTGTTCATGTGTCGTGTTATCATATACATATCTCTTATTCAATGGATTAAATTTTTGAAATTGGGTTCGAGTGATCTTACCCAATATTTTATTGGTACGTTGTTGTATATATACAAGTTTTATTTTTTTTTATTTGATCCAAAAAATATATATATATATATATTTGCACTAATTAAGATCTAGGTCTTGAAATTAATAGCCTATTAAACCCCAACATTTTGCTTACAAAGAAAGAAAATGCCCTACATCCATGATCTTGTCTTTTTCATATGTGTTAATTAAAACTTATGCGATATAAAATGAATTGGAAGATAAATATTGACAGATAAGATCATTATATCCACCGGCAACATTATATTAGCCTTTTCCTTGTACTAATTCTTTTTTTTTTTTAAATAAATTGAAAAAAAAAAGGTGAAGTGAAACAAAAATAGTGAATGTAGATAGCTTGGATTGAAAATATGGGCTACAAATTAGGGAACCCACCAAATTAAAACAGAATACATTCACTAATCTCATTGACATGATCCCGACCTCGAGCGAAGTTGTAAGATCTTGAAAATTGTATAATTTTAAAAAATAATACTAGATATACTCATGAGTTTTGCAATCATTGCGTATTTCTTTTAAAAATGAGTGAGATTTATTATTAAAAATTACTTTTTTCATGTGGTTCATATTTATTTACTTTATTTTTAAAAGAGTCCATATTTAATTTTAAAACATTACGCATTCTATTGAGTATGAGTGCATATATCATTTCTCAATTTTAAATTTTTTCAAGGATTCAAAAACCTTTCAAGTCATTCAAGCGAACTAATTATTATATGCAAACTGAATTTATTTTGTATTAGAAATTTGGAATAAAAGGATTAACGCGGGAAAAGAAATTTCAAAATGGTGAAATTTTAATTTTTGTCAGACCTAAGGAGAGTAGGGTATTGAATTTCTTATTAATATTTTGTTTTATTTGTATATTACACTAAAAAATAAAATTAATTAATAATTAATATATTTTTTCGAGTCCCTTGACTATTTGCCTTTTTGAAGACACGATGATGTTCCCATGCAACCACCAAGTGGCTCCCATCATAGCAATTTACGGCTAACTTCTGTTCAAGAACCTCCTCTGTCCCCCTTATTTACGGCTCTATTCTCATCATCGTGTACAAAAAGGTACACACAAAGCATTATGATCTACAACAAACCTCCCGGCCAGGGCCATTGATTATGTGGACCAATCTAACATGAGTTGGTTATGATTTAGGGCTTTGACTTTCTTTGAACTTAAGAATTATATATATATATATATATATATATATGAGTTTTGCTAGAGCCACCGAAGAAGTGGCCCGAATTAGGCTACTGAATAGTACATTTTATCTTTTTTATTGTTTTATATATATTTTTTAATAAATATTTTTTAATCATCATAAATATTTTTTAAAAAAATAAAAAAATTCATAACATTATGAAAAAATATTTTCTTAATCATTAAGTAAAAAAAAAAAAAATCATTTGAGACACTTTTTGAGTCCCGAATTTGGATCCCAAAGCATTTCTCATATATATATATATATATAAACAAGTTGAAAGTTTAAACAAAATGGAATGGAATATCCGTCTTATTCAAGAATCAAGAGTAAAGACGAAGGTTTACCCGATGCAGTATGTTTATATCCGTAAACTATCGCTCAACACATCATTGATCTCTAGTACTACTCGTACCAAATATCGATATTAATATTTTATCTTTTAAATAATGTTAAATACAATCTTAGGATATGTATCTCGTGTAAATTCAATTTGAAAAAAAAAATAGAGTTCATCATTAAAAAATAATTTTATTTTATGTGAATCTCAAATTTAATCACTATTTTTTAAAGAAATGTGCGAAACTCACATGTTGGACTACAAATATCATTTCTTTTACCCTTTTTGGTTACAAGAAAAGAACAACAAATATTACAAGTAAAGTACTTATGAAATTCCCCCATTTGTAAGCATAATAAATAGTGAAAAAGACCAATCCAAATTTTCAACCCTAGTCCCCCTACTACTCCTAAGGTTAGTTTACCATATTTGATTGAAAAAACAAATAAAACAAGGAATCGTACGTTGCAAGTAGCAAGCTAGCAAAGGGTCAATCAATGAGACGTATTAGTGGATAAGATTCATATAATATATTATTATTATTATTATTATATAGACATGAGCATGTAGATCTCACACGCGGCTTATTAGCACGCTTGCTTGCTTGCTGTTGGTAGATCAGTGCTCGTTAGCCCCCGGCCGGTGCTTCTATTAGAAAACCTAAAAGCTCAAAAACACTCCGGACCTTCATCATCCCTAACAATTTCTATGCCTGCTTGCTTGCTTCAGTATATTTGAGGTACTGGATGGTGCTGAACTACTTTTTCTAAGGGAAGACAATGTTCGTACGTACCAGATCATTATTATTACAGTGTCGAGAGAGAGCGTACGTGTGAGACAGTGGGATTGCTTTTAACACATTTCACTCGATTGCATTCTTTTTACATAATGAAAAAGGAAAGAAAGATTTTGTAGGCGAATGTTTGTTACCAGAAATATTCTGAAAGCTGGGTCTAATTAATTAATTAATTTATATTTAGCCTCGCTGCATGCCCGTCATGTAGTGATGATGCAGCCAGCAGGACTTGAATTGGACAGTCCTCAAAGTGCATGTGCGCCCAAGGAATTACATTACATTCTCTAGTGAAGGGACCATCATAATTTGGAGTGACCAAGAATTGGGGCAATCACCCCCCCGGGCATGACATGATTTTAATAGGAAAAATCTATTTTGCCTTTCAAGTCTACCGTTCAAATGTATCGCTTGATATTTTTTTATTTTATTTAGTAATTAAGAAAGTTATTTTAATTATATTGGTGTATTTTTTTTTAAAATATTTAAATATATTAAAAAATAATAAAAAAAATAACTAACGGTCATTAGGAACGGTGCTACTCGGTCGTTTTCTTGGATAGTTCTTAATTAGAGCCTATATATAATATATATGTCATTGACATCATGACGTTTTAAAGTTTGGCCACCAACAACACGGCCAAAATGATGGGGGACAAGTAATTGGTGTAAAGTCTCTATTACACTTACATCTCTTATCAAATTGGATGACTGAGTCATGGACTCACATCTCCTATAAAATAAAAAATGGAGTCATATATCCTGGATGCAGTAGTACTACTCCCTAAAGGTGTGCCCAAAAGTTGATCCTACCTTGCTTAGGTTGCGTATCACAAACACCATGTAATCACATTTAAATTATTTGTTCAAGAACAGGCTTTAGTGGGTTGAATTATACCACGTAAATCATTCATAAATGCTAAGGCCTCGTTTGTTTTCGCAGATAAAATGAGATAAATTGAGATAAAAATTAAAAGTTAAATAAAATATTGTTAGAATATATTTTTTTTAATATTATTTTTGTTTTAGAATTTGAAAAAATTGTAATGATTAGATGAGATGAGATGAAAATAATTATAAAAACAACCGAGACCTAAATGTTTTAACACTACTGACTTCTTAATTAATTTTCTTATCCAAGCATGAAATTTAATTGGGAAAGGACCAACTTGCATGTTCGGATAATTAATTCAGAAATTAGTACAATAGAAGGAGAATATGAAGGCCTACTAAGATCAAAGGCCACTAGTAAAGCTTAGCTCCAAGGACTTTCAAAGGCCAAACCGGATAGAATTCATAAATACATTATCTCTTCATAGTAATAAAGGGGAACACGAGTATGAGAAACCTATATTAGAATCAACTAGTTGGATATATAATCCCTCAATATATGATAAAATTATTAATTTATTATCTATTTATAACATGATTTGGGATTTTAATGAATGTTTATGATCACAACGACGCTTTCCATCCTATATGGGATTTGGGATTTTAATGAATGTATATAAGACATACATGCGGGTAGTTGATATAGAGGCTACCACCCCTTAGATTTTATTTCTTGTAAATGCCGAGCGGGTAGTCCTCCTAGTACCCAGCTAGCAGAGGCGGGCGGGTCGGGTACGGGGCCTGCCCAACATCCCTAGTTTATAACCAATTGTCAAAGTTATTAACCTGTTGTTAGAATAATCGGAGTCAACATGGAATTAATTATTCAGTTTATAATAAGGTAATAAATTATTATGTTTTCTTTGATAGGAAATAAGGTAATAAATTAGATATAAAGGAAAGAAGAAGATGAAGCGTTATAGAGGAAAGAATACAAAATATTCTAAACTTTTAAAATTCTAATTTGTCTAATATTTATTATCTCAAGCTTTTCAAATATCTTAAACTTAAATAACCTGCAAACCCATGCATTGTCTTTTAATGCATAACTATATATATTAATTATAACAAGAACAAAGCTCATGCTTTGAAATTTATATATATATATATTGTGCATGATACATGATCTGTGAGCTAGCTTCAGATGAATTTTCTTCAAGGATATTCCTAATTTTGGATAGAGATTCCCTAGAAGTCCCACATGATATTCTATGAAAAAATTCTTTCAATCCCAATCATGACTATTCTGAAATGATCAATTGACTGATCAGACTTTGTCACATGATCAGTATTTCATTTTAATATATGCAAAGGATAATAAACAAAAATACGATAAATTAAGGTGGATCATGTATAGATCGATCATCATCGATCATATTCCAGTTGACTGCAGACAATATATAGAAAATGGCCATATATATAACTTACATGAGTTACTCTGACAGCCTGCATTCAGGAAATTAGGAATTGTTGTTTCTATGAATTCTATATGCATTTTCATAGATAATATCGATCAGATCAGAAAAATAAGCTGAGATGGCCGGCGGCCGACATGAATATCATGAACCCTGTTAGGTATATGAGCATGTATTTTACAAGCCGACCCCAAATGTCTCAACCACATACCAACTTCCCACATGGCTACATGTATATATAATTATAGTACTGATCTCAAAAAGCCTTAAATCAATTTCCAATTGATGCGCTACCAACTCGATCTTACTCATTCATCATCCAGCATTGAAGTTGGATATAGACTTTCTGGTTGATGATCATCCATGCATGATTAATATATCACGAAAAAGTTTTTAAATACTCATGGATTATTAATATTACAGATGACGACTGATATTCTCATCTTATCATAACATGTTATGTAATTAAAGTGGATTATATATAATATAAATATCAATTTTAATATATAGGCATGACATCCTATATATAAAATGATATATTATATGCCGAGCATTAATAAAAATATCTAATAATTATTCATATATATATAAATATAAATGAAACATGAAAAATGTCTTTATGGATCCAATATATTTCATTTTTATTGCACAAAATTAAAAGGAATTTCGACAAAAATGACATTTGTTTTTTTTTGCAAAGAAACGTATACATTAATTTCGTCAAGTTTTTACGTGTATATTATATATACACACATTAATTGTAGTTTTGGATGAGATCCTATCACCTTTTAAGAGAAAAAGCAGTTCAATATTGGTTTGATAATGACGAGCTACGTACCAAGCATGTGAATGCCATGTGCATTGTGGAAACTATATGGGGTAGGGGTACCACTTATCCCCCACATGCATGCTTTGTCTCTCATTAGCTCTCTCTCTCTTTCATGTATATATATATATAAATGGGATATTATTATCTCCCGAAAGTATTCATACTGACGACTCTGCAGATACATAATTATATAATGTCTTTTATTTTTGGAATTATTAAAAGACATTTTTTTTTTTTTATTGTATTAAAAGACAAATTTCATTCGTTTAAGTTTTGCTTCTTGTGAATAATTTAAAACAATAAATAAAGCAACTACATACGTCTAGTGGTAACCAAAAGTACTCGATATTTTAAGACCCAAAAAGAGAAAAAAGTTGCCACATAGGCATGGGCCTGGGCCTTTTCTTATGCTTGAGGTTTGCCCCATTATTGAAAAGTCCAATTAATACCAAGAATCCAGCCCATTGTCAATACCGACTGGGTAACCGCCCAGCGGCAATACAAGATAAAAGGGATTATCATTTCAATTCACTAAGGGATAAACCGTCATATCCATATTTAAATTTGAATAATGAATAACCATTATCGCCAAAAGAACAAGGACGGTTCATAAAGCTCTATATAAGGGGAGAAATCCGGTACGTGAAAATGATCTGACTTTTGGTATTAAAGAGTTACTTCTCAATCACTAACTTAGGCATCGGAGGCATTCCCTCAGACCACCAAGCCGTTTTACTCTTTGGTTGGAGGTGGTTGTGAAGTGGTGGCGATGAAACACATCCATAACAGTAACGTTCGAACGTATTAGTTGTAACGTTCGCACGTTACTTGTATATATGTTGTGCATCCAAACATCGAACATAATTTTCACCCACATCCAAAATTTGAACCGTTGCACTCAGCCATTGAATCCGTCACACACTGCCACCAATCGTCACCACAACTGTCACATAAAATGTTAGTATCCATCTCTCTCCCTTCTATTGTGTTTTTTTTAACGTTTTTAGGGGGTTTCGGTAACCCATTTGGGGTCGAATTTGTAACTTTATTTTTCAACTACCACAAGTGGTCAATTACCAAATGGCCACCATAGATAGTCTACACTTAGTGTATAATTTATTTCTACAGTGGTCATTATAAGATTAACATCATATTTGAAGAAATTGGAAATGGCTAAGTCGCCTCAGCCATTTCTGGGTTTAAACTTTCAAATGTCCCACTGGCAATGTTCGTACGATCATCTGTACTCCAAACATATGTTAATCTACGTTCGAACATTTATATACTAAAATGTTCGAATGTAACGTTTTCCTAGCTGTTTGAATCCTAACGTTTGAACGTAACATTTCTATTGTTTGAACGTTTATGTATACGTTTGAATGTAAGGTCTCGTGGGATGTTTTAGTCCTAACGTTCGAACGTATACCTGCATAAGTTTGAACGTTAAGTTAAATACGTTCGAATTTACTCGCACGTTCGAATGTATTTACATGAAACATTGGAATGCGAACGTTTCATGGGTCTTTTGACTCCTAACGTTATCCTTTTACATTCGAACGTATTTCAGAACAGATTATATTTGTTCCTCTTTATATATATGTATACTAATGTTTGTTTTTTTTTGCAGAATATGACTCATCCTTTGATAACTAGGAAACGGTGGAGAGAAGAAACCTAAGACACTTCCTAGATAGGCTGTAGAACTGTTATGGCTGAACACGAAATGTATATTAACGAGTTCGACAAGCTGACATAGGAGGAGAAGAGTCTGAGGTCCATCTTTATTTCCAGAGATTGGACCAACATCTACGCATTGAGGGGGAAGATTTACCCCTCCATGGTCCGCGAGTTTTACATGGAGATGCCATCCATGCATCAGGTTGCATCATCTTATACCGTAACTGTACGTGTTGTTCAATTCGAGATTTCGGTGGACGCCATTGCCAAGCTACTCAGGGTCCGTCACATATCTGAGGCATCTACTACAGTAGATGCTTAGGCTGAGGACGCACAAGATGTAGGCACATCTACATCATCTACTGGCCCAATTGAGTCTATTGCTAGATATGTAGACCGGTCAGAAGGCAAGAGGATTGACCAACCTCAGGATGATGACTACAATGAGGATTTCTTTGTCCTCACTAGGAGATATCGCACACCGTTTGGTAAGAAGAATACTTTCTCACAGGCATTGTTGCTACCATTTTTCCACATGTAGCATCTCATAGTTGCAACAAACGTGGATCTTGTGGCACATAAGGCCACCTTCAGTCTGACTCACACCTAGTTCCTCCTATGAGTGGCACGTGGAGAGCCCATCGACTTGCCACTGCAGATATTTGAGAGGATCTGTCACGAGATGAGCATTATCTCCATTGACAATCTACCATATGGGATAATCATTACTCAACTATTATTGGACCGGAGAGTGCCACCTCAAGCGGAGGAATGATTGACTGAGCAGATGAACCCCCTAAACATGACCTCACATCGTCGGAGCATTGGACAAGGAAGGGGACGTACTCGGCATGAGCCTGGGCTTACACTAGATTTTGTTCCTTTGACCCAGTCTGGAGCTGGTGTTACTCTCCATAGTGGGAGTACTAGTCAGTAGCCAATAGGTACATTTGCAGAGGATTTGTGCCCTGCTTGGGTTGATGGAATGGTCTCAGATATTACTACGCACATTGACCGATATATCGCATTAGTTCAACAAAAGTGTTACCGAGGTTGGTCATCGTTTAAATATCCTAAACGAAAAAGTCAACACATTGACTAAGGAATTTCATACATTTATAAATAATTCGTTCCAAGTGTTTTGTACTTTTATCATATTTTGTATTTATATTTTAATATATTTCTTTTTCTATATTTTATGTAAAGTAAAATATCATTTAATCTATCTAGTGTTTTTCTATTACAATTCTTAATCTTTTTTAATTTGAAATTACATTTTTAATTTTAAAACAATTAACGTTCGAATGAATGACTTACACTTTCGCACTTAAGTGGACTTAAAGTTCGAACGTAACATTTTATATGTTCGCATGTGCTCATTCCGAAACAACATCGTTTGAGTTACGTTTGAACGAAACATTAATATAGTTCGAACGTATAACCATTTCTCGTCCACGTTTATTGATGGTTTCCTGAAATCGTCACAGAAAATGATTTTTTTGTGACAGTTTCAGGACTATCACAAATTCAAAACCGTCACAAAAACTCAATTGTGTCGTAGTGATATTTATGTAAACCCTTTGTACTGTTGCCAAAGATCGAGGTGCAAAGAGTGATCGATCAGTTATTGTCGTGATCTTGTATATATAGATTAAGCAATATATGTACGAGAAATGCATAGTCATAGAAAGTAATTGGAATACAGATCCAAACTTTTCAGGCGCCGGAGCTTAGTTAATGCCAAATTACATCGAGTAGCAAGTGTTCAAACGTGCATACATTAATTGATCATCAACCAATGCATACATTAATTGATCAACAAATAAAGAGAGAGACGGGATGGTTTTCATGATCCTAAACGTTATTATTTTCCGTCATATTTATTGTTGTATCACATTTAAAGCTTTTGCTCATGATGACTTAAGTGGTACTGATCTGCATACACCTGACATGAAACCATTTAAAATATGTAGCATCAATAACAAATTAAGCGTGATTAATTAGATCAGATTACAAATTAAAACTAAGATGAATAGTAAGTAACATAACAAAGCGTGATTAATGGTTGGCCATGGCCGATCATGACATAGGAAGTACCAGATTCACCCACCACATGACATGCGCAAACAGTACAGTGTCAACTGGCCAGCCACGTACGCAGCTAGCTAGCGTTCATCAAGGAGCAAATTAAAATTAGATGAGTCCCCCAGCTAGCTCCTGATCTGGCCATTATTAAAGCACTTTAATGCATGGCTGATCTTTGGTTTGCATTGGCAAGCAATCTATATTTCACTTTTCATGATCCTTTTCTTTCTATTTCACTTTAATGCATGTAATAATATTATAAAAGTACTACCTATATATTCTGGCAATTAGAGTGATTGGCGGGGGGCATCTTTGATCGATACAGATCCAGTCGACCCCTTTCTTCGACGTTCTTTTTCTGCATTTTATTGATAATATTTTTGGAAGTTGCAAAGAGCTTATAGCATGCATGCATGTGGGCACATCATGAGTACTAGACCATGCATGTGGCTTTACCTGTACGGTCAACCTGGTTGGTGCAACCATTCCCCAGGCCAACTGAAGAATCTTCTTTCTATTCTATTCTATATATGACTTGACTTCTTATCCACAGACGAGAGAGAGAGAGAGATGTGTCGTGTTTGTGTGTGCATTGGCATGTGGGCTTGGGTGGTTGATATGTATTTTAGGGGATCAGTTGTTTACAACTAATACTTGATTGTTAGCCGTTAGGAAGGGATATATATGTATATGGATCAAAAGTATCGAAAAAGAGGTTGCGGATATAGTGGGGTTTGAAGGAGCTAGCTAGGAATAGTAGTATAAGTTTCTATATATATATATATAATTGACAATCACCTATCTATTCTCTCTCTCTCTCTCTCTCTCTCTCTCTCTATATATATATATATATATATATATATATGCTTGTATGTACGTATACCCCACTCACGTGTACTAATTCTTGTTTCTTTTATTTCTTCTTTAACGTACGTAAGACTAAAGCTTGCATATATATGGATTGTGATTTTGTTGGATTTAATTATTTTGTACAAAAAGGCAATAATTGGAGATTTAGAGATAATGGCACACAACAATATTTATCAAGTATTTAATAGTGTGCTCAAAAGATCGATCTACATTTCATTTGAATTGGAGAAAATTTTTTTCGATCCATGTTGACAATTAGTATTATATATTTAATATTGATAATTAAATAACACAATTATATAAAGTCTCAACATTGTGACAAATGGTCCAAATTGTGTGTGTGTGTGTGTATATATATATATATATATATAGAGAGAGAGAGAGAGAGAGAGAGGTTGCCTATGATGCAACAAACATTTTTGTGTACTAATTTGCACTAGTTTAGTGGGCTTCATATCTCCAGCTCAGAGAGACATTATCTTGAAAAAAGAAGCTTGTGGCCCCGTGGGATATATAACAAGGAAAATGCTAAAGGTACATAAGAAAAAATTATAAAAAAATTAATTATCTACATATTAATTATTGATAAATTAAAAATCATGAAATTTGAAATTTAATTTTAAAAAAAATAATAATAAAATGAGTCTTATAAATAAAATTACAAATAAATATAGCACTACTCATATAATAAATTATTATCATGGTAATATGCTAACAATTCAATCAACTGGTATCTTTTCTGAGTTTTTTTTTTTTTTCCTTCTTTTTTTAGATTAGATCGTACAATATATAGAGAGAGAGACACAATATTAAATGTTCATGTGGAATTGATTACAGCTCCCAAAAACCGTATGTACTGGTTAGCATTAAATGTTACAGGATTCACATAATATGTCTATCTCTTTTTAAAATAAGAGTACCATCCAATCTGATTAGACGATTAGACAAGTAAAGAGGATAAATATTCTCAACCTATTCTAATATTTAGTTTATTTATATAAATAATGTTATATACAGTCTTGGAATATGTAAATATCGTATAGTTACTTTAAAAAAGAGTAGAGTCTATTATTAAAAAAATCATTTCTTTTCATATGGGTATCATATTTATTCATTTTTTTTAAAGTGATAATACGGCGCTTGCATACTCACAACTGCAAGTATCATTTCTTTATTTATATATATATATGAATCTCATGGGTTATACTTTTAGAGTAAAGTGTACGTATTAGCTGAACATCGATCGAGTGGTTGATGTCCTCCCATGGTTGTTTGCCTAACTAAAGTAACAAGAAGCGATGTATGGATCGATCAAGAGATAATGAAATGTGTTATATATACCAGAAAGTAGTAGAAACAGCTAGCTAGCCATTGACAACAGACATTGCCTTCGGTGTTCACCCCACAATCACATGCATGGGTTAAAATCTTTCCTCATCATGCCCATGAACCAAAGATTCTTGTGGTTCCACCAACCAATAAACCAGTAGTACTACCTAAGATAATGACAAGTACCGTTCTTTACATGCATGTAGCTGCATCCATGATCTATATCTATATCTATATCCAAGCAGCTGTGATATATATATAATATTGCCATATATATATAGATCAATGCACTTTTGCCCTTATTAATTTGTAGTTTTAGTATGTGATGATATGTATGTTATGATCTTCTTCTATTGTCTTTATTAAGTTTGAAATTATATATTAATGTCATTTAGAAAGTTCTCAATATTTTTATAATTGTTCTGTATTCCACAGTAAGTACTGGTGTGTTTACATACGTACGTACTGACTAAGCACGCACGCAAGTAGTAATTAAACTAATTTTATCCTTAGTTTAACCAAATCCTAATTACCAATCTTTATGTTTTCAAAGGTCCTTGACCCTTAATTTGCATATATGCATGGCTGTCTATTTGCACTTTATAGATGGCTTTTAAGTCTTAGCTTTAGTTAAAGGAGATGGTGGTTGTTTGAACAACTAATTATATAGGAACATCCACCAAAACTGAACTTTGACCTTTTGCAATATTATTACAAAATCTCAAAATAGAGATCATCAGGATAAAGAATTACCTGGTTTTCTTATATATTCTGATCAATCATGATGTCTATAAATATATATATATATATATATATATATATATATATATTATATATAAAGAGGGCAACATTTAGCAAAAAAGAAGCAAATTTACTTGGGACTACTCATGATCATCTTATTTATAATTTTCAAACTATTCTTGCTAGTTGCAGACTAATTTTACTTGAAAATAACTGTTACTACTGTTAGGGGTTCCTATTTAATTAGGGAGAATGTTTGGAGGCTAAACCAATTTAGGAGTTTTTCGGGGATCTTTCGGCAAGAATTACTTGCAATAGATCGAGTTAGATGATTCATGATCATGTTACTTCATCAAAATATAATCTTTATGGTGTTATGTTCTTCCTTCCCATAGTTCAATTTTTATTTGAGCATGAAATATTGGAATTAAAAATATTCATTTACTTTTTAAATGAGTTTGAATCAAATGATCATGAACTTATAACTAACTGAATAATTTGTATTTATTTCTGAAATGATCTTTTACCTTTTTTATCTGTAGGTTCATTTCAATAATTTGGTTAATTAATTATATACATTTTTAAGTAAACTAATATCTATATATTAACTAATAAAAAAGGGCAAGTAATTTCATCAGGGAATTAAGAGGGTGTATGGGATATTTGGGATTGATTCCCCTAACCTCAAATGTTTAGAGAAATTAGAATTCAATGGAATATAGTTTCCAAATTAATGATAAAATTAAAAGAAAATAACAGCTTAATTAATTTCTATTAATTGTGCCCTAGCAAGCAAGCAAGCTTGTTAAGTTAATCAGTTGATCTTCTTGACATGATCTATTAATTAAATCTTAATCGTAATACTTTTGACCAATCATGCCTTTTTATTTCCAAATATCCCCGCAAGTACTGTGCAATAGTCACACCACACGATTTAATTTCTGATTAGAATTGCAGTACTTAGTCTCAAAGATCATCATGTGATGACGGGTTAGATCCAAGTTTAACCCCTATAATTAGTTTTCCCTCGTTGATCCTAAAGATCCTTGGATTTTCAATTTTTGTGTTTTTGTTAGTAGAAAATTCACAAGTGAGCTTGGAATATCCAAAAACTCATTTTCAATAAGTTTTTTTCTAACCAAATGGTGTACCTCTTAGAATGAAACCCTATCCATAGTGATTGTTCTCATGTGAGTATCAGTGCAGCAGTCCTGAATTCGGAACATGACTCTATATTCTAACTCATTTAATTAAATATTTCATATGTTGGGCTTACTTATTTAGAGAGAGTTTGGTCAAAACATGAGAGAAAGTGTTAGGGATATAATACAAATAATTAAATATACCTCTTCACATAACCTTAAGTTCTGCAATGCACAATGCCAAAAGGCCAAAGATTAGTATAACTGATAAAATTAATAAGGGTGAATGTAGCATCATTGATCTAGGCGCATCCTATCTTCTCTTCCCATCACTTAATGAAGCTCCTGGTACTTCTCCACAGCATTTGGCACTCCCTGCAACAATGAACTCTCATCCCATGGTAACACGAGGCAAAGCTGGAATCTCAAAACCGAAAGCTTATCACAGTATTACTCAAGTTCTAGCTTCCTCCTTCATTAAGTCCTTATTAGCTCTTAAAGAATACAAAGGTTTCATCTTTGCATCCAAACACCTAGAATGGATTTCAACCATTGATGAGGAAATTTGTGCATTACATCATAATCAAACGTAGACATTAGTTCCATGCCCACCTAACAAAAACATTGTAGGCTAACTCTATGTTGGGAGTGCTTTATTATGAGATAAAGAAGCTGGCTAGTTGTTTTGCTGTTTGTTTGTTTTCTCATGTATATCGGGAAGGCAACAGGGTAGCTCATAAGTTGGCTAGAAATGCTTTTAAGGTTGATAGTATGGAGGTTTGGTGGAATTGTATTCCAGACTGTATTTCTCAAACTGTATGGTTTGATGATTATCTGTAATTGTTTGTTTTCCAATTGATGAATGAAATTATCATTTTCTATAAAAAAAAAAAAAAACAAAAACATTGTAGGCTATCGATAGGTTTTTCGTAGCAAACTTCATGATCCCAATGGCACTGTTGAGTGTTATAAAGCACATTTAGTAGCAAAATGATACACGCAGCTTCCTGGACTAGACTTCCATGAAACATTCAGTCCAATTCTTAAGGCAACTACGGTTTGAATCATTCTTTCTCTTATTGTCTCTGTTGGCTGGTCCCTCCAACTCGACGTGAAGAGTGCATTTCTTCACAACTCCTATAAAGAAGTTCTAAACCTCCTGGATACACCAGTTCTTAATTTCCCGATCATTTTTGTTGATTACAAAGAGCCATATATGGGCTTAAACAAGCACCAAGGACTTGGTTTCCTTGGTTTGGTGCATTCTTGGTACATTTTGGCTTCATTTTTAGCAAAGTTGACTCAAGCTTATTTATTACAAGAGTTCTTCTGGTGTTATCTACTTTTGTATGTAGATGCTATTATTAATAGTAGAAACAACTCAAATGCTTGTAGATTTTATCAGTCAACTCAGTCGTGTTTTTGCCATGAAAGATCTTGGGACCCTCCATTATTTTCTAGACATTGAAGTTTAACACACCACCTCTGGTCTCTTCCTTAGTCAAACCAAATATGCTCTCGATCTCCTTCAACGTTTTGCTCTGCAAAACTTTAAACCAACTGCTACACCCATGGTCGCTGGCCAACATCTCACAGCTAAAGGAAAACTCTTCTCCGATCCTACTTTGTACCAGACTCTTGTCGATGCACTACAATATTTGACTATCACACATCCAAACTTGGCTTACTCTATCAGCATTGTATGCTAATACATGCATTCCCCTACTGAAGAACATTTATGTGCTGTCAAAAGAATTTTGAGATACATAAAAGGGACTCCTCACTTCTACTTCTAGATTTTCTTCCAAAGCTCAAACTCAAATTCTGGCCTACTCGATGGTTGTTCTAACACTTATTGCTCAAACTCTCGTTATGCAATTTTTCTTAGAGCAAATATGGTCTCTTGGATTGCAAAAAAACAACCGATTTTTTCTCGCTCAAGTGTCGAGTCTAAATATTGTTCTCTAGCCCTCACTGCAACTGAAGTCACTTGGCTCATGAATCTTTTGCATGAACTTCATGTTGGATATCAAAGCTTCTGCAACTATTTTTTTGTGATATTCGCAGTGCAATTTTTATGTCAACTAATCTTGTCTTGCATCCTCGATCGAAACACATTGCTCTAGATTATCATTTCATTCGAGAACAAGTTCAATCTGGCTCTATCATTGTTAAGTTTATTAATTCCTTCTTATTTGTAAATTGCCGATGTCTTCACAAAAAACTTGTCTCGCCCTTAGTTCATTTTCTTCTGCTCCAAGTTGACCGTATCACGATCCCCTGTCAGCTTGACGAGGGTGTTAAGTATACAGTTGCAAGAATACAATTGGTTGGCCAAGTCAACTAAATCAAAATCAATCTCATTGTTTATGTATAGTATGAACTCATAGTTAGCCTTGTAATAGGATCTACACAGCTCTTTGGTTTTGGACGAAGCCAAGCCGATGCATACGATAGGTGACTAACAAAGTCTATCCATAAATCATGCACACCACACACTACATTTGTGGAACAATATCATTTTCAAAGGTTTTTATGTTTGGAGAACCTAATCGATATCCTACAAATAGCGTTGAGCTGTTTATAAAGTTTCCTGTTGAGTCACCACCATGATAGATTGCGAGGGAAAAAGAAAGTCGCGTGGCATGCAATATTTAGAGATTGAGCACAGGACCACGAGTGTCTAAGGCACATGATATGCAGTGACGGACAATAATATGCATGAATGCATGATTCTGTACATCGAATGAAAAGCACATGCATGCATGCAGCATGCACCGCATAATGACACAATCCCACGCAAGTAGAAGTACTAGATCAAAGAGACGTCTAAAGTCCAAATTCATTCATTCATTCAATGCATGCATGCATGCTGTTAGCGCCATCATATTGGACTAGCATGCAATACTATTTATTACTAATGCTGCCCGGGCGCTCTCTCTCAAATGGACTTCCACATGGCATATGCACGGACTTTGCTTGCTCCTACGTACGGAATTATCATATTAATTATTTAAGATCTTATTATATATATATATATATATATATATGAAAGTTTATATATATATATATTCTCCTAATTAAATATATATATGTCTTTTTTATATTCATATAAGATTGAGTATACATGCATACATCATTCAATAAATTTTTTCAGTACTTCAAATTTTTATTTTCTAATTTTTGAATATTCACAATAAGAAAAATAAATATTTATAACGAATTATTTATAATGAAAATGATTATTTGTGATGAGAATGGACTCATTTTGATAAGAAATAATCATTTTAACAGAAAATAATTAATAATAAATAAATAATTTTCTTATAATATAATATTGTTCACTAATTTTCCCATAAAGTATCCTTATGATCATAAAAGAGAAATCAATTAAATAAAAAAACAGAGCTTAGAAATTAGAATGATGTCAAGTACAATTGCTAGTACTCCATCGGCCAACCTAATTAAATAGCTAGTAATATTGTTATTGCTTAAAATTTTGATTATTATTAGTTGGCTCCAATTGTTATCCACCATATATATATATATATATATATAAAGAGAGCTGGACCGTGTCTGTTTCGCGAGCGAGGATGAAAACGAGAGAGAATTGAATCACCGGTAGTGCTAACACATGACTGCACATGATGGATCAGACACGGACAGACAGAGATACCTATATGAAAGCGAAAGAACATATACAAGTCAACTGTACAAATTTTGCATAACTTATATATAAAAAAGAGTAATATTTGAGATAAGTTATTATAGCAGTGTACATTTTATATTTATTGTGTGACTGTTTTTAATTAATTATTTCCAACACTCATTTAGAGAGATGTGTGATTTAGATGATATCACATCATGTGTACAAAATGAATGCACTCCATAATGAAAATGAAAAGGTATAAAAAAATCATTTTTTCTTGAAACCCACATTTTTGCAAAAAGTTTTATAAAAAATTTAAAATTTATAGTTAACATTACTTTATATAAAATGAGCAATAATATATACACAATATATTATACAATAATATTATAAAATGATATTATTTTTATAAGATATTTTTTTAAAAATACTTCTGATTTAAAATATAATTATGTAAAATATTATAAAAATATTGTGTATAAATCATAACGTGGATACATTCCGTACGATGTTTGCATTCATTACAAAGCAAATTAAGCGTGCATGAGGCACATGCCAACTTGTCTGATCTGGTTGATCCCCTTATCTCAAGAATCAAGATTCAAAAATCTAATCGAATTAGCAATTTTTTTTTAACCGGCCACGATATCTGTTTAACTGGACGGTTGAGATCGATTCGAACCACTTCTAACCGACTTAGATGGATTTGAGTAGATGGAAATTAGTGTTTCTGATTTTTTATTATATTTTATACATAAATTTGTTTCCCTTTTTTTCTTTCATGAAATTATGAGATAACTGAAGAGGTACTATATATATTAACGTTTCAATCCTTGTGTTGAATATGGATGGTAGGAAATTGAATCTTAAAATATGGAGTTATTTGATTTATTTGTTTGAAAAGAAACTACATGAGATAAATAAGTAAAAATTTTATATGTAATTACTCTTACGCACTTCTTGTGAAGTCACTGATATGATTGGCTGCGTCACTTTTTTTAATATAAAATAATTTCTTTAACCAATCATATCAATGGAGTATACAAAAAATATACAAAAATGATTAATGTAGCAGAATTCATAAATAAGTGTTTTGTATTAAATTTGTAACAACTATGAATGAAGTAATATAATCATCTCCATCATCACACTTATAATATAAATTCTATATTTGAGGAAGAAAGGACACTTGAAGTCGGATATATGAACTGCATTATTATTAAAACTATTTAGATTCATATCGTATTCTTATTAAAGTTAGTTAATAATTTTTTATTTTAAACTTATTTATATATGATTTTAAATTATTGAATTGTATTGCATATGTTTTTTTCTTTTTGAAATTTTTATTAATTTTAAAATGCTCGATTTAAAATTATTAAGAATCTTCCAATTTAACAAATTAAATCGTCTAATCAATGAATCGGTTACCATCGTATTCTAAACTCAGCTGAGCTCAACTGAGTTTAATTTAACTTTAAGCTGAGTCTAACATCCAAACATCAAATTTTCAAATTACTAAACTCATCTCAACTCTAAACCTTTTTACATGTAGAACCCACAACTTTTTTCAACTTAAAACGTCTTTATACGTAGAACCCACAACTTTTTTTAATTTTCTATAAAAAGTATTAAACTCATCTTAATATCAAAATACACTTTGAACTTAGTTTAGATGAGCCTCACATAACTCCATCCACAACTTAATTTATTATTATTTATAAAGAACTCAACTCAACTAAATTCAGCTCAACATCTAAACGTAGCCTAATTATTCAAACCTCGTTTATAATGGGCTTTGCCTTTTCTGTGCCCGGATAGTATAAACAAAGTTATAATCGACATTGTAATATTTTAGGAAGCACAATCAGCATTCTGTAACCATAAAAATGCCCAGACCAATTTGTTCATATTTGCAACTCATTTTGATCCTTTTAGAGCCCAATAATAGAGAAGCGTATGGACAATCTGTCTTCCTTTGCCCTTGGTCTTTTGCTAAGCCCATTAGAGGCCCAACACATGTGGCTGGTGAAAATAAAGCCCACAAGGGATTAAGATTAGGAAAAGATTATTCGATAGCTAGTTTGAGACGAGCTACGTCAAATTCAAATTCGACTCAATTCATTTGCATTTGAGTAGTATTCTGTAAATAATAATAAAAAAATAAAAAATTAAATAATATTAAAAAATAATAATAAAATAATAAATAATATTAAAATATTATGAAAATATCTAAATCCCCAAACTCATTTTAACGATCTAACTCCTATAAAGCTCAACTCAACTAGTCTAAGCTTATATAAATTCGAACAACTTTATTTTTATTATTTTTTTAGTATTATACATAATTTTATAAATGAGAATATATTGATTTTTTTTTTTAAATAAGAGTAAATCATATTTCTAACACTAGGCGTGTTGCTTGAATCCTTACAAATATGATCATTGATATATGTATATGCAAACTATTTATAATATTTACAAAATCTCAAAGTTTGTTTACCAAAATTTATAGATAGATTTATGAGATACAATATAAATAGGAAAAATTTAATTATAAGCGATTCTGCGCTCTAATACGTGCACTCATTCAATATGATTGGTCAGAAAATAGATTTTATTGAAAACAGTGCTAATTTGAATTTAGAATATGAAGACAATAATATTAATACGCAAATTGGTATGCAAATTTGCTTGTATATAGCAAAACTCATAAATAATATAGAACTTGATCCAATAACAAATAAAATAAAATATTCGTAAATATAAAATATAAGATGTAAACTCACTAATAAACTCGAGATCGACTAGTCATGACTCGTTAAAAATTAAACGAATATGACCTGATCACAATGCTTGCTATCCTATTAAAACTTCACTACATCCTGTTTGAAAAGTGAACGAACAAGATTGTTTTAAGTGAAAAATAAGTTGACTTTTGTATCACTCTTTCAACTTCCAACAGGGGATGTAAGCCAAACTCCTTAAAGAAATATTAGTAACACATCAATCCCTTGAGAGGATTTGGAAAGCAAGAAAGATAAGATATACATACTAGCTAGGAACAAGTGACCTAGTTTAAAAGAGCTCATGCTTTATTAAGATATAGTATAAATAATTCAATTTACTTTTTTCTATCAATTTAGAAATAATTTAATATGATATTAGAGCAAATCTATCAATTTAAATTTCAGGAACAAGTGGTAATTTAACAAAGTTCTCCCTCTCTATGGGTCAAATATCTCAACTTAGATGGACTTGTAGATATATCTCTTCTTTACTCATAAGAAAAATTTTATTTATAAGTCTCATACACCACACACCACTCTTTTTATAATTTTTTAATTTTTTTCTCTTACCAAATGTATGATATATGGATAATAAGTAGAAGAATTCAATTGTTTTAAGAATAATAAAACCAGTTTTTTTTAAAAAAAAAATTACAAAAATAAAAAAAATTGTGGTGTGTGAGGCTTATGAATAGCAATGCTCATATATTTGATTTTTTATATTATAAATTTATATATAAAATATTTTTATGTAATTTTTTATATTATATATAATTTCTTATATTATATTACGAAAGTTTGTGAGGTTCAAATGAAAGTTTGTTAATTTGTACCTTTCTGTATATATTGTAGAGAAGTAATGTTGATGAGTGCCATTCCTTTACCTGTTGGCTATCATCACATGTTGATGTGTGACGAGATGCTTTTCTGTACGTATATGCTCCTGTACAATTATATAACGCCAAACTATTTTTATATTCAATGTAAGATATTTTTATTCTAGATGGATTAAAATATTTTGTTCTCAAACTTTTCAATTTGCTAATCCGTCATAAATGCTTCTTGGAGAATGAAAAGTTCTTTTGAGGATACTTGTAAAAAAAGAAAAATAAAATTCCTTGGAAGAGAACAAACATATATAAGAGGAATCGGCTCTAAAGTTTCAATTTATGTAGTGTCACATATATAAATAGTAAATTAGAAAACTGGATTGGATTGAGATCGAAAAAATCAAACGTCCTGATTTCGGTGATAAATTGGTCCGTATCAATTCTTTAATTTTCAAAACCGATATATATTGGTTCGGTTTCAAATTTATCCAAAACGAAACCGAACAAGACCTGTTAAACCCTGCTCCTTAGTCCTTGGTCATGATTTCCATTAGTATACTATTGATGCATTTTTCCGATGGGGTCGAGGCCCAACAATATGGTTGAGTAGCCCAAGATGATGGCTCAGGCGTTGATACGATTTTCAGATACTCATACATGATATAAATGATAAATAAAGAATATAAACCTTAAATAAAGAGATAGACAAATAGATTTACGTGGTTTTATATAAAAGCCTACGTTCATGGGTTATTTAGGTGTGAAATCAACTATGTTTGATCATTTAGGGATGTTTGGAAAATGAGATGAGATGAGAAATTTGTAAATAGTAGTAAAATGATTTGTGAATAATAATGAAATAATTTGAGTTATGATGTTTTATTAGTTTTGAGAAATGAAAGAAAAAGTTGGATAAAAATATTTATAAAGTTAAAATATTGTTAGAATATAATTTTTTAATATTATATTTATTTTAAAATTTGAAAATGTTGAATTGTTTTATGTGTTTTGTTTGAAAGTCTGAGAAAATTGTAATGATTAAGTAATAATTAAATGAAAAAATTGAATATTTGAAATTGAAAAAGTGTTTGAGTGATATTTGGAAATGAGATAAGATGAGATGGGATGAGATAAAACTTATTCCAAACAACTCTAAGTCTCTTATGACTTCTTATAGCTCTTAATATAATAGAGAAAATAAGGTTTTTGGGAGGTTGAAGAAAACAATTTCGTTGTAGAAATCTAGAGATGAGAGCCTGTAATCTTAGAGGCTATCTATAGAGAAGTTTGGAGATTTGTAGTAATCCTCTCCTTTTATACAGGTCTCCCTCATTCTTTAGAGTATGTGAGTCTTACTTTCCTTGGAGCAGTTGAGTCCTATTTGTTTTTATGTCACTTTCACCATTTGAATTTGAGTCAACCTGTTTTGATTTTATCTCTCTTTTTTTTTTCCTTATTTATTCCTTATCTCGTCTCTTCCATTATTCTTGGTAATTGGCTTCCAATGGGCTAGACCCAGTTCATTTCATATCCAACTCATTGGAAATCCATTGTAAAGAATAAAAAGAAGAGATAGGACAAAGAAGAGATTAAGCCAAAAGTATTTGATTGGTATACAAAAATATGAAAGGGACATAAAACAAGCCGAGTTTAGCTACTCCAAAGAAGGAACAAGACTTCTATAAAAGGATGGGATTTATACAAATTTAGACACTTTTATAAACTTTCTTGGGACTCTCTCTCTCTAGATTTTTATAGGGATGTCTTCAACCTCTCATTAACTCTATTTGTTCTATCGTATTGAGAATCATGTGAGGCCATGAGAAATTGTAGAATCACCAAGCATAGTAGATTTCACCCTCAAACGACTCGTGGACGTAGACTTTTATTCCAAACCACATAAATATTTTTGTCTATCTCTTTATTTACATCTTATATGCTTTATTTATTATTTATTTTATGGATGAGCATCTGAATACTGTATCAATGTCCAAGTCATTATCATGGGCCATTCAACATACTGTTGGGCTCTAGTCACGCTGGAGAATTGCATCAACAGTTAGTGTCGCAAGCAAGCACTATAGCTCGCCCTGAATCAAAAGCTTGGTTGGCACTTAACCCACCAGTGCTCTCGGCTCAGAATGCCCAAGGTGAGGAAGGAATCTCACCTTGCAAAACATGTTTGGTGTGCACTTTGCTCGCCGCACTGTAGATGTCATGAGTAAGGTGGGCAATTCGCCCCTACAAATTAAGTAATTAAGGGCAAGCAATCAAGCATAACTCATGGGCGAGTAATGAGTCTCTCCTTGAGTAATGAGCATGGCTCATGGGTGAGCAATGAAGCTTGCCCCAAGGGATGTGCAAGGCGGACACTTAGCCCACTTGCACAGGGATTACCAAAGGCAAGCAAGGCAGGGCACTTAACTCGCCCATGCATAAATAATCTCGGGGTGAGCTTCACTGCTCGCCCCGAGCAACACATCATGGTGAGCACGGAAGCCTAGACACTGAGCCTTGCACGCATAAGTCACATAAGGGTCAAGCAATGAAGCTCGCCTGAGTCACAAGCCTGAAGGTCACTTAACTTGCTAGTGTTCGGAACACCTTGGGTGAGGAGTGAAGGTCGCCCTTGGAAAATAACTTAGCAGGCCCTTTGCTTGCCAACACTCAGAATGTCGTGGACGAGTAGTGACGCTCGCCTCTGAGCAATGCGTGTCACTCGCGAGCAAGCAATGACACTCGCCCTGAGCAACAAGCATGACAGGCACTACAGCTCGCCCCCACCTAGCATCACGAGCTAAACTTTGAGCTTGCTTGCAGTGGTTGTGAGCCCGAGTTTGCTTCCCTCAAACTTTCCATCTAAATGTTAATTATGCTAACCGAGTATGGATTTGAATGGTCCCCCCCCCACAAGCCCCCAGAACACTATTAAGCTCCAAGGGAGTCAACAAACAAGAATACAAGGATGGACAAGTGGTAAGTGACACACTTCCTTCCCCCGTCTTATGTAATTAACATCACTAAGGTGAACTGGGTCCAATCGTAAGCCCAATACTAGCAATTGGAACAAAGAGGATACACAAACGAGACAATCTCCATCAACAAAAGTAACTCAATGGCAAACAATTTCCATCAGGAAAAAGACAATCAACGCTGAACAATTAGAAGGGATAAAAGGAAGAGATAAGATAAGGAAGTGATAAAGCGAAAAGTATATGACTGTTAATTAAAAAGTTGAAAGTGATATAAAAAAAGTAGAACTCAACTATTCCAGAACTATTCCAAAGAAGGAAAAAACCTTTATAGTAGGAGGAAACTTCTGCAAATTACACTTCGATACACTTTCTTGGGACTCTCTCTCTCTCTCTCTCTCGATTTCTACAAGAGATACATCTTCTTCAACCTCTCATCAACCCTATTTTCTTCATTATATTGAGAATTATGTGAGATCACGAGAAACTGTACAATCACCAAATATAGTGAATTTAACCCTCAAACGATTTGTGGATGTAGGCTTTTATGCTGAATCACGTAAATATCTGTCTTTCTCTTTATTTATATTTTATTTAATTTGTTTATTATTTATTTCAAGAATGACCATTCGAATACTATATCAAGCTCAAACCATCATCGTGAGTCAATGGATCGTTTTATTGGGCTCCAACCACGTCAAAAAATTACATCAACACTACCCTATATTTTGGTAATTTTGCTTTCTTGCATGTGGTGAAAGTAGGGGTGCTACCCGCACCATATGGTGCATGGTAGCCTCCTCCCTGCTTTAATAATGGACTACAATCCACTAGGTCCAAAAATTATTTATGAGTCTAAAAGTGATCAAAAACATGCTTTTAGACCCAAACTATAAATTTAAATTTGTAAATATAACTATAATCTAAAACTATGTAGTTTTTAAATTTAGTGCATATTTTGTGTAAATTATAGTGTAGTAGGGTGACCCTTTTATAGATTGCCTTCACACTACAAATCTCACACTTAAGTAACATGAAACTCTTGTATTAATTACCTTGACAATCTATAAAAGAGTCATCCTACTGCACCACAACTTGTACAAAATATTAATTAAAAATTTTACTTATTACATATTACTATATTTATATATAGTACAAATAATAATATTTATAAATATGTATAGTATAAATATATATTTATATAATAAAATATATAAGTATGGGCTGGAGTTAGGCCCTCCCAGCCCCCGTCCCCGCTAGGGGGGTCAAATGCAGGGCGGGGTTGCCCGCCTCGCCATGTGGGGGGTGGGGCGAACTGGGGCCCCACTGCCCACCCCTATATGAAATGTCCCTATCCGAATCATTACCAATCTAAGGTGTACCTCTCATTTACTTTCGTATTTGCCTTGTAAATGAGAAACAATTTGAAATAATGCCTCATTAACAAGAATTGTCATCTCAAACTTTCAATGTTATAAATGCGAGGACAATATATCCATATTGAAATGGATAACTTGAATAGGGTGCTTGAAAGTAGCTCAAATTCAATTTGGTTGAATCTGATTTGTACTCGATTTTTTTAGTAAATGACCACGTTTATAAACATGGAATCAAGATAAATTATTAAACGATACAATTCGTATAAAACTCTACTTGGTTTAATTAATGTTTATGAATAAACACATACACTGCAAACAAGTTTGTATAAAGATTGACTCCACTTGTAAACTTGCTAGCACACAAATATTAATAAAATTATGTTATATGGATTGAAGTATTATATGTAAATATTATATAAGATATAGAGCAATAACACATATTAGAAACATATACAATATATAGACATATGTTCGTTATAAATGTAAGGACAAACACAATTTGTGATATTATATTAGTATAATTTAATTTATATTCAGCCTAAATGGAGTAAGGGACACTTGAGAAATACAAATATTAAATTAACTCTTGCATATTAGAGGCGAGTTAATAATTTATTTATTTATTTATTCTCTATTTTAGATTTTCAAACTCAAATTCAAGCAGAAACTTAATCAAGTTTAACTAAATAGAGTCACTTTTAGTTTGCATAATCTAAAACTGACTCTACGTTGAAATAACTATCTTTCCTTTTTTTATAATTTATTATTTAATTGTTACAGTGCCCCACTTATATTTGTAGGAAAGTTTAACCTAAACTTGTTTTAGCTAATTTTTACAGATGCCAATGCAAATAACTTTGATCCATATTCTTTAAACTTTGCCTGCCTAACTAGTAAATATTTCACAAAAATAAGTAGCAAAATATTAGTAACTCTTTTACTAAGTGAAATGATATATACAAATTCTAAACGCGCAAGTTTCACGCAAGTCTTTTATAAAAACATGAATTTCACTTTGAAAAAATGTGAAAAATTTATTTTTTTTTTTTCTTAAAGGAACCCATATTTTTACAAAATATTTGTGCAAAAGACTTAAGTGAGGTTTAGATAACGAGTTGAGATGGAAGTTGAATAAAATATTATTAAAATATTATTTTTTTAATATTATTATTGTTTTAAGATTTGAAAAAATTAAATTGTTTATTATATTTTGTGTAAAAATTTAAGACAATTGTAATGATTATATAAGATGAATTGGATGACTTTTGTATACAAACCGGGACTTATACCAAACAGTGCTGCTAGGGACAATCGAGAGGTAATCGGCCTTACGTGGAATTAAAAAAAAAAAAAAAGTAGAAAAGCAAAAAGTAAAAATTAAAAGGCAAATGACCCATGCTAGTGATGTCACTCCATTTACATCTTCTTCACCCTCCACTCGATCCAAGCAACTTAGGGCCTGCAGTTCCTCAATATCCCAAACAGGACCCATGCCAAAGCAAGACCAACGACACCAACGGCACCCTCATCAAGCCTTTCCCTCTCAATCTCCCTTGCTGTCTCCCTTTCCTTCTCAAATGTCCCTTTTTTTTAGCACAAAAACATAAAACATTTTGATTCATGGCAGTTCAAAGAGGATGCAATATTCCATAGTAACTGACTAAAATGAGTCAAAATCCTTCAACCACATTTTTCTACCCTCAAGGAGAGCTTCAAAAACAAAAATCAATTATATTCTCTCTCCCTTGGTTTATTGTTTTCAAGCTTCAACTTTCTTTTTCTGCCAGATACGATCCAACACACTGTCAACATCTCCCTAAGTACGAATGAATCCACACAGAGCAAAGGTGGAGCAATGGCCATTGTACATGCCATTCTCATCCAAATGCCCAACGTTGATCTGAACAGAAGCATGGTCCTTTGATGTAATCAACCTGTTTGTAGCCAAACATTTCCTGCGAATGTAAAGCTCAGTTATAACCCCCTCTTCGTTCTGCATCTTGGCTTCTGTTTACTACTTCTGTTTTTTATTTTTTTCTTTTTATTTTTCTCTTGCTTGACTTTTCTAGGTTCTTTTGTTTGGTCTTTGAGCATGTTTGTCTTTGGGGTTTACCTATTTAAGTATGAGACGTTGGAGAAAACAACAAGGTGGAGTTCATCATAAAGGAGCGGAGAGAAGTAAGAGAACAACAACAACAACAAACTATGCTCGATTTGTGGGAAGGGGATTTAAGATCTAAGTGCTTGAGAAGATGAAGAGATGACACAGGAGCTTGATGTAGAGCTCTATGGGGTTTTGGGTTCGTAGATTTCAGATGTGGGTGGAGAAGATAAAGAGGGGAGTGGCTTTGGAGAAGACGAAGACTTTTGTGGCTTCGTGGAGATGGGGGCTTCTTGGGTCTAATAAGATGAAGAAGAAACCGTGCGTTTTGACAAGTTGAATGAGATGTGGTCGTTTCATTTTTGCCACATTAGATGCAGTTCCCTGATGGTTTCTCTAATCGGTTACGAATAACATTTTTCTATACCAAAAGTGTGAAAGATGAAAAACTCTATACACAACCGGCTAGGGGAATTGCGGGGGAACCATATCGCATGTGGCAAATTGAAACGACGCCGTTTCAATGTTTGATAGAAATCCATCTTTCCTTCTAAAATTTTCGAGACATCTGAAATCTCCCTTTCCCCTTCGTCTTCCAGAGCTCCCTCGAAATATTTCATTCTTCCTTCGTCTTCATTTTCCACCTTCTCAGATCCATGTTCTCATTTCCTCCATCTTCCACCTTCCCTACTCGAATCTACCACACGAATGTTACAACGAAACCCTCTGAAACCCTCAGATCCTCTGTCTCTCCCTTCGACACAGTCTCCTTACTCGAAACACAAACCCTAACCCAACCCGCGACTTAATTCTAACCCTAACCCAGAAATATTGTACGTAACCTTAACCCTAACCAAAATGGGTAGATATTTTCTTCTTTGGTCTCAAAGTTTTGGTCTCAAGAACTTATCAAGTATAATAAATGGAAAATCTGTTTTTTCTTCTTTCTTCTATAAATGGTAACTTATCTGTTTTTACCTATGTAAGGGAACGCCTTTTGTTGTGCCTCGCATGGAAGATGGACATAAATCTGGATGGTGGGTAGTGGACATTGGTGAACAACATCAAGTTTCAGGTTTCATTCTCTTTACTTACTCAGTATGATGTTGCATATCAGACTATATGGTCCATGCCAACAGATTTACACATTAAACATTTGTGACTTTTCATTTACGCATTAAACATTTATGTTGATCTTCTTATGAAAAATGAATATAACTGGTATGATGGTATCATGCCCACAATTCCATGAACTCAATGTCGCTTGTGTGACGTGTTGTCAAATTGATTATTTTCTTGATTAGTGAAGGTCCTGTCTGGAAGTAAGAGGATATAGAGAGAAGTTAAATAAAGAAACTAGTTGAATAAAATCAAATCAAATACTACAATTTGATTAGGGTGGCAGTTTTAGAGAGATTCTTGGTCTACAATTTTGTTTTACTTTTTCCTTCAATACCTTCATTTCATCAGGTAGTAGAAGATGCTTTTAATTCTTTATTCTGATGCAAGAGGTTATTGATGCAGCTTATGTGCATTTTACTTTCCATGCTGACATTTGTGACTTTTCTTGATAAATTATATTTGATGTGTAGAATGTGTAGATCGATTATACTGTCTGTTTTTTATGGATGCTTTTTTTTTTTTTTTTTAACTCTTGATTTTTTCATTTAAAAGTTAGTTTGAAGGCAATGGTAATCAATGAACCTTTAGATACCACAACCATTTTTCATAAAAGTGAAGACAATACATAAAAAAAAGTTTATTTTCTTTAGTGTTAATTTGGAAAAGAATTGGAACACTCTTGTTATTAATAATGTAAAATGCTCATAATTCTTCAGTTTTAGCCCCTCTTTATTTGTTCTGTTCTACAAATTGCCACATGCCCTATGTACCATTGATCATATGATGTTTTTATGGTTCAGTTTTTGGCCATTTTTATTCCTTATGATTTGTTCTTCTACAAGTTTCTATCTTATTCTTTGTAATAGTTTCATTGTTGTTTGACAGTCTTACTCTAGCACTGCTTAAAGGTATGCATTGCTCTGAATGTTGCATTTTATACTTTTTCCTCTACTTCCCTGAATTGTTTGGTTACACTGCATAACATATACATTTATGTGGCCTTCATCCAGATGAAATCTAGAAGAGAGAGATTTTACTATCGAATAGAAATGATAGGGTTCTGAAGAAGGAGTTGGTGCTTCTAGAGCATCAAGTTGAAATAAGGCATTCACGCACACTACTCCGGCTGAATTAGGCTTTTCTAATTGTTGTGTCATGTTACTTAATAGTATCTAATTAATTTCGGAACTTGGTTTGTAAATATATAACTTAAGTATGTGTGTTTCTGACTTATGTAAATCCAAAACTTAAGAATGTGTAAGTTCAAAACAATGTGGCTGGTATATAAAGCCTTGGTGAAGGCAACCATTGAAATGAATATAAATCTAGTTTTTTACCACCTCTTGTTTCCAGAAGTTCTTATGCATTAAACATGTCAACATGCCAATAGATTTCCAGCAACTCTAGTTTTTAACATGCCAACAGATTTACGCATTAAAAATGCAATCAATAAAATGCAATCAAAAGCCACTTATTTGAAATGCCAACTGCATGGCAAAAAAATGCAATCTACCTAGCAATAAAATGCAATCAAAAGCCACTCATTTGAAATGCAATCTACCTAGCAATAAAATGCAATATGCTTTTAACATGCATTAAGTTACTGCCATCGATAACAAACCATTACAAAATCTATGAAATACATTCATGAATTACATTCAAACCACAAAAAACCCATTACAAAATTACAAATTCCAAATCCATCATTTACATCCATGAATTACATTGAATACATAACAAACCCATTACAGAATCCATGAATTACATTCAATACACAAAAAATGCATTACAAAATCCATGAGTTACATCTACCAAATACATTCAATACACAAAATCCATGAATTACATTCATTGCGCCGATTGTGATCCATCCAACCCAAATTGCATTTGTAACCAATAAATATTCAAATATTTATGTGATATCAATAATACTATTCAAATTTTATAAATTATAATGAACTTACACTTTCTTGACTCGCAATCACTATTTCTCAGGGCCGAGTTCCACTAATGTCAAAAGCTGAGCTGTTTGGAGCAGTTTTTGGTATGTCCTAACATAAAAAATAATAATGATAATTAGCTACTCAACACATTCCAACAAATTTTTAAAATAATATAATATACCATGCTTGGAGGATTTGAGCTAGATAGTGTTAGGGGAGATAAGTGTTCTTCTCCTTTTTCCATGTTGACAATCCCACTAGAGCTATATATACGCGCTTCAGTAAAAGACAATGAATAAGAATACTTTGGTGTTAATCTTGCATGAATGGATTTCAATGCATGTACTTAGTGCATTGTCATTAAATTATGCAAATGCAAATAAAATGGATAATTTGGTTAATAGAAGATGAAAATGACCTACATAGGATTATCCAAATGTAAACCAAGATGACTTTCAGCAACAGTAAATTAGCTCTTGTGGTTATATTTGACATTCAATGTAGCTCAACCAAATCTGTTAAAAAATTATTTCTTTCGTTTGAACACTTTGTCTTCCCTTGATTTTCCCTCTTTATTCTACCAACTCTTTTTCTTTCCTTGATTTCTTCCTCTCGCTAGCAAGTTCTCTGCCTTTCATCCTTGTGTCTTTTCTCTTCTCCTAGGGATTATTTTTGTGCCTTTTCTCGCCAAGGTTACTCTCTCTCTCTCTCTCTCTCTCTCTCTCTCTCTCTCTCTCTCTCTCTCTCTCTCTCTCTCTCTCTCTCTCTCTCTCTCTCTCTCTCTATATGTGCTTAGATTTGTTTTTTCAAACTTTTAGTTCATATTTATCTTATGTTCGATTTGTGTAGTTTTTTTTTTCTTAGATGCTTATTGTTTTTCTTTGTTTTTGAGTAGTTTGATTTTCCTTGGATTTTTTTTAGTCATTTCCTCAGTTTTTCTTTTTCAATTTTCTCATTTTCCATGGAAACTAAACTGTGGTAAGTGTGTGTGTGTGTTTTTTTTTCTTTTACTGTTGACCCAAATGATAGGAAAAATAATTCATACTTGGAAGTTTCAGATTAGCCAGGAGTCAAGATATGTGCTAGAATTTCAGATTAGCCAGGAAAAATAGTTCAAAGTTGGAAGTTTCAGATTGATATTGGATACTCTAGAAGAAAAGATATATATATATATATATATATATATATATTTGATAAGTTACTCTAGAAGAAAAGATCATTCATTAAAAAGAAATTAAAGCTCTAATCTTGTAAAGAGATATTGAGGTTTTAAGAGAGTTGAGTCACTTGTACGACTTTCATCTAGTTAAGAAGAAAAAAAGAAAAAAAAAAGGTTTTATTTTTCACTTGCATGCATTCCATTTTGGATGTAATGCTATTAACCATTCGACCCCATTTTAGAAAGGAAAGGAGACCCAAACCTGCCACGGGTTTACTACTAACAATGATATTTCTTTTTGGAACTAATGAATTGACTGCAAACCAAACATATGAAAATAATGCAATCAAGCTAGCTTAAGAAACATTTATTCTCAATTATCATCTCCAAACTCTCGAAAAGGAGCTAGTAGGGGTGCTACCCGCCCCCTAAGGGCCAGAGGCACCCCTCCCCCGCCCCTCGCCCCCTCATGGGCGGGGGATTAATTTTTTTTCCTGTACGCGGGGGCGGTGTACCCCATCTGTTCGATGGGGGGCGGGGGTAAACCCCCATCCGTCTGCCTCCTACTGGGCCGAAGGCCCAGCTCATTTTTCTGGGCCCTAAATATATTTTTGGGTCCAGAATTTGTTTTTGGGCACAAAATTTAACTAAAAAAAATTAAATATATTTAAAAATTGAAAAACTATATAGTATATACGTATATATAGATAGAACTATTAACTACTAAGCTATTACAAATTATAATTTACAATTATACAAATTAAGACTCTAAGAGAACTAATAAACTTAAACTATTACAATATTACAAACTCTTTTAAAATTATTAAATATTACAAATTGTACTATTAACTATTGTAGGAACATTATGCTTAATTGTAAATTAACAATTATAACTCATAACTTTTCAACTTGATCAATTTGGGATGACGGCGTGGCGCTGTGTAGAGGTGAATTCACTGAGTGGTGAGTTGTGTCGACTGCTATGAAACTGAAAATCAAGATCATAAATGTTAATAAGTTATAAAACCTTAAAGGCTGAAATATTAATAAGTTAAAAATAAAACAAATTAGAATTATAAAGTGATAAAATGAAACAAAAATTTAAAAAATTAAAATACAAAATATTAAAAGTACTAACCAAGATAAGATTGGGATTGGGCAATTGGAATTTGAGATGAAGATGAGGCAGGTGAGCATAGATCGGTCATTAGGATTGGGCATATGTATAATTGTATATTCAGAATATAAAAGCTAAAATAATAACAAGCAAAATAGTTAGATACTAAAATATGATATAAAATTATAAATACAAAAAATAAATAAAGGACAAATTGTGCAAACCATGGCAATGGTGGGTCCAATACAAAGTCATATTGCATTGGAGGTAGCCGTAGACGTCGTCTCATGTATCACTATAACAATAAAATTTGAAATTAAATTAATGAATATCAATTAAATGAAAATAAATTAATTAATAAGAAATTAGAAAATGAAATTAAAATAAATACCAGATCCTGACTGATCATCACCCTCCTCCTCGACGTCGGCCTCCTCATACTCAAGAAAATCCAGAACATGAATTGGAGTTCCCTTGATCCAATTCTGGGTGCAAATCAAAGCCTCCACAGTGGTAGGAGCTAATGAACTCCTAAATGAATCCAATACACGCCATCAGGTGCTAAAAGCCGACTCCGAGACTACGATGCTAGCAGGGATTGCCAAAAGACTGCGGGCTATCTCTCCAAGGACGAGATATTTCACGGCATTCACCTTCCACCAATTTAATATATTGAAGTCTTGTAAAAATGGTATTACTTCCGCTATTAAGTATCTGTTTATTTCTGATTGAGCCTCTACATAACTCCGCATTAAGGGGGTCTGCTCAAACCTCTCACCCCAGTCCAATCTACGTCTTTTCTCACTATCGACTTCTTGAACCGGTGTGGGGGTATGTGTAGGTGCCGCAATATCACCACCCCGCAGGACGGTAAACTCATCAAATAATCTATAAAGGGTTTCTCGAACCCTTGCTGCAATAATCTCCGCCCATGCTTGCCCGTACACAAGGCCCAATCCAAATACCATGCCATTCACCTTAAACCTCGGGTTAAGGACGACAACTACATTTAACAAAATATTAGCCCTAGTAAAATCTCTCAAATACTTGTCGTACTTTGATCTCATAGCCAATGCCATCTCCCGTAGCCTATAGTGACCACCCGCGACCATGCCATTTAATTCTTCTTTTACCTTATATATTTGCTGACAGAATTGATGGGATATAGGGTACAAAGTTCCAGATATCGTCGTGGTGACCTCATAAAAAAAGCCTTAAAAACTCTACAAAAATATATACAATCTCCCAATCATCATCTACTGGTTTCCCCAATCCCCCATGATCATCAAAATATTCAACATATTGGATGTATTCATCACCCAATAATGCAAATGCCAGCCTATATTCTTGGGTCGCCTCCAACATCAAATATGTTGAGTTCCATCGTATAGGCATATCAGTAAAAAAGCCCTTCTTGGATGTTAGGCCCGCAGACCTTGAAGTAATCTTGAATTTTTCCAACCTCGGAGGAGAAGATCTCACCCATCTCACAGCAGTCTTGACTCGAGCAATCGAGTCATGAAAATCCCTCAAACCATCAGTAACAATAAGATTCAGAATATGTGCCACACATCTCACGTACAGACACTCATCACCCAAGATTGTCTTATTTGCCTCTCTAAGAGAGGTTTTCAAATATCCCAATGCGACATCATTAGACTAGGCATTATCAACTGTGACTGTAAGAACTCGGGTCAACCTCTACTCCTTTATTCCAGCATCTAAAACCTCCCAATTGTCTCACCCTTATGATCAGTGATTTGACAAGATTTTATAATTTTCTTATGCAATGTCTAATTACAATCAACAAAATGTACAGTTAAAGACATATAATTAAAATTTTAGACTGATATCCAAGTATCAGTGGTAAGGCAAACAAATTGACCGGCCAATTCATCCCTCAGCTTCTCCTTTTCAGACCAAAAATATTTTTTTACATCATTTGTCACCGTGTGGCGAGAATGAATATTAAACCTTGGTTCCAAGTAGCGAGCAAACGCTTGGAACCCTTTCCCATCAACAACTTGAAAATGTAGCTCGTCCATAATGACCATACGAGCTAAGTGTCTTCTACACTCATCGGGATTATACTTAATATACCCCCTCAAAGTTGCACCCCCATTAGTCCCATCTGCCATATTTTGAAGTCCAATTTCTAGCCTAGATTGGTTTTTCTCTTGTAATGATCGTTATATTGGACTTTTTTTACATTGGTCTTCTAAGTGCACCTTTAATTGTGAGGTGCCATGTTTACTATAGTGACATGCATAGATTTTTCCACAATAGTTACACTTGGCTTGGGGGTTATTGGAGTCACCACCCTCTAATTTGGTGAAATGAGCCCAAACTATAGAAACAGGTTTCTTGTTGGGTTTAGGGGCAGGGCAAAGTGCTGTTGGGGTAGGTGTTGGGCCAGGGGTAGGGGTAGGGGTAGGGTTAAGGGTAGGAGTAGAAGTAGGAGTACGGATAGGTGTAGGGGTAGGGGTACCTTGGGCATGGAAATGAGAGCTCGCATTAGAATCTGTTGGCATATCCATAAACTCAACCAAACTAGAAATCTAAAATTAAAGTAAACATAACAACATGCCAAACAATTACATCAAAGCATTAACATATATATTGGAAGTTGGAAGATGAAACATCAATGATCAAATATCAAACATAAAAAAAAAAAAAAATGAAATACCCAATTAAAATGGGTTATACAAGACTACAAGTTGTAAAAAAAATGAAACAGAAATACCCAATTAAAATGGGTTATACAAGTTCTAAAAGAACTGAAATACCCAATTAAAAACTAAAATGGGTTATAAAAGTTGTAAAAAAAATTGAAATACCCAATTAATTAGGGTATTTTAGGGTTTTGATTATTTAGGGTTTCAATCCGAAACCTTACCTAAAATAATTTAGGGGTTTCAAGGATTGAAACCCCTAAATTATATTAGGCTTGCGGATTGGAACCCTATTTTTTAAACCCCTAAATTAATTTAGGGTTTTGTATTGGAACTATTTCGAAAAAATTGAAAAAAAGAGCCAATCACGACAGATTCACACACGAACACAAAGTCAACACACTATACAATCAAGTGAACCACATGCACAATCAGTGAACCACATGCACAATCAAGTCTCCACAAAACACAATTCACAAAACCCCATCTTCCATCTCCGATTAAATCACATCCTTCCTCCAATCTCCATTCCATAAAATAAATATCACAATAAATTGTAGTAGATGATGGGTTTCTTACCTTCGGCGACGGAAATGAAGACGAGGAGTCACGGATGGCTGCGGCGATAGCAAGCGACGGAGATGCTGCGAGACACAGAGAGTGTGGCAAGTGAGCGACAGAGCGAGTCTGCGAGATGCCGAGACACTGAGAGAGAGAGAGAGAGAGAGAGAGAGAGAGAGAGAGAGAGAGAGAGAGAGAGAGAGGGTGATCGCGGCTCGGGAGGTTTTAAACAAAAAGGAAACGATGCCATTTCACCATTGACGAAACGATGCCGTTTCACCATTGACGAAACGACGTCGTTTCGTAATGAGTATATTTAAAAAAATAACCCGCCTTTGTTTTTTTTTTTTTTGTATATACTTATATATATTTATATATATAATAACGGGCCGGGGTTGCCCCTATCCCAGCCCCGCCATGGGGTCAGATGCGGGTGGGGCCACCTGCCTCCAGCATCTGACGAACGGGGGGCTCCGCCCCATTTACAGGGGGCGGAGCGGCAGCGGGGCAGGGTCAAGGCCCTGCTGCCCACCCCTAGAACCTAGGCATCACCCATTCTCTCTAAAAGCATTTTTCCTCCCCTATAAAGTAAAAGATGTAATCCTCATTTTTTACTGGAGGAACTGCTTTCCCATCCTCACCTTTGAATTGTCTATAAGTTAACGAAAAATATTATTCATCAACCTTTTAACTATTCCCTTATCGATTTCAGCTTCCAAATGTATCCCTTTAACACAATAGGTTATTATCCTTCATCCTTTAACAAAATATTATTGTACACACAATAGGGTCATCTTGGTAAGGTTGAATGTCATCATGATTAGCTAATTCAATACAAATCAAACTCAAGAGCCATATAATTCAAGAGCCACCCCAAGCCTCATGCCCTTTGACTTAATCTTTTGGACTAATTCTTGACAATTTTCTGGAAGAAGCACCTAAACGTGAAATGTAAAACCAGAAGCACCGGCTAGATTGACTTAATTTTTTTCTTTTTTATTGTTTGTCCTCCATGAATAAAGCTGCATCATTTAATGACTTGTTGAACACTCATTTCATTATGTGCTGCCTCATTTCATTATGATGAATTTTAAATTATTTAAGGATGGAGCCTTCATTTGATACGGATCCCTTCTTCACTACTCTCTTGCAAAGTGATGGACAAGAGGAAGACAATACCCCCTTCAATAGCAAACATGGTAATGTGGTGGTCCAACCATCACAAGCTGAAGGTGAACGGAAGCCACCTACTAAAAAATCTTAACGAGGTGTCTTTCACCACTAAGGAGGATAATCTCCTTGTTTCAGTTTGACTATACATTAGCCTTGATGCTATTCGAGGCACTGACCAAAAATCCACGCAAATGTGGGAAAGAATTTTTGAATACCATCGTGAGTATAAAAAACCAAACAATCATGAACGTTCGATTGCATCATTGACCAATCGATGGTAATCGATCCAAAAATGCACAAACAAGTTTTGTGCTGCTGTAGCACAAGTAGTCTTTGCATCCAAGTGATACCACAGAGATAAAGTTATTTACATACTAATTTTATCATTTTGTTCATTTAAGATTGAGAAGGCAAAAATAATGTACAAAGAAACTGAGAAGACAACTTTGACCTTGGAGCATTGTTGGTGTCTATTGAGACACCAACCAAAATGGCAACAACATTAATCAACATTGTCAATGAAGAGGAAATCACATGGAAGACGTCCGACAAATGCTAGCTTAACTCCAGATGAAGAAGATATTTTGGATGACAACGTGGAGGTCATCCTTGAGAGATCTCCAGGAAAAAAGGTTGAGAAAGAAAATACAAAATATAGGAAGTATAGAGATGATGTAGATGTTGAATTTAACCATGCCTTAGCTCGCATGACTGCTAACAAATACATTCAGGGTGGAGAGAAGAGGATTTTGCAGCAGGTAAGAACGGGATAGAGATGAACATATTGTATTAGAGAAGAAGAAGTTCGAAGCTAAAATAATGAAATTAGATCTTGATGGGATGAAACCCAAGCAACAACTTTATTTCCAACGTCTTCAGGATGAAATTTTTTATGGTTTAATGTGTACGTCTGCAATCACATCACCGTCTAAGGAACCATCCACACCTTTTGGAGGTGTGTAAGTATTTATCTAGCCCATTTCGATGTTATAATTAATAATATTATATGTTTAACGTTTACTTTATATGATTTTAGTGGCCGTCAAGTTATATGTGATGGAAGTATATGTGGCTGGGTAGCAACTTTGTGATTGGGCATTGTCTTATTTTTTGTGATGGATAGTAATATTAATGATGGACTGACTTTTGGAGGTGTGTATATTTTTTTGATGGATTGAAATGTGTTGAACATTAGTGATGACTTGTATTTTTCTTAATGGTTTTTTTTTAGGTGAAAATAGACAGGTGTTTTTTTTTTTCAATGGTATTGTATGAAATATTTAGAATGTATTTGCTGCATTCCAAGACCCATCCACATCTTTATCCAAGTCCCATATTATATAACATTAATATTTCCATGTAACTCTTAATTTAGAAAAAAAAATTACTAGAACAAAAAAAATTGAAAATTTGAAAAAAAGAAATTTTAAAATTTATAATATTTTGTTATTATTTTGACTAATATATAGATAATCCAATATGAGAATAAGTTTTGAATGGAATAGCCAAATACAAAATCATGTCATATTATACAAATTTTACATTTTCATTTGCATAATCCAATACTAATGCTCTTAAAAAGACAATGAATAAGATAGGTTTAAGTATACAAAACCAGATCATAAGTTAGTAGTTGGCATCAATATCATCATGGGTTCTGTGTTTGAAATTCCACACAAGTCTGGACTCTTTCAAACCACATATATTAAACATCTTTAATTATTTCACACAAAGGGGAAAAAAGAAGAAGAATAAAAGATCATCATGAAACACTTAATCATGCAATTATTTTAATGTAGTGACCTAAAACAAGGTTAGAATAGTGGTTTTTTTTTTTTTCTAGCTTTTTCCTATCAAATACCTTTATGTTCTCATTAGGCATCATCTCCCATTTTAATAACACCGAGAATTAAGCTAATAGCTTAGACACGAACTTTGTTGTAATTGACGCAAACAAGCAAGTAAAGCCTTTCTCGTTATCATTATTAATCTATCTTTGGTCTGAAAATATTTCTAAATAGGGAGACTGGATCATAATCCAACTTAGATATATGGGCAGATTTAAGTTTAGAAGTAAAATGGACAAATAAAGCCAGGTTCATGTTACCAAATTCCACTCAACCCACCATGGCTCGGCTTTGTTTATAATGACATTACAATCCATTGCATCAAAACCTCCAAATCAAGGCAGTTGCTCCCTCTTAGCTCGTCTAAGATTAATATTACAGTACTTATAAAATTTCAAATTTTTATCATTTTAATGCGGTTTGTAATAACTGCTAGTGCAAGAAATTTGATACTTGACAAGGCCTCAAAATAGACATATTTTATCCAAGAAATGTAAAAATCCAAGATCCTAAGCAGCAACATGCACCACCACAACACAAAATGTGTTATTAAAGAGTCGAGATATTGCCCAAAGCTAGCCACGAAGACACCCACACAATACAGATTTAGACGAGACACCCACAGAGATGGAAGAAATACCCACACAAAGCTACTTATTCGAAAACACCCACATAGATGGATGACACCCATAGAGATAGCCACATGAGACGTAGCGTCGAAGACCCCAATTTTGGTTTTATCTAAACGAGAAAATGAGAAATATGATATTTTTTTCTCCCTCCGTTTCATTTCAATTTTTTTTAATAAATATATTGAGTGACGTGGCAAGCCCGTTCCCCAAGGTTTCCTTCAACGGTTGCCTTAAGCAGTATTGAAAACTTATACACTCCCAAGGACAAAATAGTCGTTTGATTATCTAACCAACACGTGTCGAGGTTCAAGTCGGTACTGTCACCCTCTTGCCACCGCACCTGATATTTCCTCGTTCACGCCTTTTTTAAAAGAGTAGAGAAAGCAAAACACCGTGGTTCACGCAGTCAGAGGACTCAAGCCGAGACTCAAGTATCTGACAACTCTCCGTGAAGAAGCGAGAAAATAAGAAATAAAAATGCAGTACAAGAACTTGGGGCGCTCGGGGCTGAAGGTGAGCCAGCTCTCGTACGGGGCCTGGGTCAGCTTCGGCAACCAGCTCGACGTCAAGGAGGCCAAGTCTCTGCTCCAGTGCTGCCGCGACCACGGCGTCAACTTCTTCGACAACGCCGAGGTCTATGCCAATGGCCGTGCCGAGGAGATCATGGGCCAGGCCATCCGCGAGCTTGGTTGGAAGCGCTCCGATATTGTTGTTTCCACCAAGATCTTCTGGGGCGGTTCCGGACCCAACGACAAGGGCCTCTCCAGGAAGCACGTCGTCGAAGGCACCAAGGCCTCCCTCAAGCGCCTCGACATGGAATACGTCGACGTTCTTTATTGCCACCGCCCGGACTCCTCCACCCCGATCGAGGAGACCGTTAGGGCCATGAACTATGTTATTGATAAGGGCTGGGCATTCTACTGGGGTACCAGCGAGTGGTCGGCCCAGCAGATCACCGAGGCTTGGGGGGTCGCCGAGAGATTGGACTTGGTGGGGCCGATCGTCGAGCAGCCCGAGTATAATTTGTTGTCCCGTCACAAGGTCTCTGATTTTCTCCTCTTTTCTTTTTCTGTTTTGGTTTCTTCATAATATTATATTGCTTAAGTTTTGCTTTTGGGAATTTAATAATCAATTCAATCATAGTGCTTGTTGTAACAAATGTGTGGTTTTGGCCAACGGTAGCATGTCGGGATACTTTGTTTTTGGTCCAGTGCTCTGTCTGTGGATTTTTGGACGGGGTTTGATTAACTCACTCTGTAGGCACAGTTTTTAGCAAGGGATGAGTGTTTTTTTTCTTCATTCAAGTTAATTTACCTGAATCAGGTTCCGTTGAGTTTGCTGCACATCATGTGGTGGCTTCCAACGCACCTGTTTAGGAGTTGAGGATTTAAAGTCATATTTCATATTTCATACATGGGAGTTTGATTGTGAACACCTCGTGCTTGACAAAGAAATTCGATTTCAATCCTTCATCTCGATACCACTTGAGTTTTGCCATAGTGACTTTGTGAGAGCTCTCCGTTGACATCAATTTCAATACCCAATGCCTAATGGCACAAAAAAAGCAACCAGAAATGCTTCTCTTCTGTCACTTCTCCCACATGAAGAGGAACCCCTGCAATGATTACGTGACTAAAATTCATCATATCCCAGTCCTCTGTTGGCTTGGTTTGTTGAAATGTGCATCTGAATCAGAATCACTCAGCATTCCTCATTTCACAACATGGTCTCTTTTGCCTACCTAGCGGTCTCTTATACCTCCCTCGTGTTAGAGCTGAAAATTTTCAATATCTTCCTCATGGTGCCAGCATTCTTTCAAGGTATAACTCATATATCTTGAAAGATACCGTATAATGAACTTGTTTATCCCCATTGGCACACTAGGTGTCCAGTTCGTAACTGCTATTTAGCCCCTAAATTCCGACTCATAATCAATATTGAAGACATGTACATGCCTTGTCTAGTTTCCACTTTTTTTCAGTACGCATTCCTCCACATTTTCCTTCTAGTTTCTACAGTTATCCATCAGTCTGTTTTCTCCCTGATAGTAGAAACTACAAGGGAGGAAACCATTAGTAGTTTACTAGAATTAAGTTAATATTGTTGCTAAGAATTATTAGCTGTCCTTTTTTCACACAAGAAGAGAATGACTTGGATTCGTGGGATAGGATCTTTCCCGGTTATTCCTTTGAGTTTCATTCCTAACTGGCCTTCAATGGCACGACATTTTTCTCAATATTTCACATTCTTAGTCAACACAATCAATCATTGCTGATATGGTCTTTCTGTTTTACGTGAACCCGGAATGTTAACACAGCAGCCAGTTTACTTCAATCCTTTATTATTTTATCATGCAAGTAAACCAGTTTCTGTTCATGTGTTGGAAAATCTGAAAAACCCAATTAACCTGACAAATGCATTTTGTAGCTTATTGAATTTCTGAGCAATCAATACATCAATCCTGATAAGCTATTCCTTATCTTTGTGATATGACTAGCATTCATTAATTTTGTTTCTCTTTTTCAAGAATCGCCATTTGTTGTAATTTGGTTTGGTAATCAATATGGAACGGTCTTTTGAAATCAGGTGGCTATGACTACTTAATGTTCTTATTGATTCGATGCATACATTGAAATTTGAACTTTACCATGTTATTGTCTGTTTTGTTGCTAGTTAAGTGTTGAAGGTTCCTCTAATGCTTCTATGAACTTTACCATAAATGTGGGGAGTTTGTTTCTTCAACTGCCTTTTGCTTGTTTGATTTTTCTTTATGGAATAGTTGCTGCTGAAGGTCATGAGGAATCAAATGGTTGCAGCGATAGACATTTATATGCATTTCAGTTCTGTGTATTCATATTTGTGTATGCTTACATTCTGACTGGATGCAGGTTGAGTCTGAATTCCTTCCTCTGTACAGCAACTACGGCTTGGGTCTTACCACATGGAGCCCACTTGCATCTGGAGTGCTCACTGGAAAATACAACAACAAAGTTATACCATCTGATAGCCGGTTTTCATTGGAAAATTACAAGGTAAGCTTTTTCTGTGTGAAGCACTTATTAGTTTTTGTGCCTATAATTATATTGTACATTCATCTGCAAAGTTCAATATAAAAAGGAAAAAAATCAGTATAATACAGATACCTGTGTTGGTTTTGTTATTATGAGTACTTTTCCTTGATGTTATGCTTAGTTGAACCAGACTTCTACTCTTTTTTCTCTGAATGAAGGAAAAAGAAAAAAAAAAAGAAAGTAGAACATTGTTAAACTGCAATTTTTTTCTTGTAGAATCTCGCTAATCGGTCATTGGTTGATGACGTGCTGAAAAAAGTTGAAGGTCTGAAGCCAATTGCAGATGAACTTGGTGTGCCGTTATCTCAACTAGCAATTGCATGGTGTGCTGCGAATCCTAATGTCTCATCTGTTATTACTGGAGCAACAAAAGAATCTCAGGTTAGATCCAAAAGTCTCACATTTTTGAAGCATATTTGCATGCAATTCTGCATTTGCCCTGATATTGTTGGGTTTGCTCATCATTCAACTTCATTAAAGAAGAAAATTAAAAGCTTTATTGATAATGTATATGCAGCACTGTTCGTTAATTGGAAAAAAAAAAATACCTGCAAGAATAAGGAGCTAGTTAGCATCTAAATCTAAAATTGATACGACCCATAATGTTTTACATCTTGGGCCCCTTTTTTATAGCTAATTAATGAGCTGTTTTTATCCTAGATTCAAGAAAACATGAAAGCTATTGATGTCATCCCACGTCTGACTCCTGCCGTGATGGAGAGTATTGAGGCTGTCGTTCAAAGCAAGCCAAAGCGTCCAGAATCGTATAGATGAAACAATATTTTCAATGCTATTCTCTATGCTACACATTGCAGCATAGACTTCATTGTACCAATGTTCCTGATGCTTAATTATTTCTTGTTTCGTTGAACTACTCATGGAACTTCATGTGTATCTGGTCTTTTTTCCTTCTTCTTTTCTTGTTTTGGCCCTTTGTGGGCAGGGAGGAGACGATTGTGGTTTGATATTGTACGGATTGTTCATGTGTTATTTGCCTGAGAAAATCAGCTCAAGTTTATTCCTTCTGAACTTTTATGCCCATTTTTATCTCACATCTCATGCCTTCCATTCTATACCTTCCATCTTTTCCTTGTCTAGATTGAGCATAGATGGTGATGCATTGTAACCAAAAGATTTGCTAGTTTAGAAGAAGTTTGTCCCATGGTTTGAAAAATTTTGATATCTAAATTTTTTATTGTAACAACTTTGATCTTGTATACCCTTTACTTTTCTTTGTTTTTATGTTAGTGAAACCTCACAAACTTTGCTTAGACCAAGTGAGAAATCAATAGCTAATAAGTATCTAAGTAACTTTGGGCATCATAATCGTAATAGATAAATTCTTAACTTATTATATAATTTATTTACATTTATTTTTTTGACAACAGAAAACTTTATTCAATACTTTGAAAAGAATTACAATATAGAATCAAACCAAATAACTTGGGCAATACAATTAGGATAAGAATCCCACCTAATTATCAAATCATCAATATTCCATGCATGTTTAGCCATCCCATGAGCTGCACCATTGCCTAAACGGCCGATGTGTTGTATAAAGCAGTTTGGAAATCTCCGCATAAGTTGCTTAATCTGCAGCACAAGATTTCCATGAAGTGATCTTGATGTTCTTTCATTCTAAACTTCATTCACCATAAGCAAAGAGTCACTCTCAATAACAAGTTGTGTTATACCAAGAGGAATGAATATCTGAAGACCTCTCTCAAAATTGCTAGCATCTCAATCTCGACAGGATTATTAATCTCATATTCTTTCTTACAAGTCTAGAGGATAACACCACCCTTTTCATCCCTTAGAACAACTCCCACCCCTGCACTTATTTGGTTTGCAAACACTGTCCCATCCACATTTAACTTTAGTATTCCTTGATCAGGAGGCACCCATCTTCAAATTTTCCTTTCTCCATGAGTTTCATGAACTTGCAGGTGAGCTTTATAGGTTACCAATACATTCTCTGCTGCCTGCATAGCAGTAAGTACCACATCTTCATATAACATCTGATTCCTTCTGTACCACATGCCCCATGCTATCAAGAATAGCTTCTCCAAGTTTACATTATTACCTCTGTATTGTAACTACATTGCATGACGTAACAAATTTGTATTGGAATCTTCTGTGATTAAATCTGGAAACTAATCAGACCACACTTCTCTTATAGTTTTACAGTTCAGTAAAGCATGAGTAATATCCTCCTCCTCCTCATTACACCACCTACAAGAAGCTTCCTCAACAACTTTTCGGGCTTTTAGGTTTTGCAAAGTTGGTAAGCCATTTCTGTTTGGCCCTCAATACAAAGATCTTAACTCTATTTGGCACATTCATCCTCCATAGCTTTGGCCAAAATTTCCTCTAGTTTTGAGCCTCTGAATATTCCCCCATCTGTTCATCTTTCTTTAGAGAACTCTTATTGGATTAGCTAAAAGTTAAATCCATTGAGTATTTAGCTATTAGAGAATAAAATGTGCTCACAATGGATTAACTAAATTCCAAAAGTGACTTAAAAGTTTTTTCAAATTTGAAGGTTATTGTACATACATCAAATACATATTTTATTAATTATTTCTTTATTTCTTTCACATATTTTTATCACAATTGGTATATTAATTTGAGTTAGTGATATATTAATTTAATAAGAATATGATTATTAATTAATATATAATAGGTAGAATAGTAAAATATGATAAAATAAAATAAATTAATAATTAAAAAAATTAAATATTTTTGAAATTATTAGTTATTCATTACTATATAATGAATAAATGTATAATGTAGTATGGAGATTTGATGTGAATAATCAAAACCAAATTCATCTTATATTATTTTATTGTTATATAATGAAAAAATAGATATTCCAATATGGAGATTTATCTGAATGGAATAGTCAAAAGTCAAATTTCTCTTACATTCATAAAAAATGTTCTCTAATTTTGACTAATCCAATGAGAGTGCTCTAATGAATTGAAGAACATGTATCCACTATTAACACTATACACACCACTTTTTTCATGTTCCCAAATTAAACAATCTACTGCAGGTTTTGAGCTCAATAAAATTTTGAAGATTTTTGCTGCTTGTTGTGCAGGAATTAAGCTTTGAATCTTAACAACATTCCACTTTGTTTCTCTATCAATGAGGCACTCAACTGTATCATGTTGATGAACCAAATCAGTTTCTGCAAGTTTAGGAATAAGCTTATGCTGTGGCAACCAATAGTCAGTCCAAACATTAATAGACTTTCCATCACCCACTCTCCATCGACAATCTTTTAACAACTATTCTTTAGCCTCCCAAATTCCTCTCCAAACAAAAGAGAGATTTACTCTTATTCTAGCTTCTTGAGACATGTTCTTAGGGAAATATTTGGCTTTAAAAATTTTGTGCAACAGAGAATCCTCTTCAGTCATAATTCTCCAGCGTTGTTTTGCAATAAGTGCCATGTTAAAAGTCTGAAAGTCCTTGAAGCCCATTCCACCATTTCCTTTGGTCTCACACATCTTCTTCCAACTTATTCATCTAATTCTTTTTTCCTCTTTCCATTGACCCCATCAGAAGTTTGCCATCATACTTTCTAACTCAGGGCATAAGGTTGAAGGCAACTTAAAACAGCTCATAGTATATGTGTATATAGAAAGAGCAATAACTTTAATCAATACTTCTTTACCACCTTGAGACAACAATTTTTCTTTCCACCCTTGCAATTTTGACAACACTTTATGTTTCAAATCTAAAAATACCTTATCATAGGAGGGAGACCAAGGTATCTCTCATACTGTTGATGGCTTTGTACCCCCAGAAACTAAGAATCTCATGTTGTTGTCTATGAAGCACATTCTTACTGAAAACCATGGAGGTTTTTTCTTTGTTCACTTTTTGACCTGAGGCCTGCTCATAGAGTTGTAGCAGGTGTTGAATATATAAATTAGTCACCATATTAGCCTTGCAAAAAAGAACACTATCATATGCAAAAAGAAGATGATTTAGTCTTGGTGCTCATATGCAAATGCTTAGCCCTTCAATTTGCTTTGTCCTCTCAGCTTTCTTTAAAAGGGAGATCAATCCCTCTATGCATAGTAAGAAAAGATAAGAGGATATGGGATCCCCTTATCTCAGCCATTGAGAATGAAATATTGGACCTTTAGGCTTTCCATTAACTAAAACTGAGAAAGAGATAGATTTTACACACAACACCACCAAATGAACCCATTGTTCATTAAAACTCATCTTTAACATTACCATTTCAAGAAAACTCTATTCAACTCTATCATAAGTTTTGCTCATATCTAACTTTAAAGATATGTAGCCATTTTTGCCCTTTCTCTTCTGCCTCAAGAAATGAACCATTTCATATACAACTAACACATTATTAGTAATAAGCCTCCTAGGAACGAAAGCTGCTTGAGTTGGTGAAATCACATTTTCATTCTTGAGGAAGGGAGTAGTGGCTGGAGAAGGATGGGGGAGGTGTTGCGTGATTTTTCCTTTGGCAAGAAAGGGAGTGATGGTTTGGAAGGATAATGTGTTGCAGGACATGGCTCTGTTAGGGAGTCGCGTAGCAGACATGTAGATGGCATGGCAGAGAGGGAGAACTTGGAGGTGTATAAAGACCCAAGTACATCCTTGATGGCGAGGCGATCCTATGCGGCAGCTCTAAAGACGGGTCAGGCTTCGGGGGTTCAGAGTGATGGGGGACTGCAAATCATGCCTCAAGACCAATTTGTCGAGATGTACAATTTTTTAAAGGAAATGAAAACCCAACTTGGCGAGTTGAAGATAGCGATAACTATCTTGTCTACGAAAATTGACCGGCTTTTAGTTAGAGGCAACATGGTTATAAGTAACAATATAGACTCGAATTCTTTAAACTCATAAAAAGGAAAACGGAAGATCGGATTCGACCCTATCCCTATAACTAGATCTAGGAGAGTATGGCAGATCAAAAGGAAATCTGAGTTATTTGAAGCGGGATCTACATTGGGTATTGGCGTAGATACATCAGTGGAATGTCATTCACCTCATGTAACACGGGATAGACCGATAGTCAGTATTACAACCTTGGTCCCCGAAGAAACTATAGTTCCCTCGTTAGAGTTGAAGGAAAATGGTGTACTGCCGAGGTCTGAAGGAGATATAGGATCCACTATCACTCCAAAGGTGAAGGGACTTGCTGTCACCCCAGAATCTCCAATAGAGAGAACCAATAGAGTTGTTGGAGAACCTATGGGTTTGGCATTGGTGCCTTGTGTAGAGTCGGGAGTGCAGTTGGATACTGTGTCTAAGAATAATGTTACTCCCCTGGTCTATCTTCCTCCAATAGCGGATTGGATTTTACCTAAAGTTAACGAGATTCAGCAGTTTGTGGGAATCTCACATGGAGGATGTGAAGATCAATTTAAAGAACTAATCATTACGATCGAGGCAAGCAATGCATTTGAAACCAAATCAAGTTTCAAGAAAAGCAGGGAGTTACAACGTCTTTTTTGGGCAATCAACTATGACGCTAAGGATGGTAGCTCAACTAGAGGGAAGTCTAAAGGGAGGGCATTGTGAAAATGGGAATCAAGGGGTTAGGGTTGAGTGTTTGGGTAGAGTTTTAGTTCTACGGGAAACAATGGGTTGGGGTTGGGGTTGGGGTTGGGGTCGGGTCTGGTATATTTTGGGTTGTTTTTCCATGGGATTGTTTGGTCATTTTGGGTAATGTGTTTTATTGTATACATTCAGTGTACTTGATTTCTTCTTTTGATATATATAATTTTTTACTTATATAAAAAAAAAAAGATAATATGCCTTTGAGTCTATTTGCAATAACTTTTGATACTAGCTTGTAAAGAACATTGCATAAACTAATTGGTCTGTAATTAGATACCTCCTCAAGCTTTTTCTTTTTTGGAATCAACGTGATAAAAGTGTGATTAACCCCTGCTTGAAACTGCCCAGACTTGAGTGCACTTAGAACTGGTTCAATCACATATATATTCACAACACCCCATAATTTTTGATAGAAAATAAGAGTCATACCATTAGGGCCAGGAGCTTTTGTAGGGTCCATTAGTTGCAAAGCCAACCTCACCTCTTCTGTAGTAAAAACTCTAGTTAAAGCGTCATTCATGTCTTGACTAACCCTCCCTACAAGTTCCTCCAAAAAATCAATATGACCTTGTTGATCAGAAGACTTAAACAAGTTTGTGAACTATTCAACAATTACATTATCCCTTATGTCCCCAATCTGCCAAACACCAGCAAGGTCCTTAACACCTTTTATCAGATTCTTTTTCTCCTTTGAGAAGCTTTACTATGGAAGAAACATGTGTTTTTGTCCCCTGCTTGCAACCACATGACTTTTGCTCTTTGCTTCCACACTAATTCCTCTCTTTCTAACCACTTCTATAACTTAGATCTTGCAGCTCTGTGTTCATCTCTCATATGACAGCAAGGATCCAGCTGTTGCAGCATCTATAAATTCAATCTTGCCTTCTCAATATTCTTTCTTACATTGCCAAAATTATTTTTATTCCAAATAGTTAGTTTTTCCCCACATGTATGTATTTTTTTCATGATTGTTGTCAAATCCCTTGTGCCTATAAGCCCTATCCAAGCTTGCTCAATCACCTTTCTGCAATCTGGTTCGTCATTTCACATGGCCTCAAACTTAAAAATCTTTTTGCTAAAACATTGCCTACTAACATCTTGCTTCTTTAGAATGATAGGCACATAATCTGAGTAGGGAGCAACACAATGGTAAACTTCTGCCATAGGATTTAGAACCTTCCAATGCATATTAGCAAAGAAACGATCGAACCTTTCACCAATACTGTGTTGCACTTCCCTACCATTCCACCAAGTGAATTGATTTCCAATAAATCCCAAATCCTGCATCTCACAATCATCTACCATTTGTCTAAAAGCCCTCATTTGTCTTTCTGATTTATCCCTACCACCACATTTATCATGATTACTAAATATCTCATTAAAATCCCCCATCATCAACCACCATTAGCCTACACTGACTTGTAAAGATCTAATAATATCCCATGTTTCCTGTCTTCTTGAAGCCTCAAGATAATTATAAATATCAGTCAAATACCAAGCAGCAGAATCATGATCATTATTAGTAACCAAAGCATGAATGTGAAACTTTGAGTAATTAAGAATCGTAAGTTGAAATTTTTTATTCCAAAACAAAGCTAAACTCCTACTTCTACCCTCACTACTCACAGCCAAACAATTGTCAAAACCCAAACTATACTTATACTTCTCCACCACTTTAGATTGTAAACGAGTTTCTTGAAGAAATAAAATGTTGGGACCTTCTCTTCTGATTAAGTCACGAAGCACTCTAATTCCCAGTGGGTTTCCAAGCCTACGAGAATTCCAACTTAGAAGAATTATTGCTTCCGACAGGGCTGCTTAACAGCCTCTGCCGATCTCAATGTTGAACATCTACCAACTTCTACCTTCTTAGCAACATCAGAGCTACTCATAAGCAATTTACTTTTTTTAGCAAGTTTTGCATCAACATGTTCACTATTTTCCTTACTCCAAATACATTTTTCTTTTTTTCAAAACCACCCTTTGAGAAACAAAATTGTTACCTAGGCCTCCTGCTCTCTTCTTCCATGTTGTTTTCTTCAATGGACTAGAAATGGTTGTTGGGCTTGAAGATCGAATTTCTTGGGCTTGCATCCCCTTATTATGGACTAGATTATGCATAGTAGGTTCAGTTAGACTCAACCCATAATTGTTAGCCATGACATTAGGCACATCAGTATTCATTTCCTGCATAACCGCATCTTCCTTTTGAATTTCAAGATCTGACTTGCCAACAATAGTAATTACCTCATTTTCCATCATTTTAGTAGACTTGACAATTACACTATCCTTCAAAATTGTCCCATTTAAGACGTCCCCAATCTTCTCCTGGAACAAAGCCTTGTCATTACTATTACCATGATTGCCACCGAGATTCTCTGCCCTTCAGTTTTTGTCATTAGACTTTAGGCTCGTGAAACTCATCGGCGATACTCAAACCTGACCAGCACCACCATCCTCTACCTTTTTCAATCCCTAATCACCTCTATTGCTACTATCCCCATAACTAAACCTCCCAACAACAGAATCACGACGTCTCTTCCCCCTCGATCATTACGCAACCAAGATCCAAATTGAGTATTTGTCTCCATGGTTTGGTTTGGACATTTATCTATTACATGCAAAATCCTGCCACATTGAAAACAGATGCGAGGGAGTTTTTCATACTGCATGGGGATCCAATACTTCACCCCATGCAATGTAATGGTTCTCCCACGAGCTAAAGGTTGATAAAGATCCAACCTAATCTTCACTCTCAAAAAACATCCCCACCCTACGTTATCATCCTCTACATCCACATCTTCAACAACTCCCATTGTACTTATTAAGTTGTAAATTTATTAAAGGAAAAATATTTGCATCAGCCCCACACCAGCACACACTCAACCTATTAAGTGTAAAAAAAAAAAAAAGTGATGTGAAGTGTGTGCTGGTGTGGGGCTGATGCATAGCATTTCCCTTTATTAAATAAGTTGTAAATTATTTCTTTACATGTGTACAGTTATGTTTTACATTGTATTTTATGTTTTACAGTCTTTAGGGCATTTTAGTCTTTGGTCATTAGTAGGGTTAAAATAGTCTTTCTCTTCCTTGTATAAATACTTGTACCATTTACGTTTAATTCAAGTTGCTTCTTGATGATTTTAATCCCAAACGGCTTCTTGAATGCGTTTTGCCTTCTAGGGTTTCTTCGTTTTTTATATGGTATCAGCAGTCTTTTGAAATTCTTCATCTCTTTTCATGGCGCCACCAGATCCACCCCCTCTCCGCCTCCTCCCTCTTCCTCCCCTGATGTTGCGAGTCCTTTCTTCCTTCACCCCAGCGATAACCCTGGGGTTGTTCTGGTCACACAGCTCCTCCTTGGCGACAACTATCACACTTGGTCTCGCTCCATGAACATGGCTCTCTCTGCCAAAAACAAGTTAGGGTTCATCAACAGTATGATTACTAAACCCGCCACCACTGCCTCTCTTTTCCATTCATGGTTAAGATGTAATAATATGGTAATTTCGTGGTTGCTTAACTCTGTTTCCCCTGAAATCTCTGCTAGTGTTATATGTTATCACTGTTTTTGAGATTTGGACTGATCTAAAGGAATGGTTCTCTCAAAAAAATGGACCTCGGATCTTTCAAATCCAGAAATCCATTTCATCGTTATCTCAAGGACAACTTATTGTTAGTGCGTATTTTATGCGGTTGAAGGCACTTTGGGACGAATTAGTTAATTACAAACTGTTTCCATTGTGTTCTTGTGGTGTTGTCACTCTCTTGAACTCTTATGTTCAATAGGAACGCATTTTGCAGTTCCTCATGGGACTTAATGATTCTTTTTCTTCGGCTAGGGCTCAGATCTTGTTAATGGAGCCTTTACCGCCTCTCAACAAAGTTTTTTCCCTTATTCTTCAGGAAGAGCAATAGAGAGAAATCTCTATTCCTCCTTTCCTTACTGATGCTGATGCTTTTGTTGCTAACTCTGATTCTTTAAGATCTACAAAGTCTTTTCAAAAAAAAGATAGGCCAGTATGCAAATATTGTGGCATAGATGGTCATGTAATTGATAAATCCTATAAACTACATGGTTTTCCTCCGGGATACAAGCAAAAGCCACCGCAGCCAATCACGGCCAACACTGTTGCTCTCAATGACAACACTTCCGCAGCCTCTCCATTCTCCATGATTGAGGCACAATATAAGCAGTTACTGTCTATAATAGCTTCCAATCCTCAGCCTAAGCCTGATGATTTCAGCCATGTGGTCAACATCATAGCTTCTTCCCACTCCTTATCTGGTATTGTTTCCTCTACACATTATGCTTTTCATTTTTCTAATAATGCTTCTTGTACTGCTTATAACTCTGGTTGGATAATTGATACAGGGGCCACAGACCATATGGTCCCCTCTACTAGTCTGTATACATCTTTTATTCTTGTTCAAAATACTTCTGTCCAACTTCCTAATGGTCAAAATGTTACTGTTACACATATTGTCACTATTAATCTTACTGAACATCTCACCCTTAAAGATGTCATTTGTGTGCCAACTTTTCAATTTCAATTAATTTCAGTTAGTAGACTCACACAATCTCACATTTCTTGTTTTTTCTCTTCTAACTTTTGTCTCATTCAGGACCTGATCACCTCGAGGCTGATTGAAGTGGGTAAACAACAAATAGACCTCTATTTTTTACAACAACTAGGGATTCCTTTTTCCCTTCAATTACCTTTAATTTTTTCAAATAATCAATGTAATGAGACTCTTACTTTACTACCATCTGTTTGTTTTACTTCTTCTAAACAATCATCGTTTCACCTCTGACATAGTCGCTTAGGACATCCATCTGCTTCACGAATGTCCTTTTTGCATAAATTGGTGCCTAATTTGACTATGTCTAATGATACATGTGTTGTTTGCCCATTAGCTAAATAGAGAAAGTTACCATTTCCAAATTCTAATAATCTTTCTCATTTTGACCTTATACATTGTGATGTTTGGGGACCCTTCTCAGTCCCAACTATTGAAGGCTATAAATTTTTTTTAACCATTGTTAATGATTGTACCAAGGCTACTTGGGCTTATCTTTTCAAGCACAAATCTGAAGTTTCTTTTCTCATTCAAACCTTTTTCAAAATGATTAAAACTCAGTTTGGTACTAAGATAAAAAAAAAAAAATTCGTACTGATCATGGTAGTGAATTTTTTGTCTTCCTACCTTATTTCTGAAGGTGTTCTCCACCACCATAGTTGTGTAGAAACTCCACAACAAAACTATGTTGTGGAAAGAAAACATCAACATATCCTCAATGTTGCTCAAGCCTTATTGTTTCAATCTCATTTACCTCTTAAATTTTGGGGTGATGCTGTTTTAACAGCTACTTATTTAATTAACAGATTACCTTCTCCCATTACTCACAATAAATCTCCTATTGAAGTTTTGTGTCACTCCTCTCCCTCCTATGATCATTTAAGGATTTTTGGTTGCTTATGTTTTGCATCTACTTTACAAAGGGCGAGAACAAAATTTGACCCGAGAGCTAGGCTCTGTGTTTTCATTGGTTATCCTTTTGGGATCAGGGATTACAAATTGTATGATCTAACAACAAATCAATATTTTATTTCTCGCCATGTAATTTTTTATGAAACTATTTTCCCTTTTAAGTCTTCCAATAATGACCTGCCTTCTCCTTCTTTCTATCTTCCTCTCCCTATTCCTACTCAATCCTTCAATGTTGACATGTTTAATGTCCCTTCAACTCCTCCTAATGAAGCTTCTTCCCCTATTATTAATATCTCACCTACTGACGCTTCTCTCCCAAATGATTTTTTAAATACACCTTCCCAACCTTTATCCCCAAGAAGATCCACTCGAATCCGAGGTGCTCCTGGTTACTTGCAGAATTATTATTGTAATTCCTCCACTGCCCACTCTCAATCAGCTCTTCTACTAGGTCACATTCCCTCATCTATTAAATATGATATTTCTCATTTTATTTCTTATGATCACCTGTCCCCTGCTCATAAATCTTTTACTTTTGCTATCTCTGCTAACATTGAACCTGAGTTCTACCATCAAGCAGTCAAACACTCTCATTAGAGAGATGCCATGACTGCTGAGATTGCTGCTTTAGAATAAAACAATACCTGAAATGTTGTCCCTCTACCCCATAATAAACAACCTATTGGTTGTAAATGGGCGTATAAAATAAAATATCGAGCTGATGGTTCTGTGGAACGTTATAAAGCAAGGCTGGTTGCTAAAGGTTATACAAAAAAAGAATGTTTAGATTATTCTGAAACCTTCTCTCCTGTTGCCAAAATGACCATTGTTAGAACTTTACTGGTTGTTGCTGCTGTAAAAAATTAGCATCTTATTCAACTTGATGTCAATAGTGCCTTTTTACATGGTGATCTTTTTGAAGAGGTATATATGAAATTACCTCCTGGGTTCCATATTAAAGGAGGTCCCAAGTGTGCAAACTGAATAAGTCCCTTTATGGCCTCAAACAGGCATCTCGACAATGGTTTTCTAAGTTCTCTACCACTCTTTTTGAGTTGGGTTTTGTGCAATCCAGATCTAATTATTTACTGTTTACCAAATCTGATGGTCCCACTTTTATTGCTTTTTTGGTATATATGGATGACATTTTGATTGCCAGTAATGATATGACATCTGTGAGTACTTTGAAATATTTACTTGATGAAAAATTCAAGCTGAATGATCTTGGGCCCCTCAAATATTGTCTAGGCTTAGAGGTTGCCAGATCATCTCGTGGAATTTCACTGTGCCAACGAAAGTATGCTCTTGAAATCTTACAAGACGCTGGTTTTTTAGCTTGTAAACCAGTTTCTTTCCCTATAGAGCAAAATTTAAAACTCAGTAAAGATATTGGTGCCTTGTTGCCTGACCCTACAGTATTTCGAAGATTGATTGGTAGACTTCTTTACCTTACTCTCACAAGACCAGATTTATCTTACTTTGTTCAGAGGCTTAGTCAGTTTATGGATCGTCCTAGAATGCCTCACCTGACAGCATCTCACAGGATTTTACAATATGTAAAAAATGCTCCTGGTTTTGGTCTTTTCTTTCCAGCTCATACTTATCTAACTCTCAAAACTTTTGCAGATTCAGACTGGGCCTCTTGTCCCGATGGCAGAAGATCAACCACTGATTTTTGTGTTTTTCTTGGTGGCTCTCTGATTTCTCGGAAGAGTAAGAAACAACAAATTGTTTCTCGCTCTTCTGCTGAAGCTGAATATAGGGCCATGACGTCCACCACTTGTGAAATAGTTTGGCTTTTAACTCTTTTATGTGACCTTCATATTCCTCATTCTCATAGTGCTCATCTTTTTTGTGACAGTCAAGCTGCACTTCACATCGCTGCCAACCCCGTTTTTCACGAAAGGACAAAGCACATTGAGCTCGATTGCCATTTCATTCGAGACAAGCTCCAAGCTGGAATCATCAAAACATTTCATCTTGCATCTCAACATCAACTTGCTAATGTCTTAACCAAGCCATTGGGTTCTCAGCAGTTTTACTCCTTGATTTCCAAGATGGGAGTTTGCTCTATTTACTCTCCATCTTGAAGGGGGTATTAAGTTGTAAATTTATTAAATAAGTCGTAAATTATTTCTTTACATGTGTACAGTTATGTTTTACATTGTATTTTATGTTTTACTGTCTATAGGGCATTTTAGTCTTTGGTCATTAGCAGGGTTAAAATAGACTTTCTCTTCCTTGTATAAATACTTGTACCATTTATGTTTAACTCAATTTGCTTTTTGATGATTTTCGGCTTCTTGAATGCGTTTTGCCTTCTAGGGTTTCTTCGTTCTTGATAGTACTGCCTAGTTGACACCACACTTCGGATTCATCCCCACCAAAGGCATGTTATGAAATTGAACCCAAAAAGAAGCAGATTCAAATTTCATCATGCTCGGCTAAATAAAACCTTGAAACTCATCAATCACCAATAGACTCCCATCAAAGGACCACGATCTCCCATCAAGAATTTTATGCTTATCAGCATGAGTTTCAAATGTGAGAATAAACACATTCGCACACACCTCCTTGAACTTTGCAGGTTTGCTAAGCCTCCATATTTTTGCCATCATCGACTCCACCACATTACTGCTAATACGACGATCTGAACAAATCTTCCCAACCAAACATCTCTCTCCTTTTTTCTAAACTTATGATATTGCGCCATCCTCTAAAACAATTTCACCACCCTCTTCTTCACTCAAACGTAAATTCCCCCACACCTCCTGTATACTCTCCATCGCTATCAACAACACACTCACAATCCACCTCTGTTGCCGCTACCAGCACTAGCAGGAAATTCCACTCACCACCTCAATTTTTCTCTAGAGAGAAAAAACCAGAGGAGACTAATCCTTCCCTCATCTAATTTATTTACATTTATGAATCCTTAAGTTATGAAACTAAAAAGGCATATATGTTGAGAAAACAAAAAAAAGAAGCGTATTAATAAAACCAAATGACTACTAATTTTAGTTTACTAATTTCAAATAAAATTAAGAGTTTGATTAGACATATTACTTTTTATTTAAGAAGATTTGTCTTAAGATACATTATTTAATTTTCATTTACTGATAACACAAATCATGAACAGAGCCAGGATTCTAGTATTAGGGGTTGAACCATACAAAAAGGTTTTTTTTTTTTAATTGAAAAAAAGTAAAAAAAAAAAAATATACATGAAAAAAAATATATATATATCTTGCCAACTGCAATTTGATTGTATAATAAAAAGGTATATAATATTAAATATGTTAATTTAACTAGGTGTTCTTTCACGAATAAAAGTCATAAATGATCACATTCATACTAAATATTCCACCAATTGTTATTAATATTACCACTAATATGTAAGAGAAATTAAAATCATCATCCATTTTATAGCTATATTAACATCTTCTACAAGTTAAACTCTAAATATTATTTTAGGAGAATGTACACAGTACTTTAATTTCGGTTTAACGGTAGAAGTGGATACAATTTGTGAAACATCAATATCTTTTTTCTTCAAAAAAAAAAACTATTGTCTGCCCATATCATTCATGGTAAGTTTTTAAAATAATAAAAGATTAAAAAAAAATTAATAAGTTTATATGAATCCAATAATATAAATAATTATTTCCAGACTTATATTAAAAAAGATTTAAGAAGTAAAAAAGAAAAATTAAGAAAACTCACAATTTTTTTTAACTTCTTATAAATACATTTAAATTCATTTTAACATTTAAATATATTTAAACTCATTTTAGGAGAGCTCCATAAAACTCACTCCACTATTTCAACTCATAACTATTTATAAAAAATTCAATTTATCTCAACTCAACTTAACATTTTAGAGATTATATATACGATTATTCTAGTAAAAATATTATTATAATAGGCTTACAAGGAACGTGTTAGCTAGATAAAAATATTTATTTTAAAGAAATTGGGAGCTTTCAATCGGGTTAAAAAAGAAGGGTGGTTCTAGTTTCTACTCTCATAGTTGGAACCTCCTGCTAGTTAATTTTTTTTATATGTATTTCTCTAATGTTATTAATTTTTTTTTTAAAAAGAAAATCATAATATTATTAAAAAATATTTAATTAATTATTAAATAAATAAATAAATAAAAAAGAAAGAAAAGAAAACCAGCGGTAGCCCCAGCGGACCAGCGGTAAGACTAGAGTTTTTTCCCTTAAAAAAAAGGTGAAGAGGCCTTGACCAATCTCATCCAACGGCATCTGACCTACTTTGGTATTGGTTAATACCACGCAATGCGTACCAAATGACTACCTGTTTCCACGAATTGGATAGACTTAGGGTCGGTTTGGGGGTGAGATGAGAATTTTGTGTTTTGTTTTGAAGTTTAAAATATTAAGTTTTAGTATTATTATTATTTTGGAATTTGAAAAATGTGTATTGGAATTTGAAAAAATTGAATTGTTTATTATATTTTGTATAAAAATTTGAAAAAGATGTAATGATGAAATGAGAATTTTATGTTTTATTTTTGGTCCCAAACCTGCCCTTAACTCCCAAGTTCCTAATGGCACGCACTCCAACACACCTCCTATCCATGGCAAAAAATAGTAAAGATCACAAAACCACGACTATTTAGGCGCGTGCGTGTCACCATCTATCTTGAGTTGTCATAGTTGATACCAATTAAAATGGCTGTAAATGATAAAATTTAAATTAAGGGTAATATAGTTCTTTTTTCTACTTAATGTTACACTTCGTCTCAAAAGTTTAAGGGTACGTTTGGTAGTTGAAAAATGTTCAGAACTGTTAAGAATATTTGTGAATAGTTATGAGTAGAGATTGGAGTGAGTTTGTAGGTCCCATTAAGAGTATTTTGAGTTGTTTGGATGTGTGAAGTATGTTGAGTTGTTGACTTTTGAGTAGGTAGTTGAAAAATGTGTGGGTCCCATAAATATTATAGTGATTTGATTTTTAATAATAAATATTATAATGATTTTGTTATAGTGATTTTTTAATATTAATAAATATTGTAGTGATTTTATTTTACTTTTATATATAATAATGATAAATATTATAATGATTTTATTTTTAATTTATATATAATAATGATAAATATTATAATGATTTTATTTTTAATTTATATATAATAGTGATAAATATTATAATGATTTTATTTATATATATAATAGTGATAAATATTATAGTAATGTTATTTTTTATTTACATATTATAGTGATTCTATTTTTAATTTATATATAATAGTAATAAATATTATAGTATTTTATTTTTTATTTATATATAATAGTGATTTTATTTTTATTTATATATTTTAGTGTTTTTATTTTTTATTTATATATAATAGAGATAAATATTATAATGATTTTATTTTTTATTTATATATTATAGTGATTTTATTTTTTATTTATATATTATAATGATTTTATTTTCTATTTATATTTAATAGTGATAAATATTATAGTAATTTTATTTTTTATTTATTATATATTATAGTGATTTTATTTTTTATTTATATATTTTAGTGATTTTATTTTTTATTTATATATAATAGTGATAAATATTTTTTATTTATATATTATAGTTATTTTATTATAGTGATTTTATTTTTTATTTATATATTATAGTGATTTTATTTTTTATTTATATATTATAATGATTTTATTTTTTATTTATATATTATAGTGATTTTATTTTTTATTTATATATTATAGTGATTTTATTTTTTATTTATATATATATATTATAGTGATTTTATTTTTTATTTATATATTATAGTGATTTTTTTATTTATATATTATAATGATTTTTTATTATATTTAATAGTGATAAATATTATAGTGATTTTATTTTTTATTTATATATTATAGTGATTTTATTTTTTATTTATATATATATATTATAGTGATTTTATTTTTTATTTATATATTATAGTGATTTTATTTTTTATTTATATATTAATAGTGATAAATATTATAGTGATTTTATTTTTTATTTATATATTATAGTGATTTTATTTTATATTTATATATTATAGTGATTTTATTTTTTATTTATATATTATAGTGAATTTATTTTTTATTTATATATTATAATGATTTTATTTTTTATTTATATTTAATAGTGATAAATATTATAGTGATTTTATTTTTTATTTATATATTATAGTGATTTTATTTTTTATTTATATATTATAATGATTTTATTTTCTATTTTTATTTAATAGTGATAAATATTATAGTAATTTTATTTTTTATTTATTATATATTATAGTGATTTTATTTTTTATTTATATATTATAGCGATTTTATTTTTTATTTATATATTATAGTGATTTTATTTTTTATTTATATATTTTGGTGATTTTATTTTTTATTTATATATTATAGTTATTTTATTATAGTGATTTTATTTTTTATTTATATATTATAGTGATTTTATTTTTATTTATATATTATAATGATTTTATTTTTTATTTATATTTAATAGTGACAAATATTATAGTGATTTTATTTTTTATTTATATATTATAATGATTTTATTTTTTTATTTATATATTATAGTGATTTTATTTTTTATTCATATATTATAATGATTTTATTTTTTATTTATATTTAATATATATAAATATTATAGTGATTTTATTTTTTATTTATATATTATAGTGATTTTATTTTTTATTTATATATTATAGTGATTTTATTTTTTATTCATATATTATAATGATTTTATTTTTTATTTATATTTAATAGTTATAAATATTATAGTGATTTTATTTTTTATTTATATATTATAGTGATTTTGTTTTTTATTTATATATTATAGTGATTTTATTTTTTATTTATATATTATAGCGATTTTGTTTTTTATTTATATATTATAGTGATTTTATTTTTTATTTATATATTATAGCGATTTTATTTTTGATTTATATATAATAGTGATAAATATTTTTTATTTATATATTATAGTGATTTTATTTTATATTTATATATTATAGTGATTTTATTTTATTTATATTTAATAGTGATAAATATTATAGTGATTTTATTTTTTATTTATATGTAATAATGATAAGTATTATAGAATGTTTGTGAATAGTTATGAGTAGAGATTGAAGTGGGTTTGTGGGTCCCATTGAGAGTATTTTAAGTTGTTTGGCATGTGAAGTATTTTCAAAAGTACGAGAATACTTGGAAAGTGTTAAGGAACTTTTGGTACCCAAACATAGCCTTAAGAGTAGGAGTGAGCAGCGGAGGCCCATGCAGGGGACAGGGCCCCCGCCCTACATAAAAAATCTTTAGCAGGGGTGGGGGTGAGTTGACCCCAACAGGACCCCTCCCCACATCCCGTTCTGCGCACCTTCCATATTTAATATAAAAACTTGAAATTGAATTCAAGTTAATTGATTGTCTTAACTTGTTAGGTTAACCTTTATATAAGAAGTTAAGATAATACAATAGTTATATTTAACTAATATGAGACTTACTGTGCCAAAGCAATCCAAAATACAATTATAAAAAGTTTATATTTTTTTTGAATGTATAAATTTTAATTTATAATTTTAATTATATTATAATATGGGTCTAAAAAAATTTTTAGACAAAAAAAAAATTTATAGACCCAATAGGTCATTAGGTTGAGCAGGGTGCGGCTTCAACCCCACCCCCAGTACCGGGGCGGCGTTGGAAATCCTCCCCCTGCATGGTGCGGGGCAGTGGGCGGGGAGGGGGTGTCACTGCACCGTATGGTGCGGGTATCACCTTTATTTAAGTGTGATGTTAGTGTACCTTCCAGTTTTGACCGTTAGACATGCCTATTAATACATATTTTATACTTTATTTTTTTGTTCATTTTCTTTTCATATTTCTTAAATATCTTTAAATGTTTTAAAAAATAAAAAATACGTCAGTACATTAAAAGTCACTTTTTTAACCATTAAGTAAAAAAAAATTAAATAAATAAGTGGTCAAAATGAGAGGACAAAATTAGACGGCATATTAGCATTTTTCGAAGTTTAATATAAATATGCTCTTTTCATGAATATAAAAAATTATTAATGCTTTCTAATAGAAATGATATCCGAACTTAAAAATGTAAATTAATAGTGAGTTAAAATTATAAATGTAACTCAAACTGAAAATTTAAACTAGAATCTAAATAAAATTATATTGATTCTACCCCTGCATTCCCTAAGCCTCCACTTGGCCTTCTCGTCGATTAGCATAAAATAATAAAAAATAAAAATAAGAATAATTCCAACATCAATCATCCCCAACCAATCTAAAGAACCTTAAATCCTAAATGATCAATATTAAAATCAAGATCCATAAACTTCTCGTATCAAAGGATTGGCCCCTTTGCAAGATCTGAGAACTATTGTGCGGGTCTCACGCCATTATTTTATCTTTTTATGAAAATATTTATTTAATTTATTTTTTAGTAGAAGGTATTAAAAAAATTAGTCTTCACGAATTATGTTAAGGTTTGATGACTGATGCTTAATTCCTTATTCATCGAGAATCGGTAAATGCTTTATTATATATTTTCGGTCATTTAGGTAAAGCACGCGCCAAGAAGTGAGAGTGACCGACCGGCCCAAAGGTCCCAAGTCCCCATCTACTATAAAAGCACCAATCTTTCTTTCTCCATAACTCGCTCAGACAGAGATAGAACTTAGAAGGTAAGACAAGCAACAATGGAGAAAGCTATCAACAGGCAGAGGATTCTCCTCGAGCACCTCCGACCTTCCTCTTCTTCTTCTTACGGCAGCGATTCTTCTATCTCTGTATGTGTTTGATTCTCCGAAATCTTTTCTTGTTCTCTCTATTTTTTTTTTTTTCATTTTGGGATTGGATGCTTTTTATCTGCAGGATATTCCGGAGATTTTTGCTCTAATTTTCTTGTTTTTGTAAGTTTTTTCACACATCCGGGCGGTTGAAATGATTCGGAGACTTTGGAATTTGAATCTAGATGTTAACCTGTAGATGCATGGCTACAGTTTTTACCTGTTGTGATACTTTATAACTGCTAATAAGCTGCTAACGGAAAAAATATATTGCGGGTTATGATTTTTGGCATGTTCGATAACCAACCAAGCGATTTCAAATCTTAGTCCGAAAAGCTGTGGCACTTGATCTAAGTTTCACAAATTAGGTTCTTTTTTATTTGGTTTCCCCACAAATAAATAAAGAGATGTTGTTAAATTTTACCAGGGATCGGCATGTCTGGCTGGGGACAGTGCTGCGTACCAGAGAACTTCGGTTTTTGGGGATGATGTGGTGATTGTAGCGTAAGTTGCTCTGTCTTGCAAATTACCTTGCACAGATTAGCTTTTGTTTTGCAAATTTCTTAATCGTGAACTATCAATCAATCGGGTCCGTCGTGAATCGTATTTCGTTGAATTGGATATTACACAGAGCACATCGGACGCCAATTTGCAAATCTAAACGTGGTGGTTTTAAGGATACTTATCCTGATGATCTCCTCGCTCCAGTTTTGAAGGTGAACTTTGTCTTTATTTTAATTTTTCTGTTAATTATTTTGTTCTATCTATACATAGCTAAGGTTCATGGTAGTTGTTTGGTGTAGGCATTGATAGAGAAAACTAATCTGAATCCTAGTGAAGTTGGGGATATTGTGGTGGGCTCTGTCTTGGCACCAGGATCTCAGAGAGCAAGTGAATGCAGAATGGCTGCATTCTATGCCGGTTTCCCTGGTATTGTTAATTTTATTTTCTCAGGCAGCCTTAATTTGTTAAAATTTGAAGTAATCACTATATTTATCGAGCATATCACATTTGTGGTGTTTAGAGACTGTGCCTGTCAGGACCGTGAACAGGCAATGCTCATCTGGGCTTCAGGCTGTTGCTGATGTAGCTGCAGCCATAAGAGCTGGATTTTATGATATTGGTAAAGGAATACATTTTTTTCTCCTTTTCTAGGGATATCATATGTTTATCCTTCTTTGAAAATATATCCTCGATCTTTGATAATTTGATATAGGTATTGGAGCTGGGTTGGAGTCTATGACAACTAATCCAATGGCATGGGAAGGGTCTGTGAACCCAAAAGTATACTTTCTCACCTTGTTTGTGTGTGCAAGCTCTTCTACCAGATCCTACGGATCTGACATGATTTTCCATTAATAATGGCAGGTGAAGGCCTTTGAACAAGCCCAAAATTGCCTTCTTCCCATGGGTATAACCTCAGAAAATGTTGCACATCGTTTTGGTGTAACTAGGCAGGAGCAAGATCAGGCTGCAGTGAGTTGAATAAACCTTTTTGGTATTGTGACCGAATGATCTTTTTCCTGTTATTGATTATTATGCTTATTCTGTTAGGTTGAGTCACATAGGCGAGCTGCTGCCGCTACTGCCTCTGGTAAATTTAAAGATGAAATTATTCCCGTGCCTACGAAGGTATCCACTATTATTGCGGTTTTAGCAGAAATTTGTGTGTGCACAGATGGTTATTGTTAGGGAACTGATACCCAGGTCATTTAATTAGATTGTTGACCCAAAATCGGGTGAGGAGAAACCTGTTAAAATCTCTGTTGATGATGGGATTCGGCCTAGCGCAACAGTGTCAGATCTGGCAAGACTGAAGCCTGCTTTTAAGAAAGATGGGAGCACCACTGCAGGTATTGGATTAATGGCACCCGTCATAATCATCATCATCATCATATTATGATTTTGATGGTAAGTTGCGTCTATTCCACTTTATCATTTTGGTGCTTCTATCACAGGCAATTCTAGCCAAGTGAGTGACGGAGCTGGGGCTGTACTCCTAATGAAGAGAAGTGTCGCATTGCAAAAAGGACTACCCATCCTTGGTGTATTCAGGTTTGTATCTTCTGGGTAAAAGTTCATTAATCTGATAATTTGCACTAGCTTCAAAATAAGAAGTGCTGCATAAATAAGCTTTAGCCTGACAGGTCTGGTTTAGGTATATTCACATTGCTATTTCCACCCACAAAGCCTATTTTAGTGCTGGGTTTCCACTAACATTCTGTTTACTTTTTATTGACTTGCGTTGGTTTTTCTGGGGTCCACTTACTAGTCAATCTTGGCAGGAACAAATAACCTTATGCTGCAATTATTACAAGCAGCATAATTCACCAGAACCCCTCACCATATAAATATATAATAAGAAAAATAAAAGGATCAATCTGTAATATCATAAGCTAAGAAAAATAAAAGAATCCAATTTGTAATATCATAGGCTCTTTGCGCCAGTGTAGTGAAAAATTTCCAAGCATGCATTCCGTCATGTAGGGAATGTAGAACTATGTTACCTTCAGTTTGCCTCTTTTCGTGGGTTTTCCACTGTTCATTGACATTACCATTAAAGATGTTGCAACCCAAAACGTTAGACAGAGGTTCTTGATCCGAACAAGTTAGCCATACAAGTTTAATTAGGGCAAGGATATCTCTCAGCCTCAATCGGACAACCTCATTTATCATGTCTTGTATGTTAGTTCATTGACATGAACTTGTTTATCATGTCGTCTATTTTAAGAGTTGAGCCATCATGGAGATAGCTAAACTCTATTCTTAACCCCTATCATGAGTCATTGGAATCAATTAACTCATCTAGTAAATCCGTGTTGAGATACCACCGACCCTAAACCTTCATTTCTTCACAGCTATCCTTATAACTTAATGCCGAAAAGTGACTTCTTTTTATTTTATACTAATAAGAATACCTGTTGTTGGTTTTGCAGGACTTTTGTTGCTGTTGGTGTTGATCCATCTATCATGGGTGTAGGCCCAGCTGTTGCAATTCCAGCTGCAGTCAAGGCTGCTGGTTTAGAGCTTGATGATATTGACCTTTTTGAGATAAATGAGGTATTAAATTTTGAAAGAAATTTTAATAGTGGCCTCAGGCTCTGTGAATATTCAATTACTCAAGAGTTTACCTTTGCAACTGTGCAGGCATTTGCATCCCAATTTGTATATTGCCGTAATAAGCTCGGTCTTGATCCAGAAAAGATCAATGTGAATGGAGGTGCTATGGCTCTTGGGCATCCTTTGGGTGCAACAGGTATATACAATGAATTTAAATTAACTTGAGTTTGAGTTACTCCATTCACAATTTTAAAATACTCCTGGAACCATTAAAGGTGATTCTACTCTATAGTGTTCACATTTATGGAGAAAATCTGAATAACTGACCCGGCCAACCTGCCTTAGGCATTGTTGTCGGGCATAGGCACCAAGGGCAACCTATCAACCCTTAGTATTGCTTCAGTTTGGAAACTGTTCACCAACTGATTGGTTCTAGGAGTGATTTCTGGTGATCAAATGAACTTATAGGGGGGCAGTTTGCAGCCTGATTTAATTTATTTATACCACAATTGATGAGGTCACCATATAGTCAATTGCACTGGGTATAATTCCAAAACTGCTATATATATGTATCTATTTACAAACATTGGAGGGATATTGTAATTTGCTAAACTTGTTGCTTGAAGTTGAATCTATTCTATATTAAGGTTTATATTTGTTTTGTGAGGGGGGATGGTTTTATTTCCTGGGAAGTGCTCGTCGTGATAAATCCCAATATACAGAGGAGCAAACTTAGTTCTCGTTTGGTTACTAAGATGAGATGAGAAATCTATGAATAGTAGTGAGATAATTTGTAAATAGTAGTGAAATGGTTTGAGTTAAGATTTTTATGGAGTTTTGGAAAATGAGAAAAAAAAATTGAATAAAAATATTATAAAGTTAAAAGAGGATTAGAATATAATAATATTTTTTGTTTTGGGATTTGAAAAAGTTGGATTGTTTTTGTGTTTTGTTTAGAAGTTTGGAAAAGTTGTCATGATTAGCTAATAATTAGATGAAAAAGTTGAAAATTTGAAATTGAAAAATATTTGTGCTTGAATAGTGTTTGGATGTTGAAATTAGATGAGATGTGATGGGATGAGATGATTTCAAAGTTTTGTGAAACCAAACCAAGCCTTAGGGGAGATTTGAAGAGTGAGTTGAGATGAGATAAAAGTTGAATTGTTAGAATATTAATTTTTAATATTATTTTTATTTTGAGATTTGAAAAAATTGAATTGTTTATTGTATTTTGTTTAGGAATTTGAAAAAATTGTAATGATTAGATGAGATGAGTTGAGATGCTTTCCAAATCAAAACAATGTGTTTTGGCAGCAAAATTGTTGCTTCAATAGAGGGATTGAGGGATGCTACTAAGCAAATATGCCCTCTTGTTTCCTTTTGGTTTATTCTTAGGTTGTGTTTGGATGTTGAAGTGAGTTGAGTTGAGTTGAGTTGAGTTGAAATGATAAAATATTATTAGAATATTATTTTTTAATATTATTATTATTTTGAGATTTGAAAAAGTTGAATTGTTTATTATATTTTATGTTGGGATTTGAAAAAATTGTAATGATGAGTTGAGATGAGTTGAGAGATATTTGGTAACCAAACGAAGCCTTAATCTTTTTTTTTTATTAGTTGGATTTTATTGGAATTACTCTAAAAGTTGGTGATCTCAAGTTCCTGTACAGCCTGCTTACTGTATGCTGAGAATTGCTTTGTTTGAAGATTGTATTAAACAAATGGTTAGTTTCAAGAAATAGTGCTGTATTCTTTGAGGGAAACAATTGGGGGATTGTTACCTTTTGCAATATTCATAGATTTATTTTTGCAGAAGAAAAACTTTGAAGTATTATTTTGATTTCTGCTCATATGGTTTCAAATTGGAGACAGATAATTTAGTAGATGGAGCATGAAAAATGCTATGATGCTTTTTCAGTGTGGAAATCGGTTAAGATTATTATTGTCACAGGTGCTCGCTGTGTTGCTACTCTATTACATGAGATGAAGCGGCGTGGCAAAGATTGCCGCTTTGGAGTGGTATCAATGTGCATAGGTATGCGCTCACTTAACCCCCCCCTCTCGCTCGCTCTATATCTATGGGTGCGGGTGCAAGCATGTTTATCTACTGGAATATGTGGTTAACTACGGGTATTTGTATCTGAAATGCAGGCACAGGAATGGGAGCAGCAGCTGTTTTTGAGAGAGGTGATGCCGTTGATGAGTTTTGCAATGCCCGGAAAGCTGACAGCAAGCACCACCTTTTATCTAAGGATGCTCGGTAGATTAGTCTTATCTGCCACTGGTTGCAGATTCCTATTAATAATATCAGGATTCAGGGCTAGGATTGAAATCCCGGTAAAGAAATGTAATAAATATGGCATTATTTTGTATTTTTGAAAGAACCATGGACATCAAAGGGTTGGAGTAATTTGTGGACGTTCTTGGCAATAAAGTCACCAAATGGAATACATGGGTGGTGGTAACTCACTGCGGTGCTATTAGTATCATAATCAGGTCCTTGGAAGTTGGATAAAACAATATAGAATCAGGTTCAACTTCCCTGTTTGGATCATATTCTAAAGTCGAACAAGATTTTGGACCTTTTAAAATCTTGGATTTGAAATTTTGTTCATTTGAAATTCTAATTCTAATTCCAAATTTTAGAATTTCCTCTCAATCTCATTTTTCTGATCCTCATTTTGTAGGGTCTGTGACTGATAATTTGTGATGCTCCATATGAGGGATTTTAGCAAATTAATTAAGGTGGATAAACTTTAAATATTTATCAACCATATGATCCACACAGCAACATTTTGGATTAATTAACACGCGATGGTGACGGTTTCTCGCACTCTTTTCTCAATGATCCTTTCCTTAAATGAAATAACTTCTGTTAGTGTGTAAAAATAATGACCAAGACGTTACTCTCAGAGTGATTTAACTAAGATCTTCTTGTTTGGTTACACATATGAGATGCAAAATCTGTGAATAATAGTAAAATAGTTTGAAAATAGTAGTAAAATAGTTTGAGTTAAGATGTTTTATGAGACTTAGAAAAATGAGAGAAAAAAAAGTTGAATAAAAATATTATAAAATTAAAATATTATTATAATATATATTTTAAAATTTTACTCATTATTTTCACACTACGCACCACATATAATTTTTTTATTTTTATTTTCTTACCAAATGTATGGTTTATGGATGATGAGTAGAAGAACTCAATTAGTTTAGAAAGAATAAAAAATTAAAACAAATTAAAAAAACAAAAATACGTGTTGTATGTGAGAATCATGATGAGTAACAAAACTCATATTATTTTTGTTTTGAAATTTAAAAAAATTGATTTGTTTTTTATTTTGTTTCTAAATTTAGAAAAGTTGTAATGATTAGATAAAAAAGATGAATAATATTTGTATTTAAATGATGTTTAGATATTGTGATAAGATAAGATGAGATGAAATGAGTTGAAATTATCTGTGAAACCAAATAGGATCTAAGACATTGGCAAGCAGTACTGTGTGAATAATAGCATGCGTATGTAGTTTGTAGAACCCTATAGGGGTGGCTCGTTTTGAAATGTATTTTCACCTTGAGAAATACTACTGTATCCCTAATTTATACCACTCATTGTCCCCTTGACTTGACATGGCACCAAGCATTACTCTTTGATCTTTTCTACCGTAATAATAAATGATGCCGGTCACACGAATATGGTGCCCCGTGCCGCACATTATAGAGTGTGCTTTAGGAGCAATTATTTATGTATGTTCCTTTGACAATATCCCCACACACCCCTTTCTTTCTTTCTTTCTTGTAATCACCATGTCGTCTTTGCCCCATAATAGCCATTTAACTACTCAAGAAAGCCATAATCATCGATTCTAACACAATTCCTCTGAAGGGATTTAATCACCAGCCTAGAATTTGCCTACATTAAACTAGAGAATGATGGTCTCTAGCTAGATTGGATCAAACTGCATTAACAATTAATTTTAATGATACCCTTTTTTGGAAAGATTCATGATTATGCGGTTCATAACATCCACCCATCACCAAAAATTGACTGCAAACATTACACACCACACACACACACTAAGCTAGCTTGAAGTCTTGTGAAAAAAACCTCACTTTCCCATCTCAAGTCGTTTTTGTGGCATTGAAGGCTTGTAAAAGTAATGGTCAGCATCGTATGAACCATGTAATGTTTTGGCCAATCATCTAAGCTAGCTTACAATATTATGACCATATGTCATTTTTGAATAAATCAAGTTGTCGTCTCATGCTAAGCTAGCTTACAATATTAATGATGGTTTATATGTAAGTAACATCTTGGGAAATCTGTTCTCCTATCCTGTTCACGTATTCTCACTTCGCTCAGACATATATATTATGCCGAGAAAGAGTTAGCCAGTTTTATATATAAAACGTGTTTCATTTAATATTATTTTATTATTATATTTTTTTCAAATTATCACACAAAATATAATGAACAATTTTATTTTTTCAAATTTTAAAATAATAATAATATAAAAAAATATTTTAATAATATTTTATTTAATTTTTAACTTTTATCTCATCTCAATTCACTATCCAAACTAATGCACCTTAAAAAACCTCACTTTCCAAAGTCAATTCGTTTCTGTGGCATTGACTGCTCCTGAAAGTTATGGTCGTCGTCATATGAACCACGTAATGTTTTGGCGAATCATCATTTGCTTCTAAATAACAATTTAAGATATCCGTGTATTTCATAAAGAAATGATTTATACAATCTCTTGGAAAAGAAAAAGAGATAGATATGTAAGGAAATCATGTATCGCTTTAAGATTTAGGTGTCTTTTAGATGTTGAGGTGAGAAATTTATAAATAATAGTGAAATAATTTGTGAATAATAATGAAATTGTTTGAGTTAAGATATTTTATAAGATTTTGAGAAAATAGAAAAAAAAAATTATAAAATTATAAAATTGAAATATCATTAGAATATAGTTTTTTAATATAATTTTTGCTTTGAAATTTGAAAAAAAAAATTATTTTTTAGGTTTTGTTCGAAAGTCTGGGAAAGTTGTTGGAAGGATAGATTCGTCCCTAGGCATGCTGAACCCAGTCTGATTATCAGAGTTAAGGGCCCAATGTTGGCTCCCCGTATGGCGAGGAGAAGGCTTGGGCCAGCTTGGGAAAAGATGAAACAACCCCTATTAAGGCATGCCCTCGGTCACACCAAATCGAATGATTAAATATAAGTTGAGATCTCTGACAAGAAGCACCACATTAAATGCGACGCGACATCGCCCCTAGACGCAAAGACTCATATGGGTCGAGGGCAAAGCTTTAAAATCCATTCCGGTTGAAGTATTTGAATGAAATATTTTGGTACTGATATGTTTCGGAGTACTGTTTTGGAATAATTGTTATATAGGTAATTATATATATAAACTATATTCCAAAACACTGAAAAATAGATTAACAAGTTAAAATTTTTAATAATACTTAAGATTAGGTGATCTGATTTCAGGATTAACTATGTAATGAGTTATTAATTAGCATCTTATCAATACCTCCCAAAATTATTTGAGTTGAAGTTGGAAGATCTGAATGCTTAACAATCTTCTCTCCCTCTCTCTCACACCAAAAAAAGCCTCCAGATATGATTTTCGCTAGAGGAGGAGACCTCAACTTCCTCCTCCTTCTCCCTCTCTTTTCCTAGTTTATTTTTCTTAATTCAAAGTCAAAAAGGTCAGATCTACAGTTTTTCGACTACTCTCGAGAGACATACGTAGTACAAGAAAACTCTTAGATTGCAAATCATTTGGAAAATAGTGGCAATTTTACAAAAATCATCACTCGTGGTCCTCATGGGCCGCTCACAACTACGCGTGGTCCTCACACGCCGACCCTTCCGGTAGCTTTTTTCACCACACGCGCTGGATCACCGGAATCGCCACTACTAGATCTTTCAGATTTGTCTTTTGTGGCTGAAAAGATAAAAGCTAAACGGCTGTAGAAGATTTTGAAGTCAACCAGATTTGATCCAAATTGTAATCCGTCTTTTTTCGTTCTGATTTTCTTTATTATATAGTTAAAATTAAAAAAATAAAAGAGTTTGTCTCTTGAACGGTTTATCTGTAGATGTTGAGTCCTCCCTTTTTATGAAGGGTGAGATTGAATCTCTGTTTAGGCAGAGTACTGTTACTTTGACGTTTGTCTATAGAGAGTATCAACAGTAGTGAAGTCCCAGTCCAGTAGTGTATTGGTGGAGCTCCAAATAGTTATTATGGGGATTGCATGTATCCGATTATAGATGTAAGTTTCTCTTGATAAATAAATGATGATATTTTCCTTAAAAAAAATCAATCCTAGAAAACCTCTAGGTTTTGTTTATTTCTCACTTTTCTAACTTTTTGGATATGACTATGGCGTTTCAGTATTTTGAAAAACCAAAAACCAAAATTTGAGAGAGAGAGAGAGAGAGAGATTAGGGATTAGAAATTTACACTCAAATAGGATAAATTCAGAAAGTAAAAAATAAAGAGAGAAATAAGGCCTCGTCGAGTAGATAAATTACGGATTACAAATTTACACTCAAATTTGATGAGTTTTGAAAGAAGAAATATGTTTGCACCTCACAACATCTTATGAATGGAATGAGTATTTGAGGTGACTTTTCATCGCAGGGTAGGAGAAAAAGAAATATCAAGAGTAAAAGTTTCTCTTTTTTCAAAATATTTACCAAACTGCCATTATCTTTAAATCCGGAACGAAATATGTATTTCAGCTGAAACATCAGAATCTAACTGGAATGTACTAGAACGGGCCGAAACGGCTGGAATTTGAGCCAAGATGGAACAAGTAATTCGTGCCGGTTTCTCATCTGGCAAGAAATATTCTGGTCATTCATGCCGGAACGGAATGGAAATAAAAACAATGGTCGAGAGCCCCCAACTAGTACTATTACGTGGTTCATGCAACGTTGATGGTAAAACTTTTTGTAGGCAAAGGCTATTTAAAGTATAACTAAAACTTTTTGTTATTGTTATATATAATATTACATATTAATAAGAGTATACTCCACGCAACTTCGTCTCTTTCAAAATAATAAATAACACATTAATTGTACCAAACATCTAATAGTAATATTTTTTTTAAAAAAATGAAAATATCATCTTACAATTATTTTGTAACTCTATAAATAGATAAAAAGTAATTTTGTAAAATTAAAATTCATTTTTAATAAAATGACGTGTTTGCATTGATTAATTGTAAAATTGTTTGTATATCATTACATTTTTCAAAAATCTCGAAAAACATGGAATGATATATTATTTATCATCTCATCCACTTATAAGCTACTACTTCGTATTATTGTATTTATCCTCCTACCTTCATCTTCATGTTTTCGAATCATTTGATTTTTTACAAACGTAAATAAATAGAAAATAATAATTGATTACATATGAGTTAATGGGCAGACCTGATTTAATTTTTATAAATAGAAAATTATAAGTAGATGTTGTACTACTATAATATTATTATTAATTGGGAGAAGTTGCATCTAAATCAGTGCTACTCCGTTAATATATAACACATATTTAACATGATTTTCTTTAGAAGAATTTTGTTGTGTTGGGGACGTGGCAGCAGATAAGAAGTCACCCAGTTTCTTTTGAGCAGCAAATTACCACCATCATGGCTTCATCAATCTGATCACCGCGTACTTCCTCTCATTCCTCCTTTTCTTCCTCTCTCTCCCGATTGCATTGGGCTCATGTTCCTTTTGAATATGTCGATGATATTTGAATCTCTTTTGGTGGTTACTTTTTACCATTTGTTCCTCATTTGGCAATCTTGATTTTGGGGGTAGTGGGTAATTTTGATAAGAGGCCAAAGTTGGAGAAGAAAGCATGGCATATGCATCTCTGAAGACTAGGGCACGAGTCACCGCCATGTTATGGCCTAATGCAATTATTGCTTGAGGTTCGTCCTCATCGCCTTCTTTACGGTATTTTTAGATGGAATGGTAGATCCTGCTAGCCATGGGAAACATGAGCGAGACATTTAGCAAGTCAGTTTCCCTTCACTCACCCTTAATTATTTTTATCTTTTTCTCAAGTCTTCTGTTTGTTTTAGAGAAAATTGAGGGAGTAGTTCTCTTCCCCAATTTAATGAATCAAGTAACATAGGTGTTGTGAAACATTATTGAAGTTCATAACTTGTTGTTATAGCTTTTTTAGGTGTTTTTGTTGTAGGGGTATGAGTCTTAGTCCAAATATCTATGAATAGAGGAGGTCCAGACAAGGACTAGCAGAGTACAGTAGTAGTAGCTCAAGATGAAGTTGAATATTCTCCAGATTACCAAACTACTACTCTTTATCTTATCTTAGATATCTGTGTTTGAAATTCTCTCCTTGTATACAGAACATTAGTGTAACGATTACTGTAATTTGAACGGAAATAGTAAAATACACCAAAGCAGGGCATCTCTGTGGTTAATTTTCTTTCAAAACACTTATTTTGTTGAGAGCATGGGTGCAAATACAACAAATTCTTTTCAGTACAAACATCCTATCCATGGGCCTTTCCTATAACATCTAAAAGAGAGGGGAAAAGTGAAAAAGAAAAGTAAAGCCACAATAATAGTACGTACTACAGACATTGTGCATGGAAACATTCTTATATTTTATTTCTGCGTCCCCTCCAATTCACACTTGTTCAGTTCGGCTGCCCAATCACAAACGTCGTCATAAACCAACCATACTTTTTTGTGATTACGATTTGCCCAGACACAGCTCCAAACACAAATCCACTTCCATATCCAATCGCGACTACTTTCCAACCAAATTCAAATGAGAATTCTGAGTTGTGGCTTGAAGATGGAGGCAGTGAGTCCTTAGGATTCCCACATTTCTTTGACAAAGGACTTCCGCATAATTCAGGGTTCTCACTAAATGAACGGTTGTCGAATGTGCCAAATTGTTTCCCATGTGGTATAAGTCTTTTCAAATGATTATGGGAGACATTAAAGTATGAAAAGAAAGTGAGTTTCGTTAGTTGCAGAGGGATCGCACCAGACAACTTGTTCTGAGATAGATCCAATGCTTCTAGCCCTATCAAGTTTGCATATGTAAATGGGATTGGTCCTGTGATAAAGTTTGAGGAAAGGTTGAGCAAATCAAGTCCTTTCAGATTCCCCACCACATCTGGGATTTCTCCATCAAATCTGTTGTTTGAGAGATCAATAACTATTAATAAGTGACTCTTTCATATAGTGTTTCAGTGCCTTTTTTTTTTATCATTGTCATTGAGAAAGAGTAGGTATGGTGCATGAGATTGCCTACATGAGTCGCTAGAATTTGGTGTTCTTCTGTGTACTTTAAGCTCTCGCCATCAACAGTTTGCATGGCTTTCCAATTTTGGAAGTGTTCGGAGGGAAACTTGCCAGTAAGATCATTATTTGAGAGGTCAATGATGTGCAATTTTGGGAAATCGAAATTGCTATAAGAATTTCCTATTGTATCATAAAGTTCATTAGATCTCAAAATGAGAATCCTCAACTCTGGAAGAATGCCCAACCAGGAAGGAAAAATATCATGTATCTGATTGTTACCAAGATTAATAGCTTCAAGCTTGGTACAATCTGTCAATGATCTCGGTACATAGCCCTGTAAATGATTTTCGCTAAAATTAATTATCATCAATTTGTTTGCTTCATCATAGATCCGAGGAATGGTTCCATGAAAGTTATTGTTGTGTAGATCCAATTTTGTGAGAGAAGCACTCAAGTTGCCTAAGCATTGAGGAAGATTACCACTCAAGTTCTTGCTTGACAAATCGAGCTCAGTTATTAAACTTAGATTGCAAATCAAATGTGGAATTTCTACGGTCAGTCTGTTGTTTGAGATCGTATACAAATCAATGGAAGGAGGTGGGATTGGCACTAACCCTTGAAACATGTTAGAATCAAGCATCAGATACTTTAGATTAATGTAGGGGAGTACAACCGGAAGTTGGTCAAAACTGGTGAGAAAGTTGTGTTCCAGAGCTAATTCCCATTGAGTTTATGTACTTACGTTCCCCATCCATTTTGGAACTTGGCCGTGAATATTGTTTCCGCCAAACTCTAATAGCTCCAACTGATCTTGGTTCCTTAGAAACTCTAGGAACTCACGCAAGTCATAATCATCTAGTGATAATGTATTAAATTTTGGAAAAGTTGAGTTGGTACTCGGATTTGTAAGCAATGAAATATCATTTCCAGATATCTACAATGCATCTAGCTTTTTGAGTTTCAGAAACAACTCAAACTCCACTGTGCCACTCAAATGGTTATCATTGAGAGAAAGAGATTCAAGATTCACAAGCCTTGATATTGATCGTGGAATTGAACTGTGCAAACTATTTGATTGAAGATCTAAATCAGATAGATTGGTAAGGTTACCTAGTGAAGATGGTATTTCCCCTGGGAAATTGCAATTATATGTAGCAAAGCCAACCAATGACTTGAGGTGACCAATCGAATCTAGTATCTCACTATAGAAGCTCGTGGATGCAAGTCTCAATAATTTAAAGGGGCTAGTTCTGTGAAATTCTGGGATACAACCCTTGAGGTTTTCATTATCCTCTATATGGAGAAGCTGAAGATTAGGTATATAGAAAATTCCCACGGGAAACTCACCATGCAAGTCACACTGGTATAGAGATAGAGATGTTAAAGAAGTTAAGTTTGCCAAGATATTGGGTACATTGGATGATATGTCAACCTGGTCAAGACGTACTACTTTCAAGTTTGTGAAGTTTTGACCTATAACTCTTAGGCCAGATTTTTGGAGCTTCAACAACGGATTATATGATAGATCAAGAAGCTGAAGCTTAGGTAGATGGAAAATTCCCACAGGAAACTCACCATGCAGGTGACACTCACTTAGAGATAGATTTGTTAAAGAAGATAAGTTTGCCATAATATTGGGAACATTGGATGATATGTCAACCTGGTAAGAGATAGTACTTTCAAGTTGGTGAGGTGAGCTATAACTCTTAAGCCAGATTCTTGGAGCTTCAACAACGGATTATGTGAGAAATCTAGGGAAACTAACTCGGAGAGCTCAAAAATTTTTGAAGGGATTTGGCCAGAAAATACAAAGGATGCGAGGTTGAGCACTGTTAGCCTGGAAAGTTGCCTGAAACTAGTTGGAAGTAGAGAAGAGTTAAAGTCATTGTCATCCAAATTGAGGTTTTGGAGGTGAGAAAGGCAGAAGAGGCTGCTATTGGAGTTAAGAAAACCTTTAAGACAGCTGCTACTGAGATCGAGGCCGATGACATGACCAGTGTCCTTATTGCACTCTACACCATCCCACTTGCAGCAATCACTGATTTGATCAGGCTTCCAAGATGAAACCTTCGGATAAGCAGAGGGATATCCAGATGCGGACTGATTGATGATGAAGCTTTCCTTGAATTGCAACAAGGCAAATCTCTCATCATCATGGCATAGGGGCTACACACCAGAAGAAGAGGTAGAAAGTATAAGATAAAGCATCATCAATGAAACAAGAAAGCACACGATCAAGATGATGAGAGGAAATGATAAACCCATTGTCTAAAATATTGGAGCTGGGAAGAGATCAGGAGATCAGAAAAGAAATGGAGGAATGGAATTTTAGATGATTTTATTCACTCAACGAGTACGTGACGTATTTAAATTAGTCTTGGATGAGTTGGCAGGGGACCATATGTTTAAATTAGTCATGTCGTCGTCTTGTCTGCATGCTAAGCTAGCTTACAATGTATGCTGGTAAAGAGTTAAAAAAGCCTCACTTTCCAAGTCAAGTCGTTTCTGTGGCATTGAAGGCTTGAGAAAGTAATGGTCGTCGTTTCATGAAACACGTAATGTTTTGGCCAATCATCATTTTAACAATTTAATTTAATTTTTTTTTCATAAAAAAAAGGGTATGCCAATTTTATTAATAAATCCTCAATTTTGACAGAAGAATATCTTATACAAATAGAGCAAATAAGTAGAGGTGACAATATGTGACACGACTCGTTAACCCAACATGAACACGACACAATATAGGGTTTAGTCTTAACGGGTTGTAGTCAAAATGGATTGACCCGTTAAGACACGATTACTTAATAGGTCAACCCGTTTTGACCCGTTATAACTCATTAATAAAATTAAAGTTATAATTATACCCTTATACCTAAAAGTAAAATTGTTGAAATTTTAATTTATTGTTTGGATTATAATTTTGGATTTGTAGTTAGTTTTATATTTTTTTTTATAGATATTGTGATTTTAACATTTATATAAAAGTATACTAAATTTAACCAAGTCAAACGGATTAATTTCGTGTCTGTTCAACTTGAGTTTTGCTACTCATCATTCCCACACACCACACATCACACATCACACTTCTTTTTATTTTTTAAATTTTTTTTGATTTTATTCTTCTTAAACTTATTGAATTATTCTACTCATCATTCATATACCTTACATTTGGTAAGAGAACAAAAAAAAAAAGTGTGGTGTAGTGTGTGAGGATAATTAATAGAACTTTTCTTTACATAAACGGGTTGAAATCAATCGAGTCGTGTTAACCTATTTTGTAGTATTCACTAATGGATTGATACGACACGACCCATTATATTAATGAGTCGTGTTAGGGTTTGAGATTTTGACACGATAAACTTAACGGATCGGATTAGGGTTAACTTATATAGTATAATATACATGCCTTGACATAACACGAACACGACCCATTAACACGATTTGATACCCCTACAAATGAGTTACAAAAGAAATCCCAAAACCAGGCTCATGAAAAATATTATTGGAAAACTTCAGCTAAAAAATACGACATAGTGCTGCTTAAAGCTAAAAATATTATAAATTAATGATGAAAGTTAGGAATACTTGCACGATCCAAAACAAAAAGGCCAACCATATCTTTGGGAGCTCAAAAAGGCCAAATATAGTAAGATAGTTTGAGATAAATATTTATTAGGTTTTGTGAAATGAGAAAGAAAAAGTGGAATAAAAAATATTATAAAATTAAAATATTGTTATAATATAATTTTTAAATATAGTTTTTATTTTGAGATTTGAAAAAATTAAATTATTTTTTTGTTTTTGTTTTTTTTGAAAAGTTAGAAAATTTGTAATAATTAATTTGAAAGTGTTTGTGTTTAAATAGTGTTTGGGAAGGAAATGAGATGAAATTAGATAAAAAAATGTTTCCAAACATCCCCATGATAATATTTTAAAACCCTGAAAAAAATAGCTGACCAAGGATGCTGTATCTTTATGTTATCATTAGGATTTTTTTTAAAAAAATTAACTAGGCGCTATATTGAACCTCACTTGCGGTGAATGAAAACCTTTACACAAAACAAGCCAAACCAAAAACAAAATACAACTTCCCCCCCAATCAAAACCTATTTGCAACAAACATACGCCGTGCCCATTTTGTCCAATCTATACAACCCTCTAGTCAACCTCAGTAAGTCAAGACAGTTAGTAAACACCCTATTTTCCCCCAACGCCCCGACTTTGGCTAAAGAGTCTGCTACTTGGTTGCCTTCTCTATACAAGTGTTTAATAAAGAAATCAAACACTCTCATCTTTCGATGTAGCATCCTTGTCATCTCTTGCATCAGAGATACATTTTCAAGGATATTCCTTCCTTTTACAAAAGCTCATTGTTCTTGCAAAATAATTTTTCCAAGAAACAAGGATAATCTAGCAACCAAGATCTTCGAGAACACTTTGTAGATTACATTAAAAAGACTAATTGGCTGGAACTTTTCGAAACTTTGAGCATTTTTTATCTTTGGAATAAGAACAATAAATGACGAAGCGTAAAATCTAGGAAAGACCTCACCCTTGTAGAACTCCTTCACAGCTTTCATCACGTCTTCTTTAAGAAAGTGCCAACAAGCTAAATAAAAAGCTGAGCCAAAACCATCTGGCCCCGGGCTGCTGTCCGCTGAAATGGAAGATAGTGCCTCAAAGACTTCCACCTCTACGGGTTCCTCTCTTAGTCTAGCGACATCATTTTCATTAAAAATGGGAGGGAACAAATGGCTAAACTCAGGCAAGTCAACCGAATCCTCTTGAGCAAGAAAATCCGTAAAATAACGCACCGCCTCAGAATGAACCATCTCCATTGACTCAAGAATCGACCCATTCGGAAGTCTCATAGATTTTACCCTCAAGTTCCACCTTCTTTGTGCAATGACAGCGTGAAAATTTTTTTAGTATTGGTCCCCCTCCACCAACCATTTTTTTTTTTTTTTTTGCTTGTTGAGATATCCTCATATCCTCCCATTTTACCCAAATCTCCAACTCTGCCTTAGAGACCAACATTTCCTCCTCAATAGCTGCCGAGTAAGTCATTTGCAACTTAGAATCAAGTTGCTCAATTCTCTCTTCCAATTCCTTTATCACACCACCAACACGACCAAAAATCTCTTTATTCCACACACGTAGCTTTACTTTCAGCCTTTTCAGCTTGCCAACTAATAACTGTAAGCCCGAATTGCATTCTAACGATGCCTTCCAAGACACTTCCATAGCTTCCAAAAAATTTTCATGGGAAATCCACATGTTCTAGAATCGTAAAGGAGCAGGACCATACCTCTCCGAGCCCGAAGACAGTTGCAACAAAATAGGGGAGTGGTCCGAGGTTCTTCTACTAAAAAAACTGGCACTAGCTTCCCCGAATTTGGACAAAAACACAGTGTTAACCAGAACTCTGTCAAGTTTGGCCCAGCTTCTAGCCATACCATGGTGCCCATTGCACCAAGAAAATTGCTTGCCCTACACTCTAAGATCCAGTAACCCACATCTGAAGATACAACTATTAAAATCTTCAATGGTTGTTGTGGGCCTTAGTCTACCCCCACTCTTTCCTCATTACTTCTAATAATATTGAAATCCCCCAACACCACCCAAGGGATTCCAACACAAGACACCCCACTCAAGTGGGGCCACAGATCCTGGTGCTCAAGTCGAGTGCATTTAGCATATACAAAGGTTGCTAACAGGTTACAACCATTAAAACCAAAAATTCCGATCATTGATTTGTCATACCTATTAAATCCATGACAATATCCTTTTTCCAACACATCCATATTTTCCCTCCCACCTCCGCATTGGACCTGTAATTTGGAAGTTGCAAACTGTAAGCCCAACTCTATAATTTTGAATTCTCCTGAAAAGGTTATGAAATCGCCAACACAACAATGTCATACTTACGAACCAATTTTCTTAACCTTCTTTTCGACGTCCCCAAACCCTTCACATTCCATACTACTAATTTGTCAATCATAAATTCAGCTTTCGGGGTTGTGCCTTCGACCTGCAAGACTTCCTAACTGACACTTCTTTAGAGGATAGGAACCTCACACTAGAGCCTTGATCAGAGCCATAATCCTTCTAAACATCAAGGGAAGCTTCGTTTTTCCCTTCCGAAAACACAACAAAACTATTGAAGCACTCTACCTCTCCATTCTCCTCACTCATAACCTTCACATCAGCCGTTCCTTTTCCTACTTTTTCCACTCCTCCTTCCTCCTCCTTCCTCCTCATTATAAACCCGGTCTACGTTACTCCCATCACTAGTTCTCTGACCTTTGAAACCCCTACCACAATTTCCCCCTCCTCAACCCGAGCCCCTGTTTGGATCACCAAATCTGAAACCAAAGCAGCATCACTATCCGGACCAGCAACCAATTGTTCAACTATGACTATCTTACCAGAAATTTCTTGACCACTGACAATCTCCTCAACCACCTCAATCAATTTTTTTTTTCCTGTTGTCTATCCTTACGACCAATCTCCTTCCACACTTTGCCTTCTCCCTCCTTCTTAGGTATTTTCACCCCCTCCTTTCTAACAGGCTTTTTTTTTCCTCTCTCACCAGCCCTGCATATTACCTCAAAATGCCCCTGTCAACAGCATTTACCTCAATAGAATCCCTTTTTTTCATAAACAATTGCCTGCCACAATTTGTTTTTCTGCCCAATAATCAAAGGAAAACCAGCCACAGGTTCATCTCGTAAATCAACTTCCAGACAAATTCTCACCCCTGTAGCCCGAGTTCTATATAACGAAGCATTATCCGCACCAAGGAATTTTCAAACCGAGAGGCAAGGATTTGCAAGCAGTCTAACCTGTATAGATGCAGCGGCAACCTTGGCAAGAAAATCCATTGAGGAGCAATAAAGGGTTCCTTATGTACATCAAAATCCACAGACCAGCTAAAGAGCCGAAAATGACAACCAGCAATAGCTCTACCTTCTCTTGCCCAAGCATGAAAGTAATCCTTCTCATTTGCCAAGTGCAAGAGCACGTGGAATTCGTCCATGAAGCTTACCATCAGAACTTCACTAAAGCCCCAAGTTTTAATAATCTAAACCCTCAGAACATCAATCGAAGGTCTCGAAGAGAGAAATTTCAGCACTAGAGCAAATTTCAGATCTTTCGTCGCCCTGTCCATTTCTACATCCGAGAATACAAAGCCCAAATCGCCATTAATCAACTCCAGTTTCCGCATAGGCAGCTTAAACTTCGCAAGCAGCAACGGGTCATGTAGAGCCTGGAGAAATGTGCAACGATCTCCCCTGCCTCCAGAAGCCACCGCAATGTTCTCCCTTCCAGCAGCCCGAAACGCAAACCCCTCTCCCTTCTACAGCGAACCCAACCCAACCTAGGAAGCCTAACCCCGCCGACCACCGAAGCTGCGAGAGGGTCAGGCAACTCGGCCATAGGCCAAGTCCTCACGCACAATCGAAAACACACAAACCCTAACAGAGTAGGAAAAATCGTCTGCCACGTAGGATTTTTTAAGTCCAAGATTGTATCTTTATGTTATCATTCTCTAATGAACAACAATATCCTAATTTATTTTTAGTGTTAATTGCAAATTCACTATTTTGATTTTTGCCAGTTTGCAAAAAGCTCCCTCGTTTTTTTCCACCCGCAAGATTTATAAATAAGATTTTGAAATTTTGCAATTCGCAACTTCTATAAGTCGTTTGTCAGTTAACAAATCCTTTTACCTATGACACATGTCAGCAAATCAAAAGTTGACATGTGCCGTTTCTATTAATTGTTTTAATACCAACTTACAATATTATAAAAAAAATTAATTAAAAAAACTAGTTTAAATTTAAAAAGAAAATAGTATAAAAATATGTTTAAGTTAAAAAATCGATTTATAATTTCTAAAAAATATGCTCAACTTAAAAAACAACGAAAAACATCACTTTAACTAGAGAAATTCAAAAAAATTACCTTTAGCTGATTGAAAAAACTGGTTTAACTAAAAAAATTATAAAAACGTCTTTATCTAAAAACGATGTGAAAGGTCGTTTTAACTAAAAATTCTTTTAAAAAATAGGTTGTTTAAAAAACGTTTAGAAAATCAGTTTAATTAATTTAACCAAAAAGAATCTTTGTAAGTAAGAAAAATCTGTAAAAACAAATTCACTAAAAATTAAACCGACAAATACTGTTTAACTAAAACGTAAAAGTGCTTTATAAATATTATAATTATAAAATAAAAAAAAGGAAAACTCGATTTAATTTTTAGATAATTTCCTAGTTAATCTGATTTTTTGATATAATTTTCTAGTTAATGTATTTTTGAAAAAATCAATTTTTTGTTTAAGTTAAAGTATAACTAGAACATTTTGTTAAATAAGAAAACACTTTTTGTAACTGTTATAATATTACCAATTAATCCAACTTCGTTTTTTTCAAAATAATAAATAACACATTAATGGTACCAATCATTTCAATAATGATTTTTAAAGGAAAATATCAGCTTATAGTTATTTTACGACTTTATATTATATGAAGATTAGTTTTTTAAAATTGAGATTTATTTATAATAAAGTGACATATTTGCATTGATTGATTGTAAAATAATTGTAAAAAAACTATAAGTATATCATTGCCTTTTTTTTAAAAAAAATCTTTAAAAAAATAGTTTTCCAATAATGATATAAATAACTTCCTATTCTTGAGACCAAGTATCCCCTCCTCGACATCATCTCCTCCTAGCTTCTTCATCTTCTTGATATCGAATGATCATTTGGTTTTTTACAAACTAAACAAGTATAAAATAAAAATAATAATAACTAATTACAAATGAGTTCATGGACACATTAAAGAATTAACTAATATTACTTTTAATCTATTATTAATATAATATTATCTTGACCTGCAATTTTATACACATAATCATATGCTCATGTGTCAACTATTACAATGATGAAAATTTTGAAATTGGAATTGAAAAAAAAAAAAACCTAATAAAATAAAGTAAATTATAGATACTTAATACATATAATATTATTCATATTTAGGACAAGTTTGGGGAAAGAGATAAGAAGAGAATTTTGTAAATAGCAGTAAGATTGTAAGGATTTGTTTGAAAGTATTTATATTTGAGTGATATTTGAGAAAGAGATGGGATGAAATAAGTTAAAAATTTTGAGATGAAAACATTTTCCCCTGAATATATACACATTTAACATGATTTCTTTTAAGAAGAGAGGAAATTTGATGAGTTGGTGACGTGGCAGCATATAAATAAGGTCGCCAATGTCTCGACTCAGTTGCTTTTGAGCTGCAAACCGCCATCATGGCTTCATCAATCTAACCGCTTACTTCCCTCTCATTTCGCCTTTTCCTTTTCTCTCTCTCCCTCCCTCTCTCCCCAAATTGCATTGGGTTCATGTTCCTTTTGAACAACCCAAACCACTCAATCTCTTAGAGATCATACACCTATCTGTGATAAAATCATGCATGGGTCATCGATTTTTTGACGGATCGACAAGATACTCCATTTGAATTAGTCAGTGATCTTCCATTGTCAAATAGGATCCACCTGGTCGTGTAGTTAGCTACCATCAAAATGACGACCAGGGTGTTGTTGTGGGGGTACAGAACCCCCTGGCAGTCTTTTTCTACAAATGAGATGGTAGGTGTGGTATTCAGTTTGAGGTGTTTAGGGGGCTTATATGCCATATACACCTCATGGTATCTTGTTCTGTGGGCATGAGCCTTTCTGCTGGACTCTATTACGCCCTTGCTGACGAACCCTTCTACTATGGTACAGATGTCCCCAAGAGGCGAAATGTGTCTATCAGGGTATTGTCTCCATTCCCTCTCCCACTTTTGTCGTTTGGGATTTGTGTGCTTCATCTATTTTCACATTCACGTCCTTCTTCTCTTCTCGGTTTGAGATACTTGACCAACATTCGCTCGAGCTCCTCGTTTCCTGCCAGACTGGCGACCCTTTTCTTCAACGTTGAACAATCTTCTGTCTAGTGGGTGTCCAACTGGTGGTAGTTGCAATAGCACTGCCCTCTTCCCAGTGGGCGCTCTTCTTTCCTGGCTGCCTAGTCATTTTCTTGCACCTTCAGATTATTGTGAATGAGGCAGTGCCCTTGTTCTCACTGATTGGAGTACCTTTCACACCTCCCATCTTGATAACCCTGCCCAGTCTTCTTGTCTTTTGCACTGTTTTGGTTTTTGGTCTCCGAATTTACTTCCTGCTTCCTTGGCTCCAGGAGAGTCTGTAATGTGTCATCGGCATTAACAAAGTCGTCTACTCTATCCATTAACTCCCTCAAGATGGAAGGGGTCTTCCTGGCCAGCTAGGCCATGAACGGGCTCTAAGGCCATATGCTCCTAAGAGGGCGGCTAGCGTGATATTTTCATCTTGATCATCCGTGGTCAACCTCTCTTTGTTAAAGCGGGTAAGATATGCTTTCAGGCTCTCCCCTTCTCTTTGTTAATGGTTAGTAGATAGGCGGTTTGTCTGCGGTGCCTTCTACTTTCCATGAACTACGTCAGGAACTGCTTGGGAAAGCACATCAAGCCACCTCTCCATAGAAACTATGGAGAGTCATGTGCGCTTTGAAGTTCTCTAGGTGATCTACAGGGTCTTGTGACCCATCATACAAGTAGATCTAAGGAACCTTAAACTTGAGTGGGAGAGGCACTGCCATCACTTCCTCACCATAAGGAAGGTTGATTCAGTTAAGCAGTTGTTCCACGGAAGAGGATTCTCCCATCTCTTCATACTTGTCGACTAGGCTACACAGTTCGTCATGTAACTTCTTCTTTTCCAGTTCTTCACCATTCATGCCTCCTACATTGCTGCTTCAACTCTTCGTTCTCCTTCTGTAACGAGTCAACCACTCTCATCACTTTTTTCAACTTCTCCTCAGCTTCTACCAGCCTTGCTTCTACCTCTGTTGCATTCATCTCTTGATCGCGGGTTGTTTGAGATCACGTAGTAGTTGGCATGTGAAAATCACGCTGAAGTCTGTAAGAGATCCGACAGACGACACCACTGCAAAGGACGTGTTTCACACCACCAACCACTCGGATAACCCGCAACAAATGAGAGAGCGGCATTAGGCACTGACTCCCTAAAAAATGAGCAGCACAAAGGCTATCCCAAGTGTAGGAGGATGTCGTGTAATAATTAGGAATAAATTCCTAGATCGTCTCCTAAGGGAAAGTTACTTAAAATCAAACTCGTTTAAAATGGTGAAAATATTCACAAAGAGAAAATAAAAATGATGGTATGTGTAATGAGTAGAAGAGTGCAACAAGAATGAAAATGACACTAGTCATGGACTAGATTTATATTTTTGAATTTTTGAGTGTCGAAATGAAATGTAAAAAAAAAAACTAACAAATTGAAATTAACAATAAAGAAAATCAACTAAACTAAACAATCTTAATTAATCTAAAAATTAAACAATAAAGCAGAAATTATCTAAGTCATAATTAAGCTTTAATCGATCTAATATGCAATGGAATTGAGAGATTAATAAAACTAATCTAAGAATTAAACTAGATTAGAAAGTAATTGACAAAATACAAACTAAAAATTGAAAAGTCCCAAAATCAAGATTCTAGGGTTCATCCTTGTATTCAAATCACAAATTCTCAAAATTAATCCATAGCAATTGTAATCACTGTTAAATGAAATCTTAAAGAAGCGAGAAAAATAAATAACACGAAGTAAATAAACAGCAAATAAAATGCCCAAAAGTCTAAGCCAAATATCTCAAAAATAAATCACAAACTTTAAACTAAAATTAAATAAATAATAGAGAGTGAAAAGAGCAAGCCAAATGAATGGAGATGGAGGTGGTAGACAATGGAGAAGGCGACTGGAGCGGCAATTGGACCCTGGAAGAGTTCTTCAAATGTGCAGCGCTGCTCTCCAAAATGTCCACAATTTCGTGCTAATGATATGCTTAAAATAGGGTAGGAAAGAAACCCTCATGTTTTCATATTCCCGCACACAAAATTATTTAAATTTTAGGACTCAACTTGGCAGACATGTATGCGTTTCAGGAGTTTGAATTTAGAAATCCTTATTAGAGACAACTTTGTAGCCCTTTATTTCCAACACATCAAGAATCGTATCAATCCGATATTTGAGTGGAAAGCTATGATTAAAATACTAAAGTGTGTCAATTCTGTCTCCTAACGCATTTTAGACTTTGATCCGAGTTACTCTCAAACCTCATCATTATCTTTATTTGAAGAATCCTACACTAGTTGAAAATTCTTAGGTTGTTCCAACGTCTTGCCCACTTGAAAGTCCTTTGAATTTGAAATTAAAAATAAAATAAAATAAGAATAATAGAATATAAAAAATATGCTGTACATGTGAATGAACATTGTCCAATTAAATCACAAGTTATAAAATTAAGCATAAATCATGCTATTAATCAATTTAAATCACAATTCAAATTTATTCATCTTAACTATTTTTTCATCTAAAACTAATAATAATGTAATGAAATAAATAAAATATATTGATTCTAAATGTATAAAATATGCAATAATTCAACTCAATCAGGCGCCATGGAGTACTCCGATGCCTAAGATAGAAAGATGCAATCTCAATATAAATACGTAGATAGATGATGAATAATATGTTACCTTCATACATTATTTATAGAGGTCCGAAATACCTAGGACGTGGATGATTATTAGACCCTTGGGTTTGTCTTGAGTGATCCCTTAATAGAAGAATGAGATAACCACCCTGTTTTGTGGGCGTTTTCTTATTGTAGACATCACGCAGTGGGCCCTTGGGCCATGAGTCTTCCAGTTCCGGGTCAATAAACCGAGTCTATCCTCCAGCCGTGGGCTTAATGTGAGGGGCCCAAATATCCCTTCCGCTAACAATTCTTTGCCCATATATAATAAGTTTTCACTAACAATCATTAAAAACAATTTTTTTTTTTTAGGTATCGTTAAAAACAAAATTTCAGTTCACAAAATTATCCTTGATTTAATATAAGTTTTAAAAATAATTATAAGATACTCACAGATTAATCATTGTCCTAAATAAAGTGTAAGCGTTGTGATGACCATTGGAATAGTGAAATGACTTTGTAGTTTGTACGTGTCACAACACTTTCAATTAGAGTTGTGTACAAAGACTAATGATATGTGAATATATTTTGTGTTATTTTGATCTTTGGTTATTTGTATATATATCATCATAGATGATCAGTCGATATCATGGCTCTAGATTTTGTCCCGAATCTGGCTCGTGTCAAACACCCTCACACAAACAACAGTGAGCCGCTTAGCATAAGTGGTATGCTCTCTACTCGTGATCTTGCCAGTCCTTAATCTACCGTGAATGGCATCCTGGTAAAACATGTCAATGAATATTTCCTCCATGCCATCGCCCCTAATTTCACGATCACGACTCGTGTTTTCTGGATCATCCATGTATAGCCAAGAAATTGATAATATGGCAATGCAGGTAATTGTTCAAAAATATACAAAATTATAACCTCATGTCAAGTATAACAGTTCTTTTGGTAGGGTAGACATGAAAAACAGAAATATTACTTATAACAATATATTAAACATCATAATAAGTTGGGTACTAAAACAATCCATTAACCTCAGTATTGTATCCTACATTATAATAAGTTGGGTACTAAAGCATTGCATTAATTATGCCCATCTTCCTCAATCAAACTAAAATAAAAAATAAAAAGTATTGAGTAAATTAAACTCAAACCGACAACCAAGTATATGGGCCATGAAAAAAGATTATGAGTAAATAGGATAAACTTGACAGGGAAGCCAACTAATTTTTTTTTTTTTTTGAATGAAACATACTTATTTCATTAATAAACCGAAGTTACTAATGTGACTTATCAATACAAGAGGTTCCAATACACAGAAAATCCAGTTATAAGCCAGCTAACGCAACAGCTCTGGGGCTTCCCCACACACAAATACATTTGCGGCGGACATTGTCTTAATTTCTAATCAAACTCTCTCGTAACAGAGAAAGCGTTCTGTAAAAACAGAGCTTAAACGTCCTCTCTATCCTCCCAGGGAAGAAGAGTACGGGACACTGCTATAGACATCAAATCCAAAGCCTATTCCTATTTTATTAGAACTAAACTAACAAACAACTACAAATAACCACATTAACAACTACAAGACCACAAGCTCTGGTGAGACCCCAGACGTCACGCCCACTGAAAGCATCGTCATTTCGAGCTCTGGTGGAACGAGCACCCAGCGTACATACAGACCACAACAGCCCGGCCGTATAACCACCGGCCATAGCATCGTCCAACACTCTCGAAAGCCTTTGCCCCGAATTACGTTCGATCTAAAGGCCGAAACCTCACTCGAGTCAACAAAAGCAACACCAACATCAGAAACAAGACAACTACAAAAACACTAAAATGGACAACAACAACAAAATGAGACAAAAAAACAGTACAAAAAATACAAAACGGATAAACAGTACACAATGGTCGGCATTGTTTCGTGCAGAACTGTTCACGCTGGGAGGAAAGCCGACGGTCAGACTTGGAAGACCCGGAGTCAGAGGTTCCACAGCAACCGAGCATGGTGTCGGGAGAGGGTTCCTCGGTGGCGCGTGAAGGCCACGCGCCAACGCTGTCTGGAATTTCATCCCGCACGTGCGGGCTACACGCCACTCCGATGGACGCCGGGTTTGGAGGTCTTGAAGATCGGCGGCTGGGCGTCATACCGGTGGGGCACGTGTAGAGAAGTGGTGGCCGGAAAGACTCGAACGGCGATCCTCCCTTATTCGGCCTAAAAACATAAAATGAAATAAAAACACTATACAGAAATTAACTAGACAGAAAAAAGGGAGAAGGCATGGGGAGGGGGCGAGGAGCCGAAGCTCCCACCCCCTTTCAATAGATCTGGAGGTTTTGGAGAGCTAGGAGAGGTTTTTCGTTTGGAAGGGAGAGGTTTCGGAAGGCCTTCGTTCCAAACGAAAAACTTAAGGAGTGGAAATTCTTTTTTTGGGGTCCTTGGTCCTTGAGTCTTGACAACGACATCGACTACAACTTTATTACATAATAATAGAGAAACAAAGCAAAAGGAAAAGACTTCGGGAAGCCAACTAATTAGGACCATCATATTTTGGTAGTTTTTCAGTAATGCATAAAATTCTCTCTCTCTCATTCTAATGTATAAAATTTGACCGGGGCAAAGTTATGAAATGTTCTCCAAAAATAAAACCCTTTAACTAAGTTAATGTATTAAAAAAACCACCAAATACAAATCATCTTTATCAACTACAAAAAGGCACTAGCAAATACAAAAATCAAGCTGCCAATCAACTGCCCCTCAAACTATAAAAAATCTCACATAGATCCATAATTTTTGCAAAAGACCATGGTTTCTAACTGCCTATACATTGTTTATGTGCTAGATATGGAAAAACAACTTGAACTATGGCTCAGTAGGCTCTGGGATTTATTGGGATTTACATATAGCATTGCCAAATCAAATAAAATTCTCTAATTCAGCACAACAAATTTTGACTTAGGTGCTGCACTTGGCTATAAATAGAACGCCATTTGGTTTAACAAATAGAGAGGGTATCCAAAACTGGTAAAATCAAGTCAACAGTCATACATTCTAATGAAAAAAAAGAGTTTTCAGGCAACATTTTCTAAGACTAGTCACATTACGTCCCCTCTATTTCACTAGACATAAGTTAACTCATGAAAGTAGCCACATTCAAGTACAAAAAAAGCAGCCACATTCAAGTATGCATGCAAATAAAAAAAAAGTTCATACATGTAAAACAACATAGCAAGTAGTACCGAAACCAGAAAATGTATTATAAAGAACTAATACAAGTAATGGGTGTGGAGTGAAAATAGTTCATACATGTTGTGATGCTCACAATGATGGATGAGAGCATAAGTAGTACTGTTGTTAGAATAGAAAAGAACAAAGTATATTAACCTTAATATAAACTAATTCAAAAGTACATATAAAAACAATAAGGAATAAAAAGCAGGACTCGAAGGCTACCTACTAATGGCTACCTACTAATCAAACGCTCTATGTGAGAGGAGTTGCTGCCTACTAAGCAATGACACTTTTCCCAATAATCTGAGGGGGTAAACATAATGAAGGTTTCATTGGAATCCTTTCGGGACTTAGTTAGGCATAATTTGCAATTGTCAATCTACTATTATAATGTGTTATAAAATTATAATTTAAGGCAAATTATAATGTGTCAAGAATGTATTAACATTAGGCTGAGGAAGGAGTTAGCCGCCCCTGAATGTTTATGGCAACAAGCCAAAAAATAGAGGTCTTAAAAAGAGCAATATTTCCATATATAACGGAAAACATAATGTATGCGTGTGTATATGGCTTGCAGCAAGCAAGTATATGTTTATGTAGGCCCTTACAACGGAAACTAGCTAGGATGCATCACTACAATAGGGTTTTGTGACTGACGAAACTGTCACTGAAAAAAAATAAAACCATCACATAAACTTTTTTATGACAGTTAGAAACCATTAACGTACCAATACGCCAATTAAGGCATTACTAAATACCAAAAAACATTTTTTTTATGAATGGTTGAGAGTGTCGTTAGTTCCTTCATGCGAATGTGATGACAATTTGTGACAGTCAATTTTCGTCACAAAAAATACGTTCGAACGTATGTTTTGCCGTTCGAACATTTAACCGATCATGTATCATTCGAATGTTATTTTTCTAACATTCGATTATGTTAGTTTGCTCAATTAATATATATGTTCACACATACAATTCGTTCAAACGTTTGAAACATGATGTTTGAATTTTAAACATGAATGTCCATCGTCAATAGTTCAAACGTGAACAAATAGACGTTCGGCAGTTTGTAAATACGTTCAAACATTTTAAATGTGACGTTTGAATGGTACAATATATAAAGTTCGAGTGTCGGGTTATCATTAGTTTCGACGTAAAGGGATATACATTAGGATGTGCAAGGATACGTTTGCACATTCGAGAACAATATATGTTTGAATGTGATAGTGTATGATCGATCGCACGTTGCGTATTTATGTTTGAACGTTTTTTCGAACATGATCACATGTTCAAACATGTGAGATTTACATTCAAACTTATGGCTAATTAGAACTAATAATTATATAAAATTAAATAGTATTCAAATTGTGTCATACACAACAAAGAGATAATCTCTGGAAATGTTTGAGAGGGTACACAATAAAATAAATCTACTGGATGATAAATGTTTCAACCAAAGATTCAAGTTCATTTCTTATTCTTTCCTCGACCACCGTGATCCTGCTACAGTGACATGACACATTCCATCTAGACCAACATCTATTTGTATATGTTCTTGAACTTCAATGCGTATTCTTTCCTCTTGGTCTTTTTGCTGGTCCTACAAACACGTCTCTAAATCTGACTGTTGAGATAGGAGATCCTCCAACTCATGTTGTCTTAACTTCATTTGCTCAATTTTTTGGTGTTTGGTGTCCAAAACTTTGGTAAGATTATTAACTTCTGAATCTAAGGCCACATAGGATGAACCAATAATCTTGAAAGAATTTCTTAGCCCTATGAACAAACTAGACTTAGTTTCGAGGACCTGCGTAAATATGTCAATGTCATTGGAAGAAGATTCCTCGGAGGCAAACTGCAGCTCAATCATTTTCTCCTACAAGAATTACAGAAACTACAATAAGTAAGAAACAAATAAAAATAAACATAATAAACAAATTATATCTATGTTGGCATAATTCTTCACAAAATGAGTTTTACTTACTAATTTATCTCTAGCGACAAGATCATTCTACTCGAAGTCGGCATCAGTATGGGTAGCAACATACACATGAATATGGGAGAAATTTTGGTAGCCCTCCCCATAGTTCTCCATGTATACATGGTAGTGAATGGATTATTACTCCACTAACAATATACCCGAAGAACAAATGAGGAAGACACTGAAATTTCTATTACTAAACTTGGAAAACAAGAGTGACAACAATATGCAATATAAATAATATAATCTCAAACTGTCTACACTAGACAATTCAAAAATTAGTGGACACCTCAAATGTACACTAATTCTCAAACAGATCTAAGGATATTCATGCAATGCCACGCATAACCTATCACATATAAGTTAAACATGCAATCCTATATATTAAATATGTGTGGTCGGGTATTGCTATTTATCAACTTACGCTGTGAATTTACAACCTAATAGGTCATGTGGGGTATTCTTTTAATACCTTTTCCTAATTTTAATACATTTTGTGGTGGGGTATTACTATTTATCAACTTAAGTTGTGAACTTACAACCTAATAGGTGTGGGGTATTTTTTTAAATACCTTTTCCTAATTTTAATACATTTGTGTGTTAGGATATTACTATTTATAAATTTATGTTGTGAATTTACAACCTAATAGGTGTGGGTAGGCCAGTGCAGAAAACTATGCGATCCGATCCGTCCGTGAGATCCGACCCGACCCGAACCATAAAAGCGGTTTGAATTAACTTGCGGGTCAAACCCGCTGAAACCGACTACTCTCAAACCTTAGTTGCCATTCCTCCCCATTTCTCCATGTCATCAAAACCACTTGCAGTAGATTGAAGAAGAAAAGTAAAGCATGCTTGCATCAACCGAGAGGAGCTCTGAATGAGTAATTAATCGATGATGACGAAAGCCCCATTGCCTTGGCCATCTAGTACTACTTCCACCATCATATGATCCCATCCATCCATAACTCTCCATCTGAACTAAACCAGAGAGTACAGCAGCTAAACTAGCTGTTGAGGATGTTGTGGGAGAGACAGTACTAGTCATGGAATCGTGACTAAACCCAACCAGCCCACGAGGGAAACCCTCAGTACCAACCATGATGGTCCCATACTAGAGTTGTGTCAGCGCCACATTCTTCTAGAGAAAGAATGGCTCGCTGGTTGGTTGTGTAACAGCGAGAAAACGAGTTCTTTCGGCCATGAAATGCCGAAAATCGAGCAGGCCATGATACTCGGCATCCATTTCTAATTTCCTCTGGGTTTGTGAGAGAGAGAGAGAGAGAGAGTTCTCTGTCATGTCCAGTCCAGTCCTACGCCACACAAAGGCCCGCTTCTTTGAATGAGTAATCAACGACGAAAGCCCCGTTGCTCGTGCCAAAACGATCTGACATCAAGTGCTGCAGTTCAGCATTCTCTTTCTCCACGGCTAAATCGACGCCAACATCTCATTCTCACTTTCTTCAAAATAAAAGATGTTATTTCTTTCACTCATCAAACTCGGGTCGGGTCATGCTGGTTTAATTCAGCTACACACCGGGTCGGGCCGGGCCGGGTCTAAACACAAGCTGGTTTGGTCGGGTTGCAGGCCTAGGTGTGGGGTATTCTTTTAATACATTTTCCTAATTTGAATACATTTGTGTAGTGAGGTATTGCTGTTTATCAACTTAACTTGTGAATTTAAAGTTAAGAGTTCGAACGTTTGTACTTCCATATTCGAACATTACTTACCAATTTGAGCCTTAAAATATTGTTTTCCTCCATTAAAAAAAATACATATCGCAATGTTAAAACTTATATAAATAAAATGATACTTGTGAAAAGTCACAACTTATATAAAATAAAAGGGTATTTGTAAAAAGTCACAATTAAAATGAAATAGTATTTGTGAAAAGTCACAACTTTTCAAATTGTAGAGAATACAGTAAAAAGGTTTTTAATACACCAAAGGGCACAACCCCTCGTTTGGTGGCCAAACAATTAGAACCAACACATTGAACAATGATAATGGTTCACATTATTTTTTACTTAATAGTAAATATCTTAATAATTTCTAAGTCTAAAAACCAACAGATACGACTCTGCCATTAAGATTGTTCATCAAGGCAGAGTTTTTTCCCAGTCCGGTCTAGAACCTAGGAGACCAGATTCCAGGTCCGGGTTCCGACACGGATCAAACCCAGCCAGAACTCGGGTTGCCAAAACCCAAACCTGCACAGTCCAGGTACGGGTTCGATACCCGAGTCTTTTTGACTTAGGCCTGTTTGAATTCAAAGATGAATTGAAATGGTTTTAGATAAGTTAAATAAAATATTGTTATAATATTATTTTTAATATTATTATTGTTTTAAAATTTGAAAAAGTTGAATTATTTATTATACTTTGTGTAAAAATTTAGAAAAGTTGTAATGATGAGATGAGATGAATTTATGTGAGTTTTGAATCCAAACGGGACCTAATTTAGCTTTTGATTTCTTTGATAACAGAGTCCACACCGTGTCTATGAGATAGCAGACTATGTCTATGTTATAGCTTCTGAAGTTGTCAAGTCACATCAAGCAAAAAAATGAAATTGTGTCGTGCAAAGACTCTGTTGATAGACCAAGACCCAGTAGAGCCCAAACTTGATCACAGGAATTCAAGAAAAAACAAAACTTCCAATCAGAGCAAACTAGTGTTGGGAATCTCTAATAGTTCTACACAACATATAAATAATAATAAAGAGAAATTATACATTCAGTCGCCCAAGGTAAATGTCGTGTAAGCGGCTGCTGTTGTGGATTCATTTAATCAAAACGCACCGTTCCGTTTTGATTCCACAACCTTCTCTCAAAAAAATTTTCCTTCCTCATTCCCTCCCTCTGTGTTTCCTCTCCTCAATTTAGAACTCCCTCGCTCAATCCTTCCACGAAGACGGCGATTCCATTCCCTCGAAGTGCCTCCGTCGAGGATGGCGATTCCATCCCCTCGAAGCGCCTCCGTCGAGGACGGCACGTCCCTCCCCTCGAAGCCGCTGCCCTCCCTCCCTTAGTGTCGTGATGGTTCTATGTGTGGATATTGTGGGTGTTTATATTTTTCCCTTCGTTGGGTCTGAAGTGCTTTGTGTTCTCTCTAATTTCACTCAATTTCAAGATTAAGCCAATCAACATAGATTTGAAGTTTATTGTTGTTGTTGTTAGGTTCGGGAATTAATCATTGGTGGAAAAGAAAAGAGTTCAAGAGACCTAGCCCACTAGATCGTGAAGGATTTGGGTGCTAGTGTTTGCTTCTTGATCTATAAATACGAGTACAAGGAAATAGCTAGAGCAAAAGTCAGCAACTTACTTGAAAAACTAGAACATTTTTCTCTCCTATGATCATAACCAATGTTTTAGCTCTAAATACGAGTTCTAAGAGCATAGAAGCAAACACTGCCGCAAGAACTCTTTCTAGTGACATCCATCTTCAGTCTGGTTCAATTTCGTGTTGCTTGTTCTATGTTGGGTTTTCTGCATTCTTGTTTATTTTTTTATTGCTTTTTTCAAATAAAATATTTTTAAATATGAAAGGTTTTTGAATGCTCTATTATGGAGTATTCTGTGGACAATAAGCCGATGTTCTGGATTACAAAGGAATGAAGGCAGCATGGTAATGTGCCGGATATTGAATTCTATGGACCAATATGTTTCTCTCTGTTGCTTTCTTGGAAATAGAGAGCAGAACAAAAAAGTACATACCTTGGATGAACCCATTTCATACAGATGAAAACAATAGTAGAACCATAGAAGAATGAACTAAAAGAAATTCCTTAGCCAAACCGATGAAGAGAAAAGAAAAAAAAAAGTAGAGATTTTCTAGATTATTCTCGGATGCTTGAAAGTAGACTATATTTTCTTTTCAGCAATAGAGAGAGTGAGTCTCTTCTGCTAGTTATGCTGCAGTCGCCGAACGGACATGGAACTAAAGACCAAAGAGAAAGGAGCAGGCAGTAGTGGTGTTCTACTGTTGATGAAGACGAGACCCACGAAGATCATCAAAATGATCTCTTGAAGTTCATCTACCAACATCGAGAGACCCCTCCCTTTGAAGAGGAAGAACTCGTGCACTTGTCGTTTGTAACTTTCTTTCTTTCAGATGCCTAGCTTTTTTCTTCTATTTTCGTCTGTTTTCTGTTTTCTTTTTAAGTGGCAGGCGACTCCCCCACCGTTGCAACTCCCGACTGTACGTAGATGAACTGAATAATAAATATTCCAAAGTTGTCACATTCGGCAATATGGACAAATGTCTCATGTAGCTCCATACTTTTTGGGCTATTTGGTTTTTATTTTGTCAAAAACTGGCACAAGGAACTATGAAGCTTGCTCATCGGACTACAAAAGAAAACAAAATAATAAATTACTACAAACAAAATAATAATAGTATTATATTATATAATACTATTAATATGAAGTATAGATTTGAACAATATAGGCTTTATGTGTAAAACAAAAAATCGAGATCAACTTGGAACCCGAATGAAGGTTTCGGCCCGGGTCTGACCCAGGCTAACTCGGTCCTGGTTCTGGCCCAGATTTGAAACCAGGATTCTCGGGTCGGAACCTGGATGAACAGTCCTATCTACCATGACATCGTGGGTGTAACGCCCCGTCCCCAGAAGTCTGGAGAGTTATCTCTTGTAACCTAAATCTAACTTCTTTAACATATTTAAATACTCTAATATTCCCAAAAAGTACAAATCATCTATTCAAACCAAAAATATATGTTCATCTTCCAAGACACCCAATAAATACCTCAATGAGATAATTTAAAAAAACTCCATAAATATTTAGAAATATCTAGGACTCCAAATATCAAATAACATAAAATCATATACCTACTAAATAAGACTTTCCATAAACTTGTACCTTCAGGCACTTGTTCCATTACGATCATCACACCTTACTAAAACTTCCTACTCTTGTTCTCCAACTGAACCATCAAAATTATCTAAAAAATATTTGGAGATAAGGGGTGAGTTATCAACAATTTAGTAAGCAGAGAACATATACTAGTATGTAAACATGAGTATTTTCAGAATTCCGAATGTAAAACAAAATGTTTACCTTCAGAATGCAGAAACTGAAATATTTACTTTCAGAATGCAAATATCAAAACATGTTACAAAAATATCAGAGCGAAAATTTTAGAAAAACATTCTTATTCAAAAATCAGTTGGCCTATCAAAATCTGAGACCTCATCTTCATCAATTAGAGCATCACATCGGGACAGATACCATATTTAACCCTCGTGGTAGGGTTATAAACCACCATTATAACCCGTGGAAGAGCTGTATCCACTATTATAATCTATGGTTGGGCCGTATACCATGTTTAACCCTCGTTATAGGGTTATAAACCATCATTATAACTTGTGGAAAGGCTCTATCCACTATTATAACCCGTGGTTAGGCCATATCAGAACAGAACAGAACCATCAGAATCAGAATTTAATCAAAATACAGAATCAGAATCTCATTGCCAAGGTTTTCAGATGCCACATCATATCAAAAACCAAATACTGAACAACTTCAGATAATTTCACATGTTCGAAATAAACAGAATCCAAACATTTTCATTTATTCACAACAAAAAAATTTAGATCTCACCCATCAAAACATCTTTATTTCATCAAAACTTTCAAAAAAAAAAAACTTGTATTCGCTCTTTTTCATATCAGAAACAAAATGCACAAAATTAGCTTATGTCTACACTAGTCATGCATATGCAAAACACATATTTAAGGTTGTTTTTTTATTTCTTTTCAAAACAAACATGCATATTTTCAAAAGCAACATCATTTCATTTTTATTTTATGCAAAGTTTAGCATCGGAACCCCGCTTACCTAAACTTCTTACCTTATCAGAATTTCTCCACAGCAGTATTGAACAAAAATCAATCGATACCTATAAAATAATCATGTAATTTTCGTAAATTTTCAATCAATCACGTATTTCGATATTTAAGCCTAGACTTCTAAAATAACCTATTTTAATACCAAAAAAATCTTAAATTTCTCTTAACTCTAAAATGCCATCACTCTCTAAATTCATCAGTGTCCACTTAATAACTCCGACTAAAACACAAAAATCTAACTCATTTACTAATGAAATCAAATTATAAAATTTAATACTAGCTAATATATTTATACCAAAGTATTTTAAAAAAAATTAAACAACCACAACTTAGATTCATTTTGAAAAATAACTTAAATCATATTTTTAAAACTCATATATTTAGTAATTTAACTTCAATCCGTAAATATAAATTCTTATACTACAAAATAAATCATACGCATAAGAGATTATATAAACATGTTCAATAAGCATCCATTCAAGGTCATTATGGGAAAGAAAAAAAAAAAAAAACATAACCTGCATAGCTCTTTGAAAACAAAAAGTGGGATTTACACACACGTAAAAGTGGCCATGCTTACCGAGGAGGAAGGAGGGATGCAATGACAGGGTTGGGTGGACGTCACAGGTGGTCCACACAATGGTAGAGTACTGAGAGATAGAGTTAAAGAGTGATGAGCGAGAGAGAGTGAACACGGTGAGAGAAAGAGACGGAGAAGTAGTGGGACGTTCAGCGATAGCTCACCGTGAGGGACAAGGCGGAATCGAGGCGGCTCGAGATTGACGGGAAGATGAAGATCGGCAGATTCTGAGGCTAGCCCAATAATTTATTTCATCGTATGGTGGCTCAATTGAGTTTGTGGTGGCTCAATTGAGTTTGTGGTGGCTCAACCGAGGAGAAACAGAGGACAACGGTTGGGTTATCCGTTGGCTTGAGGATGACTTGGTGGCTCTCTTAACAGGTGGCTTCGATGGCAGAGCAGTGGGCTATCATGGTGGTGCTGCAGGGACGGCAACGGAGATGTCTAAAAGGTGCAGTCTTTGTTTGTTTTGAATGTCTTGAACGTACGGGGTTGGCATGAAACGGGGTTGGTTGTGGCTTTCAGTGGTTGCTCGTTTAGGTTGGTGAACAGCCGCTGGTGGCGAGTGCTACATGTGCTGCGACTTGACATTGCGTGGTGTATGTAGAGGGCTTTACAGTGGTGGGGCTGAAGGTGACTTTGGGCTCTATTGTGGTTGATGGTAGCTTGCGGTTTGGGCGGCTTCCTTGTTGAAAAGGGGGCTACGGTTGCTTGCTGGACATGGACGCACCAGGTGCTTAGGCGTGGGTCTTCGTGGGGTTGGGGAGCAAGTGAAAACCAATAGTCATGGTCTGCCGCGGGGAAGACGTGCGACGTGGGCTGCTGTGAAACCAAGAACCCTAAATTTGACGAGGAATGAAATTTCATGCATGGGTCTAAAAATATATAGAAGGCAGTGGGTTTAAAGAATTCTAACCTATGGGGACTCAAAAACTGAAACCCTAGTGTGTTTAAAAAAATTGGATACGATCATGGGCTTGGATTTCACAAATAATCTAGGCCTTAATCCTCTCCAAAAATAAATCCATCATCTAATAATATCTTCAAGCATTTAGGAGAATTTATTGGGCCAAATTCAAATTAATTCGGCCCCCAAATAAATTTTTGGGCCTATAACCTACTCTAAAGTTACTAGTTAAAACTCAAATGGGATTTTCATCTAAAAAAAAAAAAAACCCACAACCTACTCTAAAGTTACTCATTAAAACTCAAAGCTTTTAATCCATAAAAAAGAAAAAAAAAAGGATCGCTCGTAAGCTTCGTACTGGGCCGGGTGTTACAGTGGGGCATCGGTTGCCATAGCATAATGTCATTGTAATACCCGGGCTCTAGGCCCAGCCCTTTTGAAGTCAATCGGATGCACGAAGCCCAGCCCACGAGCACTTGTTGAGAGACGGACGGCGTCGTTTTGGTGAGTCCCCTTTTCTGCTGCACTGTTTTTCTTCTCCACGGTTTCTTCCCACTGCACTGCATTTCCGCACATCGCACTAACCGTGCGCACCAACCCATAATCCTAGCAGTTGATTATCACCTCTTACCACGCTCAAGAATCTAATTCGCTCACTTCTGCAGGCATTTCAATCGGTTTCTCTCATTTGATTTTCCTGTTCTCCATCCCTTCATCGTGCGCTCAACTCAAGGTGTTGGAACTTCAAATTGTGTTTCCACTGCAGTGTCGTTCGTCTTCTTGAACAAAAATTGGTAACTTCTTCCCTCAATTCGACATCCCTCTCTTTCGTTTTATTTTTTTTCTTGTATTTATTTCTCCTCCTTCCTTCTTCTTCCGGTTTTACTTGCGTGGGCCTCCCTTCTATTTCGAGTTTTGCTCTGTTTTGATTACACACACACACACACTCTGTTCTGCTACTGCGCGCTCACACTCAACTTCTCAGACATTAATCTTTCTTTGCGCAGACCACTAGCCTTTCATTAGAAAATTCTGTGACAATATTGGGTGTATACTTCGAAGGTTGCTTGAATTCGAGGAGGTTCAAACTTTGGTGACTCTTCTTGGTAAGTCTCTTCCGAAGCTTTGGGTAGGGATTGGATATTGTGGTTGTTTGTAAAATGTAGTGATGTTGTTGATTTGTTGATGGCGTGGGTAAGATTTTTGCACTGTTGCAGTGACTTTTGGCAATCTGTTATAGTTATAAATTTGGATTGTGTTGATGTTTTATATATTGGATTGTGGTGGAGTGTGATGGAATTCTTGAAATTGAGTATGATTTTGGATGGATTTGTGAGAATGTTTTGGACTATTAATTGAGACTATTTGGTGTAAATTGATGGGTGTTTTGAGCTAATTGTATTGTATATTTTTATGCAAGTCTTGAATTATTGAATGAATAAAATATTGATGCTTGCACTGAAAATTTTTTAGTTGAAGGATGGAGGTGAAGTTTGGTTTGGATTATGTTTTAATCATTGGAGTTGTTGTTGTTGGTTTTGGAAGTGATTATGGTTGGTTCGGCGTTAATAAAAGGTGGCTGTTTTGGGTTTTAAATGCGAATGGTTTGAAGAGAGAGTTGTTTGAGTTTAATTGTTATGATAGTTATTGAGTTGTGAATGGACTGTTTTGATTTATTACTCAATAAATAGTAGCTTACTAGATTGGTTATTAAATATTGGATATTTGTTTTATTTAGGTGGTGTTACTACTAGAGTTCCGACTCAAGGTGTTGATAATACGAAGAAGTCAGGTAAGCGGGGTTCATATACTAGTTTTGCATAAAACAAATAAAATGAGGTTGACTTTGAGAATAAACGTGTTTATTTTTTAAAAGAGATGATCTGAAAACAACCTCAGATGTTTATTCTGCATATGCATAAATTCAATATAAGAGAAAGTGTTTTTCTGTCATGACTGGTGTAGACATGAGCTAGTTTTGTGCACTTTGTTTCCGAACTATGTAAAAGAGCGAATATGAAAATCTAAAAGTTTTGTTATGAACAAATGAGAATATTTTGTTTCTGTTTATCTCGAACATATGAAATGATCTAAAGCTGTTAAGTATTTTGTTTTGATATGATGTGTCATCTGAAAACCTTGGTATGAAGTTCTGATTCTGTATATGATTATGATCCGATTCCGATGATATCTGTTCTGATTTCTGTTAAGGCCCAGCCACGGGTAGAATGGTGGTTTATAACCCTACCATGGGGATAAACATAGTATTGTCCCGATGTGATGCTAAGCAATAATATGATTATAATGTTTCAGTTTGGAAATGCCAACGGATTTTCTTTTTGGGAATAAGTTTACTTTTCTGGAAATTTCGCTCTAATGTTTTTGTACCAAGTTTTGTTTACGCATTACGAAAACAAATATGTTGTTTCTGCATTCTGAAAGAAAATGTTTTGTTCTGCTTATTAAATGTTATAAATGCTCATGTTTACATGCTAGTATATGCTCTCTGCTTGCTGAGTTATTGATAACTCACCCCTTTAATCTTCATAATATTTCAGATAACATTGATGGTTCAGCTGAGGATCAGTATTAGAGTTTATAGAGAAGATTAGCAGTGAATTGTTGTTAGGTATCTCATGGTATTAGTGTTGATGTTGGAAGTTATTTATATTTTTCTTAAGTTTACTTCAATGGATTTAGACGGTTTATGGAGACTTATGTCAATGTTACCTTATTTCTAGTTTGTTATTTGAGAGATGAAGAAGAGTTGATTTTTTATTTATTTGGGTTGTTAGATTGAAAATTGGATAATGAGTTTATATGGTTTATTAATTTGAAGTATTTACGTTTGATCTGAAGTTTGGGAAATATATATTCTGGAATTTGGAAGTACTTTAACTTTGTTAGAGTTGATTATCAGGTTATATGAGTTAACTCTCCGGACTCTCGGGGACGGGGCGTTACAGTCATCTCTTTCGAAAGTTGCAGCATTGGCATTAATGACAGCCTCGCTGCATTCGACAGTGTTTGTTTCTTTATTAAACGAATAGTAGTCGTTGGGTGAGGAAGAAGAACAATTTGGGTTTTTTTGAAAGCTATGCATGAAACAGGTTTGGGCCAAATTGTTGTACCTGGCCCATTTCATGCTTAGTTTTAAAAAAAGGGTTTAGGTAACTAGGTCGAAGGCAAGGTTGCTGGGCGCCTAGGAGGGCAGCTTGCAGGTTTATGGTTTGGCCAATATGCTAAAAAATGTATCCCAAGCTCATTTGGTTTTTGGAAAGGTTGGACTTTTTTGTGGCTCAACAGTAGAGCCTATGATCAATGTGTGGACAAGGGCCTTCTCGTGTGCATGATTGGGCATATGACTGGAGCCCAGTTTGGTGGACGTAAAGCCCATCCACTGATGCAATTTCAATTTCTTTTGGTTATTAGAGGCAAAAGTATTGTATGATGTTTTGAAGCCAAGACATTTAAAAGAGAGAGAGAGAGAGAGAGAGAGAGAGAGAGAGAGAATAGGTCACATGTCCAAGAGTGACCCGCTCCTAATTTTATTCAAAAAAACAAAAACCTCACTTATGGTGAAGGAAAACTGTCGTAACAACCAAGATACTAGGGAAATATAAATAGACAAGAAACTCACCCAAGCAACGACAACAACAACAAAAATAGCACCTATACCCTATTATATTCCTTTTAAAGAATAAGACAACTTATTCCCCAAAATAATTTATTTACAATTTTTCCGAATATAAGGAAATTCCCCCCTATCCAATCTAATAAGACCTCGAATGAGAGGAGGAATAGCTGAAGCAGAGACCATATGTCATTTGAGTCATTTGCACCTCTTCGTGCTAAACCATCTGCCACTGCATTAGTCTCTCTATAAGCATGAGAGAAAGAAACCAGAAGCCCAGCTAACATTCTTTGTATTTCCTCCCAATAATCCTGCATGTACCACAGGCCACGTCTTTTCTGTTGTAACCAATTTATCACTAGCATAGAATCAAGTTCAATCTCCACGTTCCTCAAACCCATCATACATACATGTCAAAGCCCATGGAACACACCCATTCCTTCAGCAAAATTATTTGTGCTATGACCTATAAATGTTGCAAAAGCACATAAGACGTCCCCTTTGAAATTGTGAATAACCCTTCCCGCACCAGAAGGACCAAGATTTCCAAGAGAACTCCCATCCACATTTAATTTAACCTATCCATCTATCAGACCCTTCCACCTTACCATTTTCAATGGTTGTTGTTGACGTGATTTTATAGGCAAATTCAGGCATCAAATCACCTGTTCATCACGTCTACTCAAGACCTTTACGTCTTTTAATTTTAATGCTGCCCATGATACCCAATGTTTAATAAAGGACCAAACGACGTGTACCGACTCCATAATACCCTCCATTCTTGCCTTACACCGTCTCCCCCAAAGCCTCCAAGATATAATTGATGGGATAATTCCAATCAATTGACCACAAGTAGACGGTTTTTGCGCCTTCCGATGCCAACACTCAACTTTCTCCTGCCATGATCGACCCACCAACCTCGGCATTCCCAGAGTCATTAAACATATATCCTAGATTTGTTCCGCAAATTCACCTGTCGACAACACATGATTTTTATCTTCATATGCACATGCAGAACAACAGTTACATCTTGACACTAAAGGGATACCCACTCTACGAACTCTATCATCCAACAGCAAACCATCGTGCCAAGCCTTCCACATAATGGCTAAAGTTTTTTTTGGTAATGCAGAGTGCCATATACATCTTGCCCAAGAACAATTAGGCGCTTTAGTTCTAATACACTTTCATGCACTATGCACTATGAAGCCAAGACCTCATACACCATGGTAATTAGAACTTGGCGTGTACTAGATCCTTGACACCATCCAATGGATTGCTGATGCATTAGCTTTCCATTGGAGCTTACAAAAAGCCCACCCATATAAGATTAAAATTTAAAATAATTAAACTAAAAAAAACCTACATAGTATGCCGCCACCTCCGACACTAAGGTGGCGACCAGCAACCATGATCCAATGTCGTGGTGACGCTGGTAGGTGGCCGGTGGTTATTGCCACCCTAAACAACACCAAATTGAATTTTTTTTTGTGATAATTATATAATTCCAACCATTTCTCGGAGTGGCGATACCCAAGCGACGGTCAGAATGATATCTAACGATTATCTTAAAAATAAATTAATGTTAGATCTTTTAGAAGTTTAGGATTTTATATATTTCTTTGAAATAAAAATAATCCATTATAGTTGAATCCATTGTAAAATTTGTAGAATATTGAGGTGGCACGTCAAAATTAGAGTGTAAAATGCGTATTTTATGTCCAATCGCAGCAATTGGCAAGTTATATATATATATATATATATAAATTTTATGTGCAGTCACTTTTTCGTGTTTATTATGCACTCTATTAATGTGATTAATTGTGCCATTTTTTTTAATATAAAATAACTGATTTGAACAATCATATCAATAAAATGGCTAAAAAATATGTAAAAGTGGTTGTAACCAAACATACATGAGTAAGCAAATATTATATATATATAAATATATATTTTTGGCCATTAAATGCTTATTATTATAATTCTGAGATCAGGATACAAGCTTAAAATAAATCATTGCAAGAGAATGGAAAACAAAAAGAAAATTAAAAAATATATATTGTAAACATAATTAAGCTGACTCTGAGTGAGCGAGAGCCGTCCGTCATGGGGCGCAAGAGTGGTGCTCAGATTCCGAGACACGAGCTGCATAGAATCTATCAATGTAGGCGGTGGCTTTGCAGTCGATACCTGGTTCGGCGGTCCAACCCCATCTGTCTTCATCACTAGGGCATAATCTTCTAACGTTGTCACCTTCATCCCAGTCATCATCTCTGCCGCTCCCACCTGAGAAGCATACCTTGAATATGTTGCAGATTGAGAATGAATTAGAAGATGACTTTCCTCCCATCTCTCAAATTATCTTCTTCTCTCTTATGTGATTTAGGAGTATGGTGTATATGATTCTGAAAGAGCACGTACTCGACGCTGTTTGAGGCTGAAAGAGCATGAAATATCTCATCTGTATTTATAGTGGGAGGAAAGGAAACCAACTAGCTAGGGAATCCATCCAAGACGTTGTTGGCTGGTCAGGATTAATAATTAAGAGAAATATTTTGGATATCGAATTTGGGATCCAAATTTGTGTTGATTTTTATTTTAGTGATTAAAAACATATTTTTTAATAATATTATAAATTTTTTTATTTCTTTTAAATGTTTATGATAATTAAAAAATTATATAAAAAAAATACTATTTAAAACTCAAATTCGAAACCCTTTTCATAATTAATGGACGGTCTAGATCAATTGAAATGACAAGCAAAGAGAGAGATCTTCCTGGCTGTAAACCCAGATCATAAAAGCATTGGTGCATGTTTTGGCCCTCTGCTTTTCACAACTTTTCAGTTGACCCAAACAGTTGTGTCTGGTGGTACTGTTCTCTAGTGTTTTTGTTTCTTCTTCCTGTCACTTTCTTTTTACCAAGTCGATATCCTCTTTTTTTTCAAAATTTTTTTTATTAATTACTATTTATCATCTCATACTTTATATTTTATAAATAATACTCTTACATCTTATAAAAGTTATTTTCATATTTTATAAAAAAATTATAAATATAAAATATAAGAATAAATAATAATTAATACATAATATTCTTAATCCAGATGAATGTTGGTGAATCTTTTTATTCAATTCTTATTTTATTTTCCCCCTAAGTGGGCTCAAGTTTTTACGTACAAACAGAAAATACATCTTTTTAGTACCGTCTCTTGCTAACTCCTCCGCCAATGTAAAAGGCTTAATTTTTTATTCATCTCAAGCAATGATATATGAAGAATAACGTGAGTCACGAGGCCGTCTAGATGCATGGAATGGTTTGAAAGACAACTACAACATGCAAGTGGCAGGTTTGAAGGGTGAGATGAGAATTTTATGTTTTGTTTTAGTGTTTAAAATATTATATTTTAATATTATTATTGTATTAAAATTTGAAAAAGTTGAATTGATATTTAAAAAAGTTGAATTATTTATTATATTTTATATGGAGATTTGAAAAATATGTAATGATGAGATGAGATGAAATGAAAATTTTGTGTCTCATCCCACCTCCAAATTGATCATCCTCCAATATATCTTTCTTCTGCAGAAAGTTCTTTGTTCTTGAGTATATATATATAGCTATATATATAGCTAGCTTTCTTATCGAAAATCAAAATGAAAGAAGGAAAATCAAAAGCGTGTTGCTTGGTTGCTTTCTTTCTATCTTTCTTTCAGTTGTTTATTTATTATTTTGGGTTTCTTTTTTCCTTTTGGGGAACCTTTTGTGGAAGGCATTGGCTTGTAAGGCCTGGATTTTGAAAGAAAGTCCCCCACCCCTTATTTCAGCACTACTCTTAGCAGTGCATTCAAGCTGTCTACTTTTTTGGCATCTGAATCCCTTTACAGGAGACAGATTTTTTTGTTTGCTCATCTCCTACTTTTTAACAATATAGGACGCACAAAATCTATCTTTGCCTTTAGCTTCTTTCATCAATCATCACATCTATTTATATAACTTTTATGGAATAACATTCTTTCTTTTTATTTATTTTTACTGATAAGATAAAATAAATTGAGATTAAAGTTAAAAATTGAATAAAATATTATTAGAATATATATTTTTAATATTATTTTTATTTTGAGATATAAAAAAAATTAAATTTTTTATTTTATTTTATATAAAAATTTTATAAAATTGTAATGATTAGATGAGATGAATTAAAAAAAATTATAAAAACAAACTAGGCAGAGGATAGATTTATTTTAACATGTGTCGATCGGTTGATTAGAACCCGATGATTAATAGTACTTTTTTCAATGATTCCCAAGAGAGGGTTGTTTTGACATTGACACAAAAAAATAAAAAATAAAAAATAAAATGACGCATTTATAATTAACAAGCTTTCGAATAGTTGGAGGCAAAATTTGATGTGCAACACAGCAATTATAACTTTAATAAAGTATAGATGGGACAAGATGTAAGTCTCGATCGAAGAATACAATAAAGTTATAAAAGAGATTAAATTCTCCTCCGTCTTTTTCAAGGGGAGTTTCCTCTCCCGTACAACAGATTCGTAGCTTTGAGACGGTCCGGACGGACCAAACCATCACCTAAAAAAAAGAAAAATATAAACTGGCACATCTTTTGCGTGATGTAAAAAGAAAGAGTATTGCTACAAAGTAATTATTATAATTGTGCACACATTATACGTTATGTGGCTGCTTCATGTCCTTTAACCTTCTCTTTTTTTTTTGGGATAAAATGCACCAGACCTTCTTCTCATAGATTCCCTCTCTCATCTCGGTCTCTCTCATCTGAGACTCTCTCTCTCATCAGCAACTCTTTATTTCTCATCAACTCTCAATGGCTGCTCCCGTTACGACACGTATAATTTGGATGCGGTAAACAATGGCTGCTACCAAAACTTTTTCAAAAGAAAAAAAAGTCAACCTACCGACATATCAATCGTTTCACCAAATAGACGTTGTGTCGGCTCACTATTCAATCGATATAAAAAAATATTTTTTGTGACGGTTTCAATTCCACCGTTCGATATATTATGCAAAAGTGATGACCAATATTTTTAATTCGAACGTTAGTTTACCATTAGTTCAAACGTTAAGTTCGTCCATATGCTCACTTATTTAACATTTACCATCGAGCTTTGTAAAATTCTCTACTAATTAAATTGTGACCCGATTGTGTAATCAATGTACGTACATTTTGGGAGAATACAAATAGCTCACGAAAAGAGTGGTCGGCACTAAAATCAACATTCCGCTCATCGGTTGAAGTGCATCTCAACCTAATGAAAACATAGCAAGCAAAATGTCAAACATTCATAATTTATATAAGCCTCTACTCTTAACTCTTCAGCTTGGGCTTTAGCCTACCAAAAAATCTTTCAACAAGAGACATCCAATAAAACTGCATTGGTCCACCTAGCACGACCTTTCAAGGTAAATGCACTACTAAGTGAGCCATTACAAAAAAAGTAGGTGGAAAGATATGCTTGAATTTAAATAGTATCATTGCAATATCCTCTTTCATCTTCCTCAACACATCCAAATCTAATACTCGTGAGAACAAGTTTTTGATGAACATGCATAATACAAATTTGGCAAGGGTTGAGGAAAGAACAAGAGAAAGCGTGATGCAACAGAGTTGAATTGGACAAATCAGAGTATTTTTTACAGAGATTCTTTAGAGTTATAAGAGTTATGTTAAAGAGAAGTTAGATACATCATGCTAAGTACTCATTTTGGTGATTTAATGATGTTTTGATTTTTTTCATCACATGGATGTTGATATGATTCCATATGGCTTAAATCTAAGTTATTAGCATGTTAATAAGTTCAGATACGATGTTTGGTTATAAAGAGTTCATAGAGATTATAAGCTTAAAATCACATATAGTGTAAATTAAGTTATACGCATGCCACCGGTTGGATGAATTTCTCATAATAGATATTTGATTCATGAAACTCTAAGGTCATATATGGAATAAGAATATGGATTATATGACGTTTGTGCAATTTGGTGGAATTTGGGTCCGCAATGCAAATAGCGAAAGTTTAGGGCCCAAATAGCAAATTCAGGTAAAGCTAGGGGCAATTTTGTAAATACTGATTTTAGTTTATTAAATTCTACAAATTTCATGATTCCTAACTCTAGTACGTATTTTATTTCAGTTGCGATGATTTTTAAAACCCAGGAAGTTTGTAAGTTAACTTCTAATTTACTCTTGGATAATTTATTTATGATTCTTGTATAAACATCACATCATGTTATAAATGTCATTTTGTTTATGAAATGTCATGTGATACATCATTGAGCATATGACTACTTGCATACATTACATGTGTTATGTTACTTTTGCAAAAATAATGAAAGAATACTATTCTAGCATAGTAGGTGAAAATGTCTTTTTAAGCATGAAGTACACTGCATGTTACAAAATGAACACATGTCATGAAATATTCTGTCATTAAACATAGCATGAAAACATTTTATCATGACCCAATGCTAGAATAGAGGATGTGGCGCCCTAGACCCCCATGTACGGGAACACAGGAATCAAGACACCCGGATGATGACAACACGGTCACGCATCCCAACGATAGTGCCAAGTGTGTGTACATACAACATTGTACAATAACAACACAACGAATAATTAAAGTAAGTCAACTAAGTACCAGAATTTTTAATACAAATTTACATAAGTAAAACATTTAAATAGAGTTATACAGTATCCCAAAATAAAATATAATACAAGGCTAAATACAAAATCGAGTGATCTCATATCACTTCTCGGGCAGAGCCGAATCCTCAGGCTCACCCTCAGCATCATCTGTATCAAAATCTGCGTTACCATAAAACAGTACCGTAGGTAACTATAATTCAAACAACTCACAAGAATAAAAATGCATTAATGCAACCAACGTGCATGCATATGATGAAATATGCATTATGCTTAAAACATCATTTTCCCCGAACATGAATACTTTCCAACGCATGCCAAAATCCCATTTGGCTCAAAATATTTCTATAAAAACATTTTCCGAGAAAATGTTCCAAAACAATAATCCATCATTTTCCCAGAAAATTATTCACACAAAATTCTTATCCAACACACGCTATTTTTCCAGAAAATAGTCCAATAATCCATTTTATCGTATGCACCATGATCTCCCTTAGGGACCATCCGCACATTCTGGCGCCCTTCGTCACGCGAAATAAAAAGCAATGCCCAGTTCCGCCCCCAGCGCGTACATGACTAAGCATCCTCTTGCCCCCGCCAGCAGAGGGGCCACGGAGTCGGCACGAGAGCGTTATCATCTCGTCCGATCCCGTGGTCGCCTAGCTACAACCCAATGGACGTCACTCAGTGGAACACTAAAATTAACAAATTTAAAAATCATAAAATAAACCAACTAAAAATCCAACAAATTTAAAACAAAGAGAATAAAATTTTCAATTAATAAAAATAATCTTTCAATAAAAATATACTAAAATTCGGGGTGTTACATAAGAACATCCTAGTGGAACTCCTCTGTCCACTCTGGAGTGAGTAAAAATGGAGAGTTAACCCCTGGGTTGACAACGAGCACTCAACGAGTTTCGAATGGATTCTTTTATGTAAAGAATTCCAAAGCAAAGTTGTATATGGCATCTAATGCTGGTGGGTGCATATGTTATGATTATGAAATGTTTAATATCAACACATTGAAAAATATATTTGCGCAGCTCTTATGACATAGTCTTAACTTGAGTTGTGCTATGGTCACCGACAGGTACTCTTAGTGCAAATAGAGAACTGTGATGATATGTTATACATGTCATGATAGCTCTAATAACAAGAAGTACGTTTAAGAAAAAGATATTTTCTGTAAGAAAATGTGGATCAAAGTTTTCTGAAAGATGTTAAGGAATCTAGATGAAAGGCAAATACAGTTTTGTGCATATCATGCATACATCTCATGTTTATCATCTATCATAGGGCTAAGCAAAAATTTGAAAATCCAACTAAATCTGACTCCACTCCAACTTTGACAAAACGGGGTCAGGGTTAGATTTTTTTTTTTTTTTTTTTTTGTAATTTTTCAATCAGTGTCAAAGTCAAAGGTGTTGCTGGACCAACTCCGACTTTGATCCGATTCGACTCCAACACTCCGACTCTGAATCTAATTCTGATATTGTACATATGTTATAACAATATGTATTTATCTATATATTTATCATATATACTAGTATAGTTATATAACTAGAATTTATATAATTAAATTCAATAATATACTAGTATGAGCTAATTATTATAAAATAATATATTTATACTATAATATAAATAAAGTAATGATAGTTTAGTATATGTAAACAACATAATATGACTATCATGCATAATCAAGTATAGAAATAAATTAGATATTAGTATATAAATAAGTCTAGTATAATAAATTAATAATACATATACTAATTTACTAAAGTATAATAACATGTAATTAGACACTCGAAAATCTAGTATATAATTAAGCTAGAAATAACTTAGACACTAGTATAATAACATGTAATACTAATGTATAACAATATGTAATTAGGCACTAAAAATAATATGTAATTAGACACGATGGTATAAGTCTAGTATAAAAATAAATTAGATATTAGTATAGAATTAAATTAGTAGCGAATGATTTAATTTTAGTTTTAAATTTTTTGGAAAAATTAAAATTTGAAATGTCACAATTTTTTTTAAAAAAAAAATTGGCTGAATATGTAGTTAAAAAAAAGTCCAAGACTAAAAGCTCAAATCCGACTCTGATTTGTCGAAGTTTGGATTTGAACTCCGACAAAGTCGGAGTCAGCGTCAGCGTCGGATTTAGGGGAATTTGACTCCAACTATTCGGTGCTTACCCCTAATCTATCATGTATATCTTATCTATATGCAAGTTGGTCGTTTAATTTATTGAGATTTTAAGAAATCTCACTGAGTTAGTTCCAACTAACATTCCCCACCAGAATGGTGGAAGTTGTAGCAGGACCAAACTTTGACAATCAAGATAGTGATGAACTCCAGCCTCTGGATACGAGTGATTAAGGATGAGCCCGACCCTGACCTCAAGTTGGAATTGGCTATGATATTTTTAGAGATGGTCCTGATTACCATGTAACGCCTCAAATAAATTATTTAAGTATGAAACCACTATAAAGTTGTCTGTAATAATGAAATTCTATCTCCCAATTTATGTTTGGACTTATACCTTACTATTGGGACCTCTTTTAAGTTTTAAGTAAAGTGTCATCTATCTATGGTTGATTTGAATATTGAGATGTTTAGTTCATTCTAGAGCAAAACTTTTAGAAGTCACGTTTTTCCGCTACAATTATTACATAATGCTAGTTGCATACTAAGATGCATTGCATATTATCTGTCAAGAACGGAAGTATGTAACCATGTGTTCCAAATCTCCATTCCATCCCAAGTGAACATTGGGGCGGCACATGAATGATTCTGTTTTTTTTTTTTTTTTTGTTTACTTTTTCTGTTATCGTTCACAACAAATCTTTCTTTTCAGTTTGGTAGTTGCTTTACTTATTAAGCTATGGATACACAATTTCACCTCATGTAGGCATCTCATACGACCAAAAGGCCCTATAATAGTTTTACTTAAAAGGATGTGAGGCCTTATTTCAATGCTGACCCGAGCAAATTAATATGTTGGAAGATGACGGTTAAGAATCAATAATTGCACATATGCACGTATATACAATTTTAGGATTGTTTGTTTTTGTGAAAATTATGAAAACTCGAAACTAGAGGTGTAATTAGTCCAGTCTAGTTGGTTCTTGGGGGGATTTTTGGACAGGACCAAAAATTTCAATTCTCTCATTTTGCATCTCGAGACCAAACCAATTACACTTTTAGATCGGACTGGACCATTATCTATCGGTTCAATCCGGTTGGAACCAGTGCAAAATGGGCCAACATACAAAAGAGCCCAACATTTTTCTTCTATTTTCTTTTCTTAGCAAATAAATTAAATGATAAAAATTATATAAAATAATAAAATAAAAATCAAGTGTGTTCTTTACGGTAGATTATCTAATTAACTCATTCATAAAGCTATTAGTTATAATTATATTTATGATATTACTAACTTAGTACACAATACTTAATAGTACATGTATGAATTATGATAGTTAATACATAATGGCCTATATTAAAATTTTAATATTTTAATGAATAATTGGTCCTTGGATATTTCACACTTGACTTGGGGTATGTTACAAAAAAAATGTACCTAACTATTTCATTTAAGTGTAGATACTAGGTAACTAGAGTATGTATCATTGCATATAATGTTATGATTTATCATATAATATATTAGTTAATTGTCAATAGCATATTAGTTAATATTTAATATTATATTTAATATATATAGTCAATGATTATAAATTAGATAAAAATTACATAATCAATTTATACAACTATTATATAATATACTATATAAAAATAATTAAAAGTATATATATATATGTATTTCGGTCGATCTGGTCCGATCCAAAAAAACCATAACCTAGGATTGGACTGAAAACTGAACTTTTGCAAACTAATGGACCAAAACCGGACTAACCGGAACCGTTTGGTCCAGTCGGTCTTCTAGTCCGGACAGGTTAATTTACACCCCTACTTGAAACCAATGTTCCACGTTTAATAAAAATTTATCTGCAAATTTGTTATTTGATGAATAAGGTACTTCAATATTGGATAAGGGACAAGGCCGTTATCTGCATATTTGAGGGAGAAATCGTGCCTAGCACAATGTCAACAATGTACCATGATGACCTATTTGCAGATTTTTAGAAGTGTGATTTCGAAATCAAATATATATACATATATATATATATATATTTATATGAAATACATCAACCCAAGATCTACTTAAGGAGCAATAAATTCATTTCTAGAGCAACCCAGATAGATGTTGAGTTATCATTTTAAGCCAAGAAGGAAACCAATTTTTCTATAATCGATATGTCGTAATCAAATCTCTCTTGGAGTTACCGGAAACCTCGCATATGTGATGATTAATTAGGTTGATTTGAGACCTAATTGGGTTGAAGATCATCACATAATTATTAATCATCACACTAATTAATTGGTACAACCACTAGATCAGTTACAGTGTAAGAAAGCTTAGTGAATAATGCTAGATACAATTCTAGAGTGTGCAAGTCTCGCGTATCCTTTTTAGAAAAAAGTAGAGTCCACCATTAAAAAAATAAAATTCTCACTTTCTCCAAAGGGGTGCGTGGAACTTATACATACTGGAATTGCATATATCATTTCTCATTTTTCAAATGGGGATAAATTACTTTACAAAATTGTACTTCATTTTAAACATGATTGTGAAAAGGGTTGCGGAAAGAGTTGTGTTTATCATTTTTCTTATATAAAAAAAAAAATTAAATTTCCTTCAGTTTCGAAAGTTGAATCAACATCAAAAAAGCATTGGATGTAATATTACATAAAAATTATCTACCCATCAGTACTGTTTATTAGTACTACATGAAGTACCACACGACCATGCACAAGCATCTAACCATAAAGTACATATCTAACATTCATTATTAGCCATCCATCATTCAATGACAGCCTACCATACATACCTCCCTCCATCTCAGTAATATCACTGTCTTATTTGTTGGAGGATCACTAAGCAGCTTCTGCAAATCCTACTCGATGATAGCCAAAATCAAACACTGTGTGATATGCTTCCATGAAGATTCCTCCAAGAATCCTGCTTGAAGACACTTTGTTTAATGTGTGCATAGATAATATGAAAGAAACCATTAAGATTTCATATCAGTACTGCATAAAGAGACACCTCATGTATTAGATGAGAACATACCAGAGCGGATCTCGTCGAGGAGGCCGAGAATCTAAAGGAATAAAGCCACTGATGCAGAAGGAAGAAAATCCTTGTATAACCTTCAGGACATACTGCATCAAATAACACAGATAAATGGAATGAGAAATTAAACTATCTCAAACACTTGTAGAATCTTAAGGGGAAAGGTTGCAACAAACCCATACTTGTTCAGGTGTCAGGTGGAAGGATCTATTCCCAAGGATGAATGAAATGTGTGGCATGTTTCGAATGTTGTCACAATTGACAGCTGATTCTCCCACTGGATTCAAGTTGTCACACAGCTTCAACAAAGGAAAATGTGTGCAGATCAGAAACATTAGTCCCATTATGCAAAAAGAAAAATTGGTGACATAAAGAAGAGGACATATGGGAAAATAACCTTGTTTAAATATTCAAATATTTTGACTTTGGTCTTGTTTTGTCTGAGAAGGGTTTGGATCCATATAGCAGTCATCTCACAGGCAGCACATTGAAGATCCTCACGAATTGCCAATCCCTTCCCACTCTTATGTAAAACCTTTGTTTCAATAATCTTGCTGCATAAATTCAAATTTTGATTTAGTTCAAGGCCATGTCTGATGATACAGAATTCATTTTAAGAAAGGAAGGAAATGGAATTAATAACCTCAGTACATGCCGAGACCCATTATTATAACACAGTCCAATACTTGAACACACTTTGTCGGGCTGTAGCTGTAGATAAGGGAAGAAAAGTGTAAGACATATACCCTATATAATGAGCATAAAATACAGTCATTAGAACAAACAGACCCCTGACAGCAAGAGATTCCACATCATATCTCCATATTGGGAAAGAACTTTTTTACATTCCATGCTCTTGAATCTTTTTGCTCCCATGGCATGGTTGATTTTAGCGACCATAGCCTGAAGTTGAATAAACAAAGAGAAAAATCATCTTTTTTAATAGGATTAAGTAAAAAAAAACTTGGTACAATGCATCTGTTAGAACTTTCTGGGCACAAAAAGTGCCATATAGTACTAGCACATACTTTCGGTCCAGCAATGAAGGATGTGCCTGAATCCATTATGGCAGCACAGCCAACCACACACAAACCTGAAATTTTGAACTTCTCAATCTTAGGAATTCAATGGAGCTTGTTATGTCAAGTGAATCTCATACAATAGGCAATTTTATGTACTTCAGAAATTAAACACTAAGAAATACTAGGATATTATATTTTGATCTTTAAGGACTATGAAATGAAAAATATGTGCATGGAGAAATGATTTGTGTAACGCAGCAGACAAACCGCCTCTAAATAAAGGCTTTTATCAGTATTTCACTTTAAATAGTGACAGTAAAGGATCATTCTTTCTTGAAGGGAGGATGCTTTTTCAAGTAGGATGTGCTTGTTTCTAAAATATCTTACGAAGTCATTGCTTGTGTTATCTTAAGAATCATATTTTAAGACAAAGATGTTTTCTTGGTCAAAGAAATGTTAATATTCATCACAAACGCTGAAGTGGGTACAAGTATGCGATCTCATCACCTGTTGAATGGTTTGCAATAAGAAAATCTTCCAACCCAATCTAGAAGATGAAAGTCAAAACAAAACATATCACTTTACTATACTGCTATAAAAGATAAAATAACTGTTAAGAGTGTTGTATAACGACAACTAGGTAGAACATAAGAACTGCACCTGCCAGTGACCCTTTTGAGTAACCGGAACATAGGTATGTTCACCCTTGAAGTGCTTGTGATCAACACCACCAAAGATGATCTCACCTCCCTCAGTTTTCTCTGGATGCTGATTCAACCACAAGGAAAAGATTTTCTGGCTTAATAGACCTTGTTCTACCATGTTGTGCCTGTGCCAAGGAGCATGAAAGGTTGTACAATGCAACAGAAGTTATGAAACATAGTACGTGAGGAGAAAAATTCTTTCAACATGAGGAGGTATAACAATGAATATATTTTTGAAAAGTATGCCCAAGTCTTTACCAAACTGGCATAGCATTCCCTGCAGAATTTTCTGGAAACCCAAGTCCAAGTATCCCATCAAACTTTGTCTGTACCCTAGGAACACCTCGCTCATTCGTAGCCTCAATGAGTACCTCAAGGATGATAAAAATGTCTTAACATCATATGAAACCAGCAAGCAAACATAACATCACCCTAGTACATCTCAAGCTGGAAATCACTTACTTGATCTTTGACAGCAAGGTCTCCAACTTGTACATTATCTTTGCTAAGAAGACCCGAAATTGATCCAAAACCATAATGGATGTTACAATTTTTACCTATGCAAAAGACAATAAGAAATGAAGGTCTGATTTTCAAAACCTCTCTCTTCATCACCCTCCTCCCAAAAAGAAAAAGTTCATTTCACTAGACTACAACAAAACTTTTTTCTGCCAATATATTTCATGATATTTGTAGGAGCATTCAACTGAAAACTTACCAATCTCCATATGTGTACTGGATTGGCAAGCATTGTACCTAGAATGGACAAAGCTATCCATCTGCATGATGAAATTATTTCTAAGAAAATAACATGGGGACTATGAAACCAAAAGCACATAATTACAAAGAGACTCACTAAAAGGTTATGGTATGAAGATGGAACCCAAAGGTTTGAACTGCCCGTATCAAAGATGACATTGAACTTTTGTGGTGGTGAACCAATTCCAATCTCTCCATAATACTGAGCATCCAAACAGTTCTTCAATGACACAACATCTGTTGCTGAACCACCTAAATTATGCAAATCGCTGTGTGTAGCATATTTTCCCTGTTTCCCAGTTATTCTGGCCGCTTTTATATTATTAAGATTCAAACGTTCTTTCTTTAATGGGATTCTCACTAATCCATTGGAGGAAGAAGGAATAGCCAAGGAGCATATTGAAGCCAATATGCAGAGAACCGTCAAGAACTTAATAGCCATGGTACGAAATATCCAACTCTGAAAAACAATGTAACTTATTCATTAACATTGAGAGAAAGCAATGGCAACAACTCTGCAAAAACTAATCTAAGCCCCCCAAGTTCTTGACTCCATTAAACTCTACAATAAGATTAAGAAGACCTTACGAGACATCAATAACAAATCATTCTACAGACATTTAAATTGAAAAAAGTAGAATGGCATACGTTACTGTTCTAACCATGTTTTAGACAAACAACTTTACTCTTAACAATGTTTAAAGTTCTAAATAAAATATAAAATACTAAATTAAAAACCTGGAGTCCAAAATCTAACAAAACAATGGCAATGAACTTGTTGGTCATTCTCAGAGCATTTACTCTGTTTCTTGCAAAGGGAAATGAATTATGAACCACTAATGTTCACCTCCCACTTCTACATTGTTTTTCAGGTTCATGAAAACGAAGAAAGAAGCTAGAGAGTTAAGCTGATCTCAAATCTGGACTTAGTTTCATTTTCAGAGTACTGCCAACACATAAAGTCGGAAAGCAAACTTAAGATGGTCAAATTAAAAGACAATACAAGAATATAAATCCGTTTATCTATGCAGATTTAAAACTATGTGATATATCATATGACCATTGAACTATGAAACATGTATTGTAGTTAGTTTTCAATGTCATTGAGAGCTGACTCTGTTTTAAGGTATCTATGCATTCCACGTGGAGAAGCATATAGCAGTCTAATTCAAATGCTGTGGCAAACAGTTTCTGAAATAACGCAAGACCAAAAGATTTATTGCAGCAAAGACAAATTCCTAGAGAGACAGTGAATTAGTGAAAGAAGTAAACCCAAAGTTGTTATCAATCAACACATAATTACAAGAAGATATTCTATGGGAAGTGGATAGTGAGGCTTATGGTAATGAATAACGTAACAAGCATCATTTGGAATTATTTTCAAACAATTAAGAGGAACACCGAGAAGAAAACTTACCAGAGTAACTTCGAGCAGAGAGGGAGGATGAGGAGGAAAAAAGCAAAGATGGGTAGGCTTCTCGACCGAGTATGATCCACTGAATGGAGCTCTTTTAATGCTACTACTTGTCTTTCCAGAATAAATAAAGCCAAGTTAGACGTACATGCCGCATGTCAGGATCTGAAAGAGACAAAACCAGTCTACTGGCACGAAGTTTCTCCATGCAGACGTGGTACGACACAAACTGTTCATGTAGAATATAGCCAGTGGGAAGGAAATCGCTAGTACATATAAGACAGATAGCAAGCCAAGGAGGCAAAGTAAAAAATGGTAATGGTGTTTCACGTTCTGAACAGGGCGAGTGGGGATGTAACCCTATACATTTTTAGTTTCTGTTTGAATTGAAAGTGAAATAGGCATCTGGAACTTTTCAAGTTTGAGAAGTAATATTTTTAATTTTTATAAAAATATTAGATATATTTTATAATAAAAAAAAATACAATATGATATTTCATATCAAAACATGTTAATAAATATATCAAAACATGTTAATCTATAAATTTATTTTTCTAAACTTTATGTATAGATAAAATATTCTCTTAAGAATTACGTGCCTTTTAAGTACTCGAGTAAGGGATCGATGGAAAAATATACATAGAGGATATTATGCCGCGTTAAGGCTTAAATATATAGAACAATATACACGGGAATCAAAATATTTCAATTATATTGCTTAGAGTAATACTAGTTAGGCTTAAATATATAAATTTTTCACAGGTCAATCTTTGTAAAATAGGAGATTAACTCAAACCAAGAAAAAAATGACTACGTGTTATTGGATTTTTTTTCCCTGAAAGTCGTCACATCCATAGTGATAAGAGTGCAAATACAAAGCCAAAACTCAAACCAAGAGGAAAAAAAAAAAAAAAAAAAAAAAAAAAAAAAAAAAAAAAAAAAAGAGGAAACGTGTAACCCTCCAAAGAATTGAAAGGATAATCTCACTTTGAGGGTAAGGACCTCCAGAAAGAAGAGAAAGATAGAAGAAGAAAATGAAATTTCTTTTACTTTTTACATAAGTTTTTTCGGAGCAAAGTTGCTCAGTACATATAACCAACGTAATGGACCTGGGCCAAAAGCAACAACAAGATAATAAAACCACAATCTGGAGGGCGTTGCTCAGTACATATAACCAACGTAATGGACCTGGGCCAAAAGCAACAACAAGATAATAAAACCACAATCTGCAAACTAATTTACACTAGGGGCGTAAACCCACTGATTAATACAACTTAAAATCCAATAACTAATATAGAGGTTAAGATACAAAATTAAAAAGACAACTACAGCACATGGGCCACAGGGTCTGAACACTTCAAGCGGGTTTGTTACATTGTCGTCCCCTTCAAAAACCTTGTCCTCAAGGTTTAGATCACTAGCTAGTCTCCTAAATAACTTGGTATAGGACTCCTTTCTTTCAAACCCCATTCCTAATTCAAAGATTGACACTTCTCGGAACAGATAATGCCTTCTCTAGGTATTGCCCTTGGTTGACTCATGGCATACTCCTCGACCTCTTCCTTTGCCTTTAATGCTTGGAGCTATAGACTAGTTCTCTCTAATGCTCCACCTAAACCACAAAAGTCCTTGGAAACTAGTGGTTCAGCTGTTCTAAGTTGTAGAAGATTCTTAGTTGCAACAAGTGCCTGCTCATTTTCTAACTGATACTCTTTCTGATCGCCCACAAGAGAGATGGCTTCCCTGTGCATTCCAACATCAATGCTTGAATTGCTCAGAATGGCCTGGAACATCATATATCTAGCATATAATGCTTGGATGGACTCTTCTAACAAACTAGATTTTACAATCTTCATTAGCTTTGCCAATGCCCCAAGTTCCAAGACCCGCTCCCAAACACCTGCATTATTCTGACTGTCTTTAAGTTCCTCCTTCAGTTTCGTAACAACTTGAACTTCATACTTCAAATTACAAATTGACTCAAAATGCAGTAACACAAGGTCATTCATCCAATAGTCTAGTCATTTTCCTCTATCAAAAGGCCAATGAATTGGTACTAGAAGGATTTGAGTTACCAGGTGCTTACCCCTACAGTTCTCAAAAAGGAGGTAGATATTTATGTTGGAGTCATCTCCACCATGGACAACAAGCCCATCCAATTCAAGCTTCACTTATATTCCTTCCACTTGCTCAATATGTACCTTCTCATTCCCCTCACCACCAATAATTGTAGCTTGAACATCATCACCATAAGAACAATCTACCAAGTGAAGAGCTTGCAAAAGCTTACAACCCTTTCAAACTTCAAGAAGGGCATTATGGCCTATATTTTGGTAGAATAACAACACTAACTTTGTGAGGTGTGGGCAAAAATTTCCCTTGGATTCCAGTCCCCTAGTTCCAAGATTATGGCACCCATTAACTTTGATATGTGTAAGTTTCTTGCCACCAATTGCAATTGATTCCAAGCCCCTGTAATCCAGGAAATAACAATCACTCAGGGTATGATTCCTTAACTTCTTACAACTATTGTCAATAGCATGTAGACCCCTTTCAGTAAGTCTCTACCAACTGAATAGAGCCAGCAACTCCAGCCATGAACAAGAAGTGCCAATAGTTGCCAAAGCCTCATCAGTAACATTAACACATTGTATTTTCAAAACTTTCAAAAGAGAACTTTCCTTGGCCGTAGCAAGTAGCCTTTTGTGGCTTAGGCACTCTAAATCCAACAACCCACACTTCTGAGATATAGATATCAAACCCCTACTTGACACAACATTGCACCAAACCAAGCTCAACTTCTCTAGCATTTCATCTAACAACTTACGAGAAACAATCAAACTGATGTCTTTGGGAAAATCAAGTCCCATTGATTGTAGATGGTCCCTTAATCCAAAGTCAAGGCTACACGCCCCATCTAGAGGAGGCTTAATGGTGATAATAAACAGGTTATTATGGTGCATATAACGAGTAAGACTAACGTCTCTATTTTGATTTATTTGCTGGTGTGGACTATAATGATGCCCAGCATAACGAGCCTCCTCAGATAATTGAAGCATAGACTACGGGGGAAGAAAAAGTATGGTTAAGGAGCCAAGCACAGTATTGTGATTTGTGATTTGTCATTTTTAGGGCTTTGCATTTTTATATTCAAACTTGAGGTATGGTTAGGGAGCCAAGCACAGTCGGTATGTGTTATGGATGAAAATAAATGCAAGAGAATGTGATGGGCACCAACATAGACCTAGTCTTAAAAATCATTTACAAGTTTCAGATGTGCCAATTACAAAGTCAAAGGCCAAGAAGATCAAGGAAGTAATGCAAGAATTGGTGCAATCCACTTGGGACAAGTTTAGCAAGAGCTGGTCTAAATTCTCCATTCATTGACTTGATTTTGGCTTTCTTGGGTGAGTTTTCGAATTGATTGTGAGTTCAAGGGATTCAATTCCTGCGGGTTCATATCAGAATGGAAGAAGAAGTGCAAAAGTGCAACTGGAAATGGGAATTGAGTGGAAGGAGATTTTGTTGGTAGTTAATAAATGGGGCGTTTTGGTAGGTTAAGTGATACGCGTTTCGTTGTAAGGGAAAGAATAATATGTGTTGTAGTGAAACGATGTGTTTAATATTAGTGATGTAGTGGGTTTTGTGTATAGAAGAAGAGAATGTATGGGTTAGTGATACGGGGCATTTTATTGCATTGTTTGTATAAAAGGGAGCTCGTGTTTGTAAGAGAGATATTAGAAAGCTTGGACGAATTTTGTTACAATAGAGGTTGAGAGTTCCTCGAAAACTCTTTCCAAGAATAAAGATTAGTTCTTGGGTTTCTTGAATTCTTGATTACGATCTTTCTTTCTTCTTAGTCTTGTATTCTAGATTATTCCTAACATTGGTATCAAAGAGGAAAGATTCCTCATGGCAGAAGCGACACGGGTCACAGCTTGGAAAGCAACTTAAGAAACTACACAGAGGTAGCAGGAGGCTATGCAGCTGCAATTGGATGATCAACAACGTTCGATTCATGTTATTTCTAACAGGTTGGATCAGTTAACTGATATGATGAGAACTTTAGTTGAGAATCGTAGAGTAAAGTCTTTTGGTGAGGGAACTCAGGAGCCAAGAAGTATGTTGCCTAAAGGAGTCAGACTTGGCTTTCCTCACTTTGATGGTAGTAACCCAGTAGCATAAGTTTTCAAACTGAATCAGTATTTCGAGTTTCATCAAGTTTCCCCATTCCAGAGGCTTTTAATAGTCTCTTATCATATGGAAGGAGAAGCTTTAGTGTGGTATCAAGATGCTGTTGATGGTGGGCAGTTTGTTACATGGGAAGCCTTTGTTAAGGCTTTATTGGTCAGGTTTGGACCAACGGAGTATGATGATCTCATGGAGGCCTTGACAAGACTGAAACAAACATCTACTATGGCTATTTACAAAGCACAGTTTGAAAATCTTTCAAATAGATTGAAGGGTCTTTCTAAACAACACAAATTGAGTTTTAAATGGTCTTAAAGATGAGTGAGACTACCAGTTCGCATGCTTAATTCCAGAAGTTTGAATGCTATTGTTTGAAGTCAGGGTGGAGTAGCACTTCTCATGGTAGTACTGATAATTCAATGACTGGAAATCAAAAGAATATAGTACAAGGGAAAAAGATTTTATCTTGGCAAATGGATGAAAAAATGGTTGTTACCACTGTGAGGAGAAGTAGAACCCAAGACACGTTTGTAAGAACCCTCAAGTATATCTTTTGCAAGCTGATGTTAATGAGGTAAGGCAGGTTTGGGGGATGGGATGAGACACAAAATTCTCATCTCATCTCATCTCATCTCATCATTACACATTTTTCAAATCCTCATACAAAATATAATAAACAATTCAACTTTTTCAAATCCTAATTCAACTTTTTCAAATCCCAATACAATAATAATACTAAAACATAATATTTTAAACACTAAAACAAAATACAAAATTCTCATCTCACCCCCCAAACCTGCCCGTAGTTGATTGTGAGGGGGAAGAAGGGTCTCTAAATGACACAGGGGGAGGAGTTGACAATGAGGTTGAGGAGAATTTAGAAGTTTCAATCCATGCTATTTTGGATCTCCCTAGCCCCAATACTATGAGGTTGAAAGGAGTGATTGGTGCTCAGCCAGTAGTGATTTTGGTTGATTCTGGCAGCACACATAACTTTCTTGATGTGCAAGTTGCTAAGCTGGCTAAGGTGAGGGTTTCTGTTGGACCTCAGTTGCAGGTTAAAGCAGCTAATGGTGAGAAGCTGTTGAGCCAAGGAAGATGTGAGGAATTAAATGTAAAGATTCAGGGTCACAAATTTCCTGTTTCTCCATTTATTATCCTTAGGTGGCTGTGATTTAGTTATGGGGGTGAAGTGGTTGAGGACATTGGGGCCTATAGTTTGGGATTTTATGAAGATGTCAATGCAGTTTTAGTCTATGGGTAAAGAGGTGTTGTTGCATGGGTTGTGCAATGGAGATAATTCTGTGGAGGAAGGAAAAAAAATTCTTTAAACCATCTTCAGCAAGGCAACAAGGATGGTTTTTGCAGCTGTTGTTTGCAGAGGTAGATAGTAACAATGGCAATAACCAGAAAGAAGTTTCTGAGTTGTTGACTAAGTTTCAGAACATTTTTTAGGAGCCAAGAGGTCTACCTCCTTCAAGGTCATAAGATAGTGTTAAAAGGTGATGCTCAACTTGTTTCAGTCAAGCCTTATAGATACCCTTTCTATCATAAATCTGAGATAGAAAAAATTGTACAGGTTTTGCTTAAGTCAGGAGTGATAAGACCAAGTCAGAGCCCATATTGTGATACCCTATATGATATGGATAAGGGTAGGTGGTGAATGAGATCCTACATTACTTAGGAAAGAAAATTTATTGCTCTTTATAAGGTTTCAATGTGGCTTCAATTGTATAATTGAATAGTCCTTTTGGAGCATAGGCCATGTGATTTGGGCCTTCCATTGGGGCGTTACAAATGGTTTCAGAGCCAGGTTTTTCCTCTCCTGTTCTCTTGGTAAGAAAGGCTGATGGGAGTTGGAGGATGCGCATAGATTACAAAGCCTTGAACCAAGAAACAATCAAGGATAAGTTCCAAATTCCTATGATTGACAAACTTATTGATGAACTATTTGGAGCACAGATTTTTTTCGAAGCTTGATCTGAAATCTGGGTACCACCAGATCAAAGTGAGAGGGGAAGACATACCCAAGACTACATTCATGACTCACGAGGGTTGTTATGAATTTTTAGTTATGCCCTTTGGGCTAACTAATGCACCAACAACTTCCCAAGGTTTAATGAATGAGGTATTTAAGCCTTATTTGAGGAAGTTTGATTTGGTCTTTGTTGATGATATTCTGGTGTATAGTAGCACTTATTCTGAGCATTTGAAACATTTGAGGATAGTGTTGGAGACTTTGAAGTGTAACCAACTGTATGCAAAAATGTCCAAGTGTAAATTTGGAGTGGCTGAGGTGGATTATTTGGGGCATCTTATTTCAGGTGAGGGGGTTAAAGCTGATCTAGGCAAGATAGCTTCTATGTTGGATTGGTCCATTCCAACTTCCTTGAAGTCAACGAGAGGGTTTCTTGGTCTCACTGGCTGCTACAGAAAATTTATAAGGGGTTATGGTTTCATTGCAGCCCAAGGAGGAACCAGAAAATCTGGTTTGGGTGGGCCAAGTTAAAAAAATAATAATTTTGGAGGGGCCAAATACTAATTTTTATATATTATACTTTATAAAAACACCTTTCAAAACTTAATTTTCATCAAATTTTGAGTTTTTTTTTTTTTTGGGGAAGCCTCTTAGTAGTTCCACCCCTGATTGCAGCCCCTCTCACAATTTTGTTAAAGAAAAATGCATTTGAATGGTCACAAACAGCAGCAACAACATTTGAGGGATTAAAGAAGGTTGTTACACAGCCACCTGTTCTAAGATTGCCTGACTTCTCGAAACCTTTTACAGTAAAGTGTGATGCCAATGGAGTAGGGTTGGGGGCAGTCCTCATGCAAAAGGGACAAACAATTGCTTACTTTAGCAAGGTGCTTAAAGGCATAAGTTTGTTACTTTCAACCTATGAGAATGAATTATTGGCCCTTGTCTCTATAGTTCAAAGATGGAGATCGTACTTGTTTGGTCAAGCCTTTTAAGGTTAAAACTCACCAACAAGCATTGAAGTTTCTCTTGGAGCAGAAAATGGGGACTGAGTCTCAACAAAAATGGGTGGCAAAGTTAGTGGGGTATGACTTCACAATCGAGTACAAACAAGGCAAAGAGAATAAAGTAGCAAATGGGTTATCCAGGAAGGGTGAAGAGCATATTGCAACATTGGCTTTGATTTCTTTTCCTACCCCTTTATGGGTTGAGGAACTGAGAAGTAGCTATTCAGTATCACAAGAAGTTATGGACATTATCTCTAAGTCGCAAAATGGAGATATGTCTATGAGACATTATAGTTTACAACAAGGCTTGTTATTGAGGAAAGGGAAGCTAATAATAGTCCTTTTATCTCCTTTTAAGGAGAAAATCTTACATTGTATACATAATAACCTCAAGCAGGACATGTTGGGTATCATAAACTTTACATAAAGCTCGAATGGATTTTTTCTGGGAAGGTATGCATGGTGATATCAGGAGGTTTGTGAGGGAATGTGAGGTGTGTCAGACTGCAAAATATGAGACACTTCATCCAATTGGCTTGCTATAGCCATTGCCCATTCCAGGTTAATCTTGGACTGATATTTCAATGGACTTCATTGAAGGTTTGCCTCAATCACATGGTTCTTCTATCATTTTTTTTGTTATTGATAGATTTACCTAGTATTCACATTTTTTTTTCCATTGGCACACCCATACACTGTTGTGAAGGTAGCTCAAGTATTTTTTTAATGGAGTTTTTAAACTCCATGGTATGCCTAAGACTATAGTCTCAGACAGAGATCCCGTTTTTACAAGTTCACTTTGGAAGGAGTTGTTTTAGCTGCAGAACACTACTTTGGCCTTTAGTTCTTATTATCACCCACAGACAGATGGGCAAACTGAGGTCTTAAACAAATGTATTGAAGGGTATATGACGTGTTATGTAAGGGTCAAACCTAAGGACTGGAGTCTATGCTTTTCAATGGTTGAATGGTGTTACAACACAACCATTCATTCCGCTACTGGGTTAACTCAATTTAAGTCCTTGTATGGGTATCCAGCCCCTAAGCTTTTATCTTATGTGCAAGGAACCACTTCCAATGAGGTTGTAGATCAACAGTTGAGGACTAGAGAAGAGGTAATAGTCTTGTTGAAGGAAAACTTACAGAAATCTCAGCACATGATGAAGTATTTTGCTTATCAGAAGAGAGTAGAGAGACATTTTGATGTGGGGGATTGGGTATTTCTGAGACTACAACCATATAGACAGAATTCAGTGGCTATGCGCCAGCCACAACTTGAAGCTTGCCCCTCGTTATTATGGACCATTTCATATCACTGCTAAGTTGGGAAGTGTTGCATATAGACTCAACTTGCCAAATTCATCCAAGATACATTATGTCTTTCATGTATCTTGTTTGAAGAGGAAGTTGGGACAACATGTTACTTGTATACCTTCTTTACCTCCAATAGATATAGAAGGCAGCATTCAGCCAAAACCTGAGGTTATTTTGGATAGATGTATGAAGAAAAAGGGGATTCAAGCTATCACAGAAGCATTGGTGAAATGGACTAGAACTTCAATGGAGGACAGTACATGGGAGTCCTTGTGGAAGCTAAGGGACCTTTACCCTCAGCTCGTGGGCAAGGTCTTGTAAGGGGGAACTATGGCTCACATTTTACCAGCCTTGTGGTCAAGGCTTTTGGAAGTGGGGAGGAATTGTTATGGGTGAAAATAAATGCAAGAGAATGGAAGAAGAAGTGCAAAAGTGCAGCTAGATAGGGGAATTGAGTGGAAGGAAGGTTAGTTGGCAGTTAATAAATGGGGCATTTTGGTAGGTTAAGTGATACAGGGCATTTTGTTGTAAGGGAAAAAATAATATGTGTTGTAGTGAAACGGTGCGTTTAGTATTAGTGATGCGGTGGGTTTTGTGTATAGAAGAAGAGATTGTATGGGTTAGTGATAGGGGCGTTTTACTGCACTGTTTGTATAAAAGGGAGCTCTGTTTGTAAGAGATGTATCTGAAAGCTTAGACGAATTTTGTTACAGTGGAGGTTGAGGGTTCCTCGAAAACTCTTTCCAAGAAAAAAGATTGGGTCTTAGGTTTCTTGAATTCTTGATTGCGTTCCTTCTTTCTTCTTAGTCTTGTATTCCAGATTATCCCTAACAGTACATTGCCTGGACTCCATTATGCAAGGCCACCCCGACACGTCTGCCTTGAAGATTTGCATGGTCAAGGTCCCCTTCCTTGGTGAGATCCGTCTCGATTGTTGAAAGAGACGGTAGAAAGAGAGGGCGATCTAATAGTGGAAAGAAACTCTCTGGCTCCGTGGCTCCATTTTCATTTGTAGTTGTAATTGTATTAGATGGCGTAAAACTTGCTTCAACCTCGACTGATTCTTGAATAATATCTTCGATTGCCATAGAAATCTCTTCCCTGGTTGCATCAATGGCTGTGCCTGTTTCCTTTTTCATGGAAGCAATTTTATCTGCAACCCTTTCTAGTTGTTGCTGATACACCTCACAGCTTTCTTTCAGTTGAAGAAATAATTCCATGATTAATTCCATTGATAACATAGAAATTGGTGTCTCTCTGATACCGATTTGTAACACTCCAAAGAATTGAAAAGATAATCTCACTTCGAGAGTGAGGACCTCTAAAAAGAAAAGGAAGATAGAAGAAGAAAATGAACTTTCTTTTACTTTTTGCATAAGTTTTCATAGCAAAGTTGCTTAGTACATATAACCAACATAATGGGCCTGTGCTAAAAGCAATAACAAGATAATAAAATCACAATCTGCAAACTAACTTATGTTAGGGGCCTAAGTCCACTGATTAATACAACTTAAAGTCCAATGATTAATGTAAAGGCTGAATGCAAAATTAAAAAGATAACTACAGCACATGGGCCACAAGGTTTGAACACTTCAAGCGAGTTTGTCACAAAATGACACAAAATAAATCGTTATAATTCATATTTTAGTTCATCTTCTTTAATTGATTTTTATTTTTGTCAGTGATTTTGAAATGAAAATAGAGTGGGCTGGATGCATATGGACCTCTCAATTCCTCCTATACCTTTTTGTCACTATTTCAGTTTTGCCACTCGGGCCCAACCTATGTCTTTTGAGGATTTTCAATTAGAGTTGCTCAATCATGAGTTACTTTAGGACCTATTTGAGAACACAATTGTTATCAGATACTCTTAGACTACTTCACTATTATTCCCAAACTATTAACTATTGTTTCACTACTATTTACAGATCATTTGAGATACTCTTAAAAACTCAAACTTCCCCTCCTTCAGAAGCTACTAGTTTTTTGCCCTCCGCTCCAACAGATGGAACCATAGTGCCCTTTCTTACAAGTCTAGATCATCCAATGTTCCTCAGAGATATCAACAACCTTGATCTAAGAAATCATTTTCCTCCACAAAAGGCTTCTAAACCTTACAGTCAACCTCTTATCCTCCACGAGCTCCCTACCAAATTTGTTGTAATCATCAAGCGCTAGATTGCTATTGTCGCATGGATCATTCCTACCAAGGCCTCCATCCTCCCAAGCAACTTGCTGTCATCATTGCTAAGAAGAATTCTTCCTTGGAAGACAATTTTGGCATGCTGACAATGGAGCTAACAACCACATCACTACCTATCTTGGCAACTTGTCTCTTCAACAACCATATCAAGGGTTTGAGAATGTGACAGCTGGAAATGGATCCCCTCTCACTATTACTCACTCTAGTTCAAGTGTTCTCTACCCACAACTCTACATTTTCCTTAAATAATATTTTTTATTATCAAAAGGTGCAACCAATCTTGCTTCCATTTGAAATTTTTTCTTCAAAATTTTTTCTTAGATAATCATTGCTTTTTTGAACTCACTGCCAATGATTTTATATATATATATATATATATATATCAAGGATTGCAAGACCAGAAGGCTTCTCTATCACGGCCACAATGAAAATGGGTTGTATCCCATTCGGTTTACAAAGATATTCATCAGTAATAACAGTCACTTCATCTGTATTCTAGGCATTGCCACCTCTCCCTCCTTATAGCATTTTAGGCCAAGACATCCAACTTAACTTCTTGTTGAACATGTCATCCGCCACTTTCACTTACCTATGATCAAGATTGCTACATCAACATTCATGTGTGAACCTTGTCAACTTGCCAAAATAACATAGCAACCATTTAGTTCTATAAGAGTCGGTTTAAATCCCTAAAGAGTTAATTCATTCTGGTGCATGGCCTTCTCCTATTTCTTCCATTGGTGGTTGTAACTATTATGTCCTTTTTATAGATGATTTCTCTAAGTTTACTTGGTTGTTCCCATTGTCAAAAGAATATGAAGTTTTATCTTGCTTTTTGAAGTTTAAGGGCTTGTTTGGGAAACTCATCTCATCTCATCTCAAAATTTCTCATAATTTCTATCTCAAACATCAATAAAAAACAAACACTTTTTAATTTCAAATTTTTTAATTTTTTATATAACCATTACCTAATGATTACAACTTTTCTAAATTCTCAAGCAAAACACAAAAAATAATACTATTTTTTTAAATTTAAAAGAAAATATTAAAAAATTATATTCTAGCAATTTTATATTAATAATATTTTTGTTCAAATTTTTCTCTCTACTTTTATAAAACTCAATAAAATATTTTAACTCAAATTATTTCATTACTATGCAAGAACCATATAACTATTATTCACAAAATTCTCATTTTATCTCATTCTCCAAACATTCCCTACGTTTTGCTGAGAACATTCTCTTTACTAAAATTAAGTTCTTCCAAACAAATGGAGGTAGAGAATATTCCTCAAGTCAATTAAACAATTGTTAGATGACACTGACATAATTTACCACAAGCCTTGCCCTCGTACACCTTAACAAAATGGAGTGACTTAACGGAAACATAGACATATAACAAAAATAGTTCTTAATGTAACACCTCACCAAAACACACTAAGGCTACGTTTGGGTAGCCAACATATCTTAACACTTTCTAAGTATTCTCGTACTATTAAAAATACTTCACATGCCAAATAACTTAAAATACTCTCAATGGGACCCACAAACCCACTTCAATCTCTACTCATAACTATTCACAAATATTCTATAATATTTATCACTATTATATACAAATAAAAATAAAATCACTATAATATTTATCACTATTATATATAAATAAAAAATAATTTCACTATAATATTTCTTTATATTATATATAAATAAAAAATAAAATCACTATAATATATAAATAAAAAATAACATTACCATAATATTTATCACTATTATATATATAAAAATAAAATCATTATAATATTTATCACTATTATATATAAATTAAAAATAAAATCATTATAATATTTATCATGATTATATATAAAAATAAAATAAAATCACTACAATATTTATTAATATTAAAAAATCACTATAATAAAATCATTATAATATTTATTACTAAAACTAAAATCACTATAATATTTATCACTATTAAATATAAATAAAAAAATAAAATCACTATAATATTTATGACTATTATATATAAATAAAAAATAAAATCACTATAATATTTATCACTATTATATATAAATTAAAATTAAAATCAATAATATTTATCACTATTATATATAAATAAAAAATAATTTCACTATAATACTTCCTTATATTATATATAAATAAAAAATAAAATCACTATAATATATAAATAAAAAATAAAATCACTATAATATATAAATAAAAAATAAAATCACTATTATATATAAATAAAAAATAAAATCAATATAATATATAAATAAAAAATAAAATCACTATAATATTTATCACTATTATATATAAATAAAAAATAAAATCACTATCATATATAATAAAAAATAAAATCACTATAATATATAAATAAAAAATAAAATCACTATAATATTTATCACTATTATATATAACTAAAAAATAAAATCATTATAATATATAAATAAAAAATAAAATCATTATAATATTTATCACTATTATATATAAATAAAAAATAAAATCACTATAATATATAATAAAAAATAAAATCACTATAATATATAATAAAAAATAAAATCACTATAATATATAAATAAAAAGTAAAATTACTATAATATTTATCACTATTATATATATGAAAATAAAATCATTATAATATTTATCACTATTATTTATAAATTAAATATAAAATCATTATAATATTTATCATTATTATATATAAAAATAAAATAAAATCACTTCAATATTTATTAATATTAAAAAAATCACTATAATAAAATCACTATAATATTTATTACTAAAAATAAAATCACTATAATATTTATGGGATCCACAGTTTTTTTAACTACCTATCCAAAAGTCAACAACTCAACATACTTCACACATCCAAACAACTCAAAATACTCTCAATGGGACCCACAAACTCACTCCAATCTCTACTCATAACTATTCACAACCATTCTCAACACTTCTCAAGTATTCTCACTACCTAAACGTATCCTAAGGGGCCAAAAGAAATATTAAGGTCTTGGCAATTGTGATATGATGTTTAGGCTAAGTGAATACTTGGACTTCTAGGAGAATTGAATTTTTGACATTTGGGATTATGATTTAGTCAATTAACTTCCACCATTTCTCTAGTTAGAAAATTTTGGAATAAGATGCCAAGAGACCAATAAGAAAGTATCAAGCGGCATGGAGAGAACTTGCCACCTCAATGAGCTTGGAGATGGACCCATAGCATATTATGGATCATAGATAGGTATGAAGAGGACTCAAGCTTATTTAAATTATGGATCAAACTTTGGAAGAAAGAGGCCAAAGATGGGCCCAAGGCAAGACCCAAAGTTAAGGCCCAATTTAGTAAGCTGAAGAGACCCAAAACTAAGCCTAACAAACTAGAACCAAGGCCGAAAGGAAGGCCCAAACCGAGGCCCACAAGCAAAGCCTAACTAGAGTGAAATTTGGGGCCAAAGACCTACCAACTTGGAGATCAAGTATAGCACCTTGCTTAAGACTCTTGGCCTTGGGAATGCAACACCTAGCATCTAAAATCTTTGACATTGACCTAGCCATGTTGTGCCCCTAAAAGCTTTCTTGGTTGCCAAGTTCAACTCTTCATCATAGGTCAAGATTTTATAGCATAATGCCTTAGCAGCAAGACACATTGGCATAATACATGGTTTAGCCGATTACCCTGACTTATTCTCTGAAATTTTTCTACAACATTGGCCTTTCTTTTCTGGAATTAGATCAAACATTAGTAGACCTATGCTAGGTAGCTATGCCAGCCCATATATGCCCACATGAGACATGTCAAAGCCATGCAACCCACACAAACAAACCATTTAGTGCAATTAGATACCCTTCAATGTATGCCATTAGTTTCCTAGTCAAACTTGAGTAAAATCTCTACAACAAACAAACCCCCCCCCCCCCCCTTAAGAATCAAATCTAGAAACTCATACACATTCAAAATTGGAATAGCACACTGAAAGACTAGCAGAGCAAAATCATGAGCTTACACCATCAATAAACAAAATCAACCCTATTCACATGCCACAAGCTTTGTCCCCAAGCATGGGTTAGAGTTCCAAGATGTTCAAATTCATGCTTGACCCACACACCTTTTACTTGGCCATAAAGATTGCAGAAAAGATGAAGAAAAATGGAAGCCAAGTTGTTTTTCTCGGCCCTACTTGGACCCATAGAGCTTATTTGGCTAGCCAATTCCTTTTGGGAACTTGAGCACCTCTAAAAATATGAAGCCTTACACCCCATATACACTCAGCTAGTCTTCAACCATAGGGAGACAAAAAGGTCCTCCTAGCTGCACATGAGAAAACAAAATGAAACAAAATCATAGCACTATAGCAGATTGCATCAAGATGAACTTATCCTCTCAACTCCAGAAAAGCCATGTGATGCTTAGCCTCTTGCACAATTTTCTTCTTCTTATGAGCCCTATAAATAACACACTTCATCCATCACCTTCATTCACGCCACTTTCAAGAGTACATAAGCATTTTGTGAGAGAACCTCTATAAGCACTAAGTTAAGAGTGAAACCGAGCACCTTTTCAAGAGAGTTGCTATTAAGTGACCCACAAAGCTTTGGATTGGTAAGTGATTATGCCATGACTCTTTATTGGAAGATTGATTAACATGTTAAGCTTTGATTCATGGTATAAAATTGAGTTTTGATTTGAGTTTGGTAATGATAAGTCATTGGGAAGCATACTTGGTATGTTTTGATGTTAGGTTGAATGATCTTGTATTAGACTTGAAATATGATCATGACATGTTTTGATATGAAGTGATAAGCTTAGCTAAAGAGCTAAAGTCTTGTGATGATAATCAAGAGTTCATATGTGAAGAAAAATTGCATATCATGCTAGAATCTAAGGCAATATCTTGAGTTGATCATTATTTAAGAATTGGTTTTAAGGATTATCTTATGCTATCATAGTTCAATTGCTTTAACCATGTTTAGTGGTATTTAAAGTCATTCAAAAAATCTTATTAGCCTACTAAAAGTAAGGTAATATGATTCTTTCAAAGCTTTGAGGGTTATATACAAGATAGAAGCTATACACATCATGATGAGTTTCGGCCATACATAGTAGTCACCTTTGTGATTTTAGTAGTTTGCTGGTATGATGATGATATGTTGATAATGACATGAATTTAAGGTGGTAGCATGATAACAAGTTCTGTTTTGATGATTGATTAAGTTGTAGATTTCGACCATAGGCTTAAATCACTTATAAGAGGAATATGATATATACATGCCACAAGTTGAATAGTTTTCTCATGGTTGGTGATTGGTTCATTAAATTCTAAAACTTTAGATGGATCTAGAGTATGGAATATATGAAACTTTTATATTGTGGTGAAGTTTTGGCACCAAAATGCAAATAATAAGAATTTAGGGTTATAAGTGCAACTTTAGGTAAAGTGTGGGTAGATTTGCAAATATGGGTTTTTGTGTAGAAAACTTAGTAATTTCTAACGTGAAGTATATCTTTTGTTTCAGTCACACCATCTTTAGAACCCAAAAAGTTTATAAGTTGGCCTCTGACTTACTCTTAGATAATGTTTATATGGTTTTGTATAAACATTATATTCACGTTATAAATGTTATTTTGATCATGAAGTGTTTTATGATACATGATGAGCATTTGGTCACCAACATGACGTGTTGATTATTTGTTAATTTTGCATGAACATGTACTATTGGGAATGATATATGAAAATATGTCATTTTTGCATGAAGCATATTATATGTTATGAAAAGAAGCACGTGTCATGAAATATGTTTTATCATGAGCATAGCTTGAAAAACATTTTTGAAATATATTTTGTCATGAGCAAAGTATGAAAAACATTTTTGAAATATATTTTTTCATGAGCAAAGTATAAAAAATATTTTTGAAATATATTTTATCATGAGCATAGTATGAAAAATATTTTGTCACGACCCAATGCTAGGATAAGTAAACATCATAGTAGAACTCTTTTGTCTACTCTGGAGTGACTAAAAATGGAGTAGTAACCCTTGAATTGATAAGAACAGTTAATAAGCTTCGACCAGTTCTTCTTTAAAGGATTCCAATGCGAAGTCAAGTTATGGCATCTAATGTTGGTATGGTGCATATGTTACGAAAAGTCTTCGTTATCAACTAAAATTGTGCTATGGCCACCGACAGGTACTCACGGTACAAATGGGGAGCCGTGATGATACTACATGTTAAAGATGATTCTAAAAAAAGAGATGATATGTTTTGAAAAGATGAAGTATAAAATGTTCTCTGGAAGAAAATGTGCATAAAATATTTCCTAAAAGATGGTGAGGAATCTAGTCAGAGACAAATAAAGTTTTTTGCATATCTTGCATGCATTACATGTTCATTATCTGTTATATTTATATTATCTCTATGTATATTGATTGTTAACTTATCAAGATTTCAAGAAATCTCACTATAGTAGTCCCAACTACCATTCCTCCTGGATTGGTAAAAATTATGACAGGACCAAAATATGGTATGAATTCCAACCCTTGGCTAATGATGATTGAGGATGAGTCAGACCCTGATTGTCAACTGGAGTTAATTGTGATGTTCTTGGAAATGGTCATGTTCACCATTTAGCACATCCGAGAGATGCTTTGAAAATGATTTTGTTTTGAAACCTCTTGATGAACCCAGACTATAATAAGGAGATATAATATCCATAACAATGTTTGAACTATTGCCTTACACTTGGAAATCTACTAAGTAAGGCACTAATTATGTTTTAATTAAGCGTTGTGATATTTAGTTCATTCTAGAGCAAAATTTTTACAAGTTACCATTTCTGCTGCGAATTATTACATACTACTGGAAACATATTAGAATGCATCATGCCATGAACTGAGTAATGTAGCCTTGTATTACATGTACCGATGCTCTAAGTCTCTGTTTCATCTCAATCAGAGATTAGGGACATCACACTAATCTACTTGCTCACATTGATTTATCTCATCAATATTAGGTAGATACATTTCTTACAACGGTGCATCTCATCAATAGTCTTCCAACACCTCTTCTCCATCTTGAATCACTAAAGTTTATATGGTCATTTTTTCAAGTCATGGCTTTTAGCCTTAATGCTCTCGTATTTATAGTATAAATTAAAAGTAGCTGAAAATTTGCTAGAAAAAAGTATAGCAGTTATATTTTATCCTTAACAGGTAAATTAAAAAATTAGGCAAGTTACAAATATAAATGCAAACTTTAATATTTTGAATTCTAGATTATTTTTTTAAAAGATATGAAAAATGATATTTATTCTCTTAAACTGTGTAGGATATGCACACTCTTTTTAAAAAAATTAGATAAATTTAAAATTCACATAAAAAAATTATTTTTTAACAATAAACTACATTTAAAAAAAAAAAATAGAATGTGTAAAATTTGTATAGCGTAGGACTGTACTCGGCATTTATGGAAAAGTGCAAGCATGTAGATGAGGGGTATAATGTTCTAAAAAAATAATGCTTCTTATCACTCTTTTACTCTTTTATAGTTTATTTAAATTTTTATTATTTTATTATTTTATTTTAAATATTTTTTAACATCCTTAATCATTAAAAAAAATTTTAAAAAAATATAACTTATTAATAATAACTTAATTAATTATTAAGTAAAATAAAATTTTAAAAAAATAAAAAATAAGTGGTAGGAATATTAAACCTATCCTTATCCTTTTAAAAATATAAAATAAGTGCGGGAGAATGTTGAAGCAGCTAAGCGACAAAAGCATGTAGCTTTTAAGATATAGTGAGGAGTGAAAAGATTATCCAGAGAATAGGATTACAATTTCCTTTTCTGCGCTTTCGGTTCGAGTCATGAAGTGCAATTCGAGCATATTCTTCCTCTTTTATGTATTGTGATATATTCCGTCTTCTTCTTCTTTCTACCGAGCCTTGCTTGCATCCGCAAAAGCCCCGCTCATAGCAAAGTCCCCCCAACCTTGCTTTTGACTCGAAACTAGAACCCAGTGGCACCGCTTTCATATTCGAAAGAGACAGGCATGTATGCGGCAGAGGTTTTGGGCAAGTTCTGTGTGTACAGTGAGACCCCTCTGTCTGTCTCAATGGCCTCCACCCTTTTTCTCAGAAATCCCATATCCACTTCTCATGTTTGTACGCTTATGATCTCCGCGAGAGCTCCAATGCAGCCGATGATGATGGGGTGTCGCTGCAGCATGGACTCCAAGCACGTCGGTGGCGATCTCTTCTCGGTGACCTCGTCGAGCAAGTCCGACGTTGATTATCTGGGCCAGAGCACCAAAGGGGATTTGAATCTCAAGTCGGAGCATCTTCAATCTTTTGGTAAAAACTAATGTATATTCTTTATTGTTTAAACGGATATTTTGTTTTCTCCTGTTTTCTTGGTTTCCCTCATCGTGTCTTCAGTGTCTATTGCTACTCAATTGCAATCATTTTTGTTTTCCCTTTGTGCTCATTCATTATACTGGCAACATAACCTCACCTTCCACTTTATTCTTATTGGATTACGATTTTTCATTTAAGCTAGAGCTCATTCGATATTGTGCCACTTGAATCAAATCGTCCTTTCGTAGTAATTCTATTATCGGCTCATTGCACTTGCCAACACCAGCGTAGGCAAATTCCCGGCCTACCCACTAAATTATTTCCACCTTAATATCTGCGCCTTGGTTTTATGTCCTCTCTTCATCTTTTTTTTTGGAATGCCCAACATGCTGCACCAAAAACACGCAGGACTTTGTTGTTCCATTATTGAGTTTTCCTTCTAACCGCTGCCAATTACATGAGGCTGTGATCACATCTAAATGAGTTGTTGCATCTTTTGCTAGCCACGTGCTTTTTGGTCTTTCTATGTAGGAATTGATGGTCAGACGACCTTAGAAGGCCCAATTGAAGAAGTAGCCCGGGTGGAAGCTGAGGAAGCTAAGGATTTGCTTAGAGACTTGGGTATCCCGGTGCAATTCTTTTCCTACATTTTGGTTCCTGTAATTGTATACCAATGTACTTTTGGTTTTGCCGAGAGAATGTTTGATCTTTGGTAACTAGTGATCGTGATGACTGGATTTGAATATCGATAGGCTATTGCCAGTAGTCTTCTCTGTGCTTTTTTCATAGCTCTTCCATCTCTCAACCAAATCATCTTAACCACTTAACTGTAATTATAAATATGATACTACTTCATTTATAATGTCAAATCTGAAGCTGTCCTTAGGTATGTGAGGATAAAGCCAAAATTTTAACTCCATAACATCTACTTAAGTCTATACGTATTCCTCACTTTGTTGTTGACGTTCATTATTTTTTTCACTTTTATTTCATAGTGCTATACATACTTTCTTTTCCCTTAAGATATGACCCCTCATACTTTTAAGGAAATGTGATTCTACTTGTCTTTTATTTTTCTTGCATGAATTTGGAAATTTTGCTTGTCTTCGAAATTTGAATTGCTGGTGTCGACTAAATTCCTTCTTCTTCTCCTCCTCCTCCTCCTCCTCCTTCTTCTCTCTCTCTCTCTCTCTCTCTCTGTTGAAGTACTTGTGAAAACTGAAATATTAAACCTTTTTTTTTTCACTTTATTTGATTTGCTATTGCTTCCTTCTGTTTTTCCATTATAACTTTCCTTCTTAACATGCAGAGCCCTTATTTGTCAAGACATTCACCTCGTGGTATATTCTGCAGTCGAACTTTGAATCTCCGATCAATCAGTGCCATTGGATACGACATGGACTATACCCTGATGCATTATAATGTGATGGTAAATCAGTTTTATATCTTTATAGGTACCCATTTTGATATCACAATCAAGTGAATTTGTAAACATTTAATCCCACATGTATTTAAGTGTTTTTGCATTTTTCTTTTCATATCATGAATTATGTATCATCTTCACATTTACTTGTGCCAAATGAAGCACGATATTGTGGATAGCTTTTCTCTGATTCTCTTTTTTTTTTAATTTCTGATATTGTTTAGTTATAGCGTTGCTATCTTAGATGAAGACTGGTGGAGACTTTATTTCCTCTTTTCTGATATCATGTGCATCAATATCTCTAGATGTCTTACATAAGACACCAGCATTGGAGTTAGATGTTGCTAGGAAGTTTATTAGTAGTGGTGAAGTTATTCTTCTAACTCGTATGTCTAGAGCTTTTATTTATACAGTGCTAGTCTGCTTCCATCACCGGGCAATTGGAATTGTTTGTCATGGATCTGTTCTCTTGCAGGCTTGGGAAGGACGGGCATACGACTACTGTATGGAGAATTTAAGGAACATGGGTTTTCCTGTTGATGGACTTACATTCGACCCAGACTTGGTGACATCTTCATTTCTAAGCAATTTGAAGAGTATATAGATCATGTCATTCACTCTAGTCCTGCTATTTGAATTTTCTTTCCTGTTTCTAAGCACATATTGTTTGATTGAGTCACTTAGGTCATTAGAGGCCTTGTCATAGACAAAGAGAGAGGTAACTTGGTTAAGGCTGACCGATTTGGGTATGTTAAAAGGGCAATGCACGGCACCGAAATGCTTTCCACTCGAGCTGTAAGGTATGGTGGAAAATTATTTATTTGAAAGCTTACCTGCTCATTGCGTGAACTGTGAAGCAATAGGGAGTCTCATAGTGCACATTTCATGGTATACACCCAGTCCATTAATTAGCTAGAAAATGACTCTTCACAAAAGGTTGATACGATCCAATCTTTTTGAGCAAAATATTGGACCTTGTGTTTTGTTTCAACCATTCACCCCAGTATTGTGCCTACGTATCACTATGAAATACTAAGAAGTGCATTTCACCCCTGCACATGGATTATGTTGACTGCATTGTCTCATATACTGCCTCATTGTGTGGTACATGTATTGGCTTCTGTTTCTTCTACATTTAGTGTTTTGATGTATCATTTGTTAAAAAGAAAAAAACTGGATTATATATCTTATAGTGCAAGCTAACTTTCTATGCATGGAAGTGAGATGTATGGGAGGGAATTGGTGGATCTACGAAAAGAGAGTCGATGGGAGTTCTTGAATACACTATTCTCAGTTTCAGAAGCTGTAGCTTATATGCAGGTAGTTCTTCTTATATTCCAAGATAATCTTGAACATGTTAGTTGTCTTGTATTTATTTCTCGTTCTAAACTAGACTTATACCAGTCCATGTTGATGTTACATTATAAAATGATGATTAACACTATAAGGGGCCCCTGTTCCCATTCAATTTTCATTGTGCTGCTTGTAGAGGTCGCTTACAGTTTCATTTAATTTTATGACCCCACCCCTTGTTACATTTTTTAAAGTTAACATTAATGTTATGGTTGGAAAGGTCAACTCATCTTGATAACGATTGGCATTTTTTTCTGATCTTGTACCATTAAAAGTGCAAGAGAAAGTCATGTACTGATATAAAAGAAAGAGTTCATGACTTTTTTGCGTAATAGTTCATAATAGTAACATTGCTGGAGGAGATCTCTTGGTGACAAAAATCAAGGGTGTTATGGCTCAAGGAGGGAGACAAGTGCACTAAGTTCTTTCATAGGGTGGCTAATTCTCATAGGAGGAATAATGCTATTGATATGTTGATGGTAGATTGTGTAGTGTCCTCGGATCAATTAGTGATCAAGAATCACATCACGCAGTATTACCAACACCTCCTATCTGAACAACACACTTTGCGACCGAAGTGGATGGTTTTAACTTTTTCAGCATTAGATTAGCAGTGCGCAGGGTGGCTAGAGAGGCATTTTGAGAAGGGTGAAGTGAGTAAAGTAATTTGTGGCATGGCTAGTGACAAGGCTCCAAGCCCTGACGGTTTTACCATGGGTTTCTTCCAACCTTGTTGGGAAGTGATCAAGGGCTACCTTTTGCGGGTCTTTCATGATTTTCATACTAATGCCAGCTTAGAAAAAAGCCTTAATGCTACTTTCCTAGTACTCATTCCCAAAAAGATGGGGTTTGTGGATGTTAGAGACTCGCCCCATTAGCCCTGTGAATGGTTTTTACAAGATCCTTTCTAAAGTGCTAGCAAATCGATTGACAAATCCTTTGTCAAAGGTAGACAAATCCTAGATTCGGTCTTAATTGCAAATGAAGTTTTGAATGGACGACTCAAATCTAGAAAACCAGGTTACTTTGCAAATTAGACATAGAGAAAGCCTATGATGACATTAACTAGAAGTTCCTACTTTATTTATTTGCTAAATGTGGCTTTGAGGAGAAATGGCAGAAATGGGTAGAGTTTTGCATTTCTACAATTTAGTTCTCTATCTTGGTGAATAGCTCACTGGTGGGTTTCTTTGACTCCTCCTGTGGTTTGAAACAGGGAGACTTGCTCTCTCCTTTACTTTTTTTATTCGTTGTGGAAGCTCTTAGTAAGATTATTGTGTGTAATACTCCATATGATAAGTGAGGGTAGGTAGTGTATGGGATCCCACATTGCCTGGGAAGGAGAAGTTTTTGCTCTTTATAAGGTTCCAATGGGGTTCCAATTGTATCATTGACTAGTCCTTTTGGAGTATAGGTCATGTGGTTTAGGCTTTCTATTGGGGCGCTACATTGTGGGTCTTGTGGAAGATAGCTTTCTCTACGGTTTTTTTTTTTTGTAGGGAATGGTGATTATGGTTCCATGGATATTTCTCACCTACTTTTTGTTGACATACTCTTATTTTCTATGGAGAAAATCTCAGGCATATCCAATCTTTGAGGGCTTTACTACTTAGTTTTGAAGTTGTCTCAGGCTTGAGAGTTAATCTCTCAGAGTCTGAATTGGTGCCTATGGGGGCTGTCCCTAACGCGGAGAATTTAGCCTCTCTACTGGGATGTAAGGTATCATCTCTACCCGCGAAGTATCTTGGCTTACCATTGGGTGCTCCCTTTAAATTTGAGAGGATTTGAAATGGCGTGGTTGAAAAGGTAGAACGCAGATTGGCTTCTTGGAAGAGGTTTTATTTGTCTAAATGTGGTAGGCTCACTTTGATTAAAAGTACTCTTTCTAACTTACCCACCTATTTTATGTCCTTGCTCCCGCTCCCCACAAAGGTTGCCAACTGTATAGAGAAGCTACAACAGGACTTCTTGTGGAGTGGATTGAGGGAAGAGTTCAAATTTTACTTGGTTTATTGGTCACTTGTATGTACCCCAATTTCTGGGGGTGGATTGGGGATTCATAACTCAATGAAATTCAACAAAGCCCCGTTGGGTAATTGGTTGTGGAGGTACCAAAAACGAAATGGGGGCCCTATGGAAGTCCGTTATAGATGCACAATTTGGGGAGGCTTAAATGGTGCTTGATTGAGGTACGTGACACATATGGGGTGGATTTGTGGAAATACATCAGGAGACACTAGGAGATCTTTTGAAGACATGAACATACTATGGTACTTATAAAAAAAAAAAAAGACATGAACATACTATGGTGGGTGACGGCTCTATGACAAATGGTGGGGTGAATGAAGCCTCCAAGACACCTTCCCTGCCATTTTTGAGCTCACAAGAGAAAAGGATGCAGCGATAGCCGATCTCTTGGTCTTTTCTAGTGGCTCTGCTCAATGAAATGTAGAATTCATTAGAGCAGCCCAAGACTATGAATTGGAGACAATCACAGAGTTCTATGTGGCATTGTATTCCGTAAGTATGACAAAGGGTACCATAGATAAGATGAGCTAGAGCCCTTCCAAGAAAGGTAAATTCACGGTCAAATCGTTTTACCAAGTTCTAACGAGTCTTAGAATGACCATGTTCCCATGGAAGAGTATATGGCAGACGAAAGCTCCTTCAAAAACAACTTTTTTCGTATGGACAACATCTTTGGATAAGATTCTCACCACAGATAAGGAAACATCTGGTAATGGTGTTGGATTGGTGTTGTGTGTAAGAAGAATGATAAATCAGTAGATCATTTGTTTTTACACTGCGGGGTGGCCAAGATCATGTTGGATGATTTTTTCGCAAGAAGTGGATTGGCATGGGTCATGCCTCTTAGATCGTTGGATTCCCTTGCAATCTGGAGAGGCCTTCCAGGCAACTCACAAGTGACAGCGATTTGGAGAATGGTTCCTATATGTATGTGTCGGTGTATTTGGCGAGAGAGAAATAATAGAAACTTCGAAGACTGTGAGAAAACAATGGATGAGCTTAAATTTTTCTTTTTTAAAACTTTGTTCTTATGGGCAAGGGTCCATTGTTTGTAATGGGCTAAATGTCCATGACCTTAGACTTTCGAATGTAAACTCTAATTAGGTTATTCTCATGTATACTCCCCGTGTACTTGGGCATTGCCTACTTCTATGAATAAAACTTCTTGATTACCTATAAAAAAACGTTTAGCATTTACAAATTTATAAAAGCCTTTGACCTTCTGCAAAGACCTGATATAAAAGCCTCGTAAAAGCCCCCTTAGCTCTTCCTCAAATCCCTCACAGGACAACCCCACAAATTTGTTAGTCTTTGGCCATCTCCAAAACCCACCACGATGACTCCAATGTAGTGGAATTGACCTCTACAACAACTTCCAAGGGGCTGTAATTCAATAGTTCACAGTAGCTTGAGCCTTCCTCCACTAATAGGATCAAGTCTCCTTCATTGATGCCATTGTTGGGTTGATCTGTGAACCCTCCCACAGTCAAATCCATATTCTCTAATTCCCATGTTCCCCTGTGTTCTTCATAGCCAACTTAGCCTCCACTGAAGCCTCTACAACTTTGTCTTTTGTAGGACCGATATTTGGTAATTCACCTGAAACCTTCTGACATCTAGAGCTGCACCTACATTCTAGGTACCGGTGTCAAAAGTTCCATTGGCGAAATTGGATGATAAGACTAGGTGATGTCCTTGGCTTAGGTGTTATATCGGGTTGCCATCAGATGGTTGCTCAAGGGCTTTATTGCATAGACTCTAGAGTGTTGGCATTTGGAGCTTTGGTTGAGCCTATTTTTTTGGCATTGACATCTAGAGGCGAGATGACCATCAAATTACCTAAATGGAGGACTCAGAGCCTGATTAGTATTCAAGATTGTGCCCCAGGAAGTGGAAGCCCCAAATCCAACATGAATTCTTCGAATTGATTTGGGCTTGGGATTGGGCTAAAAATGTGGAAAATGTGGCCCGTCAACAAGGCGTTTACCCTTTTCTACTTTGGATTGGGCCCTTGCATCAAACTCATTGTTTCCAACAATCCTAGATCCGATATTGCACTTGTGCTCTTATTGCTCTAAGTCAGCTTCATACTAGCCTTCTTTTTAACATTGGCCACCTTTGTTGTGGGCTGCCCATGGGCTACATGGGTGAGATTGAGAATTAGATATGAGTCTGAGAAATGTGGGTCACCTTTCTTTTTGTTCAAAAAAGCTTTGTTTGGTAAGTAATTATTGCGCTACACTACAAAGAGAGCTACTTTCGTGAGATTGGTGATTGAAGTCAAGTATGGTAGCATTGTGGGAAGGTTGGAATTCAAATAAGGTTAACAAAGCCTTGTTGACGGGCCACATTTTCCATATTTTCCATCTCAAAAGAGCTCACGAAAGGGTGGCCCGTCAACATGAATCCAACATGAAGTCAAATGAGGTTTGAGATGGAGGTCTAGAAAATCATTCGGAGAGGGTGGGGAGAATTTTCTTGTTATATTAGATTTGAGGTGAGGGATGGATCTAAGATGTGGTTTGGGGATCAGCTTTGAAGATAGTCTTCCCAGATTTATTTAGCATTTCTTGCTGTAAGGAGACATCGATAGAGCTATGTTTGGTTGTTGAAATCATTTCAACTCTTCTCAAACCAATCATTGATGTGACCCACTAATTTTTCAACTTCCCGTAAAAAAGTTAAAACTCATTTCAACCTGCTTCATACATTTAAATACATATAACAACCTATTTACATTCAAACACATCTCAATGGGACCCACAAAATACTATTATTCATAGATCAACTCAAATCATCTCAACATCCAAACGCAGCCAAAGCTAATCCATGATTCCCTACGGTCTACGTTTGGATGTTGAGATGAGTTGAGTTGAGTTGTGAATAATAGTATTTGTGGGTCCCATTGAGATAGGTTTAACTTTTTTAGGTTGAGATAGGTTTAACCTTTTAGGTTAAAATGTATGAAGTAGGTTGAGATGCTTTTAACTTTTTTATGAGAATTTGGAAAAGTAGTAGGTCTCATCAATGATTGATTTAAGATGAGTTGAGTTTTGGTTCCACAACCATATACAACATAACTCTAGCAGATCTCTAAGGACAGATCCCTGATTGAATGGTAGTTTCATTAGAGCAATGCATTATTGGGAGGTCCAGATAGCATCTTTGTTCTTTAATTGTTTATACTCTTTCAAGTTTTTGTTTTTGTTTTTTTTATTTAAAAAGGAGGGTAGCACCTCTGAAATTTATTGAAAGATCCTCACTTTTTGGTGGAGGGAAACCGTGATTACATCAACCAAAAGAAACAAGCACAAAAGGAATAAACAATATCAAACTAGCCATTATGTCTAATATAAGGAAAACCCAACTTATACGTGTGTAGCAGGCCTTTCAAAAGATGTGGAAGATCACTAAAGGAAGTCTATCTATCTGAGCAACCATTGGAACCCATCCGAGCAAGAAAATCTGTAGGTGCATTTCCTTGTCTAAAACTATGGTGAATTGTAAATTGGAATGCCAAAGAGAATCCATAATCTCATCCCAATACTCCTCAAGATACCAAACTCCACAAGTGGTAGACTTTAGCCAATTTACCACAACCATCAAGTCCATTTCTATTTCAGCCCTTGTAATGCACATACTCTTAAGGATACGTGCACATGCAAGAGTGCCATACATTCTGCAAAATTGCTCGTGCCTTGACCAAGAGACATCGGAAAAGCCATCACCAAATTGCCTTGATCAAATCACACCACCAGCCCTAGTTTTTCCCGGATTCCCTCGGGAGCTCCCATCTACATTTAGTTTAAGCCAACCATGCTCCGGTCTCAACCACTTAACTACCTAAACGGTTTTTCTTTTTGGCGGTTTGTAGGGAATGTTCATATCCTCGAGCACCTGTACATCACATCTAGTTAAAGGTTTTTTGGTCTTTAACTTACCCGCAACTTTGGCAATCCAAAATTTGATACTACGCCAAACATCCTATGTCGATTCCACCGCATCCTCCATCCGCACTTTACATCGCTTAGTCCAAAGCTTCCATGTGATAATGGATGGGATAATACCAATAAGCTGGCCCATGGTTGAGGATTTTGCTGCCTTCGTGAACCAAAATTCAACCGTGTCCTGCCAACTCCGATTTGGGACATGCTACATTCCTACAAATGCCTCACATCTCGACCAAATGAGCTAAGCTACTTCCCCCATCACAAGCACATGACTTTGATCCTAATAAGCCTCTTGAACGCAACAATTGCACCGTGATACCACTAGAATTCTGACTTTACGAACTTTGTCATCCACACTTAAAGTGCTGTTCATAGCCTTCCACATGGTTGTCACAATATTCTTTGGTAAGCTTGAATGCCATATCCAGCCAGCCCATTTATTTTTTGGAGCTTTAACCCGAACACATTCCCATGCACTTCTCGTGGAGAAATTCCCATCATCCTTGGCAGTCCACACCAAAATGTCATCACCTTCCTTTCTTTTACTCAACAAAGCAGCTATTTCCTCGGCTTTAACTGGCCCCACTAGACTATTAAGTAGGTCTAAGTCACAACCTGAATCCAAGATGCATTCCTTCACTTGAAGCCGAGGGGAAGCAATAATCGGTAAATGCGCCCCAAGTGCATCCTCGCCTAGCCACTTATCATGCCAAAAGGACAACTCCCCATTCTTTACCTTCCATTTAGAATGTTCAATGATACCTGGAATGCACTTAAGAACCATTTTCCAAAATCTTGTACCTTTGGTCGCATTCACCAAAGGAATATGGTTTGACTTCACATATTTGGCTTTGAAAAACCGAGACCAAAGGGATTTCTCCGTTAAAATCTTCCAAGCAAATTTCATATGTAGGGCTTTCTGTATATCATTAAGACTACGAATCCCAATTCCACCTTCTTGTACCGGTTTACACATCATCTCCCAAGCTCTCCAATGTTTCTTAGGTTTGCCCTCTTTTATACCCCGAAAGAAATTCCTAAAGCATCTATTAAGAGATGCTATAACCGATTGTGGTACCTGCAAAATGGAGAGGATGTGAATAGGAATGCTGCTAAGAACATGCTTAATTAGAAGAAGTCTCGCCCCATTGGTTAGAAGCCATGCTTTCCAACCATGAATCCTCTCCCAAATCTTCCCAACAACTTCATCCAAATGTACCGCTTTTAGTCTTCCACAAATAATAGGAACACCCAAATATTTAAAAAGGAGAGAGCCCTCAGAAAAACTTGTAATACGAAGCAGAGATCTTCTCCTAGCAACAGTGATATGCTTGGAAAAAATAATAGAGGATTTTTTTTTGTTCACCTTCTGACCAGACCCTTTTTCATAGAGCACCAAAGTTTTGGAAATAGCCCGCAATGATGCTTTATTTACATTTACAAAGAGCACAATATCATCCGCATACAAGAGATGAGAGATACTCGCGGATGATAAAAAGGCATTATTTTTCCATCCTGAAATTGTTTTTTCAAGAGCCTGGACAAGACTTCTTCCACCACAATAAAGAGATAAGGAGAAGGGTGCGGTGCACGGGACTGGAGTTTACTCTGCAGGGGTGGGTCCAAAGGACCTTGCCTTGGAGAGGTTCCCCGACATATAAAAAAAAATAAAAAAAGATAAGGAGAAATAGGATCCCCTTGACGTAAGCCCCGACCTCCTTGGAAGAAACCTTTTGGAGATCCATTCATCACCACTGAGAACCATGGTGAAGAAATGGATTGTTTGAAGATGGCACTCACCTGTTCAGAAAAGCCAAAAGCAGCTAAGACATGAAGCAAGAAACTCCAATGAACACTATCATATGTTTTGGCCATATCTATTTTCAAAACCACATTTCCACCCCAGACTGGTTTGTTGATGCTATGAATCATCTCCTGAGTAAGACTTATGCTCTCAAAGATACTTCTTCCTGGGATAAATGCTCCCTGCTCAGGAGAAATCATCCTGGAAAGTAAAGGAGATAACCGTCCCACAAGAATCTTAGTGCATAGCTTATAAAAAACAGAACAAAGACTAATGAGACGAAACTTGTCAAATCCCTTCGGATTGTCCACCTTTGGAATTAAAACCAGGAAAGAAGCAGAGAAAAATTTTGGAAGGGAGGACCCTTTGAAGAAGTCATGCACTGCGCAACCTTTCAAGTTGTGGTCTTTCAAGTTGACAAGATGGAGCTGATAAGATTTGTGGGACTCCATCCAAAAGACAAACCTTTGAGGTCAAATCCTTTTACAGTGTGCACTTCCTCCAAGAAAATCCTCCTTTCCCTTGGAAGACTATTTGAAGAAATAAGGTGCCATCAAGGTTAGCTTGATTTGTCTGGATGTCTACTTCAGGAAAGATCTTAACGATGGATAACTTGAGCAAGAGGAATTTCACTTTATGTCTGGATGTCTATTTTAGGTGTAAGCACAGAAAAAGCATCAATGACTTTGTGTTTCACTGCAAGGTGGTTATGGGTCTTTGGACATCAATGTGACATCAATGTTTTGTACATTTGGGATTGAGTGGGTCATGCCCTGGTTGTTGGTGGATGTAATGACTTGCTAGCAGGCCTCTTAAAAGTTAATAGTAATTTAGAGGTTTGGAGGATGGTATGTTTTTTTTTTTTTTTTTGGCTATTGGATGGGGCTTACCAATCTTAGAAGATTGGCAGGAATGTAACGCCTGGATCTCCAAAGATTGGGAGGGGAAGGTGTAAAAGCCATTATATGTTTGAATGGCAGTGCACAAGAGCTTCCACCCCTCTTAACTTTCTAGACTTCTTGAATTATATTATTTTTATTTTATCTCCCTAGTTGAGTGTTTCCCATGTATACGTCTGTACGTGGGTTAAGCCCCTTGGGGATTTGAATAATATTACCTTAATTATCAAAATAAGATTTTTGGCATTTATAGTTCTATGAAATTATTGGAAAACTCATACAGAGAGTTGTTTAGATTTTGGAATTTATAAAATGTGCAGACAAAAAACAAGATGGGAGGAAAAAAACAAATTCCAAAAACATTGTCTCGATTACTTCCCAGTGAGTTCTATATTATTCCAAACAAATAAAACCACTGGATGGTTTGATAACAGAGACAAGTTAGAAACAGTTTGCAAGTTTTCTCTTGCATAGCAATATTTTATACAAATGGGTTACTAATTTTCCATCCATGTCATCTGTCATGATCTTGATGTCTAGTAACCTTTAGATTTTATTGTATCCATTTCTGTTTCCTTCTTATCTACAATCTCATTTAATCGATGTATGTCATTTTTTCATTTGGGTAATCAACATGTATTGGACTTCATTGAGGTCATGTGATTGTTTTCAGATGGTAGACAGATTGGACGATGAGGCAATAGCTGCTGCACAACTTGGTCCACTTGATTATAAAGGGCTTTACAAGGTAACATGCTCTCGAAAATTTTATCAGACAGTGGTATATTAGTATTCATTATACGCATTTCTTTCCTCAATCTGGTTTCAGGCAGTTGGAAAGGCACTCTTTAGGGCACATGTAGAAGGTCAACTTAAGGTATATATAACCATGGATATAGATTGTCTGGTGTTCAACTTTTTGGTTCTCAACCACCTATTAATTTGTGGTATTCATAAAGTCTAAGTGAATGTCTTTTTTTTTTTTTTTTTTTATGAGTAGAGTGAGATAATGTCCAAGCCGGAACTGTTTGTTGAGCCTGATCCAGAACTTCCTTTGGCACTTTTGGACCAAAAGGAGGTACTTTATTGTGACCTTTTGTCTTTGCATAGCATGTGAAATCATTTTAATCCTTATTTACTTGGACATTTTCACATTACAGGCTGGTAAAAAGCTTCTGCTTATTACCAACTCAGATTACCATTACACAAACAAAATGATGCAGCATTCCTTTAACAGATTTCTTCCCAACGATATGGGTTGGCGTGATCTATTTGACATTGTGAGTATACATCATATATTTTATGCTGCACGCAGCACCACTGACTAGTTAGCATTCTTTTGTGCCTTCATAAGTATTTTGCTACACCATAGTAGGATAAGTGTTGGTTAAGAATGCTTTCTGAAGTGTGGTACAAAAATGTTATCATTCTCAGTCTCATTCTTTCCCTTATCATGCCCAAAACATCAGAATCAATTTTTCTGGACAGTACCTTTCTCGCACATATTGGACTAATTGCTCCTTCCATTTTTGTGGGTAAAAATTACTGAAAAAAGGAATTTTGGCAGAGCATCAATAAGCACTAAATATGAGTTTTTTTTCCTCCTGTTTGTGTGTAGGTAATAGTCTCAGCAAGGAAGCCAGAATTCTTCCAAATGTCACAACCAATGTATGAGGTGGTGACAGGGGAGGGCCTTATGCGTCCGTGCTTCAAGACTCGTACAGGTTACTGATGTTTTGGTGCTTGTTCTTGTTGAATCATTGCAGTGTATATATAAGTTTTGAAGCAAATAATTCTAACTTTTACGTTATCATGCTCTCCCATTAGTTGCATTTGCCTTTGTTTCTATGATGCGCAAACCCAGTAATAAATAAGTGTTTGGAGGATATGATCAGAAAGATCCTACATACCAAGGAGTCAGTTATAATAGATTAATAAATAAGATACAAGGAGTTAGGCTACTCTGCCTGTATAACATGTCATAATGGGGTTATGGATTTTTTCTGTCACATTTAATGTGGGCTTTGCCTGCCCAAAAGTGCTGATAAATGGCACTGCAAGCTCATCCAAGTGTATTATTTGACAATCTGAAATTTTGGTTTAATTATGTTTTTGTTCATTGATAAGCAATAAAAAATTGGTAATAAGAGTTAAAAGAATTAATTCACAGGATGATTATAATACATCCTCTCAAGAAATTACCATAAAAAATTCGAAGGAGCAATGAAATTCAAGAAAGAGTTTGGATGGTCCCTTGTGCTTTGAATAATATTGTCTTAATTATAAAACAAAAAATAAAAAATAAATCTCCATGTATACAGCCTAAAGCACCCGACTAGACAAATAATGCGTAAAATGATGGCTTTAAGCAAGTTCACATTTGGCTCTACATCATTGGAAGTACAATTGATTGCCACATAATGCAAAGAGGAACCGCACCCCAAATCTTCCATTCTGTATTGCCTGGTTGTAGACTGTGAAAAGCTCTTTTGGCCGGTAGATAATTTGAGCCGAGGAATATAAGCATATCATGATGCAAGTTAAGTCATTGCTTATTAAGCAAGTATAAATCATTAAACTGTCATGCATCTCTTAGTAGTGAATGTGAACTACTTAATAGGCAATATGCTGATTTCCTGTGAAACTCTAAAACTTCATAGGAATGGTGATGTTCTTGAATTGTTCAAAAATTACTATTTCTCTTCTCAACCAACATTATTAAGGCTGCTGACAGATCATTTATCATTTATTTTTACTAATATATACTTTGACTTTGTCCAACTTGATTCAAAATCCTCATGCACTCATTCTACATTTCTACTACCATCGTCTACAGGGGGCTTGTATTCAGGGGGAAGTGCTCAGATGGTTGAGAATTCTTTAAATATACACGGAGATGAGATATTGTATGTTGGTGACCATATTTACACAGATGTAAGTCAATCCAAAGTCCATCTCCGGTGGAGAACGGCGTTGATTTGTCGAGAGTTGGAAGAAGAGGTTAGTGTATCTGAGATTGCTTTATATGCTATAGAAGGGAAGGGAATCATGCCTGTTTTTGGGATTTCAGATGCCTATAAAGTTGATCACTTGCAGTGATGGCATAGTATGTATGACACAAGTAGAAACTAAAACTGAATCCTAAAACATTATTGGTTTTAGCTACCAAAACATTTATGAAGTACAGATTGTAGCACACAGTTAATTTATTTGCAGTTTGAGACTTCTGATATGTTACACTAACAAGACTATTTTATGGTTAATGAAATATTGGAACTGCAGTATAGTGCTTTGATGCGAAGCGGGGGCCATAGAGCATCACTGATAGAGCTTATAAATCAAAAGGAGGCAGTAGGGGATCTTTTTAACCAACTTCGGCTTGCATTGCAGAGGCGAACAAAGGAACGTCCTGCTCAAGTAAGCTTTGTCCTGTCCTGTTATATGACCTAACATTATTTATAATTTTGGAGTTCACCCTGCCTTTGCATTGCTGTATCATTTTTGTTTTTTTGTGTGCATAATGTTCATTTTACTTCATGTGCATGTCCTTCATGAACTTGGTCTTGTGATGCTACTTACCGTATTTTCATATTGTCCTTCCTACTAGCATGCTTATGCTACTTTGCAAAATTTTTGGGTCATCCATTTTGATTTTAATAAATTGATATCCTAATCAGATAGATTTAATGATCTCAGAAATCTTTCGAGTCTGGCAATGTAGTTCTTGATAATTCATTTGTCAATGTACTTTCAGACCCTTGCTGCAACCAATATGGATCATCAAGAACTCACAGAGAGCATGCAAAAGTTGCTTATAGTCATGCAAAGACTAGATGAAAAAATTGCTCCCATGCTAGAAGCAGATGGAGAGCTCTTCAACAAAAGGTAAGAGGAGGTCGGCACACTTTTGGTTTAGAACCCATCTTCGTTATATATTTATGTCAAAATGAGGTTATAGTTATTATTCTTTTCCCTTGGATGTTGTTTATAATGTAATTGGCAGTCATTGTTAGCTCAGTTAGATCTCGACATTTGGTTTTTGTAATTCAAGTCAATTTTTTTATGCTTCTTGGCTCACCTTACTCATGAATCATGATGCTTATTATATCCAGTGTACTACTCTGATATAAGAATATCTGTTGCAAACCATATTTTAAAATTTTCTTCATTCCATTCTATTTTTTTCTGTGGATAAGTGTATTTTACGGCTACTTTATATATACAAGGAGCTTCCGCTTCAAGAATACGCTCATAGGTTCCATGAGGATATGCCATCTGCAATGCTGGAAGGGTTGAACATAAAATGAATGAAGGATTGAATATAGAATGAATTAATGGAGTTAGTAAATTGATGTAGAAGATGACTGTTTCCAGTAAATACGGTTATTTGCTAGCGTTCAAATAATTTCCTAATAGGAAAATGTTACCTAAACCTACCACTTCACCTTGCATCCCACTTCAAGATAATATTTCCAAGAATGGGCTAGCCACATCTGCATTATACTGCAAAAGAATTGGAAGTTCTTTTCATCAATTTAAGGCCCAGCTCCGCCTAGTAAACATTCCACATTCCATGTTGGACTTGCACCTTGCAATCCTCTTTCACAACTTGCCCGTCCAATGTTAGGACTTAACAATAAGGGGTGTCACATGGACCTTGTAAGACTTGCAGATTGCTCCTTCTAACTTGGATTTACTTTTGGTTTGGTGCAATTACTTGGTTTACACAACAAAAAAAATCAGATTTTTCTTGTGATGTGGCTTAGATCTAATGCATCCTGAACATAAGGCTAACATGCTGTACTTGTCCGTCATTAGGTGGGGATACCTTTCACGTGCAGGTCTGTGGGATAAAAGCCATTTAATGAGACAAATCGAGAAGTATGTTCTCTTTTCTTGACCTGCTCCACAAATGATTCAATGTATAGAATTTCTGTCATGTCTGCAACCAAAGTTGGAAGTATAAGTTTGAATATTCTCTTCCAAAGTGGTCATCTTAATTATCTTGGCAATGCAGGTATGCTGATATATATACATCTAGGGTCTCAAATTTCTTACACTACACACCCTTCATGTATTTCCGCTCTCAGGAACAGGTATTTGGAGTATCATGGCTTTCTTTAAGCATGTTTCTGAATTGGTATATTATCTCTTTTTTAGTTGGTTTGTTAGAAAGACTGATATTGATATATAATTACATGCCCCTTCTGCTGCAGACACTTGCTCATGATTCACATTCGTATTGCCATTCCCAGATTAATGGGACAGCCGTTGACAATTAACACACAAGCTTTGTGTTGTAAAGTAGTAGGATCTTTTATTGGCAATTTTGACAGTAATGCTCAAGTAGATGATCCTTTTGTGTATTTCAAGACAATGCTGACTCCAAACTGTGTTCGGTACAATGCCTAAGGGTAGAAGCAGTCTAACAGGCCAGGCATAATACTCTAGTGAAACAAAATAAATAATCTAGCTTATGCCTTTGGCATTTTCCTGCGCCAAATGTAATCTATTGATAAAAATGGATGAGAACTGTGCTATTTATAAATATTTTAGTTATCATCTTTTCATCATCTCCTTTCGTGGCATCCGTAAGTGATGAACGAATGATTCAAAGCTTATGAGTAGTAGTAGTATTTGTCAAAATAGAGAGAGACTACACGCAGGTTGTCGAGTGGTCATTACCATACAGCGGTTGGTTAGAGCAGTCACGTTAGTTTTTTAGTTTACTTTGTAGGATTTCTTTGTAATTAAAGTATTTTTCAAAAATAATTATTAGTTGCTCCATGTGGTATTGAGATCTCCTCTAATTCATTTGTTTGAATTGGATTGTCTGTCTAAATGCCCTTTGGATCCCATCCCTAACCATGGGTTCTATGGTTGAGGGTTCAACCCCACAATTACCAGGACATTAGTAGTCCCTCAAAAAATTGTCTAACAAATAAAAGAATTTGGCTTTTCTAATTCAGAAACAAAAAAATTAAATGTTATATAAAGTGGAATGCTATGCATCAATCACTATTTATTTACACATCTCATATCTATAGATTTTTTTTTTCAAAAAAAAAATTCTCATTAACTACTATTCACCACCCTTGTTTTCATATCTTATGAAAAATATCTACACACCCTATGAAAGAAAAACGATGGGTAGATGTATTTTTCATAAAGGAATGGAATATGGGATAGTGAATAATGACTAATGAAAATAATTTTTCATATATAAATAATATTAACATTATAGATTCTCACATTTTATAATCTTTTGATCCAATTTAATACTTTTTTCTTTCAATTTCTGTGTTATTTTATTTTAAATAAAAATGTATTATGTAACATAGTTTTCTTTTTAAATTGAGAAAAAAAAAATCAATAAAAAAATTGAGAGAAAACGGGAAAAAAAAAATTATTGAATTCGGTGGTTGGTAATTTAGAAGGAGAGAGGGAGGAGGCTTTGTCTGTAATTGGCCATGGGGCCTTCAAAATCCTTAAACCCCCATATCCCCCTCCCTGCCTTCGTTATCCATTTGAGAGGTGGCAAGTCAAGTGGAAAGTATTGGGACTGTTGTGCAAATCTTTCTTTAGGGTTTTAGTGCTTTAGTTTAATTTAGGTGAAGCATAGTTGCAGAAGAAATCGAATAGCTTTGAAGGGGAAGGGATGAAGAAGCTGAGATGGGCAATGGACGGAAGCTTTTGGGACCTCGACGTGTCGACGCCGAGGACCCTTGACGGGTTGGCCCGCCCTGTTCCTGGTGACCCAATTCCGCTGGGTCTATCGAGAGGCACCAGGCTCTCGAGGGCCAAGCAGCTCCACTTCATGCAGCGCTTCATGCCGGTACCGTTTGTCCCCTCTTACGCCGCCGCGTCCGACGGCTTCGCTCTCCAACGCGTCCTCACCGTTCCCTTATCTGAAAACTGGTTCTGCACTTTGTTGGGTCAGTTCAATTTTCAGAAGTTCGTGTCCTCTTTGATGAAGGAGAGTGGAGAAACATCGACACCACCACCAGCTGTCTCCACATCCTCATGGCTGCAATTGCAATTGCAGAGCATTGGGAAACACCTTCGTGACAAATCCTTGTATGCCCTCGGCTTCTCTTCCGAACTATTGTTGACACCCGATGATACCATGCTTCTTAGCGTAGATTCACATTCATTTTCGCATACTCATAAGAAGACGCCTCGGAAGAAGGCGGTCCTTCATCACAAGGTAACTCTTCAGCTTCCTTTTCAACTATTACCACATAAATTCCCTCTGTTTTTTTTTTTTTTTTTTTGGCCAAGGGTATTCTCTACCTATGTGGTGTTGTGGTACATTCTCTACTTATTCATAGCTTCTTGTTCTTGTATTGTGAGTTACGTTGTGCTATTCTGGTAAACATTTCTTCTTGATGAGGATTATGTCTTTTGGTTATGATGTATTTGCCAAATTTTGAAGTTTCCCAATCACAACTTGACGGTGGAAGCAGTTTCGCCAGCGCTTTTTGTTGACAAGTCTGGTAATTATTGGGATGTACCCTTTTCCATGGCCATCGATCTGGCTTCTCTCGCTTCTGACTCTGGTGCCAGCTATCATCTATGTTTGCACCATAACTCTGGTTCACCCACGCAATTCGGAGATGATCACACCACCCACGAAGCACCCGCTACTCTCCTCCCTGGTTTATCCCTCAAAAGTGCTTTTTCCTTCAAGCAGAATTTGGAGATTTGGAGGAGCAAAGCTCAGAAGTTGAAAATGGTGCAACCATATGACATGTTCCTTTCAACTCCTCACGTTTCAGCATCAGGGATCATAGGTAAGCAAGCTACTGTTTCTTTTGCTCACTTTAAATTCTACTGGTTGATCCAAATGGGGATGGTGAGTGCAGGGTTTGGCTCTAAGCTTTTGGTAGGCAAGTTTCACTTCAATGGAGGAATACTTGGCAGATTTGAAAAAATGAACCATCAGACCTTGGATTTTGTTAATTATCATGCAAGTTGTGCAGCTGGTGAAAGTGAAACTATTAACAGTGATCCCATGCACTTCTTTATAACTTTTAATGGATAAAGATAATTTGTCTGGTTGGCTCCTCTGTCCGACCCCTATGCTAAGATTTCTATTATGAGTAGCAAAGTTCATGACATTTTCATCATTGAAGTTTCAGCTTGGGCTCAATGCAAAAGATCTATCATTGATTTGGTCCTAACCACCACTTGATGCATCACTTGGCATTCCGTTCATTGACTGGTGGCAAATTCACGTGTAATGCATACCAATGAATAAATCTCATATGCCATTGCTGTAGGTGCTGCTTTGGCTGCCTCTGTTGGAGATTGCTCTGTTAGATCAAAGGATCAGGATCCCAACTGCTTCTCTTTTGAGGCATCTGGAGTAAAATCTGCCTTCCTAGCAGACCTGTTTGCATCAGTATCATTTACAGCTCAGCATGGAAATTACCAACGGCTATTTTTGGATCTTACCCGGTTTCATGCCCGCTTGGACTTTTCTTCTGGTTCCAGGTTTCTTTCAGGTGCAACACGTCTAACTCAAGATCTTATTAATTCTCGACAGCCAAGTCTTGAAGATTTTCAAGCCATTTGCCCCAATGCTACCCTTTCACTTCAGCAGCAGGTGCCCTCATTTTTCTCATAATCTTTCATGTTTATGTGTTTATGTTTGCACAACATACTTCTGGGCTCGACTAATTTTATTTTACAAAAGAAGAAATACAGCTCAGCAACCTCTCTCTCATGTGTGTGCATGTGAAAACAGCTGGTAGTTAAACAAATGATTGTTTCCTTCTTATATGTTGGAATCAAATAGATTTGACACCGAGGAAAGCTTTGCAGCTTCCATTCAGATATGTTTGTTCACTAAATATCTGCTACCTGTTGAATTAGACATCATATTTTGATTCTAGAATGGATTTGTAGTGTTGACAGAATATACACGATGGTTTCCCAACAATGTAGTGGCCTTGTTTGTGCTTATTCAGTAAAATGTTAAAAAAAAACTTGTTTTGATTTTGAACTTTTGAAGTTCATCTTACTAGAAACTGGTAATGTTTATGTAGCATCTAGGAGAAATGTTTAAAAGGTATATTTTCTTTTTCCTTTCATGGCATTTCATATCTTTTTGCTTTACATATTTATATAGCATCTACCTATAAAAGAAGAAATTTATGTAGCATCCAAAGAGGTCTAACAACTTCCTTGTATGTTTTTCAGATTGCTGGACCCGTCAGTATTAGAGTCGATGCAGGAGTTGCAGTTGATTTGAAGAACCGAGACTGGCCTTTACGTGTGGATGAACCTATATTTGCTATTGAGTATGCATTGCAAGTCCTTGGTTCCGCAAAGGCTGTGGCATGGTATTCGCAGAAGCACCAAGAATTAATGTTAGAGCTTCGTTTTTTTGAGACATAAATCATATTCTTTTGTATGTGTTTCTTTTTCTGTGTTTTCCTACTGTGGATCATTTGAGGGAGATACTCCCCTTACCTACCATTTTTGTCCCCATAGCCTCTCTAAACTATCTCCACTTTCCCTAAAAAAAACATCTCCTGCCCCATCCCTCCCCTCCCCTCCCCTCCCCTTATAACCCAACAAGGATCCTTGCCTTTTTCCCCTTGTATTTTTTTTCCTGGTTTTTCCTCCTTTCAGGGTAGACGAAGTCAGATCTACCAATTTTGGGCCACAGAGCATGTGCCCCTCCATTACATTCTAAGGCACACCACCCTTAAATTTCCCATTGCAATCCCTTCCATGATCCATCCAGCTATTGAGAGCTTCTCTCATTGCTACTTTCCCTAAAACTGAAAGTTGCCATACTTCACCTCTCCAAGGAAGAGGAAGTGGAGTTCTTAATGATTTCCCCCCCAACACTCTCTTATGCTGTGATTCCCTATGCTCATTTCTTGAGACCTGATCGATCAAAAAAGTTTAGAACCGGATCGGTTTACTGTCTCTATTTCCAGATTTAGCAACTGTAATTGCATACTTTTCGGGTCATCTATCCTCTCTTTTTGTAGTACCATAACATTATTGATATATCATTTGGCTATGATAGGGTGAGAATATCGCATCATCTGTACTTTGAGAGCATGTATACATTATTTTCTCACTGATGTCATGTCAAATAAAACTGATGCTTATATAAACAATTTTTAATTACATAATATGTGAGGGACGAGAGTACCACGATATATGTACTCTATAAGTACTTAATTTAAAACAAAAGTGAAAAAGAAATTGTTTTATTTGACCGTAAAAATATGTATAATGGACTTACAAAAAAAAAAAAAAAACTTCTCGATCTGAAAAATGCTATTCTTAATCTTTTTAGTATTCGCTTTTAATTTCTTTTTAAATTAAACTATATCTAGTGTAATATAAGCATTGAAAGTTATATATAAAATAATTTAAAATATGAATTTATTGGCTAGCTTATATTAAAATATAATATAAATCTATATAGTTTCGATAAGTATGCAAATAATATATTGGCCCTCATTTATCTTTAAATTTTTGTCTCAAATCTTCTTAAATACAAAGAAAATATTTTGTGTACAATTACAAATTTAGTACAAATTATCGGTTCCTCTCCCCATTTTTTCCGTTCAAATAAATATATTAAAAGAGATATATTTTATCTTTGGATTTTTCTATTATTCTTATTGGAGATAAGGATTAAAAAAATATATATATATGTTTAGTTATACCATATTTTCATACAAGGTATAAAAAATAAATAAATAAATAAATTTATTTTTCAAACACATTCTAGAAAGAAAATCATTCCGACCCGAGAATCCAGGTATCAAGTTCGGTCTAAATCGAACTAGTATTTTTTGTATCTTTAAGAAGTGTACACATGATTGGTGGCCAACAAGTTATGGAACCCATAACTGTCTAATTAATGCTGCATGGATTTTCCTTTAATTGCACGGCAAATATAAATTAGTTACTTATCATCCGCAATTTCTTTTTTTCTTTAGGAGGGGTTTTCAACCTCAGACTTTTATTATGGAGGTTGAGAGTTATGTCAATCAGGTAGCAGATCTTTGACGGCAAATTTTATGTTGTCTGAGTTTAATTAACATTAAAGAGGTTTTCCAATAACATAGACAACTCATCCACTACTTAATTATCGATAAATTCAATGTTGGAGTGTTAGTTATCAATTAAGGAATTTGAAAATTAATTTTAGAGTTGCTACCCGACTTTGGGGTATAGGATGTGAAAGAGATATAGATATATTTTATAGCATTTATAGCTATGCGAACGAATGCTCAATAAATATTATAAAAAAAATAAATATTATAAATCCGATGTTATGGGCCTATCTCTCTCCCGTTATAGATTTTAAATTTAAATTGACATTATAAAAAATCTAAATCCTTCCCGATTCTTACATTTATTGAACCTAAACCTCTCACATTGAATGAACACGACAGATCAATTGGTATCTGAACACAGACCATAAAGATACGTGATGGTAACCGTTAAGATATAAAATAAATAATAAATTTTTTTTTATTAATTTAAATTTTTAAGATAAGTGATAATTTCATATAGAACAATAAACTCGAGTCATGTAATTAATAAAAAATTTCATAAAAATAAATTTAGCAAATTGATGTAACTAAATATGATACATTAGATCTATTTAATAATAAAAAAAAGTTTTATAATTTGATATGCCACAATAAATCACATGTTATTTTTAAACCAAATAGATACGTAGCATTAATTATGCAGATAAGGATTTAGGAGTTGTTTTGTGAGATGAAATGATTTTAGATAAAAGTTGAATAAAATATTATTAGGATATTATTTTTTTTTAATATTATTATTGTTTTAAAATTTGAAAAAGTTGAATTGTTTATTATATTTTGTGTAGAAATTTCAAAAAATTTATAATGATAAAATGAGATGAGTTGACAGTATTTTTCAATCCAAATGACTCCTTAGACTTTTTCTTCTAATTAAGTTCCTAATCAAGCATGTTAAGCACGTATTAGATTTAGATTATAGTGTCCGAAAGAAGTTACAGGCAACAAATTCAACCCTAGACTTAGGGCAAAGGCTTGTATCCAGTTCAACCTAAAATCCCAACATGTTAAGCATGTGAAGCTAATCCGTTGAGGAATTTCAAGGCAATTCCGATCTATTCTTGCCACAAACAAGAAAAGTATAAACAACTTAATTTTCTTTTTTTAAAAAAATATGCAGTGAAATATTAAATTATATATGGATGATGATTACGCTACAAATTTCTTCTCCTTGTTAATCTTTTCAATTTATTTATATACTCTTTACACTAAACTAATTAAAATTTGTAACAAAATGAGAAATGGGAAAAGGAAAAATGTTTTCTCTCGATTTGTTGCGGTGTATGTTTTTTATATATAATTTTAGAGTAATGCTAGATATAGTTTTAGATCAGTGTGCAAGTCTCGTATACTATTTAAAAAAATTAGGATTTACTATTATATTAAAATAATAAATTTTCTTGTGGGTCATAAATTTACCTAAAAAAAAAGTGTGCGAAACTTATATTTCTAAGACTATAAATATTATTTCTCTTATTTTTATTAAAGTTTGAACTTAGAGATTGTCTTTTATGGATTGATCTTCTCTAGAATCCGTTTAGATACAGAAACGGTCTCATCTCATCTTATCATTACAACTTTTTTAAATTCTCACATAAATATAATAAACAATTCAATTTTTTTAAATATTAAAATAATAATAATAATATTTTATTTAACTTTAAATTTTTATTTAAAATCATCTTATCTCATCTCATCTCAGTATCTAAACAGAGCCTAAATGATAGGAGAATCAATATTATTTCTGAATTATGAAAAATCATTTTTTACATGTACAAACAAATGTTTTAGTTGAAAGTGAAAACTTTTTTTCAGAAAAATGGAGATTTTTTATTTGTTTTGGAATTATTCTTTCCTCAGGTGTGTTGGGGTTCCACATTTTGATGGATAAGTAATTCGTATGTGATGTACAAGTATGACAAAGTGGTGGGATTAAAAAAATAAAAAGAAACAAATACAACGTACGTACGTACGTGAGAAGAAGTACTCCCAAATCATGAGTAATGATATGGCCGGTGGATTATATTTTTTCCGACTCCTTTTTAGCTTTGATGGATAAAATTTATAAAGTTGTCGCCTCCATCTACAATGTTCGATTGAGAACGACTTTTAGATATATTTTTATTGAAAGATTGAAAAGTATGCGTTAATTGAATTAAGAGAAATGTTATTTATCATCTTTGTCATTTTATTTCAATATTAATATATGTGTTTAAATAGAAAGATAAAAATAATAAATCATATATTAATATATGAAATAATTTTGGCATCATCCAGTCTCCTAATGCACACTCCACACCCTACTTGGAGATCGGGTTTACTAATCCCATGAATCCGCTTCTCAATTTAGTCCCCTCCCCCCAAGGCTTGAGTCCTCAATAGCAAGAATCAGCACGTCATCTTCGACCTCAAGCCCTCAGCCCCCGACCCCAAGCACGTCATCTCAGTGATTTCTTCCCCATGACTTGAATGCCCCAAATTAATAATAGCCGACGGTTGGGTAATGCAGGGCAAACATTGTGGAAGCCCATGTACAAGTACAATCCTTGCTAAAAGTAGAATATTCTGCTAAAGAGATAGAAAGCATCATCGATTCATCAATATGGCGTCTATACAGGATCTGCAAGCACAACTTGATAATATGCTGTAAATGCTTGGGAAGCCCAATGACTTAATGCCAAATCTTTTCCTCAATACAATGACATTGATAATACAGAACAGTATTAGATTTCATATGTGGATCCTCGATGTTGCTGGTAGATAAATAGGAAACCCAAACACGGGGTGCCATGAGGAAGCGAAGGAGGTGGTCATGGTGGTTGGGTTTATAGGTGTGGTGCGAAAGAGTAAGATGGCCTTGTTTGAATTCACAAACCACCTCAACTCATCTCAACTCATCTCATCTTCATCATTACAACTTTCTCAAATTCTCATACAAAATATAATGAACAATTCAACTTTTTCAAATCCAAAAACATTTTTATTAAATACTCACACAAAATGTAATAAACAATTCAGTTTTTTCAAATCTTAAAATAATAATAATATTAAAAAATAATATTTTAAAAATATTTTATTCTACCATTCACAAATCATCTCAACTCATATCCGAATCCAAACGACTCCTTAGAAAGTCCAACGATGATGGTAGTGGGATAAAGGGGTCTAGGATCGAAGAGAATGGTGGTTGTGGTGTTTTGGAAGATAGGAGAGCTTTGGGATTGCGCCTCAAAAGCTTCTTGAAACTCATTCTTCCCCAAACATGAAAAAAAACTGGAAGAAGCTTCTTGATGTCGAGCATAAAGATGTTTAGCAGAAGAACAAAGGTGTTCAACAAGAAGAAAGGTGTCGAGTAAGAAGGAAAAAAAAATGACAACACGTCAGGTGTAGGGTGTTTGTTGATGAACAGTGGTTGATTAGTAGAAAAACTCTTAATATGTGGTATATATGATGATAAGTAGATTTTTTCTTGAATTAATGTTATTCGAAGAAATAATTTCTGTAAAAAAATTTCTTCTTTAAGTTTTATGAATATTATTTGCTTTTGTGTTATAATTTTTGCAAAATTTGTTTTGAGTTTTGTTGATTTGTTGTTTGATTACGGTTGAAACCCCACAATATGGTCGGATGATCATCTCTCTCACGCGATGGTTCGTAGTGGTGATCTGTTTAGAACTCTCATTCATGACTTGCTTAATCATAAATAACTAGAAGTAATTGAGATAAATGTTTACGTGATTCGACATTGAGACCTACGTCCACGAATCTTAGTGTAAATCTACTAGAAATCGAGTTTGTTATTGTCTCTTAATCCTCACGCTCTCTACAAGTGCTCTCATGAAGCTGTAGAGTTCTCTTTGGTCTTCGTTCTCTCTTCAAGGAAGCCAAAACTGGAACCCATTTTTTTTGTTGCCACTTCCCTCTTTTATGATCTATCTCACTGCTTTATGTTTCATCCCTTCATCTTACGTCTCATTATTACTTTATATCTGATCAACCTTTGTCTTTGTCAGATTCTTCCTTCCTCTCTCTTTTATACCTATAGATGCAAGAGTTTGATTAGGACTAGGTGATTAAGATGATAAGTTTGGATATGACTCGGTGACTAAGATGATAGATTTCATCTTATGTTGGGATTTATATTTTGGATGAATGTAAAATAATTTGAATTTATCTAAAGTTGTTTTGATCTCATCTAGAGGTTGTTAGTAAGTGTTTTAGATAAGTCAAAAGTGTAGAAGTCGAGTTCTAAGAGATATATTTTATCCAGAGAAGAGTTTGAATGTGAAACTGCAAATTCTGAAAAGATACGTATCAGGTGCTAGCAAGTTGTCGGTAGAATCTGTCAACAGAGTTTCATTATAACTTGGAAACATTTTCCAAAAATCTATTTAAACTGTCATACTAGCTGGGAACTGCAAAGATTCAATTCTGGATATTTTTTAGAGCATTTTCCAATACATATTTTGATGAGAAAATTTCTTGGAGAATTTTCATATTGTTTGTCTCAAAGAGTGTGATCATTGATCTAAGATTGAGATAGAGTGATCGTGATTCAGCCACTAGAGTTCTAGGCGAAAAGCCAATGTTTAAAAATCGTCAGAGATTCTGGCTACTACGGCGGTAGAGACAAACAGGTCGTTTGTATGGTCAAATAAAAGTATCAATTGATAAAAGTTTTGTAATTGAAATTTTCTTGTAACTAATTTTCAAATAATAAAATTGATTTTTCTAGATTTGATTGTTCCGTAGGATTTTACCTTTAAAGAATTCTTTAAAGGGTTTCTCTTCGTTATCAATCTTGGTATTATGCAATTGGTTTATTTTATGTTAATATTTTCTTATTATATAATTGCATGATTGACAGCTAATCAATTTGTTGAATAAATTAGTAGAACGTTGTATTACAATATAGAAATATTTGGATAATTTCAATACCCTTGCATACCGAGGCTTCCATCTTCCATGGGTTCTTGGGTAGACTTAACTCTTGCATTCATTTGATTACCAACAAGTTTGATGTTTTCTAAATCATAAAAATCGATGCAAATGATTGGATAAAAAATATTTTTGCATGATGGAAAATTGTTTTGATATGTACAAAATGTATCAAATTGAAGCTGAATTTTTTAAAAAGAAAAATCGGGATTTTTTTTTTAAAATTTATAAATCCTAAACAAGACAAGGGATGGATGTTGGAGTTCAACAAATACAACGAGATAACACCTTAAGTGATATGGCCGGTGGATTAAACTTTTTCCGACCCATGTTTTTGGCTATATATATACATATATTATATATATATGATGGATAAGATTTAATATAAGGTGTCGACTCCGCAGTGTTTGGACCGACAACTTGAATGGATGTCACGCAGGAACATTATATAATATAAACTAGTCTTAGGTTGATCATAAATTAAGAGGAGATTACCTTTAAAATGCTGACGGCCTTGGGAAATTCCATTTGGGAACCAGACAATATTGGCAACCACTTTTCCATCAACTAAAGCAAAAGCAAATTTTCAAATACACTTAAAAAATATAGAATCAGCCTTGCGTTGAAATAAGGTTAAAGATACCAAAATATAGGATTTGGAAAGAGACAAACATAAAGTGGATGTCATAATATTTATAGTTGTTTGAGAAAATGTTAAACAAATATTTTTATATGACTATCTCTCTTGTACTCTGTTGCGTTTGGATGTTGAGTTGTGCTAAGATGAGTTGAGTTCTTAATAAATAGTAGTGAAGTGAGATGATATAGTGTATTTTGAGGCACCTACCTAAGGCTACGTTTGGAACATGAAAGCAGCTAAGCTCATCTAAGTCGAGTTCAAATTTAAGCCTAACCCAACATCCAAACACACAACTCCCAAATCATTAAACATAACTCAATTTAAAACCTTTTTACACGTGAGACCCACAACATTTTTCAACTCAACGCCTCTTTACACGCGAGACTTACAACCTTTTTCAACTTTCCATAAATATATCTAAACTCATTTTAACATCCAAACACATCAAAAATTTTAAGAGATCTTTGAAATTATCCAAGTACCCCTGTATTGGATAACCATGTTCTACCAATTCAATCAAAAAGTTGATTAGTGATCAATAATGCAATAATTTTTTATAATCAATCATATTCATAAAGTAAATAAAGTGTGTAAAGCCAAATTTGATGGGTACGAAGGGAAACTTTTTGAAGAACTCCTCAAAAGTAAAACCCTACAAGGCAACCAAATCCAGAAAAATCAATCTTATTATTTGAAAATCAGTTACAAGTAATTCTCAATTATAAAATCTTTGCTAATTGACTCTTTTACTTGATCTGAGAAATGACCTGTTTGTCTCTACGCAGTAGTAGCCAGAATCTCTAGCGATCTTCAAATAATTGACTTCTCTCCTGGAACTCCAGTGGCTGAACTCGATTAATAACATGAAGTAGACACACACTCAATGAGAGAAAAATAACTAGAAAAGACTTTCCAAAATCTCCAAGGCCGAAATCTTTACAGATTCTAACCATTAAGATCCCTTAAATAAACAATCTGATAGGAATTTGACTCGCAATAGAACTCTGCTGAAGGAACAAATCTGATAGGAGTTTGAGTCATAGTGAAACTCTGCTAATGAATTCTGCTGACGGATTTTGCTGGCGCCTGATACTTGTCTTCTCAGCATTGGCAGTTTCACATTCAAACTCTTCTCTGGATAAGATTTATTTCTTAGAACTTGACTTTTACATTTTTGATTTATCTAAAACACTTCCTAACAATCTCTAGATAAAATCAAAATAGCATAGATAAAGTCAAAGTATTTTACATTCATCCAAATTACAAAACTAAAGATAAGATAAACTCTATCGTCTTATTCACTTAGTCATATCCAAATTTATCGACTTAGTTAGTCACCTAGTCCTAGCCAAACTTTTGCATCTATAATCTTAATCCTAAATTCTAAACAATAATTCTTGTTAGAGTGAACACAATGTGAGAAATAAAATAAAAATGAAAAATGAAATCGAATGAACGTCCAACATATATATCATCAAAAGAGACTATTTGATGTATCTATATGGATTATGGAGAGAGGTCTTACTGAAATTTATAGACGAAATGTAAACTCACTTTTTAGGATAAGTTAAGGAAGATAATGGAAAATGATTTCTATATAAATAGGCCAACCCTACATATTATCAATACACATTAAAGTTTAGAGTTTTTCCACATACAGTCTTTTACCGTATCTAACATGAGAGAGGAAATAATATAAAAGATGGATAATGATGCACCTATAACTTTTTTACAATTCAAAAATTTTATATATAGTTGTTTCTACGTATTCCACTAATGTGATTGGCTGTATTATTTTTTTAATATAAAATAACCGTTTTGATCAATTATATCAACGGAGTGTGCAATAAATATATAAAAATTACTATATGTAACATAACTCATTACCATTCATTTTAAATAGAGTTATAAAATACTTGTAAACGAGTTGCATGTTTTTCATTTTTCTTTCAATAATTTTATCAGAGACTCTAGTATTAATTAATGGAGTAATAAAAGAGACACAATTCTTACCACTCTATTTTAAGCTAATTGTATTTTTGTAAGGCAATGATACTTTTACAAAAATAACTCCGAAATTGAAATAGGATTGTATAATAATTGTATAAAAAAGTTGTATTTTTATCAATTACCTAATTAATACATATCCAATGAACATGAAATAATATTTCGAAAGTTAAACTTTTGGGTTAATTATATTTTGCTCTCTTAAAGTTTTACTCAATTCACAATATATCTCTGAAACTAATAATTGCATTAAAGTGGACCCTCGAACTTTCAAAACTTCTCAATCTCCCATTCCGTCTACCAACAGCGTCAAATCTAACGAAAATTTACTGTAAAGATATAATTGTCATCTAATTTATTATCATTGACCATATGAAATATAAAATAATATATGCTATCAATTAAAAATAAATCTTTAACCATATATAAAATTATTTTATACATACGTTGCAAGCAAGTATGAATAACCTATGTACACAATAAAATTATTTGATATTCATTAACCATATATAAATTAATAAAAAATTATTTAATTATTTATGATTTATTATTAATTGATAGCATATATTATTTTATATTTTATATGATCAATGATAATAAATTAAATGAAAATTATATCTTTATAATGAATATTATGCACGTAAGCAGCACGCGCAAAGAGTTTTCGTTAAATTTAATGGGTAGATGAAAGGGAGGATTGGAAAGTTTTAAAAATTTGAGGGTCCACTTTGATACAATTATTAATTTTAAAAATAAATTATAAATAATAAAAATTCGAGGAGATAAAATATAATTAACTCTTAAACTTTATAATCCATTATTGAGCTTTTGTTAATTCCAGGGAGGCATACACAAGAAAATTAATGCTCGTACCCCTGACCCCTACACACATATACGCGAGCGCGCGTTTATATATATATATATATATATATATATATATATATATATATATAGTAGATGAAAGTAAACATTTACTTAGTTTATATTTAAATTTTTTTTGTTGAGAATTAATTTTTTATTAATAAAAATGTAATATTTTCGGTTAATTAAATAACAATATAATGTTTATGTAATTTATAAATAATTACACGTTATGATACTTAAAAAAAGTCTAATTAGATCTTTAATTACAATCATTAACATGTAATTTTAAGTTTGGGAGGGCATATTCTGCCAACTTGTAGGAAATAATTCTGACATGTACATCAGATAGTTTTAAAAAAGTCTAATTGGAGCTTTAATTAAAATTACTAACAGATACTTCAGATAGTTCTTACGAACGTATGTACATTTCTTCTAGGATAGATAGATAGAATTTAATTGGATACGAAATTCATTATGATTATATACATTCATACATGTATATACGTGTGATGAGTTGCAGTTTGATTTTTTTGAGGCACAAAAATTAAACTTGGATTCCTAGTCCTAGTTATAATGATTATCTCCGCAGCTCACTTTTCTTGACCTATATAATTAATTACTGCACTTTAATTATATACCTATAGACAAATGGCATTAACTTTAACAGAAAAATAATAAAAAATCGTTAAAACAAGATTTTCTGTTAGATGGTCACTTATTTATCTAGGAAAAGGAAATACAAGGTTAAAAAAAGTCTAAATTTCAGCAAAGTAATAAACAAATCAAATATTGTACGTACAATATATAAATATTGATAATATATACATGATATATAGTTCTTTTATTATTATTTCTTTTCTTCATAATTTGAGCATTATTAATTAAGTATATAATATATATACATATATAAGATCATCAGTCATAAACAAATCAAATAATGTACGTACAATATATAAATATTGACAATATATACATGATATATAGTTATTTTATTATTTTTTTTCCTTCATAATTTGAGCATTATTAATTAAGTATATAAGACTATTAATGTTCATGCAAATCAGTATTAAAAATTTATCTTAAGGGGTTGTTGGGCATATAATAATAATAATAATAATAATAATAATAATAATAATAATAATAAAATTGGAAATAATATTTAGATGACTATGTACTTATCCCTAAAACCTCAATTAATACGTGGGGCCGGATATTAAAACAAAATTTATTGGCTGCAGGCATTTTTAGTAGGCCAAACGGTGTTAATTTTAACAGAAAAATAATTAAAACCGTTAAAACAAGAATTTTCATTAGATAACCACTTTATATATATAAAGAGATATATATGTATATTATATACTAGCAGTGAGTAATGTGCAATACACATTTTTCTAGTGACTAATATCCATAAAATGTCAAAATATTATGTTTTTTTAAATAAAATTAATTAGTCAATAATTTAATGTACAGAGTAGAAAAATAAATTTTAACAAGCATCATAATGATAACAAAATGTTACAATAATATGAAAATTAAAATATTTTGGATATTCTAGCAATAATTTTGTTAACAAAATATATAAATTGTAGAATTTAACAACACTACTCAATGACTCAGGGAGCACTAAAAAAATCATTTTATCTAAATAATTTTAGTTAATTAAGAATATTATGAGATTTAAATTATATTAAAAATTTTAATTATTTATATGATTTTATTCTCTTAAAAATATTTAACAAAACTCTATTTTTTATTTAATGATAAAAGATTAATATTTTAAATTAAAGTTGAATTTATATTTTAATTATCTATTTTAAATTTGTTTACTTTTAATGTTTTAATATCTACTGTTGAATCAATTTTAAAGATTCAAGATGAAGGATTGAGATTTAAAATCTCAAATTTTAATTTTTCCAATACTGTTCAATACTTTTGGCTTTTAACGTGAATAATAATAACTGTTTATTACTGTTCATGTTATACATATTTTTAAGATATAGGAAGATATATTATTTATTTACGTAAGTTACTTTCGCTTTGTTAGTTGAAAAATGATAAACCTAGGCTCCTAGCTACAATTAATCTATAACTATTTGACAACTCTACTTAAAATCAAAATTAATTATATAAAATTAATTTTTTTTTTAATGAAGTGACATAATTATATTGGTTGATTTAAAATAAGTTATAAAAGAGTTATATATGTATTGTTATTTATGTTAGTTTATATTACAACTCTAGTATTAAAGATTGCATAAAACCATTTGACTTTGATGTTAAACTCCACTCTCGCGAATCTTGAGGTTTGGTGTATAACAATAAAGGGAAATGCTACAGCCAAAATTAGATATCACAGAAATAAATCTATATGATTTCATATAATATATTATATATATTTTACAATAAAAATAATTTTATAATTTAACATATCACGTCAAAATTAATGTTCATTAATTAAGTCCTCGATGACAAGTCTCAAGGGAGCACCAAGAAATCTAAGTTAGTTAGGTCCCTTCCAACAAGTAAAATATGATTCTGAGTTAAGAAATATGTCATAGTCAATTCTATTTTGAAAATTCAATTTGTGAACTGGCGTAAAACATACGTCTTTTATACTATTTATATGATATGATTTGATTTATAAGATAAATTTTAAATATTAAATTATGCAAATCAAATCATGTTACGTCAATAGTGTAGATGATATGTCTTTCATATATACCGACGTATAATAAAATGATTATTAAGTTTGTATCACCATATTATGTCGTTCCATTCGGCAATCTCAATAGCGTATTAGGTATGTACATTGTCTACTAGTATTTATTATTTTTATTTCATATAATGTTGTCGAATATATTTGATAATTTTTTTCTTAAATAACACTAATTAATAACATTTACCATGTTGCCCTCGTTGTAACACGGACCTCAAGAATATTGAATGCGATGCTCTCCATTTAAACAACCAGTAGAAAGTAGAAACGGTTGGCTAGCTAGCTTTGATCCGATTTGTTGGGAATCCCCTTTTATTGCAGCGAGTCTCGTGACTTTCCGTGTCACGAAAAGTACTATGCGTTTGTCATATTCAAAGTTCACACTTCCTGTCAAATAATAATAAAAAAATATTAAGAACACGGTAGTAAGATCTCACAAATTGATATGACATACTATTATCACATATTGTTAATATTTTTTTTTCTTCATTTCTCTCAACTCTCAACCCTAGTCTCCCTCCTCCCAGTACCGAGCCTAGAGAGAGAGAGATGTGTACCTGCCAGAGGGATAAAGAAGATAATTGGACTCGCGCCCGTGAGGGGAGGGGGGAATAAATAAATTAACATGGCACGTCAGCTCGTGAGATCCATTTGTATCTCTAATAACACTCAAGAGAAAATATATTTTTTAATTGAAAAAATAAGAGAAAATAAATGATATATTTTAGGAAAAATAAAGACGTTGGTTGAAAGGTGCTATTTTGCTTATGGGTGTAATATGAAGATTTATAATTTTGTTATGTTATTTATTCAATAAATTAATAATTTTGCGTGAAAATTAGAAAACAAAAATCCATGCTCTAAATATTTGAGTAGCCATGAAGATGTGGGGGAGAAGACAACGTAATAACTCATAAGCTAACTCGACATGTGAGAATGATAAAGATTGTTATTAATGTTTTGGGTGGTAACTTTAGCTATTTTGAATCTCAAATAAAATTACTCTGCCCTCCACTTTTGATCGCTCAATTTAATGGCTGGTTAAAATTGTTTTTTATTTAATAATTAAATAATTAATTTTAAGTGTATTAATATTTTTTTATTTTTTAAAAATATTTAAATTATTAAAAAAAATTTACTAAACGATACATTCTACGATAGAGTAATGATACACCCATAACATTTTGTACAACACATTATTTAGTAAAATTACATAGAATGTATATAAAAATTTATTAAAATAAGATGATTTTATAAATATACTCTTCATTTAACACATTGTTATACAATATGTTGTACAATGTATTGTAGATAAATCATTTTCCTTCTATGATAAGAGTGGAGCCCAACTCTTTAAATCTTCTTGCTTGCGTGTGAACATAGACAATAGCAGAACCACAGAAAGCGGCGGAACCACATGCAGGGAGGGCGATGATCATGATCCCATCCATGGACACATGACAAGTGGCACCACCAAAGAAACTTTAAAAATTAAGCCTTTTCTTTTCAATAGAATTTAAAAAAATCCTTTATGATTTCTAAAAATATGTAAAACTCCTCTTATATTTTTATCATGAATTTAATGTTTCTTTTCCAAACTATATATTGCTCTGAAAAAGGGATAGGTCCAATGAATTATATCATAACTCAGCCAACAAAATCGCCTTATTATGAGTTGAGAAATTATAATATTATATGACTGAAATTGTTAAGTGTTTTTTTTAATAATTGTATTGTAAAATTTGTTTCACATATTCCACATCTTGGATTCCCATCCACTCCTCTTATTATAATTTTGGAAAATGGTACTTAACCCACTCAAATTTAATATTTTAATTTTTTTTTCTTAATAGTTAAAGAAGCGGCTATTATATAGGGATGAAAAACAAACCGGTGAACCGGACCAAACCGACTGAACCGGTCCAGTTCTAAATCGGTTCAATCCAGTATCGATTCTATTTTTTTCAAAATCGGTCGAAATTGATTCAGTTCTGATTTTTTCTTTTTTAATACCAGACCGGACCAGTTCATATAAATATATATTTAATTTTTTATATGATTTTTTATATTATATATAATTTTGATATCTAATATATATATTTATATAAAATAATATTGTATTATATGCTAAATTACTAATTAAAATAACATTAAAATTTAAAATCCTATATAAATAGTTATATATTATCACTATAGTCTATAGTGTTAGTAGTTATACTAATATAATATCACTATATATTATAATATACTATAATATATCACTATATTATATATTATAATATATCTATATAATCTATAATACAATTATAATATATATTATAATTTATTATAATATATTATCACTATATTATTATATACTATAATATATATATATAACATATTATATATGCTATATATATAATATATTTAAAAAATCAGACTAAACCGGATGAAAACTGATAAAAATCGAAAGTACTGATTTAGATGTGTAAGCAGTATTGATTGTTCAAATATCAAAACCGGTTATGTATACCGGTTCGGTTCTAAAATATGTCTAAAATTAAATCAAATCGGACCAGTTACACTCCTACTATTATATATATTGATGTGTAAATATTTGTATTTAAATAAAAAAATAAAAATAACAAATTACATATATAATGCAGAGAATAGAGATAATGAAAAATAAATAAAGAAAAAGGAAAACAATGCGCGGGACAACATGGTAAAACAAGTGGGCACGTACGAACGGGGAGCCATTGTCGCGTGACGGAGGTAGACTGGTAGATAGATATACAGGGAAACCTGTAAGGATGACGCGGGAAAGATACATGAGTGCCTTCCTCTCCACATATTATCATGAACTAATTACGATTATGGGCATTGGATAATAACTAATAATATCCTTTTAAAAAAACAAACAAAACTGAGAACACATCACTCTATATATATATATATATATATATATACACGCACTTGGATTAGTTAAGAATACAGTTGGGTTTAAAGCAAAACAAAAAAACAGAAGTGGGAGATAAAAAGGCTGTTGCTTCGGCCATGTTGGATTAACACAACAAGATCAAGAAGCAGCAGCAGAATTTCCTTCCTTGGCTTTTACCTCCTGCTCTAGCGCGCGTTTGCTCAACTTTCAGTGCCTTTCATCGGTTTCAATCTCCAATACTATTCATTAGACACGTAGAGAGAGAGAAGAGAGAGAGGCAGAAGGCTAGCTTTAAATGGTGAGAAAGGGGCTGGAAAGAGAGGGAATGCGACTGGGGAAGTACGAACTGGGAAGGACTCTGGGAGAAGGCAATTTCGGAAAGGTCAAATTGGCCAAGAACATCGAAACTGGCCAGCCTTTTGCTGTTAAGATTCTGGAGAAGAACAAGATTATTGACCTCAAGATTACTGATCAGGTTTCTCTCCCTTTAATTGTTAATGGGTTCCCTTTCTTTTCTGGGTTAATTCCTTTTTTACTGTTCATCATTTCGTGAAGATTATATATGTACTCCGAATCATCGGTGATCGAGTTTGTTCATCAATGACGTTGTTGTATATGGTGTTGCAGATAAAGAGGGAGATTGCTACCTTGAAGCTCCTCAAACATCCTAACGTCGTCAGATTACATGAGGTATATAACTTTACATTAACATCATGTTCATCATATGCTTTTGCTTTGCCTGATCTTCCTTTCTGGATATTGCATACCCTTTTTCTCTTTTTCTTTTTTACCTTGATTCTGTACCATAATGTTCCAATTGCTGGATGCTTTGCCTCTTCCTTTCCTTTACTGTTCCCCTATTCTTAACCCTTTCGTCTTCTACAAGAACACGATAGTATCTTCAACCGAAAATAGAAATACTTTTTTTTTTTCTTTATGCCATCAGAAAATAAAGATATGATATTGGCATAAGTTGCAGCACCAATCCTGCGGACGTTTAGAGCATTCAATTGGCTTGTTCAAAGTTTAATGATAGTTAAATTTTAATCAATATGTATTAAAAAATCATCACATTAAATTAGACATTTTTATAATTTTAAATTAGTAGAATTATAAAATGTGATACAAATAAATTAAATAAATAAATTATTAAATTAATAATATTTTATTATTATAAAGAGAGTAAATAGCTAATCTAATATGGAGATTAAATTTAAATAGAATAGATAAATATAAAAAAATATAATATTGATGAAATTTTAAAGATAAATTTAACCAAACTAATAAAAATGTTTTTATAGTGTTATTCCAGATTTAAATTTTAATTAATTTATTTTTTCTGGTAGTATAATTTTAATCATTTATCCCTAAATTTTCTCGTCCTTTCGGAGGGAAAAAAAAATATACACAAGGATTTTAGAGAGACAGATGGCTCTCGGTCCCCAACTTTAAGGGCAGGTTTGGGGCACAAATAAAATACAAAATTCTCATCTCATCTCATCTCATCATTACACATTTTTCAAATCTCCATACAAAATATAATAAATAATTCAACTTTTTCAAATCTCAATACACCTTTTTCAAATTCCAAAATAATAATAATATTAAAACATAATATTTTAAACACTAAAACAAAACATAAAATTCTCATCTCACCCTCCAAATCTACCCAGGCCATGGATACTGGTTTATTTTATTTAATTATTATAATTATTTTAAATTTTTAAATAAAATAAAATAAATAATTTATTTTTTAAAATATTAAAATAATAATAATATTAAAAAATAATATTTTATTTAATTTTATCTAAAAATTATTTAATCTCACTGTCCAAACGGAACTAAACCGCTCTCGGAACGTCGCGTCCGCAAAACGTGGACCCCAGGGGTAGGCTCAGATGAAATCATGAAAGTGGCCTTGCCATAAAGGCTGGCCCCTCCCTGCTGGTTTTGAGACGACCTCGACCAGAACTAGAAGAGATGCTCATGTGGTCACAGACTGTTCTGTTCTGAAATTGGGGTCCTGAACCAACCAGACCTTTATCCATACAGTAAACAGGTTTCGCCACCCCCACCTCTACTTTCCAGTCCAAGCGGACTTTTCCTTGAAATTGGATTCATGATTGGAGGCATCTTTTTGTCTTATTTGGTTAGAGATAATTTGCAACAGTAATTTTTTTTCGAGTAATATTATATACAATTATGAAATATATAAGTACCGTAAAATTATTTTAAAAAATAATAAAATTTATTATTAAAAAATTAATTTTTGTTATGTAGGTCTCGTATTTATTTATTTTTCTCTAAGTGATTTTGTGGCACTTGCACACTCACGACTGTAATTTTATTTTATTTTTTTTTAACATACACCTAGCCTTCTTTTAAAATTAAAAAATTCTTCACATCAGTTACTATTCACCACTCAACACCTCATATCCTATAAAACAAATCTCCACACCCTATGAAAAAGTTATAGATTAGAGATCTTATAGTGAATAATGGTTGAACATTCATCTTTAAAATTACATATATATTTTTAATATAGATCTATAATTCTTTTATAATTAATTTTATAATCAATCAATACCACTCAATTAAAAATGATTTTAATATTGCAAAATGATAAAACACCAACTTGTCTACAATTTTTGTATAATCACTTGATAAAATAAGATTTTTTTTTTCAAATTTCTCTTTACTTTTACTTTAATATTATATGATTAAATTTTAAATAAATAATATTATATTGAGAAGTTGTGATTGAGGTGTAGATCATGAGTTGGCGGACTATCCTCTTATCTTAAATAGAATTGTAAGATAATTGTAAAATAGTTGTCATTTTTTTTTCTTAGGTAATTGATGGGCAACAAGAGAAGTAGTACAGTAACAACTAATTTACAACTATTTCATAATTTTATAATAAAATAATATTTTTTTAATGCTGGTGATTATTTTTTGAATAATTTTATTTGCAGCTTCTTTATTAACACTAAATATATTTCTAATGTGAAAATCTATAGCGTTATCTTATATAAAAATATATACATATATATATATATTAGTACTTTTAAAAATTTTTCATGAATATAATTAGTCTCAAAACACTAATTGGTGTGCTATAAACCAAGCTTGTAATAGCATGACACTTATTTTGGCACCATATTTAGGACCCGTTTGGATACAGAGGTGAGCTCATCTTAACTAATAATCTCACTACTATTTACCAATCATCTCATCTCATTTCACCATCCAAATGGGTCTTTGATCATGTCTAGGGCGATTTTTATTCTCTAGCATCCCTAAATCTTGCTTATAATGATGATCACTGTGTACAACGAAGATACTAATCATACTGTACCAAATGAACATAATTGGTAATGAGTAATGGATTGCTGATGCTAAATCTTTTATGGTACTGCACACAAAAAGATACTTATATTCTCATCAGTGTTTAGTGTTTTTTTAACCATTAAATAAGGACCTGGTAGGCAATGATTATGTTCTTTTGCTTATGCTTTGCATTGTCATAATTACTGTGCAGGTGTTGGCAAGCAAATCCAAGATTTATATGGTCTTAGAATATGTGACTGGCGGGGAATTGTTTGACAGAATTGTAAACAGCTTCAGCTATGCATTATATTTAAGGGGTTCTTTTTCAAGATATCCCTTTTTCAGGAAAAATTATTCTCATCAGTCACTATTTATCACCCCACACTTCACACCCTATGAAAAATACCTCCACACCCAATGAAAAAGCTATAAGTGTGGGGTGTGAGAGTAAATAGTGATTGATGCATAGTAAATCTCTTTTCCAGAAAAAAATTATTCTCATCAGTCACTATTCACCATCCTACACCAAATGAAAAACACTCCCATACCCAATGAAAAACACCCCCACATCCTATGAAAAAGCTATAGGTGTGGGATTTTCATAAGATGTGGAGTGTGAGAGTGAATAGTGGCTGATGCATAATAAATCTCTTTTTCCAGAGAACAAAAATTATTTTATTTTTCACTTTTGTGTGTGTCACAGCTTGTGTCTTGATGCAGAATTTTGATTTCATGGTACTAAAGAAGTGATTTATTACAGGCTTCAAAGGGGAAACTTAAAGAAAATGAAGGCAGGAAGCTCTTCCAGCAGTTAGTTGACGGAGTGAGCTACTGCCATACTAAAGGTGTTTTTCACAGAGATCTTAAGGTTATTTCAAAGAACTTTTCAAGATACCACAGGCCAGAAAAATTATCACACTTCAGCGCTTGTCATTCTGATACAACTATTTCACTTCTGAATTGCAGCTAGAAAATGTTCTTGTTGATGCTAGAGGGAACTTAAGGATATCTGATTTTGGCCTCAGCGCCTTACCTCAACATTTTCGGGTACAGATCCATCCCAAACCAAACTTTCACGGGCAATTTTTTTATTTTTTCGTTCCATCACTATCCATTAATCATTGAAAAATATCAGGGTGACGGCTTATTGCATACAACCTGTGGAAGTCCCAATTATGTTGCTCCCGAGATTCTTGCAAACAGAGGTTATGATGGTGCCACCTCGGATATATGGTCGTGTGGAGTTATCTTGTATGTAATTCTCACCGGATATCTTCCTTTTGATGATAGAAATCTCGCAGTTCTTTATCAGAAGGTATGGAGAATTTGGTCGGTTATCCTTTGGATACCCCCTTACATGTGACCCTATGACTGAAGCCTTTTAGTACTAAAATTTCCTTAAATTCTGATGTTTCTATTCTTCTTTTGGGATTCCAGATCGTCAAGGGAGATGCTCAGATGCCCAAATGGCTGTCACTGGGCGCTCAAAACATGATAAGGAGAATTCTTGATCCCAATCCCCTCACCAGGGTTACAATGGCAGGTATCAAAGCAGATCAGTGGTTTCAGCAGGACTATACTCCTGCAACTCCAGATGATGATGAAGACATATATATTGACGATGAAGCATTCTCAATGCATGAAGTGGTATGTGCTTGGAAATTCTCAATTTTGTGCACCCTCCTTTTGGGTGTATTTTGAATAATGCTTCGTGCTACATAACTGATGGGATACTTCTTGCTGTATAGCAATCTGAAGCAGATAAGAATCCAGGCTCACCCACTCTAATTAATGCCTTCCAATTGATTGGAATGTCCTCGTGCTTAGACCTCTCTGGCTTCTTTGAGAAAGAGGTGGGAATGAAAAGATCCAAACGGCACTGTATGCCATGCTTATATTTTTGGTGAATGATTTCAATATTGTTCCTGAAGTTGATGAGCACCACAGAAAAACTGAACCCATTATCTGTGCATTTTTGGGTTAATTTAGGATGTCTCCGAGAGGAAGATCCGATTTACATCCAATCACACGGCAAAGTATTTGCTTGAGAAGATTGAGGATATTGTAACAGAAATGGGGTTTAGTGTTCTGAAGAAAAATGGATGGGTAAGATTTATTTTTATGACGTTTTCTCCTTTCTCACTTTAGGAGAATGTATCAATCAGTACTCACTCATCGTCTCTTCACCTGCACTAGCTATATTTGAACACGCCCGCGCATGCGCGCGCAAACTTATGCATGTATATTAATACTGAAATTCCCTCACCCTTCCATGTGAAAAGGAAAATAATATTGAAGCTCTAAATGTCAACAACAGAACTAGCAAGCTGTTTAAAGTTTGATGTAAAGTGATATCATCTAACTGGAAATAATTATGTCTGATGTTTCTGTCCATCTTTCTCTTTTTTTCAGTTGAAAGTGATGCAGGAGCACAAGGGGCAGAAAAGTCTAGGTAGCCTTTCAGTTGCAGCAGAGGTAAAACTCGAACCATTGTTATTCTTGAAGAAATTAATGTGCTTTTTCATGAACCCAAATATATATATATATATATATATATATATAAAAGGTGCTTGGCATGCATTTTATCGCATTTATAATACCTACTTTCTAATTTTCTCAAGTTATCATTGTCTCTGTAATTATGTAAACAGATGTTCGAGATAAGCCCATCCCTGTATGTAGTTGAGTTGAGAAAATCGTATGGAGATTCTTCAGTTTATAGAGATGTATTCTCTCTCTCTCTCTCTCTCATACATACATACATATATATATATATATATATATAAATTTTGTATTTGATCCTTATGTTTGATATGTGCAGCTGTGTAAAAAGCTGTCAAATGATTTAGGAGTTGGCCCAAGGCAAGAGCTGTTGACATGACCACCGAATTGTGAAGCAGTTCCTTGATAGGTCAGACAATATTGGATATTAGCCTTGGAGAATGGAGATAACTCAACATAGAATTAAAAAAATGGAAACTTTATGAAATCTTTTTTTTTTTTTTTTTTTCAAATCTCTGTTGCATCCTCCAACTCAAAATGAGTAGATATGTTTGTATATTGAATTAAATATTGAAGTTGTATAGATTGGCATAATATATCTACTCTATTATAATAAGTGGCTATCTAACGTTGAATAGTAACTTTTTTTAATTTTCTGTTAAGTCCTATTTTATCAAAAGGCCATTAAAACCCTAACCATTTGACGTGTAGCTCTCCTGTAAAATTTAATGAATGATCATGTTTTACCAAAAAATTCTTAATATTAAATTAATAATACTTTATTATTATATAGAGAGTAAATAGATAATCCTTTTATTTTATTTTATTTTATAACAATAGCATAACTTCATTTATAAAGAATAGTCAATGTAGATAACGTCACTGTATAGTTACATAGCAGCATCTAAGGAAACTCTAGCTTGTATAAAATCTAGAAAAGAATGCCACCATTGCAAAGTATCATCATTAAAATAAGCATGTCTTGCCAATAGATGAGTAACCTCATTCCCTAGACGACCAACCTTGGAGAACTTCAAATGAATTAAAACATTGAAGAAGGCTTTTGATCTCATTAATCACATACCCTCGCTTAGATAAATTAACTTCATTGGAACAAATAGCTTCAACAATAGTAAGTGAGTCTCCTTCCAAAATCAGATTCAACAAACCCAAATGAAGTATGAACTGCAAACCCCTCAAAGCTGTTAAAGTTTCAATATCATCAACTTCAAAAACCCCATGCGACTTGCGACTTGCGACTTGCAGCCATCAAAACTTCTCAATCATCGTATCATAAAATAACACCAATACCAGCTGAAGTAGATGAATGAAACAAAGTTCCATCAAAATTAAGCTTCACTTTTCCTTGAGAAGCAGACATCCACAAAAGAACTTTTTCCTTATACAAAACTACTTGACACTGCTTTACATGAAGATAACTCTCAACATATCCAATACAACTATCAATTAATTCAAGGATGCAACACTCAGAGTTCTGAAAAATTTTAAGATTCCTATACTTCCAAACTCCCCATGATATGGTAATAAATATAGGAACTACACTAGGATTAGATTTCATCAATATTCAGACCAACTCTAAAAACTTACCACCTACTATAAGAGATGTATAATATGTGGACAACGGACTGCCCAAGCTTCATGTACTAACAGACAGCCACAAATTGCATGAAAAACATCTTCCTCCCACTGCATGCAGTGAACACAAAGGGCTGATTGTAGAATCCCTCTTCTCAACAAGTTGTATCTTGTTGGTAAACTATCCTTGCATGCTCTCCACCCAAAATTCTTCACTTTATTAGGCAGCTTTAAATGCCAGAAGTTTCTCCAAAATCACTTAGTAGCTTCTGAATGAGAGCTCTCAGGACCATCATTTTGAGAAAACAAATTTAAAGCTGAGTAATACCCTGACTTAACAGAGTATACCCCATTCTTATTGCCCAACCACATGAGTTCATCATCTTCCTATCTAGACAGCAAAGGTAGAGAACATATAGAGGCAGCCACATTTGTAGAAAAATTGAAAATACCAACTCCCTGTTCCACAAAGGTAAATTTTGCATTAAGAAATAATCAACATTGGTATCAAATTGAATAATATGATGAGAAGACTGAGGTAGCAATTGAACATTCATAGGTAGCCATTTATCTAGCATGATCCAGACTTTGTCACCCTTACCAACATTCCACTTACAACCAGAACAAAGAATTTGTTTAGAAGCATAAATGCTTCTCCAGACATAAGATGGTTTTCTTGGTAAACTAGCATGCAAAAAATCTCCATTGGGACAATACTTGGCTTTAAAGACCCGAGATAACAAAGATTGAGGTTCCATCAACAACCTCCACCTTTGTTTAGCAAGTAAAGCCAAATTAGACATTTTTAGGTTCTTAAAACCCATCCCTCCTCTAAATTTCGAATTACACGCTTGCTTCCAACTCAGCCAGTGCATCTTACGTTTTGAATTTCTTTGTCCCCACAAAAAAGGAGCAAACATAGACTCCAATTCACCACATACTCGCTTAGGCAACAAAAAACAGGTCATTGTATATGTTGGATGCAGAACAATACTCATACTTTGCTGAAATTTAGATTTTTTTTTAATCATGATTTTTTGTCTTTCTTTAACCTTGTATTTTCTTTTCCTAGACAAATAAGCTACTAACTTTTAACTTTTTTTTTATTTTATTTAAATCATTATGTCATGTACACCCTGGGGCTAACGCACCCGGGGCCATTCCCTAGTGTGTGTGTGTGTGTGTATATATATATGAATAATTTCTATTGTTTCCATGAAGTAGCACAACATGCTAGATTTGGTTTCAGATCCATGTTTTTAAAATCTTTTACCGAAAAGCCATTGCTGCCGCTTGTTACCTTGCTGATAGTTTCCTCAGATTTGTATTCCTTAGAATTCTTGACTGAACTCTATATTCTAAAGTTTGAGGGAGATAGATACACGAATTGGATTCCATAACATTTATTGTTGTCCGAGAGAGATTGTATTTTGGAACTATCTGACTAGTCATGACAAATCTTAGCCCCGGGCTTATTGTTTATAATTTGCAAAATCGACTATTATTTGACCTATAACAATGTTTTGTTACATGAAAATATCGCAATTTTCATAACCCTTTGTATATTAGTATCTTTTCATTCTTAATCACATATGTTAATGTGATATATTTTAATGGTTGCTTGTATCAATCACTTAAATAGTAAGCATTACCCACCTGTAGGTAGCCCAGGTGGCAAGGTAAACTTGTGTGCATGAGCCCCATGTCACAAGTTCGATTCTCCTTGAAATTAAACTGCGATTTAAGTGGGAGGCCATGGCGGTGGGTTGCTGTGCTAGTCTCCTTGGGAGATTAGGTTTCATAGGTGAGTCTAAAGGATTCCGCTGTGTGATGGTTCCCCGTCATTAAAAAATATTAAATGATAAGCATTTAAAACGTATCACATAATGACCGAAGATGCTAGAATGAAAAAGATTATTACTCTAATTTAAATAGTGTACTTTACAGGAAATCAATAGCCCTTTTAGCATAAAGTTTCCAGACTAGCCTTCAATAATTATTCAGGCAAATTTAATTTGCAAGCCTAAGCCCTTCGTTGTAATACCTTAATTAATCCCACTACTGTTAACATCGAAAGCTAGGACTGTTCACCTGGTATACTTGCACCGGAACCCAAACCGGATTTAAAACCCTAGCCAGAATAATAAAAATATATTAAAATGGAAAACTAAATGTCAAAAATAAATAAAACTTGAAACAACTAATTACCTTTTTAACTAAATGCATGTAATAGGAAAAAAAAATCCTATATATATATTTTTTACTTAGGGCTAAAAAATATATTTTTTTTATATATATGAACCTGGGTAGCGGGTTTTAAACTCGAAACCCGGGTTTCATACCCTGCCTAGTTCAGATTTTGAAATGTAGGTTCTAGCCCGGGTTTGAAACCGTAATTGTAACCAAAACCTGGTTATTCAAGTTCTGAACCAGGCCGAGAAAAAATTCAGCCCGGATGAACAATCTTATCAGAAACTTATCGTATAACATGGTCTTGTATTCACATCTTTGTACATCCTCCAAATTATGCATCAATTTAACATAAAGAAATTGTTAGGGATAACAAGAATTTGATTTGATATCTTGATTTGATTTTCATAAGAGTTTTGCTATATTCAGTCACTTTTACATATTCCTTACACACTTCATTGATGTGATTGGCCAAAAAAGTTATTTTATATTAAAACAATGACACAACCAATCACATTAATGGAGTACACAAAAAGTACGTAAAAGTGATTGCACATAGAATTTTTGTATTTTATTTTCTATCGTAAACAAGAACAAAAATTTATGTAACTCCATGAGAATCATCCGACTTTCATTGCTTCAGAAAAATAATATGGATAAGATGTTTCAAATCAAATGATTTATATATATATATATATATAAACTATAAATTTGATGAATTTTATCATCAAGCATGTCTTCTCTCTCAATTCAACATGATTCTCATCCTATTAATGGTGTTTCAGGTTATAAAAAATAATAATCATGGAGTTTTTCAACAGGCATGTGTATATACAATATGAGTGGCTATATGTAACACGATTTGTGAACTCAACACAAACGCAATACAAAATTAGCGGGTTTGAGTTTAATGTTAACGGGTTTGGGTCAAAATGGGTTGACCCGTTAAAACACGATTTATAAACAGATTAAAAATGGGTCAACCCACTTAACTCGAAATCAACCGGTTTTGACCCACTTAGATTTTATTTCATAATCACAATCTATTATTGTTGAGTTGTAATATTGGTATTTCTCAAAATGATTATGTTTTTATCATTGAGATTATAATTTTCGACCTATACTTATATTTGTTATTGTATGGTTTGTAATATTGATTTTATTACATGTTAAAGTTTGAAAAATATTGATATTTTTTGTTAGTAGGTAGTCTTATTTATTTTTTTTAAATATTGTGGTTACTAATAAATATAGATTTTAACTGTTATGTAAAATTATGTTAATTAGGTCAAATGGCTCATGTGTGTTAGTTCAACTCATTTACATGAAATGAGTTTAAATGAGTCGCGTTGTGCTGACATATTTCTAATTAATTATTAAACGGGTGACACGACACGACTCGTTAACTAAATGGGTCAGGTTAGGGTTTAAAAATTTGACACGTTTAGGTTAACGAGTTGAGTCGGATTAACTCATATAGTCGAATGTTCATAATTTGACACGACACGAAAAACACGAATTGACACTCCTAAATTATACAATGTAATCAGTCCGATGGAATAGAAAGAACAAAAGGTGGCTATTACTTCTGATTTAGGTTCTGTGGTACTAAATTCCATAAAAACAGATAATAGTACCTTTCTTGTTTCTCAAACAAATCAAATTTATCACAGCTTAGAGAACCATTATTATTCAAATCAAGAAGTAATCGTTGGAAAGTATTAAGATTTTGTTGGCAGTTAAGTAGTCAATAGAAACTATTAGATTGAGATTAGGGGTGTAACCGGTCCGGTCCGGTCCGGTTTTGAATAAAATCTAGAACCGAACCAGTATGTACCGGTTTTGTATTTTTCAAAACTGATTACGCACCGGTTACCCTCCTAAACCGGTACTTCCGGTTTTACCGGTTTCCGGTCCGGTCCGGTTTTCTAATTTTTTTAAAATGTAAATTTCACAATTTGTCATTAAAAATTTGTTTATAAAAAAAAAATTGTTTTATACTTTTATTAATATATTAGACTATATAATAGTATTAATATTAGACTATTGGTATAGTTATAAGTTATATATTAGTATTAGTTATAAATTTTTAGTGATTTAGTATTAACATTTTATGTAATAATTTATAAATTATAATAAGAAATTATTTCATATATGAATATATATGTTATATATAAAATTTCACATAAAAATTTATAATTATACATTATATATAAAACTTATATATATTAATATTTAATATATATAAAATATTTTGTATAAAACTTATATATAAAAATATTATTTTTTATTTTTTTTAATCAACCGATCCGGTCTGGTCCAAAAAATTCCGGAACCGGCCGGTTTTTACATTTTAAAAATCGGTTCCGGACCGGACCGGTTCAAAACCGGTAAAATCGGTCCGGTTCGGTCCGGTCCGATTTTTTGGTTTGAGTTTACACCCCTAATTGAGATCATTAAAAGAAAAACTTAAAAACCAAGAAAAAACTTTAGAAAGAATGTTTATTGATAAAATTTGAAATTACATAATAAAGGGCAGAAGCTGGGCTTAAATAGCTTCAAAATTTGAAATAATATTAATTTTGCCAAAAAGGAAATTTCAAATTGTTACACGAAATTAAAGACTTGACTAAATTAAAATTCTGCAAAAATAGAAAAAAGATCACAATTGGAATTAAAATCACTTCCAAAACTTGAAATAAAATGATTTCTAAATAGGTAAATTGAACACAAATTGACGATTTGAGAGGAAAAACAGTTGATCAATTTCAAGGCTGAGACCACGACGTGCTTCTTAAAAAGAGTTTTTCCGAATTGTGGTTTTATGTGCAACTCTATTACCTTAGCCAAAATTACGGCCAAAATACTGATATCTTGCCATATTCATGATGATCTATCTTCTCAAGATCGTCATATTCAATCAAGTAGACTGTCAGTTTTGCATCATCAAACCCGAATCCTCCTGCATCAAGAGGCTGCATCATCTTGCAGGAAACTTCACCAGCCACACCATGCTTTTCCATCACTTCCATGAGCTCTTCAGTGCAGATCTTACTATCTCCTATATACACCATAGATTATGTTCTTACTGATTAAGAAGATCTTACTATCTCCTCAATATACCAGAGAACAGGTTAAATCTTATAACAAAATCATTTCCATTAAAAGGCTTAAAGCTTATCTAAAACAAAAGCCTATGTGGTTGGCCTCTCCTTCTCAAACTTCTTGAGGCCGCAATTGAAGTAAATTTATGATATTTTGAGTCATAGACACATGAATGAATGATGCGACTCAATTGAAGTAAAACTATTGTTTCAAAAATTGTTATACAAAACTGGTAAGGTAGTTGGATATATTAATGGTAAAAGTCTAATTGAATGATATATACTATATATAAAATAATAACACAAATAACGAATAATTAAAAATGTAGCTTTATAGCATTAGTTATTATTTAATAATAATTTAGTGGGACATTTCAAGCAATTTCTGATAGTCAATGCATTTTTGTGCCGAGCAAGCTTATAATTGATAATGTACTTGTAGCTTTTGAGATAGCCAATTCTATAAGGAAGAAGAGGAGAGGTAGAAAAGATTTGATGTCCATCAAACTTGATATAAGCAAAACCTATGATAGGGTGGAGTGGTGCTTCATTGTAAAGGTTATGCTCAAATTAGGTTTTCCCTAAAAGTTGGTGGCCTTGGGTTTGTCTTTCATCAATTATGTTTCTTATAAATTGTTTCTTAATGGGTACTTACTTCTTGGTTTAATGCATCAAAAAGTTTGTGACAATGTAACCCCTTTATCTTCTTATTTGTTTGTATTGTGTGCTGAGGGCTTATCATCACTTATTCAAAATGCTGAGAAATGAAGATTGATAAAAGGTGTGAGTGTATGTAATGGTGCTCCAATGATAAACCATTTATTCTTTGTTAATGATAGTCTATTGTTCTGACAATCTAATCGATCTAAAAATGAATGTCTTAAGCAATTGTTAAATGTTTACGAATTAGCCTTTAGGCAATAGACTAAGGTGCAGTTTAGATAGTGAGATGGGATAAGATGATTTTAGATTAAAGTTGAATAAAATATTATTTTTTAATAATAATATTATTATTATTTTGGGATTTAAAAATGTTGAATTGTTTATTATATTTTGTGTGAGAATTTAAGAAAGTTGTAATGATGAGATGAGATGAAACACTTTCACTATCCAAACGGGGCCTAACTTGGAGAAAATATAATTTGCCATTACTTGCTAAGCAAGGATGGAGATTGATACATAACACTCATTCTTTATTGTATTGAGAGTGTTCAAGGAAAGTAATTTCCCAATGCAGAAATTTCTAATTCCGATTTAGGTAGGAACCCATCTTATATTTGAAGAAGTATAAGTGAGGCAAAGAAAATTATGTCCAATAGTTGCATAAGGAGAGTAGGAAGGGGTGATAAAATTAGTATTTTGCATGATAAATGAATACCAATGGCTCCTTTACATCAAGTAATATCTTTGACTCAAATTTTACAGTCGGGGGTATAAGTCAGTGAGATGTTGAACCATTGTTTAGGTGACTATTGCCCAACATTAGTACGAGATGTATTTCTTCCTTTTGATGCTAAAAATTCTAAAAATATCATTACTTCCACAGGTGACTAAAAATCAAATTGTTAAGTCAGGTTATCATCTAGCAATAGATATGAAAGCTAAAGAAGGAAGAGTTGAAAATTCAAATTTGAGAGCAAGGTAGGATTTTTGGAGGAAGTTATTGAATCTGAAATTACCTAATAAAGTATAGGATTTTGCTTGGAGAGCCTGCTGATGGTCTTCTAAATCTGTCTTCCAAGTGCAGAAGTTGTCAAAGTAATACATGGATGAGTTCCATGGTCGATTGTACGAGTGCCCCTCCAGTGCGTGCTTCTCGTTCCAGCCCTTGCAGTCCACGTCCTGCTCTACTTGTGAGGCCATGATCCAGCCCCTGTAGTCCTGCGTGAGCTGCTCTGTACCGGCATTGAAGCCAAATCGTGCCATAGCTGTCCACATGCGTGAGTTTCCAAATGCTGCTCCACTTCACACCAGTGGATATATGTCCCTTAGTGAATCCTATGCTCTGGTTCTTAATTCCAAAATTACCTCTACAACAATTAGTTAAGTGTTCAGCATATAAGGGTAAAATGAGAAGATTAACTTTGGTATGTCTTAACAAAGTGAGTATGCTAGCTGCATTACAAGCTTTTTAAGTGCAAAATATCATGATTTAACAATTGATCTCAGTTTATAATTTACTGCATAATTAAGTGTTTAATTCATTTTTGGCTTAACAATTTAGTCACTTTATCAACTTAATTATGCAGTTTTGACACTTTATCACCTGCAATGAGAATTTGCCTACCAAATAAAATCTGTTGAACATAGGAATTATTTCCACAGGAGTATGTGATCAATGCAAGAAGGAACTTGAAGATATTAGTAGGGGTGTCAATATGTGACACGATCCATTAACCCAACACAAACACGACACGATAAAAGCGGGTTAGGGTTTACCCTTAACGAGTTCGGGTCAAAACAGGTTGACCCGTTAAGACACGATAGCTTAACGGGTTGATAACGGGTCAACCCGTTATAACTCGTTATGACCCGTTAAGAAAGTTAAAATTACAATTATACCCTTATACCTAAAAAATAAAATTGTTGGGATTTTAATTTCGATATTTTTATTGTTTAGATTGTAATTTTGGACTTGTAGTTAGTTTTATATTTTTTTATAGATATTGTGATTTTAACATTTATATAAAATTATGCTAAACTTAACTAAATTAAAGAGGTTAATTTTGGGTTTGTTTCAATCCATTTACATAAATAGGTCAAAACGGGTTGACATGACACGACCCGTTATATTATTGGGTCGTGTTAGGGTTTGAGATTTTGACACGATAAGGTTAACTGGTCGGGTTAGGATTGACCTATATAGTATAATATACATGTCTTGACACGACACGAACACGACCGGTTAGCACGATTTGACACCCCTAGATACTAGTCATGCAATTTGTAGGTATCCGGCTGTTAGACAGATTTGGGATGACCTATGTAAGTGGGTTTGATGTTATGGTTTGGGATTTAATGGAGGTTATATGACTATAGTTCATACTTTCCTTACCATTTCATGAGGGATATAGAAATATAGAAATCTCATATTATTTCAGAACTCAAATTGTGTACGTAAGGAAGTTATTGACAATTGCCAGCTTGCATATGTTAAAACCTATAATACTATCAAGCATCACCAACTTGCATGAAATAATCATATCAATTTTATTCAACTTTCAACTTTCATCTCATCTCATCTCATCTGTGTAATCAAACGAGGGTCATGAAGGATTTACAGATGCTATTAAACTTAAGTATCTCAAGGTTGGTTTTAGAAGTGGATTCATTTGTTGTTATTGAAGCTATCAGATCAAGGGAGGCTAATTTATCAAGGGAGGTGTATTTGATTGTAGAAATTTAGACTTTCCTTAATCAGTTTAAGGATTATGAGGTGCTTCATGTTGGAAGATAAGATATATTGGAAGACAAGATAATGAAGCAACTCATTTACTTGCATGACATGTAGGCTAGTGGAAGACACAGTATAGTAGTGGCACCAATGCTCAAATATTATCTATTGTGATGCTAAATGCTACTCTTTAATTACATTTCTACGTCTTTTGGTTTTCATTATGAATAAGATATCTCCTTTTATTTAGAAAAAATAAAAACATGGTGGGACATTTATAATGTGGCTTCATGAGATCAGAAGAACTTTGACTTTGTAAATTATATGGTATACACGGATTTCATATCTTAATGCCACAAGACCATAAACGACATAATCTTTAAAGCCTAGTATGGATAGTGAGTTGAGATACATGTGAGATGGTCTGTGAATAGTAATAAGATATTTTAGTTGAGATGAGACGAATAAGAAATGAGTTATAATATTTTATGGGGTTTTGGAAAAAGAGAAAGAAGAAGTTAAATAAAAATATTATAAAGTTAAAATATTGTTAGAATATAAGCTTTTAATATAATTTTTGTTTTGGTATTTGAAAAATTCTGAATTGTTTTTTGTGTTTTTTTTTTTAAGTTTAGGAAAGTTATAATAATTAGGCAATGATTAGGTGAAAAATTTAAAAATTTAAAATTGAAAAATGTTTGTGCTTGTAGTGTTTGGATATTAAGATGAGATGAGATGAGATGAAATAAAATCATCTCTCTATACAAACCAGACCTAAGTCTCAGCTATCTACTATATACTTTCTAAAAGTAAGAATACACAATTTTTCTACGCAACTTATAAATTTGAGATGAATCCAACACGAAATGAACGGGCTAAGGTTTAGCAATTTTACTTGTTTTAGTTTTTTTTCTTCACTAAAGGGTAGACGAGGGGCGACCAACGTTGCAACACTCCCTGGGCGTGACCTTTATTAGTTTTAGTTAAATTTCCTATGTTAGGATTATTTCATATATAAATTAATTTATCTCAATCTAAACCCAATATTTGAAATACATATTTGATAACTTTTTCCACAACTTTAGAATTTAAAGCGAACTTAATACGAAATTAACAAATTGAGATTAAGAGATATAATTCATTCATTAAATAGGTAGAATTAGGTTGAGTCATATCCGAATCAATGTAATTTGACACTATCCGAATCGAACATGACAAAACAAACTATGAACCCGGTAGGTGGTATAATTAAGGCCTCGTTTGGATATGTTATAAACGTATTTCACAGCTCCACACACGCAGTCACCTGCAACCAAAGAGAGATAAGGCTTGGAGGAGTTCGTGGGATGCCTCAGATGCTTAAGTCAATAAAATAATATAGATTTCTTTAGGGGTATAAGATGATCCTTCTTGTCATACTTGGGTGGTATATATAGAATCTATAGTGTCTTTTTTTTTAATGTGGTAACCGTCTAACCCATCATTTGAATTCAAGTTACCAGATAAACTGATAACTACTCTCCTGAGATTCTTAGGTACTTATCACTATATTCTTTTAGTGGTCCAAGTCCTTGACTCAAGGTTTATTGAGTTAAGCTTAGGCCCGTGATATGGTCCAACAACCCCTAAAAGGGAAAATGATTAATTCCCTTCTAGTTATCCTACGAAATCTCATCACGCGCAGCTTGATGGGACTTGTAATAATGGCGTCGCTTCGTTACATGGGTTTTTCGTCATTTTGTGCTACTTTACCAGGGTGTCATTCCACTTTCACGCCCCTTCATATACCACCATTTCATTTTTTGTTCAGTTACTTTTTCTTCTTGAACATTCATTTCCTCTACTTTCACCCTTTTGGTATTCTCCCTTTCTTCCAGATGCTCTGCTTCTCTATGTACCCTTACTGTTACGTTTTGAAACAATGACATCTACCAAATCCAATCTTCCTTCTTCCTCTCTTGCAAAAAACTTTTCACGACCCCGTGACCCTCTTAGTCGCTCTGAGGAGGTAGCCACTAACCCTTACCCTAAGGGGGTGGTTGCCCTCATTCAGTCTTCGAAGGCCATCGATGTGATTCGTTTGTCACCCGTCACGAGTTGGAGTCCGAGAAGGATAGCTATGGGATCCCAGAATTTGTGGTTTTGGGCCTACCTGAGCAATGGGCAGAGCTGTAGATATGAGGGGTTTGGTCGTTTCTGTGGCCCCGTATTTAGCCATATTCTCGATGGGGCTTCGTTTGCCCTTCGTCTGTCCTATGCATGACATGTGACTTTTTGGGTCTTGCTCTTGCCCAACTTGTGCCCAATGCTTGGAGGATCCTAATGGTTTGTTGCATTCTTTGGTGGATTCTTTGGCTTGCTTCATTTTTTGGAGCCCACAAGTGATGAATACCCTGACATTACTGCTCATGAATTCCTTTCCTTGCATAGTTTCAGGTGTTTGGAAGGGAACTTTTGCAGCTTTAGGGCTCATAATAAGTTGGTCCAATTGGAACGCAAGTATTCTCAATCCAAAGAGTGGCAAAGGAAATTCTTCTTTGTATCGGGCAAAAGTTGGGAGTTTCTTGCACATGAATTAGCGAACCAGAAGTTTCCCATCCGAGTATCATGGAGCCCAGGTCCCAATGAGCTTGGCTTCGAGATCATCCTTTCTGACAGGGAGGAGGCTCTCATTCGTTTGGTACAAGCTTGGACAAATAAGTCACAAAAAGTAGTTGTCAGAGTCAGAGTCAAAGGTGACTGAGTTGAACGTTGAGTTAGCTTGCTCTCAAGGTGAGGTTGCTCACATTCTTCCTCAACTGACAGCCGCCCACTCCATTTGGGGCTGAGCTTGAGGTCTTGGATTCAAGTTCGAGATTAAACAACTGAGAGAATTCCTACTCGCTTATCCAGAGACAGATCTACTAACCCTAAATTGGAAGTTGATCCAAGCCAATTCCTTTACTTACCATGATTTTGACTCCTTTGGGCGAGATACGATGTCAGATGCCTTTCTGTCAAGGCCCCATAAAAAACTGCCCTAGGACATGGTCCTGACAACCAAGATTGGGCCACTTCCGGAGTCAAGGCCGACATTGGAGGACTTCCCTAGGGGTGTAGTGTTTGCCCTAGGAAGATTGCAATAATGACATAGGTCAATTAAAACGTGGCTCACGTTTCCCCTCTTGATCGTGCCATGGTTCAGCCTTGACAACCCCTTGACACTGCCACTGACATGCCATGCCAGCTAGGCCAGTGCCTAGGCCATGCCAGCCACACCCCAGCCATGCCCATGGCCCATGCCATGGGCTAGCCAAGGCCAAGGGCCAATGCCGTGGCCCCCATGGGTTCCACACCACTATCACTTGTTAATTTATTTATTATATTTATCAAGGGACCTATTGGGATTTTCACTTTATATTATCTATAAATAGGACCCTTAGCACATTAGTTTACATCTTTTAAACATTTAGCAAATTCCCTAAGTGGGTAGATTATTATTCATGAGATCACCCTTTCGATGCTAGGTACTTGGGCTAGTTGGGTCAAATTCGTGAATCCCTAGTAAAGGATCATCACCTTTCAATTCGTGAATAAGTGTTGTCCACTTATCTATCTTTGATTCATTACCTTACAATTCATAAATAGGTATTGTATCGTTTATCTATTAATCTTATGAGTATTTCTTTGTTCCATTCAATTATCTATCATTGTTTATATATATTTTTCATCTTGTTCATCTACACTTTCTTACATATCTAAATATCCATATAAACCAAAAAGAATCTTCATTTTCCTTTGTTGAGTCCATTCATCTTTGTGCATTCTTGAATTAGTGGTAAAGTTGTTCATCATTGTGTTCTTGAATGTTCATATGTGTTCATCCATTTTCCTTAATGTTCATATCTTTTTTTGCATATCAAGATATCATTATAAACCATAAAGAGAGTCTTCATATTCCTTTGTTGAGTCTATTCATCCTTTACTCATACTTTTCCATCTTGTTCATCCATAGTTTTCATCCAAATTGTTCATCCATAAATTTCCTTGCATCCATTCAATCCTCTCCATACACAAATTTTGACAACCACATGTGTTTGCCCTAATTTTCATATTCGGCCATATCCCAAAATACCTTTCATCCAATCCAACTAAGCCGTAGTCGAAATTCACTTGTCTCCATCTTTCCATAATTGCCACTTACCATAACTAGCCTCCATATCCATTGACCTAGCCAAAATACTTATCTTCCATAAACCCTAGTCATCCCTCAAGAGTTTCACTTGGCAACTTTCTTAACTTTAAAAAAGTTGACTCATCCAAAGCGCATCCCTTAATTCTAGGAACTTCCTTAGAATCCCTCTATCCCTTAAATCACTCCACTCTTCCAATCCTCTTCAAGTCCTTAAATCCCTCCTTCCTAAAATCATTCTAGTCAACTAAGACCTTCTTTAGTTACCAAAACCAAAACTCTATCTTTCCTTAATAGATGCCTACGACTTAGGAATCTTCTCTCAATCATCTCTATCATTCCAAAATCATATCACTCCCTAAATCATCTCTTACAAGTTAGGAACTCATCTTTTATCTTCAAATTCCTCCCAAATTCGAAATACATCCATTGCCTTAGTCAAATTTCCAATTCCTAACAACTCCCATGCATCTTACCATTTAGGATTATCCCTAGCCACCTTACCTATCATTCAAATCATATCTTTAATATACAATCCCTTAATTCTAGGAACCTCCTTAGAATCACTCATTCCTTAAATCTCTCAACTCCTTCCATACACCTAGTCAACTAAAGACTCAATCTCTTGCCATATTCAAATCCTACATTCTTTATCTTATCCTAGTCAATCTTTTAATTCTAGGAATTTTCTTAGAATCACTCAATTCCTCCAATCACTCAACCAATTCCTAAAATCCCTCAATTCCTAAAATCTCTCAAGTCAACCAAAGACTAACAAAATCTTGCCATATCCAAATCATATCTTAACATATTCAAATCCAATCCTCCATCTCCAAATCCCTAAAACTCAAGGAACAACTCTAGACTCATTCAAACTCCATCTCATCTACAATTTCCAATCCCTCAAATCTCTCATCCCCTAAAATCTCTCAAAGTCAATCAAAGACTTCCATACTCTACCATAGTCGGCCAACCTAAGCCACCAAACCCTAGCCTCATTCTTCCACATCATTTCCAAACCCTAGCATCTCATCCAAAGACTCCAATCATAGTCTAACTCTTCCAATCTCAAAATCATCCTTAGTCACCACACAAAACCCTAGTTACACTTCACCTTACCAACCCTAATCATCTTCCAAGTGTCCCCAACATCAAGGGCAACCTTCAAGCCATTCCACTTAGCATCAAACACCCATATTCATCACTTAGATTACCTGAACTCATCATCATCACCATTTTGCCACTAAACGTCACACCTCCATCAACCTAAGAACTCATATTTACCATCATACATTGCCATTATTGATTAAACTCCAAGCAAGAGGGCTAAGACAATCGGTCATCATAAGGAGAATCAAGGCGAGGACAACCTAATGTTTAGAGACTAGACCGAGGTCTCTAACACTTTCCTCCTCCACGTAGTTCGTGAAAACCCTTTCTACTTTTTATGTTTAGATTAGGAATGAAATATTGCGTATGTACTCATGATGTGTTTACATTTCAAGGACTATTTTCATCTTAATGAAATGACGTCTTGGTCATTACAATGTTGTTACTTGTGTGTGGATTGTGCTAGTGTGATGCGTTTGAATTTTTTTGCCATTTCGTTATTTTTCTTTACATTGTTTCTATGCAACTTAGGCGAGTAAACTCTTGATGACAAGAGTGTAGCAGGAGGGTCTCTCGACCGCATAACTTTGGCTATAAGAGTGTAGCGGGAGGATGCCACGACCGCATAACTCTGGCGATAAGGGTGTAGCAGGAGGATGCTTCGACCGCGTAACTCTGACGATAATTGTATGGCGAGATGATGTCTCGACTACATAACTCTGGCGATGAAAGTGTAGTGGGAGGATGCCTCGACCGCATAACTCTGGCAATGAAAGTGTAGCATGAGGATGCCTCGACCGCATAACTCTGGCGATGAGAGTGTAGCGGGAGGATGCCTCGACCGCGTAATCTGGCGATGAGAGAGTAGCAGGAGGATACCTTGACTACGTAACTCTAGAGATAAGATTGTAGTGGGAGGATGTATTGACCATGTAACTCTGGCGTTGAGAGTGTAGCGAGAGGATGCCTCAACCAAGTAACTCTAGCATTGAGAGTGAAGCGAGAGGATGCCTCGATCGCATAACTCTAGCGATAAGAGTGTAGATGGAGGGTACCTCGAATACGTAACTCTGGCGATAAGAGTGTAACGGGAGGATGCCTCGACTGCATAACTCTGGCAATAAGAGTATAGAGGGAGGATGCCTCGATCACGTAACTCTGGCGATAAGAGTATAGCGGGAGGATGCCTTGACTGCATAACTCTGGCAATAAGAGTGTAGGGGGAGGATGCCTTGATCGCGTAACTCTAGAGATAAGAGTGTAGGGGGAGGTTGCCTCAACGCGTAACTCTGGCGATAAGAGTATTGCGGGAGGATGTCTGGACTGCATAACTCTGGCAATAAGAGTGTAGCTAGAGGATGTATCGACCACGTAACTCTAGCGATAAGAGTGTAGCGGAAGGATGTCTCAACCTTATAACTCTAGCGATGAGAGTATATTTATTGTACTGATATCAATAAAAGGAAAAAAATTTATAATAAAAGGCAAGTTCATTTATCGTAGCGATATCAATATAATTTGAACTAAGCAAAGTATTTTCTTAAATGCTCGGCATTCCAAGGATGGGGTAGCTCACGCCCTGTGGTGTCCTTGAGATGATAAGCTCTCAACCGATGACTAGCCACCATGATGTATGACCCTTCCCATTGTGGTCCAAGCTTTCCTTCCTCTACTGATGTTACTCCAGTTTCCATAAGGACTAGGTCGCCCACCTTGACGAACCTAGATCTTACCCTCTTATTGAAGTATTGCTCCGTCTTCCTTTTGTAGGCTGCTACCCTAGCTTCAACGTCTATTTTGACCTCCTCCAACAAATCTAAACTTTCTTTCAGCTTCTAGTTGTTTGCCTCAACTTCGAAATTTTTCCTTTTGTGGCTCAGGAACCCAATCTCAACTGGTATCACTACTTCGCTTCCATATGCCAAAGCGAAGGGTGTTTCACCGATTAAGATTTTTGTCGTCGTTCTGTATGCCCACAATATTCGAGGGAGTTCGTCCGCCCAAGTCCCATTTTTCTCGCCCACATTCTTCTTCAATATTCCCACAATAGTCTTGTTTGTTACTTCGACTTGTCTATTTGCATGTGGGTGTCCTGGGGACAATTTGTCCATTCACCATCGCCATTGCTTCGGCTTCTACCCACTTCGTGAAATAGTCGACGACGAAGACGATGAATTTAGTCCCTCCCTTACTTAGAGGCTTGGGGCAGACCAGGTCTGTGCCCCACTAAGCAAACGACCAATGAGAGATTATCAACTTCAACTCTTCAGGCAGATTGCTCGAGATTGGCGCATGCCATTAGCACTGGACGCATCTTTTGACAAATTCTCTAGCATCCTTTATGGCTTTCGGCTAGTAGTATTCCACTCTCATGACCTTTGTGGCGGTGGCTCTCCCCTTGAGTGGTTTCAAGATACTCCTTCATGCACTTCCTCCATAATGTAGTTAGCCTCTTCTTTTGAGATGTACCTTAATAGTGGCATCGAGAACCCTCGTTTTTACAATATCCTGTCCATCATGGTGAAATGGGTGAATATGTTCCTAATCTTACTCGCCTCTTCTGGAGGGATGGGGAGGATCGTGATTTCTAGATATCTAACTATGTTGTCCACCCACTCTGGTGTGCCTTTACCTACCTCTTGAATCTCAACCCCTATAGCCAGTGTGTAGACAGCCCAGATGTTGACTTCCCACAGTATAGCTTATTCTTACTTTGTTGAGGTTGCTCGTGCTAACCGATTAGCTCTGCAATTATCAGATCGAGGGATACCTTCGATTCAGAAATACTGGAGGCGGCTATGGTCCTCATGCACCTGATGGAGATACTTTATTAATTTTTTGACCTTTGTCAAATACTCCCTTGTTACCTAGCCAACCACGACTTATGAGTCAGCCTTCATTTCAATTTCTTTTCCTCCTGAGGTCTCCGCTAAGGCTATCCCAGCAAGTACTGTTTCGTATTCAACCTCGTTATTTGTTACCTTGAAGTTTAGCCGTATTGCATGATGTGTTTCAACCCCATCACTTGTTACTATGTGCAATCCTATTCCTCCTTTGGTTCAACAAGACGATCCGTCCATATAAACTTGCCATGGTTTCCCAGTAGAAGTTTTTTGTGTCTCTTCTTAAAATTTCGTTAATTCTGTTACAAAATCTACTAGGATTTTTTCCTTTATAGTAGTTCTAGGAATATAACTAATGTCATACTCGCTCAGCTCGATTGACCACTTAACCAATCGGCCTGAGGTGTCGAGCCTTTGCAACAACCTTTGCATGTGTGATGATGTAATGACTTTTATGGGGTGCGCTTGGAAGTAAGGTTATAACCGGTGTGTGGCTGTCACAATTGCGAAGGCAATCAATTCTATATTTGGGTATCGCATTTCAGCTCCCCTTAAGGCTCTACTTACATAATACACGGACTTCTGCTCCTCTCCTTCCTCCCTTACCAATGTGACACGTACGTCGTCTAGGGTTGCAGCTAGATACAACAGCAAAGGCTCCCCTTGCTTGGCCTGGCTAAGAAACGGAGGATGTGCCAAGTAGTCCTTCAGCTATGCAAAAGCTTCCTTGCATTTGGAGTCCCAATCTTGGGCTTTCTTCAAGACCTGGAAAAATGGGAGACACCTGTCCGTTGATTGAAACACAAACATGTTGAGTGCCGCTATCTTTCCCACGAGCTTCTGTACCTCATTCAGATTTGTGGGTGACTTCATTTCAATGATCACCCATAGCTTTTCAAGGTTTGCCTCGATACCCCTTTTTGACACCATGAACGCAAGAAGCTTTCTCGATTGCACCCTGAATGCACATTTCGTCTGGTTGAGCTTCATCCCATACTGGTGTAATACTTCGAAAGCTTCCCTCAAGTCTTTCACATGTTGCTCAAACTTCATGCTTTTCACTAGTAAATTTGTCCATGTAAACTTCCATGTTTCGGCCTATTTGATGTTTAAACATCCTATTCGCTAGTCTCTGGCACGTTGCCCTCACATTTTTCAAGCTAAAAGGCATGATTTTGTTGTACAATCCTTGATCAGTTATAAAAGTTGTCTTCTCCTGGTTGGCCTGGCCCATTTGGATTTGGTTGTATCCGAAATAAACGTTCATGAAACTTAACATCTAGTGTCTTGCAGTAGCATTAACAATCAAGTCTATCCGTGGAAGAGGAAGCTATCCTTCGAGCAAGCCTTATTAGAACACTAGTATTGGACTAACCAAATGCCAACCAAATCCAAATTTTGACTAAATTTTCTCAAAATTAGCTGCATTGGACCAACCAAATCACATCAAGTCAAGTTATAAGCTACAATAAATGGAAAACCAAAGCCATAGTTGGTGAGTTAATGTTCACCAACCAAAAGAATATTTTATTAAAAAGTATTCACACTTTTCTCACTAACTCCCACATCTCCTCTCTCCCTTTCTTCCATTTCTTCTTCATGTTAAATAATTTGTTTGGACATTAAAAATTAAATTATTAATTAATAATTTGAGTGTATTTGTAAAATATAAAAAAACTAAAAAAAACTAAAAAATATAATATTATATTATTCTTTTAACTTTGGAATGACTAGTCCAATGTGGATTAACATTCTCAAATATTTTGGATTTAGCCAATGCTCTTAAAATCTATAAAGTATACACACATGCGCCACTTCCCATTGAATTTCTTTACCAATACCACATTTGATAGCCACTTGGGGTATTGAGTTTCTCTGATGAATCCAGCCACCAAAAGTCGATCTACCTCCTCTGTAAACGCCTTGTACCTCTCAGAGCTAAAACTCATTTTCTTATGCCTAATTGGTCGCGTGCATAGGCTAATGTTCAGCTGATGCTCTATAACCTGCTCGTCATTCCCGAGCATGTCTTTGTGACTCCATGCAAAGATATCCTTATGCTCGGTAAGGAATTGTTTCAGTTGTTGCCTTTCTTCGCTCACCATCCTGGTTTCAATCTTCAAAGAGTTCTCTTCAAAGCATCCCCATCCCTCGTCTCCGCTTCAATCATTAGTACTTCCATCGCACGAGCAGGGGGCAAGATTAACGGATTGCTCTCTCTCGAATGGGGCTCAACCACCTTCACTTATCTTTTCCTTTGTCTGAGTTCTTGTACGGAACACTCCCGAGTGAGTACCTATTCACCACGAACTTCATATCCCACTTTTCGTGGGGAACTATAGGTGGAGGTGATCACCCTCAAGGCGTTCACAGTAGGCTGACCAATAATAGCATTGTACACCGACCGTGTTCTCACAATGAGAAAATTTGTCATGGTGGTGGTAATGTGAGGGTCTACCCCTACTGATATTGGCAATATGATAGACCGCATGGGCTGCATTGCCTCTCCAATGAACCCTTTCAAGGTAGTCGATGTTGGACACAGTTGATCCAAACTTATTCCCATCTTCATAAACACATCCAAGAATAGCACATCAGCCGAACTTCCATTGTCAATTAGTATCGTACGTGTAGTATAATTCACTACCAACATCATTACCCCCTTGCAGTCTTCATCGTCAAAGAAGATAGTGGGCGAAACCTATATCCGTGGTTGTTTGACCGGTCTCCCTACATTGTAGACTTCTTCTTAGTTTACCCAACTGGCATACACTTTTCGCCTTGAGGAAGTGGGACCACCCTTGTGTATCCCCTGACAATCGTGCATATCTTGACTAAGGGCAAGTTCCCTTTGTCTGCATCCCGCCTAGGGGGTCAATCTCATAATTATTGGGACCTCTTCCCTCTTCTCGGTGAGCCTCCTCCTAGGGCATTCACTTCATTGGTGTATGCGCTCCTACTTCCTATCACCTGGACGCCGTGGTGGAGTAGCGTTCTGAGTGATAATGCGCTCAAGCTAGCCATTGCCCCTCATTTCTTCAATCTTTTGTTACGATGTATGCCAATCTTGGGCTTTCACTTCGTTGGCGTATGCGCTGTTGTTTCCTGTCACCTGGACGCCGTGGTGGAGTGGCGTTCTGGGTGACAATGAGCTCAAGTCGCCATTGCCCCTCATTTCTTCAATCTTTTGTTTCGATGTATGCCATTCCTCAATGCTGTTGCTGTTTGCGTTGTGATATGTACAGAACTTCGTGGTTTGGTGTCCCTGCTCTTCACCACGTTGGACTTTACTAACTTTGTCTTGGACATGCACACTGGCGTAGTGCACATGAGGGCCATTGTGGCGCTCTGTGTGAGCCGAAGCTTCTCTCCTTCCTTTGTGTTGGCCTCTTCTCACCTTCGGCCCTCCCTCTCTATCTCTCTTTGACCCCCCCCCTTTTGCCGCTTGCTCCTCTTTCAATTCCAATCTCTCCGTTAGGGCTAGCAGTGTATCTTCGGCTTTGACAAAATCGTCTGTCTTAACCATGAACTCTCGCAGAGTGGAAGGGTCTTCCTCGCTAACTCAACCATGAAGGGGCTTCTCGGCCAAGTTCCCCCGAGCAAAGCCACCAACATGATCTTCTCATCTTGGTCATCAGATGTCATCATTTCCCTATTGATTCGCGCCAGATATGCTTTCAAACTTTTATCTTCCCTTTGTTTCACGGTCAGTAGGTAAGCTGCATGCCTCCTTCACCTGCGGCTCGCCATAAATTGAGTTAGGAATTGTCGACCCAATTCTTAAAATTGTCAATGGAACCCGACTGAAGCGCTTCAAACCATCCTTGAGCCATTCCTTCAGGGTTAAAGGGAAAGTCATGCATGTAATTTTTCTGGAAAACCCATGAAGTGTCATGTGAGCTTTATAGGTCTCTAGATGTTCCACGAGGTCTGTGGACCCGCTGTCATGTCTATCGTAGGAACTTTAAATTTTGGCGGGAGTGGCACTGCCATAATCTCTGCATTATACGACCGATTGGTACTTGTCAGCAATTGGTCGACCGAGGAAGATGTCCCTATTTTCTTGATCATTTCTTCGTATTTATCTATTAGGCTGTGCAGGTCATGATGCATATTCTTTGTCTCCTCATTTTCGTGGGGAGGTTTGCCTGCGCTATGTGCTTTCGTCTCGACCCTGTCAGCCTAGCTAGGTGTTGTATCCTCCCTCAACAGTCTAATCCTTGCCTTGAGGACTTGGTTTTCCCTTTGAAGCGATTCGACTTCAGTGGTGAGCTCTCCACACACGAATCACCTAAAACCAAAGAGAGATAGGGCTTGAGGGTTCGTGGGAACGCCTCTGATGCCTAAGTCAGTAAAATACTAGAGATTTCTTAGAAAGTAAAAGATAATTCTCGTTGTTATACTTGGGTGGTATATATAGAACCTATAGTGTCTTCTATTTCATGTGGTAACCATCTAACCCATCATTTGAAATTCAAGTTACCGGATAAACTGATAACCACTCTCTCGAGATTCTTGGGTAGCTGTAACTATATTCTTTCAATGGGCCAAAGTCCTCGACTCAAAGTTTATTGAGTTAAGCTTGGGATTAGGCCCATGATATGGTCCAGGAGGCCCCCGAAAGGGAAAACGATTAATCCCCTTCTAGGATAGTTAGATAGAAGAAATGAGATTAGAAATATATAAATAGTAGCGAGATGGTTTGGGAATAGTAGTAAAATAATTTGAGTTTAGATTTTTATTGGATTTTGAGAAATGAGAGAAAAAAAAAAGTTAAATAAAAATATCACAAAGTTAAAATATTGATAAAATATTATTTTTAATATTATTTTGTTTTGAGATTTGAAAATTTTAAATTATTTTTTGTGTTTTATATGAAAGTTTGAAAAAATTATAATGATTAGTAATAATTAGATGAAAAAGTATGAAATTGAAATTGAAAAATATTTGTATTTGAGTATTATTTGAATATTGATATGAGATGAGATGAAACCAATTGGATATCCAAACGAGCCTAAGTGTAACGCTAGATATAATTTTTATTAATTCTTTTTTAAAAAAGGTGGAGTCGAATATTAAAAAAATAATTTTTATGTAAGTTTCAGATTTATTCACTTTTTTATTTTTTTAAATGTGCAAAATTTATACACTATGAGACTACAAATATTATTTCTTTATAATTAATTCATGTTTAAAAAGAAAACTCGAAATCTTATAGGTTAGATGCCCAACATATCCCCATCACTTTCCTATAATCCCAAGCGTGCCACTGATGAACCCTTCTGTATCCCCGGGGGCCGGGGGCCGGGGCCCTTCTCTGCATCTCTCTCTCTCTCTCTCTGGGACTCAAGCCACAGCAAACCGAGGGCAGCCATGTCGGCCTTATCAAGAGGCCTAATTTCTCGTCTCCGCCTCCCCAATCCAACGAAAACAAGTACCCAGGCGCCCTATCAATTTTGCTTCTTCTGGAGGAGGTTCGGCACCGCCAACGCCCTGGTGGATGAGGCCCCCGAGACCGGCCAAAAAAATATTCTTCGGGCGATGACCCCGAACTCGAAGCGGACAGGTGTTATTGCCGTCAAGTGTGGAATGACCGCTCTCTGGGATAAATGGGGTGCGAGGGTTCCCATCACCGTCCTCTGGGTCGACGATAACATCGTCTCTCAGGTCAAGACCATTGAAAAGGAGGGCATCACTGCCCTACAGGTGCTCTTTCTATGTCCCGTACTTTCCTTTTCTATACTCTTAACTAGCCCAATGAGTTTTAAGTCAAATATCGAATTCTTTTTGTGATTGTTTTCTTAATTCGGGACCTCAGGCAAACTTCTAACGTGCGTTCGTTGTATTTTGATAATCGAAAGAACATACATTGTGAGCTTCGTAAAGTTTTTTGTATTTCCTTCTCTCTTGGTCAGTTTTCCTGGCAACCAAACGGAGAGTTCATTTAAGCTTTTTCCCTCGGATAAGTCATTGTGCTTATGTAAGTAATTAAGTGGGGATGGTGTTCGTTTCCTGTGTTAGTTAGATTGGTTGCGGTCAGAAGAAGGCAAAGCATTTGACGAAACCTGAAGTGGGTCATTTTAGAGCTCAAGGTATTCCACTGAAGAGGAAATTGAGGGAGTTTCCTGTGACTGAAGATGCACTTCTCCCTGTTGGTACGTCAATTGGGGTTCGCCATTTTGTTCCTGGCCAGTATGTGGATGTTACGGGAATCTCAAGAGGGAAAGGTTTCCAGGTGACTAGATTTGGTTTTCAGCTCCCTCCCATCATCTGCTTGTCATTTTTGAGTGTTGCTTATTGCTTTCCCTTTCACTAATTTTTCGGTGGTAGATGGGTGCATGATTATCTTGAGAACTTAGTTCAAGACTGAAATTTGTTCAGGTCTATTTTATTTATTAAAAAAGGAGGGGGTTTGGGGGGATGACCTTTGGATTCAATGGCTTCTTCTTCCCTTTTAATGAGGGGTTGGAGGGCGTGGTCACAGGATCATCCCTAATGGGTGCAGTTTCATTCATGATGAAAAGATGTTAACTCTTTGTAACTGACACCACCAATTATATGTATAGTTTTTTAGTTCTTAGAAATGAGAGTTGAGGATGGGATATACTCATGAAGTAACGCTTCATTGTAAACATTTTTTTGATCCACAGAAAAAAGCCAATTTTTATTAGTAACCTCACAAATTATGTGAATTGTGTGTAGGGTGTGATGAAAAGGCATGGTTTTAGTGGAATGCCAGCATCTCATGGTGCGTCACTGTCACATCGAAGTCTTGGTTCTACAGGTCAGAGGGATGCTCCTGGAAAGGTATATGCGACTTACTTGAAATTTTCAAATCTAATAGTTTTTTTAATAAGAGGACATCGTCTATTATCTACTTTCTTTTTAAGCAAGGAAACTTTTGGCCATATTTGGTTATGAAATATTTTGAGAATGTTTGAGAATTATTTTGAGATTGAGTTTTGAGGAAGGAGAGAAAATCTTGAATAATTTTTTTTTAAAAAAATAATTTTGTATTGAAGTTTGTGAAAGTGAATAGCTAGAGTTGAAACATTATTTGAATATAATTGTGTGGTTTTATTTTAGAGTTTGTAAAAGTTGTATTGATTTTTGTGTTAGACAATGATTAGGTAATGATTGGATAAAAAGTGAAAAAGTTGAGATTTGAAGATGTTTGGTTTGATTTTAAACAAAAATTTGAAAATTTTTGGAACTATTAGTTAACCAAATGGCCTTATTATCTTGCTTTGTTCATTGCTTGAGCATCTTAGTAAACTCCCCAAAGCCACATCTCCCAAGCATATAAAAGAGGAAATCCCAATTCTTGTGATCTTTTGCCCATGTCAAGCTTACAGAGAATACCTGGAACTCCCTCTTTAATTTTACTTTCCAAGCATTCATTGGCAATGAGCACTGAGTTGAGAATTTGTCTTCCTCGTACAAAAGTATTTTGAGGCTTGGAAATAATGTGCTCCACGACCATACTCATACGGTTGGCAAGAATTTTCGAAATTATCTTGTAAACCCCACTCATAAGACTAATGGGACGAAAATCCTTTTACCTACAAAGCCCCATGTTTCTTAGGAATAAGAGTGATGAAAGTTGCATTGAGGCAGTTTTCGAACTTCTTGAAAGAATGGAATTCATGAAAGACTCCTATCACATCATCTTTCGCAATGTCCCAACAAGCTTGGAAAAATGCCATGGAAAGTTGTCTGGTCCAGGAGTTTTGTCTTTTGCCATCCCTCTAATCACATGATGGATCTCGTATTCATCAAAAGGTCTTTCCAACCAGCTCGCACTCTGCGGAACAAGTGACTCAAAAGCCAATCCATCAAGATTTGGCCTCCAAGTAGCTTGTTCCGTAAGGAGACTCTCATAATAGTGCACAATATGGCCCTTAATCTCAAAATGGTTAGAAAGCACATGGTTTTCAGAATGAAGCATCTCAATGGCATTGCTTCTTCGTTGGGAATTTGCCACTCTATGAAAATACTTGGTACATTTATCCCCTTCTTTTAGCCATAAAGAGTACATTATCCCCTTCTTTCAACCATAAGCTCTAGATTTTTGCCTCCATGAAATCTCCTCCATCAACAACAACTTCTCAAGTTCAGCCGCTACCGAGTTTTTTCTCAACAAAACCTCCTTAGAAAAAACCCCATTCTCCCCCCTACCCTCCAAGTCTTGCAATTCCTCCATAAGGGAATTCTTCTGACTTGCAGTAGGTGAAGAAGAAGAAGAAACTCCTCATGATTGGCAAATGTTCTTTGACGTTGCAGTAAATCAGAACAGAACTATCAACATTCCCAAAAACTTCCACATTCTGTATCTTCAAATCATTCTTTAAAGCCTTGAGCTTACCAGCAAGAATGGAGCTAGGAGTGCTAGTGAACGGATAAGAAGACCACCAATGTCTAGCTTTATCCACAAAACCATTAGTTCCTAACCACATATTTTCAAACTTAAAGTGTCTGCAACTCCCATGAATACCTCTGCAATCCATCAAAATAAGGAAACGATCTGAGCAAACCCAAGGCAATCTTTTCTGACACAACCTTGGGTAGTGAGCCTCCCAAGAAAAAGAAACAAGAAGCCTGTCCAATCTTGACCAGCCTTGATTATAGGACCATGTGAACTCAACTCCAACAATAGAAAGGTCCAAAAGATCCAAATAAAAAACAAACTCAGAATACTCCTCCATCGCTGAACTAATATGAGACTCCCCCAATCTCTCACTTAGGAAACAAATAACATTAAAATCCCTGCTCGTGCACCACGACATATCCCACAAATAATACAAGCCCACAATCTCATCCCACAACAATCTCCCATCATTATCTAAATTTGGCCCGTAAACACCCACATAAGCCCACTCCCACCCATCCTCAACATTTCTGGAAGAACAAGCAACCGAAAAATTCCCAATACACTCCTTGATGGATTCCACCACTCTTATATACCACATTTAGAGAACAGCTCCCATAGCTCTCATAGACGCCATATAGGACCATCCCACAAACGAACACTCCCACAAACTCCAAATGATCCTTCTATCAACAAACCTCAACCTTCAAACTATGCAATAAAGACTTGATGCGAAGGCACTTATTAAGATCATCAAGCCCCCAAAAATTTCAAGAAAGGATCTTAAGCTTCATAAGAAAGATGAGACCCCCTCCCTTTCAATCCCTCCTGCACACCACTCCTACCCTTTGCGCCATAATTAATAGAACAAGTAAGGCCCCGTTTAGATGATGAGATGGTCTCATCTCAACATCCAAATACTACTCTAACACATATACTTATTAATTTCAAATCTGAATTTTTTCATCTAATCATTACCTAATCATTACAACTTTCCCAAACTTCCAAATAAAACACAAAAAATAATTCAACTTTTTCAAATTTCTAAGCAAAATTAATATTAAAAAATTATATTCTAACAATATTTTTATTAATTAAAAAAAATATTTTGACAATATTTTAACTTTATAATATTTTTATTCAACTTTTTTCTCTCCTTGCCCAAAACCCCATAAAACATATTAACTCAAACCATTTCACTATTATTCACAAATTTCTCATCCTATCTCGTCTCATCTCAACATCCAAACGAGGCCTAAGTCTTCTTAGTTCCATATCTCTCTTTGATGCAGATTTTGAAGCCAAAGAGTGTCCTACTGTCTTGATAGCAATATGAAGAGCCCTGAATTGCTCTTCTAAGCCTTCACATGAGATCCCAACACATGCTTGGATCTCCTTCACCTCCTTTAACACCCACTCTGAAGTTGATCCAGATGAGTTTGGACTAGGAGGGAGTGTTCATAAAGGAGTAGGGTCAACTCAACCTCCCCCCACCTCCTTCCCCCCCCCTCTTCCTTCTATAGAACCCCCATCACTTAAGACCGATTGAAGATTTGAGGCATCAAACACCCCATCATTCAGGATAGGGCTCCTGAATCACCGTAGCCTAGGCACTAGTCTCCATGCCTGACGGCCCAAAGAAATCAGCAGGAAGCTCAATTGAGATAACCAACAGGAAGGCTACCTCTGACCTAAAACCATTGACAAGCGAAAGATGAGGGACTTGAGAGGGAACCAAAGATAGGCAAAAGTCACCTCCCTTCCCAACAACATCAGTCGGAGGTTCATCCTGATGCAAGAAAACTGTCCTCCCTTTCTGGCGAGACTTCTGGCAACGGCTGACCAACCAGCGGATCATTGGCAACCAGCGACAAGTTCTCACATAGATTCTGGGGTTTAATCGGGTTAAAGACATGTTGTGTTTGTATGGTCTTCATGATTCCTTGTCATAAGAAATTCTCCCACAAATGATATATTTAGGTTACCTTGCTTTGCTTTCTTGGCCTAGAGAGTGGATTCTCCCTCTGCTTATGATATGTTATTTATTTGACTCAGAAGATGAATTTATCTGATAACCCTGGGTTGTAGATTGAATAGAGTCTTCTGTACATGGATTGGAACATATTAAGATCAAAACTCTTGAGTCTCCTTGCAGTTGAGATCGCATGATTTTTTTGGTTAATAAGAAAAGGGTGAATGGAATTTTTGCAGAAAGCTGTACTTTATTTTATCAGGCAACATCACCAATATAAACTTGGTTGGTTTTGTTGCTCCTTTGTAATTAGCTCCGCATTGTGATTTCAATTTTCATATTCCCTTTTTTCACTGTTTTATGTAATACCAGAAGCACTTGTAGAGTATTCAAGGCAGTTTTGTGGCTGAGCAAACAGACACTAGAAAGGTTAAAAATAGTCAATTTTAGTTATATGTTGAAGGCTACCATGTTTGGTTGCTATTCTGAAGTTGGTGGAACTTAAGATTCCCATGGCAAGGTCAATTGTTTCTTTGATGCTGTGGGAAATTTGTTTCCAGGACAACACGTACATAACCAAAATAAGCTGTGATCTGGATTTTTGGTGTGTAACCTAGTTTTTGTGGGTCCTTGACTACAATTTTTTGCCTTCAACATGTAGCAGTTTATCTGTCTGTTCTCCCTCCCTCCCTCCCTTTCCTCCTTGTTTAAGAGAGTGTGAGGTGGGGTTTTGCTTAGATTATACTATTTCGTCCCATCTTTGTCAATGTTTAAGTCGTTTCCTATAAATATTTAGAGATCCTGTGATTTTGTCTTATTTGAAATATTAGGGAATTTTTTTTGCAGTTGCCCTTGGATTCTAATTTTCAAAACCATATGTTTCCTGAACAGGTATTTAAAGGCAAAAAAATGCCTGGGCGCATGGGTGGGAAGCAGATAACAGTTAAAAACGTATGGGTCTACAAAATTGAGCCCGCAAGGAATCTGATGTGGGTAAAAGGCCAAGTATGTTTCTCGTCAATTTCTTTTTCATCATTTTTAGTGCCTTAAATCTAAATAGATAAGGAGGATGATTGACCTGGCCTTTAATAATGCTTGCACACAGATGCACCAATGAGCTTCAGCTCAATCATACCTCCTCCCACTAAAAAACCAAGGTTTATTCTCTTTGATGGATGCTTAGGAATGGATTGCTCAATTTGGTAGCACACATCCGCAACAGCATGCTGTGTGCTTATGATTGGCGATTTACCCTTTTTTGGAGTGATAGGCTATGTTTTCTTATGCTGGATTCATGTCTGTCAATCGGATTTTGTTAAGTTTGCAATTTTTTGCAGGTCCCTGGTGCCGAAGGGAACTTTGTGTTTGTAAAAGATGCTTTCTACAAGAAACCTGACATTTCAATGCTTCCATTTCCTACTTACATCGCTGCAGAGGATGAGGACACATCAGAGTTGGAACCACTAGTTGCTGATCTTGGCGAGGTAGACCCGTTTATGGTGGCAGATTAATCTGGAGCAGACTTGAATAACCATGAGAACTGACTGCTTATTTGCACGATCTATTATACCTTTTACCTTCCTGTTATTCTTTTGGCTATACAAATTGGTAGGTTCATGTTCTAAGAACCATCCGAGGATTTTGATTTTCAAGTTATTTTACTTAGGAAAGAAGGATCGATTGCATCTGTAAGGCATGTAATTTTATTGTTAAAGCTTATTCAATCTTCAATCTTGGGATTGTGCTTTTGGTATAAAAGTGATTAAAACTTAGAATATTGGGACTCTCATCTTATCATCACTCCTAGATTTTACTATCGAGAGATTATGTATTCAGTTCTTGTACATTGATATTTCCAAACGGGCGTGCGGTTTTTCTTGAAGCATCACACATAAATTGTAGGAAGTTTTGATGGAACACCCCTGACTGGGGTGAGTGCCGACTTAGTCGATTCCAACTTGTGTAGATTCTAATTGGACTCTTGACTCTACTCTGATTGTCGTAGTGAAGTCGGATTTTGATTTTTAGTTTTGGACTTTTTTTAGCTTCATATTTAACCTATTTTTAAAAAAGAATTTTTTGTACATGGGCTTTCAAATTTCAATTTTCTAAAAAATTTAAAACAAAAACTAAATTATTCACTATTTATTTACGTCTATATTAATATCTAACTTATTGTTATACTAAACTTATAGTATAGTATAATTATACATGTTATCATACTATAATATTAGATATTATTTTGAGTGTCTAATTTCATGTTATTATACTATAATATTACATTTATTATATTATGCTAGTGTCTAATTTATTTATAACGTATTTCTACACTATATTTAATTTCAATATCTAATTACATGTTATTATACTTTAGTAAATTAGTATTATGTGTTATTAACTTATTATACTAGACTTATTAGTTATTTCTATGCTAATGTCTAATTTATTTATATACAAAACTTTTACAATAGTGTCTAATTACATGTTATTATATATTAGTATTACAGGTTATTATACTAATGTCTAACTTATTTCTAACTTAATTAAATACTAGACTTTCTAGCGTTTAATTACAAATTATTATACTTTAATAAATTAGTATACGTGTTATTAACTTATTATACTAGACTTATTTAAATACTAGTGTCTTATTTATTTCTATACTTGATTATGTATTGTATTAATACCATGATATTTACATATACTAAACTATCATTAGTCTATTTATATTATAGTATAAGTATATTATTTTATAATAATTAGTTCATACTAGTATATTATTGAATTTAACTATATAAGTTATAGTTATATAACTATATAACTATACTAGTATATATGATAAATATATAGATAAATACATATTTTTATAACATATGTACAATATCGGAGTCGGATTCAAAGTCGAAGTCGAAGGACAAAGTCAAAGTCGAAGGACAAAGTCAAAGTCGGAGTTGGAGAATAAAGTTGGAATTGGATTGAATCGAAATTGAAGTCGGTCTAGCGACACCTTTTAACTCTAAGGCTGAGCAAATATCCGAAAATCCGACTTTGATAAAATGGAGTCGGATTTTTTTTTTTAATTTTTCAATTGGAGTTGGAGATGGAGGTGTCACTGGACTGACTCCGACTTCAACTCTGACTTTGCCCTCTGAATTCAACTCCAATATTGTACATATGTTATAAGCTAGTGTTTATATATAGTTACTTTGTTTATATGTAAGTTGTGGTACTGTGTCTCTTTTAAAAGTCCAATAGGTTGATTGTCGATATCTTTATTGTAGTTGTTGCTAGGAGCTGTTATAGTTGTTGCCAAACACGTTCTCATGTTGGATTCATTTTCAAAGCGAAAACGATAAGGTTGTTGAATTGGATTCAGTAGAAGATGTCTTAGTTATTTTGCAAACTAACAAAAGTAGAGTGAAACATACGATAATCTCAAAGAGTAATACTATTCATCATCTCAATTCTCATCATTATCTTATCATCTCATAATGTGACATTATATGATTGAAGACTATTTATTATATTTCATTTGTAAACCTATCATCTAATGCCACATCATCATCTAATGCTACAGCTTGGGATGATGAAATGATGATGAGAAAAATAATAATGAATAAATTTACTCAACCTCAAATGTGTGGGGTTTTCTTTCTAGATGATTCCTAATTCTGACAATGATGATGGTAAGTCAAGAGCTAAGTGAAAGATGTGTGGTCCTAAATATTTGTCGACAAGTAAATATGGAGTCAAAAACTTGAAGTGTTACATTGAAATATACCCTAGAAGAAACTCAAAAGATATTGATCAAACGGTGTTATCCCAAAATAGTGAACTAGTGTTGGTAAGCACTTCTAGATTTGACCTTGGAAAATTTAGAGAAATATGGATAGGAGCAATTGTGAAACATGAACTATTTTTTCGATTTGCTGAATATTTCGGTATAAAGCAACGTGACAATATTTGCATTCTAATGTTCTGCTTATTTCTAGGAATACTACTAAGGCTGATTTGGCCAAGATGCATTAGCGTGAAAGAAAATGTGAAATACATGTTGGATGATGCTCCAGGTAGAATTAGTTTGGCCTCTTACTTGTGGACTTTTATTACAACTGATGGTTATATGTACATTACGGCATAATTTCTTAATAAAAATTGGGTCTTACAAAAAATGGTGTTAAACTTTTCTTTTATGCCACCAACATACAATGACGTATCTTTGTCCAAAAAGGGTGTTGAACTTTTCTTTTACTTTTATTTTAGAAAATACTTATTGGAATGATATTTTGGTGTGATGCTAAGAACTCAATGGAACATTAAGAAAGCCCTTGCTTGTGATGGTGAGTTCTTTCATATTTATTGTTGTGCTCGTATCCTCAATTAGGTAGTACAAGATGGGTTAAAAGAGATTGATTGTGCTATCCAAAAAATTTGTAAAAACATCAAATATGTCAAAGGATCACAATAAGGACACAAAATTTATAGATTCAATCAATCAAATGTCTTTGGATAATAAGGAAAGATTGAGACAAAATGTACCCATTAGATGGAATTCTACTTTTGTTATGCTTAAGAGTGCTTTTTATTGGCATACTTTTTGTCATTTGGATTTGATTAATTTGGATTTTAAGCATTGCCTTTCTACATTTTAATAGGATAAGGTGGAAGAAATTAGCACTTTCTTAGCTATTTTTTATGATGCAACTTATGACTTTTTTTAATTCAAATACCCTGTAGGCAACTTGTACTCTCCAACAGTTTTTATGATTTATTTGAAATTGAAGGAATAGTGTGAGAATGAAGATGAACTACATAAGAAAAATGTCTTATCAAATGTTTATTAAGTTTGGTAAATATTGGTTAAATTTTAATGTGATAAAGCTATTGCATTTATATTGTATCCTCGGTACAAGTTTTAATTTTTTAATTTTTCTTATAAGAAACTTTACGGAAATAATTCTCAAGAGTATTCACACGTTCCTACAAAATTTGCATATATTTTCATGGAATATAGTTCTAGTACTCCTTCAAGTTGAGGTTGTTCAGCCACAACATCTAAAAGAAACTTTTGTAGAGATAACCAGAAAGTTAAGATATTTTAGTAGATAGACTAGACAAGTAATAAAGGTAAAATAATATATTTTTTAATGACTTATGTGATATTGTTGTTTTAGATCATGCTAGATTGAAACCTTTTGTTTTTTATTTTTGTGTGTAGGAGTTTGATTCATTTCACATTGGTCTTGTAGCCAACATACAAAAAATTCAATTGAAGCTCTATTTGGATAAATCTAGGACAGATTAAGATGCATGCCTTGATATTCTTGCTTTTTAAAAGAAAATGAATTTCGTTATCTTGACATTGCTTCCATGACTCGAGACATTTTGAATGTTCCTATTTCTAAATTATTTTTGCTATTAATTTTTTTTCCTAAATTAAGAGCTATAGTGAAATATTATTTTTCTACAATAGGAGACTTGGAGTATACAACCATTAATTGGAACCATTAATACAACTATTCAGTATACAACAATTAATGCTCTTAATGCTACATGGAAGTATTAATGCTCTTAATTGGAAACATAAGTGTAGAACCATTCATCATACAACCATTAATTGGAAAAGAACACATATAATGTACACCAATTCCACAACATTCCACAATTCCAAAATGAAAAGCTAATGCTGATTCTTGTAAGTACAAATTGGATTCAAGACTATTATTGGACTCAAAAAGGAAATGCTTGAAAACCAAAATCACAAGACTCAGAAAGAAAATCCCTAATGACAAAGCCTAAATTCACAATCCACAATAAAATCCTTAAAAACCATTTCAAAATCAATACACAATAAAAGAAATAGTCACATACTTACCTTTGATTTGAAACTCAGGGAGGATGTGGTTGAAGGATGGCAGCCCTCTGAAAGTAGAGGGCTTCGACTGGTGCTAATGCGATGGATTGGTGCTACTGCGATGAAATAGATGCTGCTGCAACCAAATCACGTTAGAGAGTAATGAAGAAAAAAAAAGGAAAAAAAAAAACGGAAGAACAAGGAAACACAAGCTGCTTCTGGAAAGGAAGAACACGCAGGAAGAAAGAAAGAAAGAAAAAAGGATAGAGTTTGATAAAAGCCAAAATCGAGGGAAGAGAGAGAGTGTTTGCACGGAAGAAAATATTTTTTATTCCTTTTGGTCATGCTATAGTGACTATCAAAGATGATCCAAAGAACTAATTTACTGTAGCAAAAAGTCATCCCTTTTGTATTTGTATAATCCAATGCAGCACAATTTGAGACTCTATTAGCTAAACACTCCCATTAGATTTGCATTTGGGAGTGCTCTAAGGAGAAGACTTCACTTCCATCTTCAAGTGCTATAAATATTTAGATTCATGTTTGTTAGTTTTTGGATTGTAACATTTATATTATTACAATATGGCTATATTTGTTATAGTTGGGTTATAATACTTGTATTCTTTTAATATGCTTATATTTTTTAGAGAATATCTTCAAATATGATTTGGTTTTTTTTTTTGTTTTTACATCCTTCAATGAGAGGGTGACACATCATTAGTCTATTGTATTTATCATGGATCTGCATCCAAATTATAAAATATATTTTTCCTTCTTATGAGTCCGTTTATCTCTCTTTGCTTTCTCTCTAGTCTCTGCCCCATGAGTCTATTTCTCCTACCAAGTCATCTCAGTCTATACAATTGAGAACAATTAAACCTCACATCACAGTTCTTCCCATTCCAATGAAAGACATATTTTTGTGAAACTAAAAGGTTAATCATCTACATTCTTTCAAATATTAAAATCATTGCAATAACTAAGAATTACTTTGTTTTTTTCTCCTTTGTGTATTGCTCATATTATTTTTTCATTCACTGAGTAGAACTAAAAGAAAAAAGTTGCCGATAAAGAATCAATCAAGGCTCTTACAAGCAATTATTAGAAACAAAAATCCAGCTTTCTCTTCTTCCTTCTATTCCAAGTTTTCTTCCTCCAGCCACAACCTATTGTACAACCCACTTATTGTCCTAAACATGAAAACAGCACGCCCAAATATTGGACTGAAGAGCCAATTAGTCATCAACATCCTACATCATATCTACTAACAATCCATCTACAAAGATTGCTTAGTTCCCCATAAAAACCTACCTTAATCGCTTCACCTAAAAATCTAAATAATATTGAAGGTTCTTTTCCCATTTTGGATCTGTCGACGAGCTTGGGGAGAGAGATATCTCAACGATGGCTTGAAGGGAGAGAGAGAATGAGATTTTGTGGGGGAGAGTGGAGAAAGAGAGAGGGGGTGTATATGTCGTGCTAGATATGTGCATGTATTCTATGTTATGCTTCTACCACAATTATGATATACCACATGCATGTCACCCTCTCATTGGGGGGTGTAAATCCTATTTTTGCACTGCATCGGGTTCGAAGGGCCCTCTATTTTTTAATGTTGGGATTTGAGCTTATTGTTATGTTTATGTTAATCAAGTCATACGGGTTATGCATTCAGTTTAACCTGTTTACATGTAACAAGTTGTATCATGTTAACATAATTCTAATTAATCATTAAATGGGTTATGCGGTTCGTATCATGTCACCCACTACTTATATAAATAGAGTTAGGGTCTTAAGATTTGACCCATTTAATTAAACGAATCGTGTTCTGATTGGCTATATAGTCAAATACTTATGACTTGACATGACACAAACACAACTTGTGAACACGAATCGCCACCTCAACATAGATTGCAACCTATCCCATGCCAGATTGAAATATTAATTTAGGTTGAAATACTAGAGACCAACACCAACGTTTTGGTAATTTTGAATTCAGTTATAAAATCCTTATTTTTTACTTTCTTCACATGTTGACAATCCTTTCCACTAGTTGAATGTCCATGGCCACAGCAGCAACCACCGTTGCAGCCAGCACTTTCAGTCCCTATCGCAGCAATGCTTATAGCCTCCATCCACGACTCTGATACCTTGCATAATTTTCTATATTTTATTATTTCTTAATTTTAAACTTTAGTTTAATTTTATTTATTTTTGTCGGTTGTAGGCTTCATTGTTGTCATTTAACTTTTATTTCAGATTTGAAGAAAATGAAGACCCAAATTTTAACAGCCTATCATCTAAGGACTCCCTCTCATTTAAATGAAAATTTTATTTGAATATTAGATGTGGTCACCGGTGCTATTTGGGGATAAAGATCAAGTTGAATTTTTGAAGAAGAAAATTTGAAAATGCTGAAAATCAAAAGATGTTGAACAACGGAAAAAAAACCACAGAAGAAAATTCGAAGACACAAAAGATAGAAGAAATTTGAAGAGGATAAAAGAAGAAATTCGAATAGAGAGAGAGGCCTATGTTCAAGTTGACTTTTAGGATACTATAAAACGGCAAAATCTGAAGGAACTAAAAAATTGCAAAAGATGAAAAGGCTGAAGATGCATAAAAGAAAAAGAAGGGGAACAAAAAGACTAAAGACGCGACGAAAGTTGACGCATGAAATAAAAAAAAGGGAGAGGCTGAATGGCAAAAGATGAAAAAAATTGAAGAGGAAGACTACAGAGATAGTGGATTTTCTTTATTCCTCTCAAAAAATTATGGTTAATTCGTTTATGTTGAATTTAATTTTTAGCATGAACTAAATTTTCTTCATTCTAGGAAAACAATGTAATCTAGTTTCAAACTATACTTACTTTTCTATGCTAAATTGAAGTAACTCTCTGTTATATTCGTCTGATTTATTCCGAGTTTATTGCTTTGTCATTGATTAGATGATTTTGATCTTTTGATTTGCTTTCGAAAGAGGAATTATAAGTTAGATCTTAGATATTTTGGCATAGGTAAATATAGAAATCAAAAAACTTTTATGAACCTATGCAGATTAAAAAGTTTGGCTGTAGACTTTAAAACAAGTGTTTATGGGAGGCATCCCATAGAACTTTCTTTTACTCTTTTATTTTCATTTTGAATAATTTGGATTTTAATGTAGGTTTGTTTAGCAGGAATAAAGAGCTGAAAATTGTAAACTACGGTAGATCCACCACGAAACCAGAGAAATTCCTTTCATTTCTTCATTCTTTCTCACTTTTGAATTACAATGAGGACTTAATGTTTGGGGGTGTAAACTCCTATAGTCATTTTGTCTTCTTGATTGCTATTTATTTTATTTTACTTGTGATTCTAGATGTCTTGAGTTGTTGGATTCTCTTACCAAGTATGTATTTGAGTATGATTGAATTCTCTATGACTCTTAAATTTGTAATTGAGGATAGAATTGAGAAAAACTTTCAAAATTTTCTTTTATGTCAAGCTGAGCTTTGTGTGTACTTTGATTTAAATCTCTTCCCTTGAACATAATTGAGCACATAGTCATTTCTATTATTCCATTTTACTTATGAAGAGAATGAGTTGAATTAACTTAGTTATGGAAGTTCAATCTTGCTTTACTCTAGAATCCGTTGATGAATCATTGATATGAAATCCTAGTTAAAACCAAATATTATAGAAATGATCTAGGCATTCTTTGTCATAACCAAAAAACTTTCCTAGCCATCTTAGTTATCATGTCATCATTGCATAGTGTATTTTCCATAGTCAACCCCCTTAAATCTTATTTTACATAAGCCTTTATTTATTCTTTTAACTACATCAATATTCTCGTTCTAACCCTGAAAAATCATGATTTACCTTTTACAGTTTGAGAAAATACTTTGGTGAAAATCTACATTTAAAGAGAAAGTTAGTTCAAAGGAAATTATACTCTATTTGATCAAAGTGTGTGAAAAAAAAGGTGAAAAGTTGCACAGAGGTAATTTATTGATCATGCAGAAAGCATAAAATAGATAAAAGTCAATAAGTGAAGTTCAAATCACTTCAAATTCTTTTATAGGTGTAGTTGGTATTGCTTCATTAATTACAGTAATAATAATGTCACCAGTATGAGCATATCGTCGAGAAAAAGTTTCGGTTTGAATCTTGTGAAATTCTTTTTTATTGTTCTTTCCACCAAGTATTTTTTTAGTTTGCTTTGATTTCCCTAATCCATTTCTTTCTTAACCCTCACCCTGTGGCCTGTCATTACAACCTGATTAAAGACTTTTTGATATCTGATTTTGGTTTGACTATATTAGTGGAGAGGATTTCAGAAAATTGAATTTATGGGTTAAGTTTTGAGAGAATTCTTCTGGTCATAGTTGTTCTACTTTTATCTGAGTTTGCAAGTGGTTTGGAGCTAAATTGACTATCTCACACACACACACTCAAGGTCTTAGCTTTAGGTTGAAGTAACCTTTTAACTCTGGCTGGATAAATTGCTAATTTTTTTTATTGATTTTCCTGCTATCCTTGATATTAAAAGAGTAAGATACTAGTGATAAAATCTAATTAAGATCATGGCTTGGTGAGTGATGAGACTTCTCTATGGGTCCAGTTGATATCGTCTATAGCGATATTTTATTTCCTTTTATTTTTGTTTGAGGACAAACAAAGTTTTAAGTTTGAAGGTGTTTCATGCCTTGCATAATTTGCTATATTGTATCACTTCTTAACTTTAAACTTTAGTCTAATTTTATTTATTTTTGTCGGTTTTAGGCTTCATTGTTGTCATTTAACTTGTATTTCAGTTTTGAAGAAAAAAAGACCCAAATTTTAATAGCCTATCGTCCAAGGACTCTCTCTCATTTAAATAAAGATTTTATTTGAATATAAGAGCCGGTCATCGATGCTATTTGGGGATAAAGATCAAGTTGAATTTTTGAAGATGAAAATTTGAAAAGGCTAAAAACCAGAAGATGTTGAATGATGGGGAAAAAAAGCCAAAGATGAAAATTTGAAAAGCAAAAGATGGAAGAAATTTGAAGAGGACAACAACAGAAATTCGATTAGAGAAAAAGGCCGATGTTCAAGTTGATTTTTAGGATACTAGATAACAACAAAATTTGGAGGAACTAAAAAATTGCAAAAGACGAAATGATTGAAGATGCATAAAAGAAAAAGAAGCAGAACGAAAAGACTGAAGACGCGACGAATGTTGATGCGTGAAATAAAAAAAGGGAGAGGCTGAACGGCAAAAGATGAAAAAAATTGAAGAGGAAGACTATGGAAATAGTGGATTTTCTTTATTCCTCTCAAAAAAATTATGGTGAATTCGTTTTTGTTGAATTTAATTTTTAGCATGAACTAAATTTTCTTCATTCTAGGAAAACGATGTAATCTAGTTTTGAATTATGCTTGCTTTTCTAGGCTAATTTGAAGTAATTCTCTATTATATTTGTCTGATTTATTCTGAGCTTATTGCTTCTAATTGACTGGTCATTAATTAGATGATTTTGATATTGTCATTTACTTTCGAAAGAGAGAATTATAGGATATATCTTGGATATTTCAGCATATGTAAATATAGAAATCGAAAGACTTTTACGAACCTATGTAGTCTAAAAATCGCTGGTCTTAATGCTTTCTTACTTTATTAATTTGCATACTCTTGTGTAAAATTATGATTAAAAATAAATTTAACTGACTATCGAAAGAGGCTTTTGGATGGGTTTGGAGATTTTGATAACAAATAGAGAGAATTAAATTCAATTAATTATATGAGAAAAACATAGTGATGGATTCGGTGAAATCAGTTTCCTTGAAGTTCTTTTTTTCATTTATTCGATCATCAAACAACAACTTTCTTTTCGTTTAAATATTTTCTTTGAATTGATTTTATTTCAATTTGTAATTACAAAAAAATTTAGTGACTTTTCTAAATAAAGTCGAGGTTAGTATAATTTCGGTACTTGTCAAAAGTGAGTTACCAATCCCTGATGATGACACTCTGCTCATCACTTTACTATAAAATTACGATACTATGCACTTGCTGTTTTGCACTGATTAGACTCCACACCGGTTCATCTCTCTCTCTCTCTCTCTCTCTCTCTCTCTCTCTCTCTCTCTCTCTCCCTCTCCCTCCCTCTCCCTCTCCCTCTCCCTCCCTTCCACCCAATGGACAATTGATGTTTAACACGGTATATGGTAGTTCTTCTTTATTTTATATTTCGATAACCTGTTCAACATTTGGTCTACATTTAATTACCGTAGACATGATTGTTGAATGAGTGAATGAGTTCGTCTCCACTCTCCTCTAACATTGCCTCTCCTATACCCCGTTCTTCATACATTTATGTGTATCGCTATGACTTTGCTTATTCTCTATAGGATCCAAATTGTGGAGATGTCAGTAACGTTTTGAATTATTTAGGTTGAGTTGTTGAGCTACTGTAGTTATTAGAGCCTAGACCTAGGGGTATAATCGATCCAGTTCGGGTCGATTTTTTATATTTTTTAGAACAGAGTTGGTATACATAGGCTTTGAAAATTTAATAACCGAAACTGGACTGATTCACCACCGAAACCAAAACTTTCAGTGTTTTCGATTTTATGGATAAACAAATTTATACTCCAACAAAACTTTAGCAAATGATTGACCCAGATCCCTCATTTTATAATTTTTTACTTTTCTCTAAAACTTGTTCCCTTTTGAAGACTCCCAATAGCAACCAAAGTACAATAAAAAAACTTAATACAATTAAAAAAGAGATAAAAATACCAAGAGTCTAGATCACACAATTACAGTACCAAAATGCAAACCAAGAGTCTAGGTTACAAAATAAAATATTATAATATATATAATATAATATATAAAAATTATATTTAATATAAAAAACCATATGAAAGCATTTTATATATAATATAAAAAATTAAAAATATATATCTATCGATCCGGTTTCATTCAAATTTGTTGTCTTAACATCAAAACCAGAACCAGACAAGTTTATGTTCGGTTTTAATTATTAGGACCTGGAACCGGTTATGAATCGAACCGAAGACATCGGTTTGGTCGGTTTTTTCATCGATTTTTTTTATAGCCCTATTGGGGCCTTAGAATGTGTTTAGGAGAAGAAAAAAAATTATTTTTCATCCTCTCTTCATCCCCTATGTGACATTAAATGGGTTTTCTTATTGATACCGAATGTTTGAAACAAAAATCCTAATAATTTTGAGAGTGTAATGCTCTCATTAAGGAGTTTCTCGTAAGTAAATTGATTGATAATTTTTTCTAATATGACAACTCCTAAAGATTTATTACACGAAATGGTTCAAATCTTAGATCCCCCCGCGCGCGCGGGGGGGGAAGGGGGGGGGGAGGAATACCAAAACAAGCTTTTACCACTTAAGCTAATCCATAGGGGTTTGTTTAGTAGCAAGTGGTTTGGAATATAAGTAAAGGATAATAAATAAGTTTTCAATCATTTAATGTAACATTAAAAGAAGATAGTTAAAATGATGGTAAATAACACTTTTCTTACATAGAAATGATCTTAGAACGAGTAGTGGATGATGAAGTTACATTCCATTAATTATTAGAGTTAATTGAAAAATTATATTTGTAAGCTAGTCTGTTGGGCACACCTTCCACACAACTAATATACGCATAATTTAATTTGAAAATAAGTTTAAAAATTTGAATCTCGCAAACCAAATCTGTCTATGTAAGCAGGGTGAACGAAAACTTCTTATAAGTAGAAGGAGTTCTACAAATCAATCTCTGGGTTGTAAATTGACTTCCTTAGTTTCAAATTTTTATAATTTATTTGATAATTATGGTAAATAATTTAAGTGCTTCAATTCATACGTTAATTCATCTAACAACGAGATTGTCACATGACATTATTACAATGTGGCAACCAGTCAAAACTCGGCATGTGGCATGCAAAATACTACTTTAAGCATCTTATGAAAATGTAAGAAAAAAAAATCTAAAAATCATAATTAAAATCTAAAAAGATGTGAAGGAGACTTGTTTGGATGTTGATATGAGTCAAGTTATTTATGAATAGTAGTAAGTTGATATGATGGAGTGAGTTTTGTGGGGCTCACTTAAAATGAATTTAGATGTGTTTGAATGTTAAGATGAGTTTAGATGTATTTATTAGAAGTTAAAAAAGATTATGAGTCTCATGTTTAAAGAGGTGTTGAGTTGAAAAAGGTTGTGGGTTCACGTGTAAAGAGATTTTAAGTTGAGATGAGTTTAGTGATTAGAGAATTGAGTGTTTGAATGTTAGACTCAGTTTAAAATTAGACTGAACTGAAGTCTAAGTTTCAAACAGGGTCTAAAGTCTACACATAAATCTTACACATTACACAAGAGGTTACTCACTAATGTGACTTAATATAATATTTTAGATATACTTTATAATAAAAAGAGTTTTACAATATGATAGATCACAATAAATTATGAGTAATATTATATATAGTCATTGAGTGTGTAAATGTTGCGTAATTGTTTTGAAAAAGAGTAAAATTTATTATTAAATTTTTTTTATGTGAATCTTGCATTTACTTATTTTTTTAAAGAGATTGTTTGGCCTAGTCTGCGTTTAAAAAAAAAAAAAAATTTAAAACCCCTGCCCCGTCGTCTGTCTCTGTCGCTCATTCTGCCCATTTCTTCATTCTCTCTCACGCCCTCTCTCTTCTCTCCTTCTCTCTAGCAGTCTCTCTCTTCTCTCCTCTGCGTTTCACACCCTACATACCCAGCGTCGCCGCCTCCCGCTCGTGGTCTGACACCGGTAAATACTTCGCTCATCCCTCTCTCGTTCTCTCTCTCCCTCTCTCTCTCTCTCTCTCTCTCTCTCTCTCTCTCTCTAACTCCTCGATCTTTCCCTCCTACAGACGCTTTCTCTCTAGGTTTTAGGTCATGACCAATAGAGGCTACCTGAGTGAACGTGCGCCTCTCACCATCAAGGTATACCTCTCTCTCTCTCTCCGTCTGGTTTTCTCTATCTATCTCTGCCTGTTCCTCACAATTTTAAACTCGGATTTAACCTTGTTTCTCTGTGTTACAGAGCACTAGGAACATCCCTAGACAGCGCCGTCTCGCACTCAAATCCGACTGACCACCACTCCAAAATTTGGGTAAGCTACCCTCGATCTTTAGCCTCGTAACCATTGTTTAATTTGCGTGACTTTGATGTTTGGTGCCAATTGGGAGTTTGAATTGTCTCTGTTTGTATATTGGAATTTGTAGATTGAGTGATTTCATTGTTGATTGATATTTGGAGGGTTTCTCTACTTGAAATGTGTTGACGGAGAAGGAAATGGACGTAAAAAAAAGTGGGTTGGTTTTCTGATGTGTTGGGAGCATGTTTGTAAATGGTAATGTGCGTTGTGATAAAATTTGAGCGAATCCAAGGAGGTTGGGCTAATCTATTAGCAGAGTAGTGCGTGGACGTTGTACTTGGGCTATTATAAACCCAAGTCACCATGACGGACTATTTTTTTTTATGGGTTGTTCATGGGCTCACATTGAGCTATAGTTTGGGTTATGGAATCTTGTTAGTAAATTTGGGTTTGTACTAGTATGAGTTATTAATATGTTAAGAGATATTTTTCTCGATAACGTTGTAAACTGCTACCATTCAAATTCAATGTTTAGATAGTACACTCCAAAAGTTAGGTAAGTAGTTTGGTAGACTTTGCCTAAAAATTGATTGGGGTTGATTTTATGAAAAAATATGTAAAAACCCTCGGTCATTTTCTGCAAAATTTTGTTTCTCTGAATAAGAAAATGAAATATTTCTATCATGACAATAATAAAAATGAATATGAAGTCTAAGATTTTTATATGATTATATGATATTTATCTACTTAGTACTCTGTTTTGATATGATATTGAATATGAAAATCTTATGGTATAAAATTTTATTTTTGCTTTTGTTCTGATTTTACTATAGGTGTAAAATTGTGGTCTCTATTATTATGTTGGTACCAATATCTCTTTTTTTTTTTTGCACCCTTTTTGGAGACAAAGTGGTTATGCATGGGTCTTTCCTATGTCCACACTCGGTACATTGAGTTTAGAGGGGGAGATTTCATGTATGTTTCTGCTTGGTTGGCTGCCTAGATTTGCACAATCCTGCTACAAGGGTTAAACATGGTCTCTATTCTGTTATAATGTTGTTTTAGTTAGACTTATGCCAAAGGCTTTTTGTATATAGTACTATTGAAAATAAATGTTTGTAGATGAACATTTTTTTTTATTGACACCGAGTGTCTGAGAACGGCAACCCAACTAATCCCTCTGTGGAGGAACTTTCTTTTAATAAATGAATTTTACATGTTATAGAGCCTTTCTATGTATGATTTGGAGTCTATATTTGTATTGTTGGGATTTGATTTTAAGTAGCTGGAACTCACTCTGTAATCCTCTAGGTATGGGTGTGATAATGTCAGTGTGTAAACTTTCTTGTATAAGATTTGCGTGTAGAGAAAATTTCTCAAAATAATTTTAAAAATAGATAAAACAAAATTTGAAAATTAAGATAAACATTTAAAAAAAGGTGCAAGTATTATAACATGAAGTTTAAAATATCTAAAAAAAAACTCAAAACCTTATTAATACCATCTACTATAGACAACATGCGATGTGGGTTCATAAAAATTTGGGCCTTTCAGTTTTGTGGACTTGGGGTAGACCTAAGTTGTTCGGACATCGTAAGGCTGAGCAAAAATCCAACTCTGACTCTGCTCCGACAAGTTGGAGTCGTTGTCGGAGTATTTTTTTTTTTTGGTCCGAAAGTCAGAGTCGAAGGTGGCGTCGAATCGATTCTGACTCCGCTCCAATCCGACTCCAACTTTTCCATCCGACTTTGACTCCGATACTGTACACATGTTATAAAAATATATGTATTTTTCTATATATTAATCATATATATTTTATATAACTAGAACTTATATAGTTAGTTTAATTCAATAATATATTAGTATTAGCTAATTATTTTATAAATAATATACTTATACTATAATATAAATAGACTAACTTGAGTTATAATAGTTTAGTATTTGTAATCAATGAACATCATAGTATTACTACTATTTAATATTAATATATAATAAAAACTCAATAAAATTTGCACGGATGGGAGTCTCCTCTTTAATTCTCTCTCGAGATCTAGAGGTGGTGTTTTGAGTGCATCTTCAACAAGTTTTTCCATGTTCCCATGGAAAAACTTTAGGAGATGTGGGAAAATTTATAGTTTAACGAGAAAGAGGGAGAGGCTATTGCTGTAGAGGGAGAAGGGATCATGGAAGTCCTCAAAAAGGGAGATCAAAGTCTAATTAGGAAGATTTGGTCTGAGAGACAGATTGTGAAACAGGTTGTTGAATCAACTATGGCCAAGGTTTGGCGACTTAGTAAGCCAACCTTTTTCACTGATGGGGCAAAACACTTTTATCATTACCTTTGCCACCCATACAGATAAAAATCGAGTGGAGGATGGGAGGCCATGGCTCTTTGATGACAATATGTTTGTGATGAATGCTTTTGATGGGTATACTCCTTGTAGTAACATGTTTTGAAGTGGCTACCATGTGGGTGCAGTTTCATAACTTGCCACTGGTTGGTATGTCAAAAGGTTTTGGAACAAAGTTAGGGAGTTTGTTGGGGGTAGTGGAGGTTGTTGAAGTTGAAGTTGATGCTGATGATGTGGGGTGGGGTTTCTCTATGCATGTGAAAATCTTATTAGATTTAAGAAAGCCACTGGCGAGGGGTAGAACTGTGATGCTACAAGGTGTGAAGACATGAGTCTCAATACAGTATGAAAAACTTCCAAGGAGATGGGATATGGAGAAGATTTCTAGATTTTTACCCCCAAGAGAAGCATATAAGGTCTTCAAGTTACCAATTCCTGCTAACAATAAACTTGATTCTATAGTATGGGAACCTGAGAAGCATGGTGTGTTTAGTGTTCGAAGTGCCTACAAATTGTTCATAGCATCTAAAGAAGAGAGGCAGCTGGATGAGGTATCATATGGAGAGGAGTAAAGAAAGATGTGGAGAAAAATCTGGAAATTGCAAGTTCTAAACATAGTTAGAATTTTTGCTTGGAGGGGGTATGTCAAAATGATTTGCCAACATTAAAGAATTTGCAAGCAAAGAAGGTATTGACAAATGCAAGATGCAGATGGTGTAACATGGAGGATGAGGATATCAATCATGCCTTACTTTATTGTCCTAGACTCCAAGATGGTTACCTCAGCTAAACTTCTTACAGGAAAGTGCAGCACAAACAAATTTCATACATGTTGTGGATTTAGTAATTTGAAGGAACAAAACAAGAGAAATGGAAAAACTATTCTTATGTGCTTGGGGAATTTGGTATAGCAGAAACCAACTAATCTATGAGAATAAGAGGATAGCTCTAGAACAAGCAGTAGACCATGCTCTCTCAGTTGCAAAGGAGTATGAGTGTGCAGTAGAAGAACAAAAAAAAGGTTCTAAACCTCACTATGGTTAGATTCCTCTACCTGTTGGCAGCCTAAAATTGAATGTTGATGGAATATTATTTCATGATCAAAGTAGATCTGGTGTGGGAATGATACTCCGAGATGATATTGGTAATGTGATCTTTATAGCTAGTAAACCCGAGCATGAGATCATTGATCCTATGGAAGTGAAACTTTTGGTTTTGCTAAGGGGCCTGCAATTATGTCTGCTCTTGGGAATTCATGATCTGCAAGTGGAAAGTGATACTTTGTTGGTTGTTCAAGAGTTTACAAAAGAGGAGGAGTTGATGTGTATATGGGGAAATCTAGTTCTTAAGATCAGAAATCTACTAAAAAGATTCCCAAAAGTTGTAATACAGAATAGAGGCCTTATGACCAATGCTGCAGCTGATTGTTTGGCAAAGTATTCATGGCATCTACATGACTTAATGGTTTGGTGGAACTCTTTTCCTGACATGGTTTCATATATCATTGAGCATGATGCCTTGTAGTTATTTTCTGATGAATGAAGTTTGTTGCTTTGTTATAAAATATATATATGTATATATATTAATATATAATAATATTACATGATAGTAATACTATGATGTTCATTGTTTACATATACTTATATAAAAAAAATATAATAATAATAACACTAGTATAATAACATTAATACTAAGTATAGTATATAATTAAGTTAAAAATAATTTAGACACTAGTATATTATAAGTATAATACTAATATATAATAAAACAAGTATAATAACATGTATTAAATTGAGTGATAAAAAAGTTATAAGAACTATAAATAAAATGATAACATATAATTAGACACTAATGGATTAATATTTACTAATAATCAATACTAACAATTATAAAACTATAAATAAAAAAACTTAGGGCTAAAACAAAGATAAAAAAAAAAAAAAAATTTAGGGTATAAAAGAAAGGGTTGAGTTTAGGGTTTAGAGGAAAAAAAAGAAAAAACCCAAAATAGGATTTAGGCCTTTTAGGAAGAAAATAATGGGTATAGGCGCCCAAAACGAAGCAACCCAGCCCAAGAGGCACAATCCATCCCACGTTCAAGCGAAACGACGCCGTTTTGACTTTGGTGTTAAGTTTCTACCCTCTTCCTGACCTCACCCTCACTCTTCAGTTTCTCACTTAACTGTTTCTCAGAAACCCTAGTCTAAGCCGGCTTCTCCCACCCACCCACCCAGCCCATTGCCTCTCTCTCTCTTCTCCCGCCGTGCAGCCGTCCATTGACTTCCCCTCACTGTCTGACCTCACCGAGTCACTCTCATTGACGTCACTCATTCTCATCGACTTATCGTCGTGCCACTGCCCATCGAGTCATCGGTGTCAGTTCCATCACTGTGGTTCGTAAGTGCCTCTTCCGTTCACAGTTAATTTTAATTTCTTGGTTGATTTTTTGTATGTTGATTTCCAGATTATTTTTTGTAAACTTAATTCCAGATTTTTTGGTTAATTTCGTAACTTTGTTGGTTGATATTGCATCTGCTAGGTTATTTTTTTGGTTGATTTTGTAGCTTTGTTTGTCGTTTTGTAAATCTGACTCCGCTCAGATAAGTCCAAGTCTGAGTTGGAATCGGAGGTAGGGCATTCCGACTCTTCCGATTCCAACTTCGGCTTGGTGAGTGCTAAGCCCTTGAGTCATATATAATACAAGCAAAATAAATAAAAATCAGGAGAGTACCAGAATTGTTTGTTAAGATAAATCATGCCAAAACCTATCTTTTTGGTCCAAGAACAATAACTCTTAAAATCTCCCTCTCTTGCGCTCTGTGCCAACCACAGGTTTTGGTCCTTTTGTTTTAGCAGTTCTTTCAGTTTGATATTTTTTGTTTATCTAATACAGACTCTCTTTTTTCTTTTTTTCACTTATATGTTTGCCTTTCCAAAAATATTCTCAAGGTAAAACTCTCTCTTCATTGGCCCCAGAGCAATTATTCTAGCTAACCACAAGTATTTTTTCTTTACTAGTGAGGTGCTGGGCACGTGCTGGGCACGTATGCCCCTTGCACACAGCACTTGGTTAAAAAAGAAGGCATATTTTAATTGGTTAAAAAAATAAGGCATAGTTTAGTGGTTAAAAAAATAAAGAAAATTTGAACCTCTTTTTGTCTAACGAAATGGAGACTCGAACAAGGTAGAAACTAATTTAGAGCATTGATAATGACTTCATCAAAGTTATTTTTAAAATTTAATGAAAAATACATGATTTTTATAAATCTAAAACTTTCATAGCCATAACTTCACATTAAATTAGCTATCGAATTTATCAAAATAATAATATAATATTATTTTTTTAATAAAAATATTTTTATTTTTTTTATATTTTACAATTATACTAATCATATGTTAATTAATAATTTAATTTGATTCTTACGTTATTATTACAAGATGGTTAAAAATTAAACGTGGATAAAAAGACCTTTGGAGATTAAAAGAGAATAAAAAATAGATTTGATAAGTGAATAGTAGCCATTCAAATTTGAAGAAACCAATCCATTTACTGTATCTCAAAACTTCACACTTATCTCTTTGGCTAATTTAATGAAGCTCTATTTTGATGAAATTCATTATATTTTACATTTAACTAGGCTTTTGATTAAGTCAATATCAATGCTCTGCCTGATGTAAATGAAAAAACTAAAAATGTATTGAAAAATATTCAAAGAACTACCAATGAATTAACCACATTCCATTCACGTACGTGTATTTGTTTGTCTTTTTGGTATAATTTTAGATTATAATAAATGCACGTTTAACATTAAAAAAAAATGTCACATCACGTTTCGTGTGGAGTATGAGAAAGTAGATCTTTTGTGTATAATCGTTAGATACAATCGTCGTGCAGTCGTCCTTGCCACGTCAGATTTAAAATGAATTGTAGAAGTTAAAAGCACATGGTCCACAACTCTCGATACTCATCATCCATAATTAAAAAGCCTTACCGCTCAAGGGATGATTCACGTAGTGCGTCATAGGCACAGAACCATTTTTTGCACAAACCACTTGCTCCACTTTGATGCGGACGCCTCAGCCATGCTCTCGTAGCACTTGCGTGTTGAATGACCCGATAGTGCTGCCCTCATGGAAATAGTAGTGAGATTTTGTATTTCAGCATCAAGGTGACGCTCCTCATCACCGTCCTCCACTTGATTGACTGTTGGAATATACAATGTGCCTATGGGGGCTGGTGACAGGTGTGCCAAAGATATTGCATAACTTTATGCAAAATGGATAGTCACATTCTAGAAATACTTCTAGTTATTATTCACATTTTTCAAACAATGAAACGTTTTGGTATACAATATTTGTTCAGAAATTGTAAAAAATGAAGGAAACATGTATTGGTTAAATTAGCTTACCCTAGTGGCATTTTTCCAATGCTCATCACTGGCCATCACGGGTGTCGAGAAAGCGTTACATCCCGTGCATGTCTATCCCATCAACTCGTCGAACTTGTGATGTCTCTTTTTCAATCGCTTTATTTTTTCCTTTACTTGTTCGGTAGTAAATCTTTCCGAACCAAGAGTATCAAGTCGTTCAACATACATTGCTTGATTTTCCTGGCCGTACTCGCCCCTCAGTAACGTTCCCAAGCATCATGTTTATCAGAGCATTATCTAACCCAACGAAAGTTATGTCCGGTGGGTATAACTTCCGGTGGGTTAGATAATGCTCTTATTGACATGATGCTTGTGGACGTTACTTAAGGGCTAGTACGGCCGGAAAAATCACGCTATATATGTTGAACGACTTGATAATCTTGGTTCGAAGAGATTTACTACCGAACAAGTAAGGGAGAAAATAAAGCGGCTGAAAAAGAGGCAGCACATGTTCAACGAGTTGATGGGACATACGGGTATGGGATGTGACTGTTCCACGACATCTGTGATAGCCAGTGATGAGCACTAGGCAAATGCCATCAGGGTAAGCTAATTTAACCAATACATATTTCATTCATTTTTTACAGTTTCTTAACAAATATGTTATACCAAAACGTGTCATTATTTGAACTAGGTGAGTACTGACAATAAGTATTTCCGGAATGCGGACTATCCATTTTGCGCCAAGTTATGCACTACCTTTGGCACGCCAGCCCCCACAGGCACATCGCATAGTCCAGCATCCAATCAAGTGGAGGACGTAGATGGGGAGCGTCACCTTGATGCTGGGATGCAGAATCCCACTACTATTTTCATAAGGACATCAATATCGGGTCCTTCAACACGCAAGTGCTACGAGGGCATGGCTGAGGCTTTCACCCTAAAATGGAGCAAGGGGTCTGCGCCAAAAATGGGCAGCGATGACAGTGATAGCTTTGCTGATTGTGTCAATTTGCTACTTAATATAAAGCCCAAGATGCTGGTGGAAAATTGGTTCCGTGCCTATAACGCTTTACGTGAATCATCACTTGAGCGATATGGCTTTTTAACTATGGATGATGAGTCTCGAGAGTTGTGGGCCATGCGCTTTTAACTTCTACAATTCATTTTAAATATGACGTGGCATGGACATCTGCATGCCAGTTGTATCTAACGACTGTATATAGAAGAACTGATTTCTCATACTCCACACGAAATGTGATGTGGCGTTTTTTTTCTAATGTTAAACATGCGTTTGTCATAACCTATAATTATACAAAAAGGCCAAATAAATGCACGTTTTGAATTGTCACCCCCACGCCCACGTTCACGTTCTTCCTCAGCTACATCTTCCCGCGAGCAACTTCTTCTTCCTCTACTAGCTCACCACTGTCTGGGACTACCGACGACGAACCCACCGCCAACATCAGCTTGCATCCACGAGTCTTCACATCCACATTCAACGTTACAGGTTTTTACTTTGAGTCTTTTTTACAAACACTTGGTATTCATTTCATGTGGAGAACATGTGGGTTTAGATAAAGAGTAAACAATTCATTTTAAATCTGACGCAGCACGAACGACTGCACCTCGGTTGTACCTAACGACTGTATATAGAAGAATTGAAAATATTAAAAGCGCATGGCCCACAACTCTCGATACTCATCATCCATAGTTAAAAAGTCATGCCGCTCAACGGATGATTCACGTAGGGCGTCATAAGTACGGAACCATTTTTCCACCGGAATTTTGGACTTTATTTTCAGCAGCAAAGTGACACAATCAGCAAAGCTATGATTGTCGTCGTCGCCGCCCATTTTTGGCGCAGACCCCTTGCTTCGCTTTGGTGCGGAAGCCTCAGCCATGCCCTCGTAGCACTTGCGTGTTGAAGGACCCGATGGTGCTGTCCTCGTGGAAATAGTAGTGGGATTCTGCATCTCAGCATCAAGGTGACGCTCCTAGCCACCGTCCTCCACTTGATTGGCTGATGGACTGTGCGATGAGCCTGTGGGGGCTGGCGTGCCAAAGATAGTGCATAACTTGGCGCAAAATGGATAGTCCGCGTTCTGGAAATACTTCTAGTCATTATTCACCTTTTTCGAATAATGACACGTTTCGGTATAACATAAAACTGTAAAAAATGAAGGAAACATGTATTGGTTAAATTAGCTTACCCCGGTGGCATTTTCCCAATGCTCATCACTGGCCATCATGGGTGTCGAGAAAGCGTTACATCCCGTGCATGTCTATCCCATCAACTCGTCGAACTTGTGATGTCTCTTTTTCAATCGCTTTATTTTTTCCTTTACTTGTTCGGTAGTAAATCTTTTCGAACCAAGAGTATCAAGTCGTTCAACATACATTGCTTGATTTTCCCGGCCGTACTCGCCCCTCAGTAACGTCCCCAAGCATCATGTTTATCAGAGCATTCTCTAACCCAACGAAAGTTATGTCCGGTGGGTATAACTTCCGGTGTGTTAGATAATGCTCTTATTGACATGATGCTTGTGGACGTTACTTAAGGGCTAGTACGGCCGGAAAAATCACGCTATATATGTTGAACGACTTGATAATCTTGGTTCGAAGAGATTTACTACCGAACAAGTAAGGGAGAAAATAAAGCGGCTGAAAAAGAGGCAGCACATGTTCAACGAGTTGATGGGACATACGGGTATGGGATGTGACGGTTCCACGACATCTGTAATAGCCAGTGATGAGTACTGGGCAAATGCCATCAGGGTAAGCTAATTTAACCAATACATGTTTCATTCATTTTTTACAGTTTCTTAACAAATATGTTATACCAAAACGTGTCATTATTTGAACTAGGTGAGTAATGACAATAAGTATTTCCGGAATGCGGACTATCCATTTTGCGCCAAGTTATGCACTACCTTTGGCACGCCAGCCCCCACAGGCACATCGCATAGTCCAGCATCCAATCAAGTGGAGGACGTAGATGGGGAGCGTCACCTTGATGCTGGGATGCAGAATCCCACTACTATTTTCATGAGGACATCAACATCGGGTCCTTCAACACGCAAGTGCTACGAGGGCATGACTGAGGCTTTCTCCCCAAAATGGAGCAAGGGGTCTGCGCCAAAAATGGGCAGCGATGACAGTGATAGCTTTGCTGATTGTGTCAAGTTGCTACTTAATATAAAGCCCAAGATGCTGGTGGGAAATTGGTTCCGTGCCTATGACGCTTTACGTGAATCATCACTTGAGCGATATGGCTTTTTAACTATGGATGATGAGTCTCGAGAGTTGTGGGCCATGCGCTTTTAACTTCTACAATTCATTTTAAATATGACGTGGCATGGACATCTGCATGCCAGTTGTATCTAACGACTGTATATAGAAGAACTGATTTCTCATACTCCACACGAAATGTGATGTGGCTTTTTTTTTCTAATGTTAAACATGCGTTTGTCATAACCTATAATTATACAAAAAGGCCAAACAAATGCACGTTTTGAATTGTCACCCCCACGCCCACGTTCACGTTCTTCCTCAGCTACATCTTCCCGCAAGCAACTTCTTCTTCCTCTGCTAGCTCACCACTGTCTGGGACTACCGACGACGAACCCACCGCCAACATCAGCTTGCATCCACGAGTCTTCACAACCACATTCAACGTCACAGGTTTTTACTTTGAGTCTTTTTTACAAACAATTGGTATTCATTTCATGTAGAGAACATGTGGGTTTAGATAAAGAGTAAACAATTCATTTTAAATCTGACGCAGCACGAACGACTGCACCTCGATTGTACCTAACGACTGTATATAGAAGAATTGAAAATATTAAAAGCGCATGGCCCACAACTCTCGATACTCATCATCCATAGTTAAAAAGCCATGCCGCTCAACGGATGATTCACGTAGGGCGTCATAAGTACGGAACCATTTTTCCACCGGAATCTTGGACTTTATATTCAGCAGCAAAGTGACACAATCAGCAAAGCTATGATTGTCGTCGCCGCGGCCCATTTTTGGCGCAGACCCCTTGCTTCGCTTTGGTGCGAAAGCCTCAGCCATGCCCTCGTAGCACTTGCGTGTTGAAGGACCCGATGGTGCTGTCCTCGTGGAAATAGTAGTGGGATTCTGCATCTCAGCATCAAGGTGACGCTCCTAGCCACCGTCCTCCACTTGATTGGCTGATGGACTGTGCGATGAGCCTGTGGGGGCTTGCGTGCCAAAGATAGTGCATAACTTGGCGCAAAATGGGTAGTCCGCGTTCTAGAAATACTTCTAGTCATTATTCACCTTGTTCGAATAATGACACGTTTCGGTATAACATAAAATTGTAAAAAATGAAGGAAACATGTATTGGTTAAATTAGATTACCCCGGTGGCATTTTCCCAATGCTCATCACTGGCCATCACGGGTGTCGAGAAAGCGTTACATCCCGTGCATGTCTATCCCATCAACTCGTCGAACTTGTGATGTCTCTTTTTCAATCGCTTTATTTTTTCCTTTACTTGTTCGGTAGTAAATCTTTTCGAACCAAGAGTATCAAGTCGTTCAACATACATTGCTTGATTTTCCCGGCCGTACTCGCCCCTCAGTAACGTCCCCAAGCATCATGTTTATCAGAGCATTCTCTAACCCAACGAAAGTTATGTCCGGTGGGTATAACTTCCGGTGGGTTAGATAATGCTCTTATTGACATGATGCTTGTGGACGTTACTTAAGGGCTAGTACGGCCGGAAAAATCACGCTATGTATGTTGAACGACTTGATAATCTTGGTTCGAAGAGATTTACTACCGAACAAGTAAGGGAGAAAATAAAGCGGCTGAAAAAGAGGCAGCACATATTCAACGAGTTGATGGGACATACGGGTATGGGATGTGACGGTTCCACGACATCTGTGATAGCCAGTGATGAGCACTGGGCAAATGCCATCAGGGTAAGCTAATTTAACCAATACATGTTTCATTCATTTTTTACAGTTTCTTAACAAATATGTTATACCAAAACGTGTCATTATTTGAACTAGGTGAGTAATGACAATAAGTATTTCCGGAATGCGGACTATCCATTTTGCGCCAAGTTATGCACTACCTTTGGCACGCCAGCCCCCACAGGCACATCGCATAGTCCAGCATCCAATCAAGTGGAGGACGTAGATGGGGAGCGTCACCTTGATGCTGGGATGCAGAATCCCACTACTATTTTCATGAGGACATCAACATCGGGTCCTTCAACACGCAAGTGCTACGAGGGCATGGCTGAGGCTTTCTCCCCAAAATGGAGCAAGAGGTCTGCGCCAAAAATGGGCAGCGATGACAGTGATAGCTTTGCTGATTGTGTCAATTTGCTACTTAATATAAAGCCCAAGATGCTGGTGGAAAATTGGTTCTGTGCCTATGACGCTTTACGTGAATCATCACTTGAGCGATATGGCTTTTTAACTATGGATGATGAGTCTCGAGAGTTGTGGGCAATGCGCTTTTAACTTCTACAATTCATTTTAAATATGACGTGGCATGGACATCTGCATGCCAGTTGTATCTAACGACTGTATATAGAAGAACTGATTTCTCATACTCCACACGAAATGTGATGTAGCGTTTTTTTCTAATGTTAAACGTGCGTTTCTCATAACCTAAAATTATACAAAAAGACCAAACAAATACACGTTTTGAGTTGTCACCCCAACGCCCACGTTCTTCCTCAGCAACTTCTTCTTCCTCTGCTAGCTCACCACTGTCTAGGACTACCGACGACGAACCCACCGCCAACATCAGCTTGCATCCACGAGTCTTCACATCCACATTCAACATCACAGGTTTTTACTTTGAGTCTTTTTTACAAACACTTGGTATTCATTTCATGTAGAGAACATGTGGGTTTTGATAAAGAGTAAACAATTCATTTTAAATCTGACGTAGCATGGACGACTGCACGTCGGTTGTACCTAACGACTGTATATGGAAGAATTGAAAATATTAAAAGTGCATGGCCCACAACTCTAGATACCCATCATCCATAGTTAAAAAGTCCTGCCGCTCAAGGGATGATTCACGTAGCTCGTCATAGGCTCGGAACCATTTTTGCACCGGAATCTTGAACTTTATATTCAGCAACAAAGTGACAATCCGCAAAGCTATGATTGTCGTCATTGCCCATTTTTGGTGCAGGCCCCTTGCTTCGCTTTGGTGCGGAAGCCTTAGCCATGCCCTCGTAGCACTTGCGTGTTGAAGGACCCGATGGTACTGTCCTCATGGAAATAGTTGTGGGATTTTGCATCTCAGCATCAAGGTGACACTCATCACCACCGTCCTCCACTTGATTGGCTGATGGACTGTGCAATGTGCCTGTGGGGGCTGCGTGCCAAAGATAGTGCATAACTTGGCGCAAAATAGGTAGTCCGCGTTCCGAAAATACTTCTTGTCATTATTCAAGTTGTTCGAATAATGACACGTTTTGGTATAACGTATTTGTTACGAAGCTGTAAAAAATAAAGGAAACATGTATTGGTTAAATTAGCTTACCCTGGTGGTGTTTACTCAATGCTCATTGCTGGCTATCACAGATGTCGAGGAAGCGTTCCATCCCATGCCCGTCTGTCCCATCAACTCGTCGAATATATGCTGCCTCTTTTTCAATCACCTGATTTTTTCTCTCAATTGTTCGACAGTAAATCACTTCGAATCAAGAGTATCTAGTCGTTCAACTTACATTACGTGTTTTTGCCGGATGAACTTTCCCGACCGTACTCGCCTGCACTTTCGTCCCCAAGCATCATGTTAATAAGAGGATTCGGTTTTGAGAACATCTTTTTAATTCTAACGTGGCATGGACAACTGCACGTTAGTTGTATCTAACGAATGTATAAAGAAGAACTGCTTTCTCATACTCCACATGAAATGTGATGTGGCATTTTTTTCTAATGTTAAACGTGTGTTTATCACAACCTAAAATTATACCAAAAAGTCAAACAAATACACGTTTTGAATTTCCCCCTCGTACACCCACGTTCACGTTATTCCTCAACATCTTTTTCTCGCCTGCAACTTCTTCTTCCTCTTCTAGCTCACCAATGTCTGGGACTGCCGACGAGAACCTAGCGACGACAGACCCATCGCCAACGTCAACTTGCATCCACGTGTTTTCATATCCACATTCAACGTCACAAGATTTTACTTTGAGTCTTTTTTACAAACACTTACTATTCATTTCATTTAGAGAACATGTGCGTTTATAAAAAGAGTAAACAATTCATTTTAAATCTGACATCGTATGGACGACTCCACGTCGGTTGTATCCAACGACTGTATACATATAGGAGAACTGCAAATATTATAGGTAATTTGTGATAAAAGTTTTAGATGGGCTAAATTTTGAATTGATTTATTTTTCATATCTAACGCCTGCAAGTTAAAAACTCAAGCCCAACCCGTCTGGAAGCCCAGCCCAAAGAGAAAAAGCCCAGCCCCTGGTTAAACGACACAACGTCCTGCCCAGTTAGAAAAATAAAAATAAAAATGAAGGAAATCAATTGCTACAGGAAATGATAGAATCAAATCATATTACATTAAAAATTGTAAATCTACTTGAAATAGTGTTATTAATATCAGATATGTTATTGAGCTATTAAAATTATCCGACAATCAAAGAGATATTTACGTTTGGAAATGATATATCTAAATAAGTCATTAAATAAAAATCATTTATAAAAGAGAAAAATAATATATAAATAACTCAAAAGAAAATGAAATAAAATGTTGTGTAACATTAAAATTTATTTTTGAAAGATTTTATATTTCTATCCCATTTTTATGGACAGTTACTATTTATTTAGAAGCAAAAAAAAAAAAAAAAAAAGACCAGACAAATATAAATACAGTATAAAGCAAATAAATAAACAATTATTGGACACGATCACTAATGGCCTAACATGTTGTTGGTAATTGGTTTTGGGTTGCGGAAGAATTCTCTAATTAAAATGAAATTATTAATTAATATATGAAGTGTATTTGTAAAATATATATAAAAAAAAAAATCTGTTAAATATTATTAAAATATATAATATTATTTTATTATTTTTACTTTAAGATAACTAATCTAATATGAATTCACCTAACAAAAAGTTGATGCTATATCTAAAAGTTGAGATTCTAGTTAAATTTTGAACTTGGCAATGACTATGCCCTTAAGACTTACATCTACTTTTTTTTTTTTTTTAATGAAAATAGGCTTCATTTCATTAAATCGAAATTACAGCTGTGACTAATTAATACAAATTACAAGCCAAACTATTCATCTCTTAGGGACTCCCCTGCCCACAAATTTCTTTGTGACGAACATTGTCTTAACTTTTATAAACTCTCATGACACAGAGAAAGCGCTCTGTAAAAATAGAACTAAACGATTCATCTTCCAAAGGAAGAGTGATACTATCACATTTCATACTCCTAAGGAGGAGTATATGCTATGGAGACTAAATCTAATAGCCTCTATTTTTTTTTTACCTAAAACAAAATAACAAAATTGCAAATACATAGAAAGTTATCCAGACCTTTGCTCTCAAGTTCCACCTTCTCGAAAGAACACTTAAAGAATAAATTCTGGAAGTGTAAACTCAAACTCATACTTTAAAAACATAAAAATTCTTGACTCCCATTTAAAACTCCCTAACTCAGACCAAGACTAAAATTAAAACTAAGATTAAGAACCAAGACCCCTTATTCATCCCACAAAACCAAATTAAATAGATTTCAAAACTCAAATCCGGAAACAAAATATATACGACTACAATCTAGCCTACAAATCTAGAAAATAATTTGTAAAGATTGATATTAACATAAAAGGAAATTATCCCAAGAATATTGAAATTATCTAAAATGGAAGATTTAGTGATAGCGACTTGAATCGCGGAGTTCAGAAGAATTTGGTTGTCAGCAGATTGATTGTGAAACTGGAAAGGGTCTCACCGGGTAGATGTTGTATGCGCTGAATATAACTAACAGGAAGGTTACAAATGAACAGGCGTGGAGGTCACAAAGACCACATGGCTCTCTCCTCACCTACCAAGTGAAAAGACTCCTGAGTTGGATGAAAGACTCGTCTCGCCTTTTCTAGTTGTTGCCCACGATGTTGTTTAGGTTAGTCTTTTAAGTTGGTTGTTTAGACTAGTCACCTAATCTAACCGCATAGAGCCTTGTCGCCAAATCTTTGCGCCTTCAGGTTGCGTGTCTCCTTGCCTACCAAGAGATAAGTCTTCTCGCCTTTGGACGAGAGAAATCTCTTCAATGCCCACGGGACAAGACTCCTCGCCCAAATCTCATCGGCTCTCTTCAGATCTTATTGCCTCTCATTGGTCTGGATCCGTAGTCTCTTCTTTTGTACCAAAATGCTCTCCTTTTGTATTAAATCTTCTCATTCCTTCAAATCCAAGAAAATAAATATATGCAGAAATAAAATAAGATCAATAGTTTTGAAGGAAAAATGACAATTTTTATAAATAAAATAATGATAAAAATTATATAAAAATAACACTTATCATATATGATAATCCATCTTTATTCATTGAATACAGTACTGCCTAGCAAAATTTGAATTTGTTTGTGTTTAATGAAATAACCAAAACACATAATCAAATCGATGACATCTTAAATTTAATGGGCATTTCTGCCTATCTTTAGAGAGGAGTTTCTAGGGAATTATCTTGATTTCCTTAGATACAAGCAAGAAGTTCAAATTAAGTCAAGGAATGGTGTTTCAAAGATCAATATTCTAAAGCACATGATAATCTAGCCAAGGACTTCAAATTAGGTCAAGGAATTTTGTCTCATGTCTGTATGGTACAAGTATGTAATGCACCTCAAGTTACTTAAAGAGAAATACATAGAAATTGCTCACTTCAAGGGGAGCATCTCTATTGAAGAAAGGAAGAAGATGATAAGAGAAAGAGAAATAGAATTTGCATTAACTTTTTGAATAGATGAAACCTAGAGCTCCTGACTCATACGTAAGGAAGATGACCCCTACATGGGTCTGTGCTAACACAACTAAGAGCATACAAGAAAATAAAACTAAGGGCCCAAGCCCACTAGTTACATTATAGTCCAAATAACCTGCCAAATCATAATAAAATCAATTGTAAATGGAATTAAACTAGCCCAAGGCCCATGCCCAAGCACTTCATTCGTGGGTTGTGACAAAGTATTGCCTTCTTTATCTCTCTCTTTGATACTTCTGCGACTGCTGGACCTTTCTCTTCCATTTATCATTTCCGGCTCGTCAATTCTTTTCTTCTATCTCTTGAACCTAGCGTTTCCTTCAAAAGGTTTGAGCATGAACACGAGAGCAGCATAAGACAACATGCGAAAATTAAAATCATTCAGTTGATAAGATATTCTGGCTATTCGAAAAAATAAATCAAATACAAACAAAGATTGTTGTCCAAACTACATGTGCTCTTCTTACACATGGTCATGGAAACTAATTTTGATGGTGCAGGGTAAATTTATCACCCAAGAGGTTGTGTGCAAGGTCACAAAAAGATATGCAGATAAGCAAGAGTATGCAAATCATAGGTTTTTTTTTTTCCAAAAATAAGGAAAAGAAAAAAGAGGTGCATATCAGAGTCATTGACAGCTTGAACAAACACCACTGCCGTAAAGTCATTACTATTACCAATTTCAGTTCTATTTATGTTGTGGAAATATCAATCAATTTTCACTTTCAGTTTCAGTTGGTTATTTATTTAACATAGGGCCAATAACACATTTTACATTCAACACATAGTAAGCAGAAATTTTATAATGCTCAATATGAATCCAATCAATCCCTAAAGCATAGGTCGGGATCATTACATGAAGTGCCCAACCTTCTACATAATCTCTCTGGCAGTTTCCAATTTATCTGAAGTGAACCACCTCATGCAGAAGATTACATTTAATAACACAACTATAGGGCCTAAATTTACAAAAATGGCACATCCCAAAAGCACATGAGGTTGAATCGTTGAGCAAGCAACTCACAGCAATGCAAACCCATAAGTGTTAGAGAATAATCTGGCAAAATTAGAAGTGCCACAGAAAATCTATGTCAACAAACCTATGGTTTGGCTCTGTTTGGTCGCTGAGTTTTAGGGGGAGGAAAAACGATACTTCTTCAAGAATGTTGATAGTTGAGTACCAAAAGAAATTTCCTCCTCTCGTTTACGCCTAAAACTATCCGAGTCAGTTGAAGACAGAAACTCAACAGCTTGAAACCATAAACAGAGAATTCCGCACAATTTCAATGTTTCCTTTCTTCCACTTTCCCTGCAACCGATCGTATCAAATGAAAAAAACGCTAACATATAATCTCGTTGAAACACTGACATACCAACTCTTGCCGGCAGTATCTTTGAGTTGCTTTCTCATCAACTTGTTTAACTTTCTTGGGTCATTCGGAGGGACGAAGAGTCCATCAACGAGCTCGGATTGGGATCTCCAAAAGTGCAGTCGCTTCAGTGGTTTTGGGATTTGCTCAGAGACTCATTATGGGGCTTGTTTTTTTCCTTGTTGATCAGTAAACAGACCCATGCGTTCCTAATGACAAAGTTGGCAGCTTCTGTTCCCATGAAAGCCCAATCACTAGCTGGCTTTCAGTCATTCTAGATTTGGAAAAAGAAAAGGAACAACAAAATTACTCAAACTCAAATGGCTCAGATATCAAACATTGCATGCAAATATAATTCAAGAAAAAACAATCAGCAATGCCCCAATCAATTATTACCTTCGTTCTGTTTGTTAAGATATATAAAGAAAAACATTGGAGTTACCTATAACTGCTCTGGGGCTAATGAAGCGAAAGTTTTAACCTTGAAAATTGTTTTGGAAAGGCAAAAGGATAATTGAAAATAAAAATAATACTGAAAAAGACAAAAAAAAAAAAAAAAACAACCTCAACGAACTGTTAGAACCGAAGGACAGAAACCTGTAGTAGGTATAGAGTGCAGAGAGGGGGTTTTTGAGACTTCTATGTTCATAGGGCTTTGGAATTTGGCTTTGTTTTGGATGAAGAAGTTGAAGAGAATCCAAAGTCCGAACAGCTAAGGCCAACGTAAGATTTAGTAAGGAAAGAAACCCATATTCATACGCAATCAATCGAAGGTAATTGTTTCTCCTACCGCCCTGGCATCAAGATTATATATCTATATGATGGATTTAGGAAGCAAGCAGCCATAGAGAGAGGGTGGCTGAACTGTGAAGTGGGGGTTTCCAGGAAACAGATACCTGCTTTACAGGAGTTACATCCTCAGATTTCTCAGAGTCCTTTCGATCTAAATTGATTGATTTCAAGGTCAATTGGGATTTTAAAAAAGAAAAAAGACTCAGATTGTTGAAAAAAATTATGCACGGGATATGATTAACATAATCAAGTTAGATGACCACACAAAATAGACGAAAGCTATGGTGAAGACATAATTAACCCAAGCACAACTGCAATCTATTTATGAGTTCAACAGACTACTCTACTTTTGTAATATATCATTTTTTGTTGATGAATAATATCACACTATATTTAGGTAGAAACTGGGATCGAAGGAAGTATTATCTCACTATTTGTGGTTTAGTAGAGTATGTTTGGTCACCCTGAAAAATTTCACAGGGTTATAAAATCATAAATTTCATCTCCTCAGCAAGAAGATCATACCTCACATCCCGCTTCACTTTTTCAAACCACATATATTTAGTTGCAGACGTGCCAACTTTTGAGCATATAGAGAGAGCCAGAAGACTAGTTACCATCTGAAGTGCCCTCATGCAGATGGTGTCAACAGAGATGAGTAGTTATCAGTCACAATTTTGGTACCTGTGACCTGTTTAGTGTACCCCACTTCCACAAGTAGCTCATAACAAATATAAGATTCACCCAATAACCAACTCAAACAATCCAAACCATAGATAGCTCTTTTCTTAGAGCTTTGTGGGAACCTCAATAAGCAATGAAGAGGTTTGCTAATTAAATCTTCTAAGAAACCAAGTAGAGCACGTATAAATACTTATAGTATGTATTAGCAATCCCTTTTTGATGAGTTTTAAGGACAACCAACATGATTGCCTGTCCATTCAGGCAAAACAAAAGATGCACACATGGGTTTACCAGTAATCTTTACAAGAACACTCTCCCATTCTAAAATGGTGGAAGCGATTGCGATCCCTGACGATTATTTGGCGATCATAAACCTTTGAGATGAGCTTAGTTACATTGTGACAATCTTTACAGACTCGCAGATTCTTTGTGATACGAAGAGTCTCTCCTGGTTTAGTCTTTAACAGGCCAAAGGCAATTGCCAGTTTTTCACTGTGGTAGTACAGGGGCTTCTCCTTTTCCTCCTCCTCAATATCAAAACAAGATACTCCATCTGTGTTAGGTACATAGCTGACAAATCTTATACGCTCCAACATCTCGTCTACCTTGGCATAAATCTCTGCAGCTTGAGGATGAGCACTTTCCCCTGCTATGAATTCATTGAGGACACCCTCCAATTCGATCATGGAAACACCAGGAACTTTCTTCACTCCCCTGTCATTCATCAGTTTCCTCACATTGGCCACATCTTCCCATCTACCAGCATTGGCATATAGGTTGGCTAATAACACATAGCGCCCACTGTTATTGGACTCTAGTTCAATTACTCTCTTCCCCACTTCCTCTCCCAACTTAACGTTTCCATGAATTTTACAAGCTCCAAAAAGAGCACCCAGGACACTTGCGTCAGGGCTCATGGGCATATCATTGATAAGCTTTCTTGCTTCCTCCAGCATTCCAGCTCTTCCAAGAATATCAACCATGCATCCAAAATGTTCTCTTTTGGGTTCAATACCATGTACTTCAACCATATGATGGAAGTAATGACGCCCTTCCTCAACTAACCCCGAATGAGCACATGCACTGAGGAGGTGCACGAAAGTGATGTTATCAGGAGCTACCATCTGCCTCTCCATCTCTTTAAAGAGCTGAATGGCAGACTCTCCTTTCCCATTTATTGCTAGACCACCAATCATGCAATTCCATGAAGATATTCCCTTGTGGGGTAACCCATTGAAAACCTCAAAAGCTGTCCCCAAGCAACCACACTTACAGTACATGTCAATAATAGTTGCTGCAAGCTTTGAGTCCAATTCAATTCCACTTTTGTCGATATACCCATGTATCCACTTCCCTTGCTCTAAAGCTCCTAAACCTGTACAAGCTGACAACATACTAGCCGCCACAAACTTATCCAATACCACCTTTTCAGCTCGCATCCTGTCAAACAAAGCAAATGCCTCATGGAAACGATAGCTCTGAACATGGGCTGCAATCATGGCATTCCAAGAAACAGAATTCCTCTCTGGCATGAGCTTAAAAACTTCAAAAGCCTTGTCAACAAACCCCCACCGTGAGTACCCACTAATTAAACTGGTCCAAGACACAACATTCCGCACAAGCATCTTATCAAAGACCATTCTTGCTTTCTCCAAAGACTGAAAAGTCACGTACATATAAATCAAATTATTTTGAGAATAAACATCTGCTTCAAACCCGAATTTTACAACATGGGCATGTACTTGTTTCCCCTCTTCAATAGCATTATCGTCGCTACAAGCTCTTATAACAGTAGGGAGGGTAAATCCATTGGGTGTAACAGATTCGTGCAACATCTGCGAGTACAAGAGAACGCAGTTTCTGGGGAGTTGACATTGCAAGTAACCTCTCATTATGGTATTGTAAATGAAGGTATCTGGCTGAGGAATTGTATCAAAAACTTGTAGAGCATAACGCAGATCACCATTTTTGGAGATAGCACAGAACCTGACAACTCTGCCCATAGCATCGTTATCGGCCGAGAGGCCGAGTCGTATGAGTTGGGAGTGATACTGCTTGAGCTGAGACATGGAAGAGCATGACACGAGACCGAGCAATGGTGAAAGGTGCGAACTGGGCGAGCTTATATGCTGTGGGGCGGCTTGAAGGAGCTGGAGTGAGATCATTTTCTTTGTGAGACTCCCTGAGCAGTGAGGGCCCCTATACTTTGAACCTCTTATTTTCAATCAATGAACACTCCTTAGCTGAGTGTTCGTGCAGAGTAAGCGGTTACTACCCCTACACTTCGAACATCGTATTTTCAGTCAAAAGACTAATCGTAACCGGCTTCCAATTAAAGCCAGATAGCAATATTCACAACCATATCACAATAATTACACACAGAGAGAGAGAGAGAGAGAGATTAATAAGAACATACGCAAGGGCTCGGAAATTCTCGCTTGATGTCACTATTCCAGCTGAGGGCCCATCGGCAAGTCCCTCGCCATTGTAGCCGGAGACTTGCCCCTCTGCCTCCACAAAATTTCCGGCGAACGTAGGATCAAGAATTATCAGAGATAAGATAGAAGGTTCGGGTGGTAAGCCACGTTGATGATTGCATTCCAACGAAGAAGTCTTGTAACGAATTCGAACCATCTTAAAAAATTTTTAAAAAAATACAAATTTATAAACATATAGGGATTAACTTCAAACAGGATTAGGTGAATAAAGGAATTTTATACCCTCCAATCAAAATTTTACACGTAAACATTTTAAGAGAAGAACAATAGAACCACTCACAGGCAAATCCCACTTTCTCTTTATAGTTTCTCCCCTCTCTCCTTCCCCCCTCGTTCTCTCTCTCTTTCTCCCCCTCTCCTCTCTCTTCCTCCGTTTTTTTCTATGGCGACTGATTTTTGGCATATGCATCCAAATTTTTGTGCTTTTCTTTATGAATTTGAAAATGTTTAATAGACAACAAAAACCCAAAAAGATTCGAACCCATCGTCACGGAATTTACCATCTTTTTTTTCTTCCTCAAAGAAGCTATATATAAAGCTGCTATGTTCTACTCCCAGCAAGAAGAGAAAAAAAAAAAATAAGAATTCGCACTACTATAAATGTTCTACTCGCAGCAATAAGAGAGAAAAAATCTTAGCAATGGCAGAGTGAGGAGAGAGAGAGCACTAGAGAAGGGAGAGAGTGAGCGACAAGAAGAAAGAAGGGGGAAAAAGGAAAGGAAAAGGAGAAGGGGGGTGTACGTAGGAAACATTGTGTCATTGACGGAGTTTTATTTGAGAAAGGTGTCAACAATGAGGCTTTCAGGGAGACCATGTCTCAAGTTTGGAGGCATGGATGGGTGAGATTCAAGGATTTGGGTGATCAATGTTTCTTGATTGAGTTTTAGCAGGTGCATGATAAAGAGAAGGTGCTTAGTGGTCGCCCATGGTTCTTTGATAGGAACTTATTAACTTTGCTAGAGGTGGATGAGACTGTGTCCATCAATGCTTTGCAGCTTATTTTTGAACCATTTTGGGTTCAACTCCACAAACTTCCTTTGGCTGCAATGACAGAAGAGGTGGGGGAACAATTTGGATCCTCACTTGGGCATGTCATGAGGGTTGATGCTGGGTCTGATGGTTCTGCATGGTGGCAGTTGGTCTCCATAAAACTCTCTTGCAAGGAAAGTTGTTGGTGTTCGAGGAGTAGTAGTATTGGATATCTTTTAAATATGGGAGATTGCAAAACTTCTGTTTTCAGTGTGGCGTCTTGTTTCGTAAGGGGAAGAGCTGCTCAAGGCCAAGATTTGAACAACAAAAGGATGATCTGAAATCCCAGCAGTATGGCCCTTGGCTTAGAGCACGACTTATGAATACTAATATCTTTGATGGTTGTAAGTATGGTGGCTCTTCTGGCCAAAACCACCATCAGAGGGGACAACAAGCAGAAGGGAGGGGAGGTGACATGGATGAAGTTGTTTTAGGAAAGAAGGTGGTGAGGGAGGATGTTAAGGCTGAAGTGTAGGAGTTTCCTTCGATGGCGGAGTTGGTTAAGGCAACTAGAGAGAATGATGGAGTTAAGTCACAGGAAGAGATCCTAATCAGTAGGCTCCAGTTGTGTAGGATTCCTCTAATATGGGTTATCCCATAAGGAAAGTTTTGAGAGTCAACATTCTGTTGCTGAGAAGGACTCAAGTCTTAATGAGATAAATATTTCCTTTTGTGAGCCTAATATGCATGGTAAAGCTTAGCCTGTTTGCTAGATGGACTTAGATCCAATCCTAGCTAATTTGGAAAGTTTTTCTCACCAAGCAATACTTTCCTTACCTGTTGGGACTCGAGAGAAAAGTATAACTGCTGAAGTGTCTTTCTGTGAAGGGGGTCCATGTATTAATGAGGAGGGTGAACCCAATTCTGTGCAATGTTTTACCTGCTTACCTGGCACAGAAGATGTTAACATTTCTGGTATGCATGATGGGGGTCCTAAAGCTGGCAAATGAAAAAGAAGGGCTAGAGGAAGGGGTATTTTTGGTGGGATTCTTGCTGACATCTCTAATAATTAGCAAAGAATCGGTTGCAAGAGGGGGGCAATATAGGTGATAAGGGTGTTGAGTCTAATCCTAAGAATTCAGAGGGCTATGATGGGGGGACCGAGAACCAAAATTCAGTGGCAGTGGCTGGGTTCCAACCCTGCCAATATCAATGAGTCTTCTAATTTGGAGATATCGAGGGCTTGGGAACCCTTGGACAGAATCCTTAGGAAATTGACTAAGGAAAAGTGTCTCCATTTAGTCTTCCTTGGAGAAACTAAGTGCAGTAATAACAGGATGGATGACGTGAGAAGGTCTTTTCATTTTGACTGTTGTTTTGTTGTGGATAGTGTAGGGCTTAGTGGGGGTATTTCATTGCTTTGGAAAGACGGATGGAGTGTGAAAGTCATCAATTATACTTGATGGCATATTAGTGCATTAGTGGAGAAAGGGGGAGACAAACCTGCTTGGCAGTTCACAAGGTTCTATGGCCACCCAGAGACAGTGAAAAGAAGTAGCAGTTGGCAGCTTCTCAAGATGCTCAAACCCTCTACTCCAATGGCTTGGTTGTGTGCAGGTGATTCCAATGAAATCCAGCATCAGAGGGAGAAGATGGGTGCTGCTAGTAGGCCTTACAAGCAAATTGAAGATTTTAGACAGGTTATTGAATTATGTGGTCTCTTTGATATCCATTCTCAAGGGTAGAAGTTCACGTGGTCTAATAGCAGAAATGGAAGGGAGTTTACTAAGGAAAGAATTGATAGAGCACTGGCAAACAAGGAGTGGAATGATTTATTTAATAATGCATCATGTAATGCTATGGCTGCTGTAAAATCTGACCCCTCTCCCCTTCATGTTAGCATGCAAAATCTTGAGTATGGAAGGGGAAGGAGGAAATACGGTTTTCAGATATGAAGTAGCTTTGAGAATTAAAGGAGGAATGTGTGGGTATTGTGAAAGAGGCATGGAACAAGGTGCAATTGGGTGAGATTGGGGCATCTATAATGAGAACCAAACTTGAGTAGTGTCAAAGGGGATTGATGCAATGGAAACAGAAGCATAAACAACAAGAGCAAAGGGACATATCTCGATGTTTGGCTACTAGTAGTCACCTTCAAGATACTGGTGATGGCTCTTACATGGCTCACATGCAGAAGCTACAAAAAGAACTAGAAGTGTCACTAGCTGAAACTGAAATGAAATGGAGACAGAGAGCTAAATAGCATTGGCTAAAGAATGGAGATAAAAACACACAATACTTTCATATTCAGTCAAGTTAGAGGAGGAAAGCAAATGCTATTAAGAGTATTGAAGATTTATATGGAAGAGTGGTGTCTGAGCAGGGTGATATTGGAGCTGTGTTCACAGGTTCTTTTTCTTCTCTCTTCATTACTTCCTTGCCTACCAACATTGAGGTCTGTTTAAGTGCTTAGAGTCCCAAGATTACTGCTGAGATGTCAACTAGCCCTATGAAGCAGTTCACACATGAGGAAGTACAAGCTGCTATTTTTCAGACTAATCCTTTAGGTTCTCCTGGTCCCGATGGTTTCCCAACTCAATTTTATCAAAAGCATTGGGAGGTGGTGGGTGGGGAGGTATGCAGATTTGTTTTACAGGTTCTCAATCAGGTTGGTTCCCTTAAAGAGGCTAATGACACCTTCATTTCTCTTATCACCAAGGTTAAGAACCCCAAGAGAGTTGCTGAGTATAGGCCTATCAGCCTTTGTAATGTTCTTTATAAAATAGTGTCAAAAACACTTGCTAATAGGCTGAAAGGTATCCTCCTTTAGTTAATTTCCTTGAACTAAAGTGCATTTGTGCCTAGGAGGCTTTGGTAGCTTATGAGGTCCTACACTCTTATGATTTCAAGGATGAAAGGGAGGAAAGGTTTCGTGGCTCTTCAATCGGATATGAGCAAGGCCAATGATAGGGTAGAATGGAGGTTTGTGGAGGCTGTGATGAAGAAGATTGGGTTTCCTCCGCGTTGGGTGTCACTTTTCCAGAATTGCTTAAACTCAGTTTCTTATTCCATTCTAGTCAATGTTGAGCCTCAAAAGAAATTTTATCCATAAAGGGGCCTTAATCAAGGTGACCCCTTATCCCCCTACATTTTCATCCTTTGTGCTGAGGCCTTATCTGCCTTATTGCATAAAGTTGAGCAATGTGGTGACATAACTAGTGTTCCTATTGGGAGAAGCTCTACCAGTGTTAGTCATCTTTTCTTTGCAGATGACAACCTTCTCTTTTGCAAAGCTTACACTGAGGAACTGACTAGAGTGCTCAAGATACTTGATTTATATGAACAGGCATCAGGTCAAGTACTTAACAAAGAGAAGTCTTCAGTTTTTTTCAGTAAGAACACTCAATAGGTGGTACAAAGACATATCTTACAGTTAGCTGGGATTAAATCACCAGGGACATTTGAAAAGCACTTGGGGTTGCCTGCAATTGTAGGGAGAGAAAAAATTGCAGCCTGTCATTCACTCATTGATAAAATTTGGACCAGAGTAGTCAATTGGAAGACAAAGAACATATCAGCAGCAGGTAAAGAAATACTCCTCAAGACTGTTCTTCAAGCCATCCCAACATACTCAATGGGAATATTCCTCTTGCCAGCATCTATTACTCGAAAGCTAAATCAGTTTCTAAAGAAATTTTGGTGGGGTTATAATGAAGATTCTTCTAAAATCTAGTGGGTTAACTGGGAACAACTCAGCCATGCTAAAGAGACAGGAGGCCTTGGTTTCAGGGACTTTCAAAGCTTTAACCTAGTTATGCTTTCAAAGCAAAGCTGGAGGATGTTACAGAATTCCTCCTCTGGTTGCTAGGGTGTTCAAGCAGAAGTACTTTAATCAGGTGAGTTTGTTTAAGGCCAAGCTAGGTTCAAAGCCATCTTATGCTTGGAGAAGTATCCATGCAGGTTTGTCCTTTAAAAAGGGCCTTATGTGGAGGGTGGGGAATTGTCACAATGTTAATATCTGGACTGATAGATGGGTTCCTACTCTCCCATCCTATCAGATCTCATCTCTTAGAGCTGATGATTGTTGGTGTGCAACAGTGAGTGACCTTATTGAGCCTAATCTGAAATTGTGGAAGGAGGATATCTTGCAAGAAATTTTCTCTACTCAAGAGATTGAGGCTATTAAAGCTATAACTATCAGTCTAGGAGGGAGAGCAGATAAAATGGTGTGGCAGCTTACCAACAATGGCCAGTACACAGTTAAGAGTGGTTACCACCTTCATAGAGAATTGGAGTCTGAGATAGAGGGTGAGCCTTCAAGCAGATCCAGAGACAAAGTAGTGTGGAAGGTATTATGGAAGAAGAGAGTAGCTCCTGTTGTCTACATGTTCATCTGGAGAGCTTGTAGTGAGGCTCTTCCCACCCTTGCTAACTTGAAGAGGAGGAAGATTGTGGAAGACAACCTGTGCTCTAGATGCAAGCAAGAACCTGAGACCTCGGGTCATGTACTTTGGGGGTGTGTAGCTGCTAGGGATGTGTCGAATTAGGGTTGTAAAAAGGTTCAGAAGATGACCTTTCATAGTGATCTGTTCTTTAATGTGTGGACTAATCTAGTTCAGCGACTTGATTCTGATGAGCTTGAGGAAGTGGCAGTAACACTGAGGGGGATTTGGACCAGGGGAAATGAGGCAATGCATGGTAAAGGGTTCAAACATCCTGCTGTTTTATCTCAAAAGGCCAAAGCAGAATTGGTATCCCATGAAGAGGCAAACAAGACTTCTCAGCATAATCCTGTGCAGTCAACACAGATGGTGCACAAATGGTCAAAACCAATAGAGGGGTTTTATAAAGTAAATTGGGATGCTGCCATGAAGGTTGATAAAGGAAGAATTGGGGTGGGAGTGATTATTAGGGATCATCAAGGCCAAGTTATAGGAGCTCTCCATGCCTCCAGATGTCTATGAGGAAGTTCTTTTGATGCTGAAGCACATGGCCTCCTGCTGGCAGCTGTATTCTGCAAGAAACTACGACTGAAGCAGGTCTGTTTGGAAGGTGATTCAAAGCAAGTGGTGGGTCTGCTATAGAGTCAGTGTTCTAATTGGAGCTTGGGAGGACTGTTGATAGCAGATGCAAGGCAACTCGTGGATTATTGTGGTCACTGGTTAGTTTCTCATGCTCATAGGGGCCAACATGGCTGCCCATCAGTTTCCTTTAAAAAAAAAACACTTCTCTAATAAATGATTGTGCACGTGTAAATATGGTTAAAAGTTAGTTATCAGTTAACTCAGTTATCTTTAGTTTTAAAATTAGGCTCATTTGAGTATAAATAGTATTATGTAATAATTCAGAAACCATTGAAAATAATTTGAGGAGACCAGGGGTTATAAGGCCGCCTTGAACTAGCCTATAATTTGTTCTTTCAAGATTTCTTTTATTTCCTTCTTTTGCATCAAGAAAAATAATACTATGCTGCCTGAATTTGTCTTTTCAATTTGACCGCTCATGTATTTTATTTTTTAATTTTTTTACTTTATAGTTAAGGAATTATTTTAAATGTTTAAAGATATTTAAAAAAATGTTTGAAAGAAAAAAAATATATAATTTACACTAGAAGGTACGCCCAATGGTCAAACCTAGGCCGCATAGTAGCACTACCCTTTGCATCAATATTAAAAAAAATTTGCATTTGGTCCATTAAGAGTTAAGATGGCAAAAGAGACAAGAATCAACTAGCTAGCTTCAGAGTCACTTGCAAGCACAAGCAAAGAGTTAACAGCAACCGAAACAAGTGCTAGTTTGAGTGTTTTGAAGGATAATTATGATACAATTAAAGGCTAGCTTGAGTAGCAGAGTATTTATTTATTATTTTATTATTATTTTTCACCTAGTAGCGGAATATTCTATCATTATTTTTTTTACTATTATTCACAGAATATCTTAGATCACCTCACTACCCAAACACAACCTAAGACAACTAAACGATAGTTTTCAAATCTCTATTGGTGGGCAACGAAATGGGCATGTCGGGAGGGTTGAGGATGAAAAGGTATAGACACCGGTAACAACAACAGTTCATGTTCTAGGGCCAAACATGAAATTTTCCAAGCTTAGTGGTGGAGATCGTAGCGGGTAGATTTATAGGGTGAACCAGTAATTTTCTTTTCACCAAACAAAGTTTTTAATAAAATTAACTACTCTTGGCTTCTTACCACATGACAGGAGATACGTTGAATTAGTTTGAAGATGCTGAAGAAATTACTTTCCTACTTGGGAGGCATTCACCAAGGCATTTCAGATCACGTTTGTGGATGCTCTTGCAAGGCCACCTTTTCATAAGTCATGAATGTTACATACAACATTCGTAAATCTACATATGGTAAAGAGATTCAACATCATAAAAAATCTCATTTATTTAATTATAAAATTACCTCAACGTAGCAGAGTTTCATAAAATGAAAATAAGAATATAATAATGTAAACATAAGCTAGTCTTGTGGCAAGTACACTTATTCCTAAGGTCTAAGGCTCTGGAAAAATAAATATACTCCTTGCCCTCATGCTTGGTGTCCACGCTATGGGGCATTAAAACATAAAAATAAATAAAAAGTGAGTTGAAGACTCAGTAAATTAGACATGACCGTAGACTTTGCTTTGAAAACTTTCATGCATAATCATGCGTATATATAACATATCGATCATTCAATTGTAACATATGCAAAATTTAAGAAGTAATCATGACAATTCATGTAAAATGACCTAGTGTATAGTTAATTCTATGCATCTAATATGTTCCATTCATGACTTGTTAATCTTGTCTTACTCTAAAATAGTGGCCATCATAGCATCTATGTCCAATTGTCATTGAGGACCAGACTATTTGAAAGGGGGCTTCTTCCAGACTACTACTAGGATTTCTCTTTTAGCTTCTTCAACCTGGCGATGGGAGCTCCAAAGAGAAGATTTTCACCATAAAATAGATCTCTGATCTCCATTATATAGTGAGGATGAGAGACCATAAGAGATTGTAAAACAATCACATTATAATAGATTCTCCTCCCCCACTTATCAAAAAAAAAATAGATTCTCCTCCCCCAAACAACCTGTGGACATAGGCATATGTTGAACCACATAAATCTGTGTCTCCACCTCTTTTATTTTTCATGCATTTATTTCGTATTCACTATCATGGATATACATACGGATGTCGTACATTCGTACCAAACCACCCTCCGGAGCTCCAAACCGAACTAATCGAGACTTTAATCGTCATAGCGGGTCGAGAATGACTCTTTCTCTCCTTACAGTCTGTTGTGAGATTTTTTTGCATTAACACCAGTAGTTGATGAGTTATATGGAGATGTGTTCTTTTCTAAACTCAATTTAATGTATGGTTAAGAGTTAGATCAAAAGATGCGTATAAAATTGTCTTCCATACACATAAGGTGCACTAAGAGATTTTAGTTATGCATTTTGGGCTCACCAATGCCCTTTCCACATTTGAGAGGCTAATGAATAATATCTTTCAACTCTTCCCTAGACATTTTTTCATTGTTTTCTTTGATGATATATTTGTTTATAGTATGATTTTGGTGTTGCATTCATAGAATTTAAGGATTTTTTTTTGGAGACATTACAAAAGCATCCACTTTATGTAAAGATGTTGAAGTGTAAATTTGGCTACAAGGAAATTGAGTATCTTGACCATGTGATTTCTAAAAATGGGGTTGAAAGCAAGTTCGACAAAAGTAGAGTGTATAATTAACTGGCTAGTTCCAACTTCTTTTAAATCTTTAAAGGAATCTTTGGGACCAATTAGTTATTATAGTAAACTCACTCGAGGATATGATTTTGCCACCCCAAGCATTGGATTCAAAGTTTGGGTTGACCTTCAAGTATGGCCCATGGGCTAAATTTTTCATATTAAAAGAATAAAAAATAAAAAATAAAAAGAGCCTTCTATGATTAAATTTTTACATATAGCTATTGACTTATATTTATGGAATGATGTCTCCCCCCACTCAAAAGTCAGATTTTGTACTAACAGTCATAAGCTTTCGACTTTCCTTACTTGAAAAAGAAATGTATTATGTGATTTATGGCTGAAAATAGGACTTGGGGAGTTTCCAAATCTATTGAGTAGTAGGATTTTGAATTTCCCGAATGCATTAGGAAATATTTTATTCTTACTAGGGATAGGGATGAGGCTGCCAGGATTTTAGGACTGCTTAGAGCACTCTCATTGGAATAGTTAAATTAAAGTACATTTTTTATGAATGTAAGATGAATTTAACTTTTAACTATTCTATTTATATAAATCTCCACATTGGAATAGCCATTTTTTCATTATATGACAATAAAATAATATAAGATGAATTTAATTTTAACTATTCACATCAAATCTCCAAATTGAATTATCCATTTATTCATTATATAGTAATGAGTAATTAATAATTTTGAAAATTTTTTAATTTTTTTAATTATGAATTTATTTTATTTTATCATATTTTATTATTTATAATATTATATATTAATTTGTAATTGTATTCTAATTATATTTTTTCAATTGTCATTTAAAATGGAGAGAGAAATAATTAATATTAAAAAGAAAGAGAAAGAAATAATATAAAAAAGATTTGATGAATGAATAGTGTGTTCCAAATTTAGAAATTAGTTTGGATATTATTGTAGCTATATTTCAAATATTTGGAATATAGCTAATTCAATGTGAGCAATTTATCCACCTAATAGCTAAATTCTCATTGGATTTAGCTTTTAGCTAATCCAATGAGAATGCTCTTAGAAAGGAAGTTGACTTTTAATATAGCTATTCAGCCAGCATTAAAAGCTCCATCAATCACTCTTTATACCAAGCATAAGAGATCTTTCTTTATACAACTCACATGGAAATTCTTTGAATTGAGAGATCTGCAACTAGCTTAGCAATACGATATTTAATCAATTAAGGGTTTATTTAGAAACATAATTGTTCTTGGATTATTTCACTACTATTCACTACTATTTCATTACTATTCATAAATTATTTCACTATTATGCATAGATAATTTGAGATACTCTTAATATCTAAATGGAGCCTAAGATTCGTATTAAGGGACTGTCAGGATTATACCAGCATCCCCTATGCCCATACCTCTCATTTAGGTCTAGAAACTCTAAACCATTTTCTACCTACGTTGAAACCTAACTGTAGTAGCCTCCTAAGGATATTAACAAACAAGAGGCAGTCTCATACACACACTTGTGGTGCACATCTTCCTTAAAATAAACTAAGTTTCATATCATCAAAGTGTTTAGGGATTCTCAAGGCTGCTACTGCTATTGTGCCGCTGCTCTCTACCAACCTAGGCCGCCAGAATCAGGAACATACCATTAAGCCTATCAAATAGTCACGGTGATAGTTATTTAAAGTGAGTTTTTCTTACTCTTGTTAGGTAATTTGAATCTTATGCTATCTTTCATACTATATTACATGAACATAAGCATGATAGCATCATAACAACATCCACTCACAAACATTCATCAAGCCATAATTCCTTGTATGTTTGATATTGTAACAATCAGGAACTCAGAAGGAATGAAAAACTCACTTAGAGGGTGAGGACCTCCAGAGAACGAGAGAAAGAAGATGATATTTCATTTAACAAATTGCATAACAGAAATTGATACCGTCCATGTGACTAAGTATCAGACACTCTAACAACATTTTAATGAAAAGACAATTAAGCCCTCAGGCTACAACAAATAGTAATAACGTCTTTATTTCCGGATTCCTCTTCTAGAACCTTTTCTTCATCTTACTTTATCACGCTGGCTCCATCTCAGCCTTTCAAGAGATCAACGGTCGAAAGTACTCCCACATCTTTATCCTTCTAACCCTATCCTTTCGGTCCTTCACTTTGCACGTTCCCCTTTGCTTCTTCATGCCGCCGCACTGCACTACCTTCCCAGCCTCCTATGGTTAGAAGTGTAACAGAGCCCCACCGATTTAAAACACCTTGCCCACAAGGTGTGGGTAGGAGTTTCGCAGCTTGTAGAAGGATTCCCAAGTTGCATCTTCGTCTTTTTGCCCCTGCCAACGGACTAGAACTTCCGTAACAGGTAAAGTCCCTTTCTTTTTCATTCTTCGCTCAAGTATAGCTTCGGGTTCTGGGCTTAAAACACCTTGTACATCAACGGGTGGAAGGTTAGCTATGGGTGTCTGATTTGGGCTTACTCGTTGCTTCAGTAGGGAAATGTGAAAAACAGGGTGGATTTGGGATGAGGCTGGCAAATCCACTCTGTAGGCGACCTCACCAACGCGGTCAATCACCCGAAATGGGCCATAGAAACGAGGAGACAGTTTGGCATTTCTTCTTTGGGCTAAGGACTGCTGACGATAAGGTTGGAGTTTCACAAAAACCCAGTCTCCAATCTTCAAAGTTTTCTCCTTTCGTTTCAAATCCGCATATTTCTTCATTCTATCCTGTGACTTTTGCAGGTTATGGCGCAGCAGCTGTATGATTTGGTCTCGGGACTGCAAGGATAAATCCACGGCTTCGACGATGGAAGAGCCTGGCAGGTAGTTTACTAACTTGGGATGGGGGTAACCGTATAGAGCGTGGAATGGAGTGAGCTGAGTGGAGGCATGTTTGGTGGTGTTGTACCACCATTCGGCCAAGGGAATCCAAAGGACCCAATCTTTGGGACGATCCCCCACAAAGCAGAGTAGGTAGTTCTCCAAGGCTTTGTTAACAGCTTCAGTCTGCCCATCAGTCTGGGGGTGATAAACTGTGCTATAAGCCAGTTTAACCTCCTGTTGTTTAAACAACTCCCCCCAAAATTTGCTGGTGAAACTTTTGTCCCTGTCCGACACAATAGAGTTAGGTAAACCATGGAGACGGAAGATATGTTTGATAAAGAGTTGGGCCAAGGTAGATGCTGTATACGGGTGGGATAAGGGAATGAAATGACTGTATTTAGTTAAACGGTCCACCACAACCCAAACACAATCATATCTCTGGGACATGGGTAACCCTTCTATAAAATCCATGGTGATTTTAGTCCATGGTGTAGATGGAATGTCCAAGGGTTGCAACAGGCCACTGGGTAAGGTATTATCTGGTTTTACACACTGACAAACATCACACTGTTGAATAAACGTCTTCACCTCGGCCTTGAGTCCGTGCCAAAAGAATTCCCTACGCACCCTGTGTAAAGTTTTGTCAAATCCTGAATGACCTCCTGTGGGGCTGTTGTGAAGGGCCTCCAAGAGTTTCAGCTTGAAGGGTTTCGAATTGGGAATGTAAAGCCTGCCCTTATAGTACAATAGTCCATTTCTCAAAGTGTAGTGGGGGTTCAAGGCCCCTTGAGATAGCTGCTGCAGCAGCTTTTGAATATCTGTGTCAACAGAATAAAGTCCCTGCAACTCATCAACTAGTTCTAGAGTAGGGACTGAGACCATAGTCAAGGCCATAGCTGCTGGATTTTCTTCCTCAAACATTCGTGAAAGAGCATCTGCTGCTCGATTATCCTTGCCTCGTTTATATTCAATTAAAAAATCATACCCCATTAGCTTGGAAACCCATCGTTGCTGCATAGGCGTACCCACACGCTGATCCAGCAAAAACTTTAAACTTTGCTGGTCCGTTTTCACCACAAACTGGGCTCCTAACAAGTAAGGCCTCCACTGTTGCACTGCAGAAACCAATGCAAACAGTTCCTTTTCATATGTTGACAATAATAAGGCCCTACCTTTTAGAGCTTGGCTGTAAAAGGCAATGGGATGGCCTTGCTGCAACAAAACTGCACCCACTGCTCTTCCCGAGGCATCACACTCGATGTAGAAGGGAAGGGAGAAGTTAGGTAATGCCAACACAGGGGGTTTCATGACTGCATCTTTCAACTGCACAAATGCTAACTCAGCCCCTGAATTCCAATGAAAATCATTCTTTTTTAATAAGTCTGTCAAGGGGGCTGCAATACCTCCATACCCTTTTATAAAACGTCGGTAGTACCCGGTAAGGCCCAAAAAACCCCTTAATGACTTAAGAGTCGATGGTCTTGGCCATTCAACCATGGCCCTTAACTTCTCGGGATCAGCCTTGACACCTTGGGCTGAAATGAAGTGCCCTAAGTATGCTACTTCAGGGCTGCCAAAACTGCACTTTGATCTCTTGGCAAAGAGCTGGTGCTCCTTCAAGATCTCCAAAGTCACGGCCAAATGGTGTAGGTGTTCCTCCTCCGTTTTGCTGTAAACTAAAATGTCATCAAAAAATACAAGGATAAATTTCCGTAAATACAGTTTAAAAACAGCGTTCATTAAACTTTGGAATGTAGAGGGAGCGTTAGTCAAGCCAAATGGCATGACTAAAAACTCATAGTGGCCTTCGTGAGTACGAAAGGCTGTTTTGGGGATGTCTTCTTGTCGCACTCTGATCTGGTGGTAACCAGATCTCAAATCCAGCTTTGAAAAAATTGTGGCACCGCATAGTTCATCTAGAAGTTCCTCCACCACTGGTATGGGGTATTTGTCCTTAATTGTCACATTGTTCAGGGCCCGGTAATCCACACAAAGTCTCCAAGACCTATCTGCCTTCCTTATCAACAACACCGGGGAGGAATAAGGACTTTGGCTAGGTTGTATAACCCCTGTAGTCAATAACTCTTTCACAATTTTTTCAATTTCATCTTTCTGAAAAAAAAGGATAATGATAGGGTCTAACTGAAACGGGTTTAGCTCCAGGCTGTAATACAATGGAGTGGTCGTGGGATCTATGGGGAGGGAGGGTTTTGGGTTCAGAAAAAACCTCCTGAAACTGTTGTAAGAGTTGCTGAATGGGTGCAGATGGCAGCAGGTCAGCGGATGTTGTGGCGCCTTCCAAAAGGTGCAACACCACCCCTTTGTGCTCCAGACTATTGCTGGCAGGTACTCTCCCTTGTTCTATCACTTTGGAATTAATTAAACCCTTGAGTGTTGCTGTTTTTCCTGCCACATCAAACTGCATTGTTAATTCTTGAAAATTCCACAAAATAGGGCCTATAGTTTGTAACCAAGCCACTCCCAATACCATGTCACAACCAGCTAAGCTTAATATATAAGCTTCAGGTTCAATTTGTAGGCCCTGTATAAACAGAGGCACTTTCGGGACCCAACCTTCACTACTCACCACGTCACCATTTGCCACTTTCACTTGCACCTTCACAGATTCTTTTAAAGGTAGTTGAGTCTTTCTTAGTACTTCCGGTTCTAAGAAATTGTGGGTACTGCCTGTGTCAATAAGAACCAAAATCCAACAATTACCAATCATAGCCTTAATGCGCATGGTTCTTGGATTTAAAGAGCCAGTGATGGCATGCAAAGATATGGCAGGGTTGCCATTGGGATCACCAAAATCCACCAAAACACTTTCTAACTCCTTGGTTTCAGCCGATTCTTCTTTTGTCTCAAGCATGGGTTCCTCATAGATTTCTTCAATCAAATATAATTTTGGCTTTTGACATTTGTGGCCTGGACTCCACTTAGATTCACAATAATAACAAAGTCCTTTTTCCCGCCTCTCACGCATTGGGTGTTGGTTTATTTTCTGGATTGGGAGGGTTCTTTGTGGTGGTTTGGGAATTTCAGGGGTGTGGAAGGGTGGCTTGAGTAGACCAGGATCTGGATTAGGGGAAAAAAACTTGGAAGGTCTTTTGGTGAGATTAACTGTTTCTTCTTGGATTTTGGCTAAACTATAGGCAGTCAGGAGATTGTGGGGGTTGAACATGCGAGCCGGAAGGCGGATCTCATCACGAAGTCCGCTAAGGAAAAAACTCAATTTATAAGTCTCGGAAAGGCCACGTAGCCTGTTTGAAAGAGCTTCAAACTGAGACTTATACTCCTCCACTGAACCTGTTTGTTTTAGTCTAGTTAAGGTCTCCATCGGGTCATCATAACAACTAGGACCAAAACGAATCAACAATGCCTTCACAAATGAATCCCAATCACCCAACACTCCTGATTCATCAAGATCCTGAAACCATGTAAGTGCCTTCCCATGCATATGAAAAGAAGCTAATCTGAGTCGCTGGTGTGGTAAGGTATTATGGAAGGAAAAGAATTGTGATACCTTATACAGCCAGCCATTCGGATCTTCCCCATTGAAGCTGGGAAATCCAATCTGATTGAGCGAGTCATTATATCACCAGCAGGGACTAAAGGAAGTCTAGAATTATCTTGGTTACCTGATGATGAATCCTCACGATTTCTTTGCTTGTTTTGTTTCTGCAGCTCCATTGCCAAAATAGACAGCTGCTGGTGGACGGCTTTCACATCAGCTTCTAGGGATTTGTATTGTATTTCGGTATTTTGGAATTGGGTTTCGGTTGAGTTCTTAAGGGAGTTTAATCCCTCTTGTAATAGTGTAAGACGCGTACCCTCAGCCATTAGAGTAAACGTTTGAGAAAGTAGAATTGTAATGGAGAATTGAAGTCTCTTGATACCACTTGTAACAATCAGGAACTCAGAATGAATGAAAAACTCACTTAGAGGGTGAGGACCTCCAGAGAACGAGAGAAAGAAGATGATATTTCATTTAATAAATTGCATAACAGAAATTGATACCGTCCATGTGACTAAGTATCAGACACTCTAACAACATTTTAATGAAAAGACAATTAAGCCCTCAGGCTACAACAAATAGTAATAACGTCTTTATTTCCGGATTCCTCTTCTAGAACCTTTTCTTCATCTTACTTTATCACGCTGGCTCCATCTCAGCCTTTCAAGAGATCAACGGTCGAAAGTACTCCCACATCTTTATCCTTCTAACCCTATCCTTTCGGTCCTTCACTTTGCACGTTCCCCTTTGCTTCTTCATGCCGCCGCACTGCACTACCTTCCCAGCCTCCTATGGTTAGAAGTGTAACAGATATATTACATTTAATTTAGTAATTGTTCTATGATGCACGTAGTATAAAGAAATTAGAGAATGGAGGTTTTTGAAAACCACATCGCATATCAATATATGACATGCACGTCTTTTGATGGTTTATCATATTCTCCCTAAACCTTTAAAAAGAGGTAGCTACTGACAACCCAAGATGGCTCTACAAGCCACATTCGACCATGTTAACATCGATTTTTATCAAAAGCTCATGAATCTCTTATAATACATAAAAAAAAAAAAAAAAAAAAAAAAAAAAACATATTGTTGTTAGCAACCTCAAGTGGACCAAACATCCACTATTTTGAGACTTACTTACATGCATTCTAACTTATAAAAAATTATCAAAGCATTTACACGTATATATATATGGCATGTAGTGAAATTTAAGAGTAGACATGCATGACCAAAAGTTAGTTTTGCTCAATGTCACTTTGTAGACAACAAGCAACACCATAGGATATAGGTTCATACCTCTGTCAAATATTAAGATTTTGAGTTGATATTAATATGGGATATGCATTTAACTTAATAGGTGATTGATTTGCGTGCTTAGTTGATCTCAAAGCTAGGGTGATAAGGTAAGTGGCATGATCATAACCTTCATGCATGCTATAGCTAATCTATTTTGTTTGAAAAGTGTGTATACCTATGTAACGACCTGATCCTATATTTTTAAGAATAAATTATAGATAATTTTTTAAGTTCAATAAATAAGTTAAAGCCCATATGAGAATTATCAGATAATTTTTCAAAAATCCTAGAGTTAAGGCTCCATTATTATTATTTTATTTTTAGTTTTTATTTTTTATTTTTTAACTCTAAGCACATGTGTGTTAGAGTTCAAACACTATTACCATTCTTACTTCCTCTTCATAATAAAACTCCTAGCTACCGGATTTTATTCTATAAAATTCAAACATGCATGAAATCTAATCCACTTCCATGCACATACGTCTCTTCTTCTTCTTCACTAGGGTTTTCATTGGTATATATATAGAGGCTTATTATGTCCAGTCCGAGCCATTATTTCCAACGTGAACAACCAGCCTCTTCCTCAAGCCAAAACCAAACCCAACAACCCACGCCTTCTTCCCCACGTCGCACTCTGATCCCCTCCACGCCAACCCAAACTACAAGCCGCACTCCTTAAGCCCTTGCACGCTGCCCTCCACTTCACGCACGGCCTCTAGGCCACATCCAGGAAAAAGCAACCGTTGCCCCTGTCGTGAAAACCAAACCACCCGCACGGCCAAGCCAACCACAAGCACACAGCCTTCCTCCACCGTGAGCTGTTCCTTTCGTTGCCTTTCACCTCGGCACTAGAGAAGCCACACAACCCGTGAGTCTTTCACCGAGAGAGTCTCGATTTTATCCACCTCTAAACACAACCAACGCTCACCGTAGAACAAACACGAGACCACCGCACAACCACACACACAGCAGTACACCAAGAACCACCAACTCTCCCACACGCAGCAACCATAGCGCTTCCTCTCCACCCTCGAAAGCAGCCCAAACACAGTAGCCACCATCATCATCTTCCGTGGAAAGCGAAAGCTGGAGCTGCTCTGTTTTGAAGCCAACGAGATAGAGCATCCTTGCCCAAACCGAGAGCCACGTTTTGCCACTGTTGGGCCGCGACGCCACCATCAGCAGCAACAGATGACGTCGGAGATCTAGCTTCCATCGCCCAGTGATGCCCAGCGCCACGGCCCGAAGCCCCCATGCACACTGCGTGGTGCATAAAAATTTCTCTCTCACTCATTCTCTCTCTCGGCATCGCACTAACCAGCCCAAAGGAACCCAATCGCGCCGCCTTGGCTCCCAGCCGCCGTGCCGGACAGCTCCTCTCCTCGTTGAGTTCGTCCCCTGTAAACGCATGCCTCCTTTCCACTCTCCCGATACTGTTTCTCTACAATTATATAAGATGTATTTTAGGTTTCAGTAGGTTATTGATACAATTACAAAAATGCCCCTTTGTATTGTTTTCCCAAAATGCCCATGCCCAATATGTTGTTTTTCCAAAAATACCCATGTCTATTTAGGATTAAAAGATGAGAATATTTTAGTGTTAGGAAGAATCTAGGTTTAGAAAATATAGACTATTTTAGTAGTTTAGGTTTTAAATAAAGTTACAAGTTTAATTAGAAATTTATGAAAAATTGCGTGTTTATTTTTATAGGCGACCGACTACGCACTGAAAATAGTGGATTAGCATTGCAAGGTAAGTAATTTTGATCACAAATTAGGATCATCACAGTTCAGCTTATATATAAGTATTATTCAAGCCAGTTCATTGACAGCCATTATTTATGAACCACTCATGTCATATGCAAACATGTCATCTAGCATAGCATACGATCATGTCATTCCGCATCATATTCAAATTCAAAAATTATAATTATATGTGTATTATGTTATGCATCTCATGTGTATAAAACACGTAAGCTATCTTAAGTTCAAGTGCAAGACAAGATCAGATCAGTTAATCATATGGCCATTCAGATGCATGGTACTAATGCAGTTCAGTTTCAGGGTGAATGTGCAAGCCACGGACTCAAGCGTGGTCCACCATAGTATGCCAGAATACTATCAGCGGCTCCCCTTGCTGCATCAAGATGTGGGGCCTGTGCACAACCTCGCACACATGGTTAAATGTGTGGGCCAATCAGCTAAGTCAAATCAGTCAGTTAATTCAGATAAATCAATCATAAGCATCAATATGAACAGTCATGAATTTTAAGCCTTCAACATGAAAACTTTTATGAAAACCTTATGTTTATTATGTTTACATTGTGATGGATTTCTTGCTGAGTCTTCGACTCATTTTAGTTTGTTTTCATGTTTTTAAACCACTCAGGTGATGACATTTAAGAGGATGATACTGCAAGACAGGACTTGACCCCGAGAGGCGAGGCAAAGGCCTAGACAAATTATGCTATGATTAGTTTTATAGTTTAAGGTTTAAATAAATTATTTTGATAAACACATAAGACTTTTGTATTTTTTTTAAATAAGTGCGTCCGCGGACTTTATTTTGGATTTTCAGTATTTATTGAAATTTGTGTTATTTATGGAAATCTTTCGCATCTGGCGCTTTGTTAAAAAGAAAAGCTGTTAAGTTTAAGTTTAGTAGTAGCACACTGGCTCCCCGAAAATTCTAAAATGTCTTTTTGGGAAGCGGGATGTTACAACCTATGATATGTATAACCATATTCAATGTCAACCCATTTTTATGAACCCTCGATGAAATATGACAATATGATTGTAATCCAATTATGTAAATATGTTGATTTCTTTGTTTGTCTGGAATGGACGCTATGTCATGAAATCACTCTTTATGTTATTCTTGTTGTTGCCCTAAGTAGATGACATGTCCAGATAACCATGCTTTAATGTTCGGCCTTATGCAATGAGTGGATGTGCAAACCACAAACCTAATTGTAGTCCACCATATGTTATGCTATGATTGATACGGTCAACTACAATTAGACCGATACATATATGTTATGATGGCCATTATGCAAGATTAACAATTCATGCATGAAACATATTAGATGCATAGACTCAATCATTCACTCATCCATGTTACATAAATTGCCATAATTACTTACTAAATTCTGCCTATGTTTCTGTTGAATGATCCATATATTATATATATAAGTGCGATTATGTATGAAACGTTTTTAAGCAAAGTTGAAGGTTAAGTTAAATTATGTTTCCGATATGATGTGTTATTTACTTATTCTTCGAAACACTTTTATTTATTTATTTTTCATATTTTAATGTCCCAGATGATAATGGCATGGACGCCAAGCAGGAGGGCCAGGAGTAGATTTTTTTTTGGAATTTTAGACCGTACAAATAAGTGTTATTTCTACATAGGACTAGTTTATGTAGACATTTTTTTATGTTCTTGTTTTCATTTTATGAAACTTTATTATGCTAAGCTAGTTTTATGATTCAATAAATAAGGTACTTTTATGATGTTAAATCTCTTTACCATGCGTAAAGTTATGAATGCATGTAAGATTATTGACCAATGGGAAATTGTGCTAATGTTCACTTGCAACTCCTTACACTAAATTGTTAAATAAGAATGCATTTCAATGGTCCACCATTGTTGCTAAGGCTTTCCAAGATCTCAAGAAAGTAGTTACAAATTCTCCTACTTTGGCCTTTCCTAATTTTGATAAAAAGTTTTTAGTGGAATGTAATGCTTATAGTGAAGGTATGGGCATTGTTGTTATGCAAGAGAGCAGATCGATAGCAATTTTTAGCCAAGTTTTGAAAGGCATAGTTTTGGATCTTTCTATTTGTGAGAAAGAACTTCTGGTCTTAGTGCATCTAGCGAGGAAGTGGATGCCTGATTTGCTTGGCAGGTCATTTAAGGTTAAAGTAAGCCACCATTGCTTGAAGTTTCCTTTTGGAGTAAAGGGTTGCTACCCCTTCTCAACATAAATGGATTTCGAGATTGTTTGGTTATAATTTTCTACTGAATACAAGAAGGATATCAAAATAAATTAGTAGATGGTTTGTCTTGGAAGGCTTCATGTAATGAGGAGGTTGGTAGTGAAGAGGTTGATATTTCCTCTTTCTTCTATTTAATATCTTTTTCTTTTCCTAACTGAGTATAAGAAATTAAGGCAACTTGGCAATGCTCCTAAAAAACAATTTTCCTTTTGTGATGGACTATTAGTGAAGAAAGACACAACTTATGTTGGGGATCACTACACTTTGAAGTAGACCATCCTGGATTATTGATATGAACACGTGGGAATGAAATCCCTTGAACCTACAATCAATTTGAACACTCACCCAAGAAAGTAAAAAATCAAGTCAATGGATGGAGAATTTAGACCCATTGAGAACTCATTTCAAGAACCTAGATTATAGTAAAATCTAGACACGTTGAAAAACATATCTCAAGAACCCAGATTACAAGGAGGAAAGCCACAAAAGTTGTGATTTACCTTTGATAAGTTCAAAAGTTCAATCAAGAACAAGAGGAGTAAACTCAACTCACAATGAAAATTCAATATTATCTAAAGAGTTTGTGTTGAACGGCTACAAGGTATTTAAATACCTAAACTCCAATTAACCCTAGGCCAAAACAAGGCCCATTTTACCCAAAATGTCCCTGGATGAACAGTAACGCAGCTACAGTAACTCTTGAAAGCCTAGTTCAACAAAATAAAACATGTGAGCCAAGCATCCTCAAGCCCAATTATTCTAGACTAATTCTTATAACAATAAAATAAGCTCATTTAATGAAATAAATAAGTGCAAGACTTTCAATCACATAAACATAATAATAGGCCCTAATTTATGTTACACTCTTTCATAACTTGTATCACATGGATGATCACTGGATCTCCTTCTCTCAAATCCATCTTGAATATTCGGCTCTTGCTAGACTCGTCCCAAGTTGATTGCACCAATCATTGCATTGATTCATTGCACTTCTTAGCTCTCGATCTTGTGATTGCCTCATCTGAGACTTGCAAAGGATTTTTAAGACTTGGTCCACCTTGGTGTCCATCAATTATATTCATAGTAGCTCATTGGGAGGTCATTCTAGTAATCAAAAAACCTATCACTGAGCTAAGTTTGGTTTTTATCAAAAATGTATCAACAATGGCATTAAGAAATTTTTTTGTGAATGTTTTACCCGTTAATGTAAGAGGTGGAAAATATTCATCATGTGGGTCAAATCCATCCCTTATCTATACCTCAAAATCTGATATCTTTATGAATTTCATAGACGATTTGTCCATGTCTTGTGGGTATAGTGTCATCTATATTGTTGGCCATTTTTCTACGTATGCCCACTTTATTCTAATTTCTCATCCCTATTCTACCATTAAAATAGCTCATCCATTTTTCTCTTATGTTTTCAAGTTGCATGGGTTTCATACTAGTGTAGTCAATGGTAGAGACCCTGTGTTCACTAGTTCATTCTAGACAGAGTTACTTCAGTAGCAAGGTAAACAACTTCTCAATTTCATGGACAGATAAAGGTAGTCAATAAGTGTGTTAAACATTACCTGAGGTGCTTTGTAAGATAATAGGTTAAGTAGTGGTCAAAGTCGTTACAATTTGTTTAGTGGTGGTATAACATTATTCACCACTTTGTTGCCAAGCTTACACCCTTTTAGGTGGTCTATGGTTTCTGCCTCCTCGTTTGGTTGACTATATTCCAGGTACTACTTAGAATATCATTGTTGAAGCTAACCTTCACTATAGAGATCAAATTTTAGCACTATTGAAACACAATTTGTTAGCAACCCAAGAGCATATAAAGTTCCATGCTAATAAGAATCGAACATAAAGGGTTTTCGAATTAGATGACTGGGTATCCCTAAGGTTGTAGTCATGTCGTTAGAAGTCGCTTGCCTTTCAAAAAAGCTTCGAGCTTTCTCCATAATTTCATGGACTATTCAAGATTTCGATAAGGTGGTGTACAAGCTGAATCTACCATTGTCTTCCCACCTCCGTCCTATATTCCATGTCTCTTGCCTAATGAAATGCTTGGGTTAGCAAGTAATTTCGTTACCCACCTTACCTCTAGTGGATTCAAATGGTGTGATTTAGTCGAAACTCGAAAAGATTGTTCAAATGAGAGTTAGTTAAGAAGCATGGGAACTAGGCATATACAAATGTACTAGTTCACTAGAAAGGTACTCATGATGAGGATTTTACTTGGGAATAATTTCATTCCCTCGAGGCTTGCTATCCCCATCTTGCTTGAATAATGTTTTGATTGTTAATACAGTTATGACCTTGGTCGAACCTCAAGGACTAGGTTTTTCAAAGAGTAGGCAAATGCCATGGGTCTAGAATTATTAGAGCTATGGAGGTAAAAGGTTCAATATGTAATCAACATATGATCAATTGCATGTGAATGAAGAAGACATGTGTAGACTTGTAATGAATTGTAGATAATTATACAGGTGTAAGTAGTGGTTACAAGTTAGTTACAAACTAGATTGTTGTATAGGTTAATTGTTAAATCTATTATTAGGCCCATTTGAGTATAAGTAGTACTATGTAATAATTCAGAAGCCATCAATGAATGATATGAAGAAACCAGGGCTGAAGGCTACCTCGAACTATGCTATCATTTGTTATTTTAAGATTTATTTTCTTTCTTCACCATCAAAATTGCATTTTTGCATTGGATCCGTTACATCCAACCAAAAATATCCTTAATCCATGGATTTGAACAAAAAAAAAAAAACTTCATGACATCAATAACCTTTTATTGATTTCTGTGTCCGAATACAAGTTGATGTGTTTTGAGACAAAAGTGTAACACTCCATCCCTTTAGGGTTGTTAAAGGAACTAAATGCTACTAACATTAAAATCTTTCCTACAAAATTCATAATATTCAGAGTATTTTATTAAAGAAAACCTCTAAAAGATTTGAACTTTCTGTTGCATGTATTGAAAGAAATGCAAATAGTCATGTGCTAAAAATGTGATGCTCTCAACCTCACTTGGAATTTAAAGGAAGTCGAGGCGTTAGGATATGCAACACTGATCACACACCCCTTACGTTCGTGACAAATAATATGCGTGAATCTAATTTGTTACTAGTAATATAAAATCATCACAGCAAAAAGGTGATATAAAAACTTGTAACAAATATGTTTCATCCTAATTTAAACTTTTTTATAACCACCATAAAGTACTCATGTTACAAAACATAAACCATAAACTAAAAACATTGTCAATCATTTACAAATATACATAAACCATGTCTCCAAAATATTTTATAACTACAAGTTCAACTTTTATGATACTTCTAATTAACAAACTCTAGGTTGTTAGTCTACTCCTCCTCCTCTTGGTCTCGATCTATGTGCTCTACAATAGAGCCTATGGTTCTGAAGAGTGGGACCATAGTGGGATTATCACGGTGGATTATAAAAGTCTCATAAGTTAACTATAGAACTAAACTCATGATAATTATACAATGGCATATATTAACAAATGTGCAAATGAATATGAATGCCAATGCACATATTAAAAAGACTCATACAACTTTCTTTGAAATCTCTAAATTTTTCAACACCAAAATTTTTATCTTATTAATCGTAACCCCATGGTCTCCCATCATAACCATGTGCCCGTCTATCTCTCTTTATCTCATATTTGAGTAACGTTTACTTATATGACTTCATCTCAAGAATGCATTAAGCATCTCTAGCCTCCACCAACAAGAAGGCTCCCAACGTCTCAAGACCATTATGTATCTCTACTGTGGCGTTTATTGTTCGTAATCAATCGTGGAATACCACTCCATTCTTAAACATTTCGTAGTGGATAAAAGTGTCCCACTAGAATAATCCTTCATTCTAGCATTGAAGTCGTGGCATTTTGTAATTAACTTTATGCTTTATGCAATAATGTCATATTTATGCAAAATATAGAATTTCTTCCAAAGGCTAATGCCAATTCGATAAGAATAAATATCATGCCCAACTCCAACAGTTAATAATCAATCATTGACCTTAATGAGTGAAGTTCAAAAGTAACTTACAATTTCTCTTTAATTCTGGTTTTGTTCTGTACTCCTTTTATGCATAGTATATACAACAATGGTTTAGAAACCAATAAAAAATAGCTCGAGACTTAAAAATCCTTGTTGAACACTACATACATAATTTAATCTAAACTATAATTTTCTAGTTAAATTCATCAAAGCTCGTTAGCCTTAAAACTCATCATTGTGGTACAAAAACTACAGACTATTCAAACTTAACCTTGGGTCAAGGCAAAGCCGAGTTCTTCACCATTGTAGAGCACTCTACTTAAGTGTGCTTAGCCTAACGTTCTAATGAAATCTTATACAAAAACATTTTATGTCATTTTGACCCAAGAGCACTTAGCTTTCGCCAACCAAGCACTTAAATTTCATACACGCAAGTACATGGTTAGGTTCAACACAAAATCACATTTTACTCACTGTACTATAAACCGACGTTACTATTTGTTCAACTTTTAAAAACAAAGGTTAAGATCATATTTTATTCATCAAGTTATTATCCAAAAGTCAATAAATTCCAAACATATATATATATATATAATCTGAAACTAAGGTTACTCCTTCAGGCAGTACATCCTTCATGTGTTAGAAAACTAGAACAGAGACTTATTTCATCAACCAACAGAAGCTCGCCTACGTAAGTTACCAACTTCTATTTCCCCTCAAAGATAGCCACCGTATTGATATGAACCTGAGGGAATGAAATTCCTTGAACTCACAATCAATTTGAAAACTCTCCAAGAAAGTCTAAATCATGTCAATGGATGCAAAATCTAGACTCGATGAGAATTCGTTTCAATAACCTAGATTATATTAAAATATAGACCCGTTAAATAACTCATCTCAAGAACCCAGATTACAAAGAAGAACACCACAAAGGTTATGATTTACTTTTGATAAGTTCAAAAGTTTAATTAAGAACAAGAGGAGTAAAACTCAACTCACAATGAATAATTTCATCAAATTTCATAAACTTCTTAACATAAGGCAACAAAGAGTATTTAAAGTAAAAGCTAATCAAACCTTAGCCAAAATAAATCTCCATCTTCCAAAAATGCCTCTGGATGAACAGTGTCGCGGCTACAGTACTCGCTACACTAAAACCCTAACCCTAGTTCAGTAAAATAATAACTTTCCAAATAAGCCCTTGGCCAAAATACAAGGCCTTTCCAAAAAACCCTGGTTCATAAGAAATAAGACATATGTGGGCCAAGCAACCTCAAACCCAATTATTCTAGATTAATTCCTATAACTAATAAAATAAGCCCCTTTAATGAAATAAACAAGTTCATAGCCTTTAATCACATAATCATAATAATAGACTCTAATTTATGTTGCACTATTTCATAGCTTGTATCACGTGCATGATCACTGGATCTCCTTCTCTCAAGCCCATATTGAATATCCGGCTCTTGTTAGACTCTTCCCAAGTGGATTGCACAAATCCTTGCATTATTTCCTTCATCTTCTTAGCTCTTGATCTTATAATTGGCTTATCTGGAACTTGCAAAGGATCTTTAAGTCTAGGCCCACTTAAGTTCCCATGATTTCCCCTCCTCAAAAGGATTCGATCTCGAATCTCCACCTGGATCAAAGGGGAAAAGGTTAGTAACATTGAAAATAGTAGAAACATGATACTTACCTGGAAAATCCACTTTATATGCATTTTCTTTAATTTTCTCTAGTATTTGAAAAGGTTCATCCAAACTATTCCTGTCATCAACAAGCAAAACCTTCAAATCTAAAAGAGTAAATGGATTAAAACCATAAATAATGTCAAACAGAGAATAAGAAATAGTACTATGCAAGGTTTTATTATATGCACACTCTAATAAGGGCAAATGGTACTTCCGCAAACATCCATGTAACAGTTCAATGAATGGCAAATGATACTTCCACAAATGTACGTGAAACACACCTAAAGCTTTCGTTGCCCCAAAATGATCACTCCAGTTATATACAAACTTAATGAATGGCAAGCAATACTCCCACAAACGTTCATGCAACACGTTAATCAATAACAAATGATACTTCCACAAACGTTTATACAACACGTCAATGAATGGCAAATGATACTCCCACAAACGTTCATGCAACACATCAATGAATGACAAATGATACTTCCACAAACGTTCATGCAACACATCATTGAATGACAAATGATATTCCTACAAACATTCATGCAATACAATAAAAGTCTTTCTTACACCAAGGTTACCCAACAAACCACCATGTCTATCACACATAAACAACTTATGCATAAAACTAGTAAGCATACAAAATCTATTCTCTCTAAACAAGTACCAATCTAGTTTATATAACTTACCAAACGATGCTTTCCCACTTGTTCCATACACACTAGCAAAGTCATCATCATTAGCATGCAATTCCTTATTATATTCAAATCTCAACAATTTTGCATCTAAAATGAAGATAAGGACATACCTTCTTGCTAAAGCATCAACCACAAAATTTTTCATACCTTATGTGTATTTGAGTACATGAGGAAAAGTATCAATACAGTCCTCCCACTTAGCATGCATTCTAGTCAGCAACTTATATTGTCCATTCATGTGTGTCAAGGACCCATGTTCTTGAAAGAAATGTTGGTTAGGCATTATCGCACTTGGCACAAATCAATGTAGTACTTTATCTCCCTAATACGTGGCAATCCACTAAACACACCCTAGGAAACACGACCCCATTTCCCTGCAACAAAGAGACAACAATACTAAGCAAAGATACGTCAAGTTCGTTAGTACTAAGAATTGCCTTAGCATAAAAACTCACTTTTCTCTTTGTTTTTCTCTCACTTTCTTCACTCTCTCTTTTCTTTCCACTCACTTCTTCTGTTTCACTCTCTTTTTTTCTATTACCCTCTTTTTCTTCGTTTTTTTTTTGTACTCTCGACCTCACAATTGATTTCCAACCCATTCTCTCTTTTTCTTGAGGTCTCAACCTCACTGTTATCTTTTTTTCTCTTTCTCTCCTTTTCTGCCTCACTATTTCTTTTTTTCTCAATCTCACATTCACTTTTACTTTTTAGCTCAATCTCACTTTCACTCTTTCTTTTTAGCTCAATCTCTTTTTCACTATTTCTTTTTTGATCACTCTCACTTTCACTCTTTCTTTTTTGAGCAACCTCACTTTTCAATTTCAATTGGTCCCCATGGACTTGTGTTGGAGCTAAAAGAACAAGTTTGATTATTTTTCCATCTTGTTCAAAACTGTACATGTTCCTTAACCCATCATGGATCACCTTCCTATCATACTGTCATGGTTTCTCCAACAAAATATGACTAGCATGCATAGGCACTGCATCACAAAGGACCATATCCTGGTATTTTCCAATTGAAAAATAAACGAGCACTTGCTTATTTACCATAATCTCCCCACAATCACTCAACCACTGCAACATATATGGTCTAGGATGTTTCAAGGTAGGTAAATTCAATTTCTCATTTCTAATTACCGCATTTTGATGATCTATCATATCTCTCACTTCACCTAACACCAAGTTCAACCGCTCAGACTGTTGTTGCATGGATTGCAATACAAAGGATGAATTATCTGTCATCCCCTTTAGTGAAGAGCCACTCTGATGAGACATTGTAAAGTGTTGCACAAAATAATGTTAATGGAAAACCACACACACTCTTTTACGTGTTTACACTCAAATAATGACACTTCACTCGTGTTTCACTCTAAATTGACTTTTTTTCGATAATAGTCTCACACTCTCTTATCTTTTACCTCAATAGTTTCTCCGCTCAAGTTCTTTAAGAACTAGTTGAACTAAAATCAAGATAATACAACTTTGTATTATTTCAACCAGTAATATAGATCCAAGAAACAAGGAAGGAATAAAATGACACAAGACTCAATGAATTTATACGAGGGACAGAGTAATTATAAGACAAGATACCAACTAGAAAGATGTATTCAGCCCCTTTGATGATAAAGCTCAATCAATAAATGTATTTCTTTCTATTTGTTGTAACTATGTAACAATCTTTGAGTATGCCACCTTTTCTTTTTCTTCCTTTTTTTTTTTTTTTTTTGAATTTTCTTTTCCTTTTCTTTCCTTTCTTTTCTTTTCTTTTCCTTTTTCTTATCTAATTCAATCACAAACAGCAATACTCAATTGTGAAAATTAAGTAATTGAATTCAAGTACACAAGAATTGATAACGAAATAGAAGAGAATCCAATGGAACGGCACTCCAAGCAATTGAAAAACTTAGAGATGCATTAAACTCTAGAATTTTGAAACTCAAGGTGATGTAAATTTCAACCAAACCCAAAACCCTAAAAATTTTGGTAGCCTACTTTTTGTTTCTACATTTTTTTTTCAACCCTAGAACAATGTAGCCCTAGAATTAAATTTAAGGATGCAAGAAACTAAAAAATAGAATTATACCTGATGGAAATCTTGCTCTGAATATCAAATGATATGAACCCGCGGGAATGAAATCCCTTGAACCCACAATCAATTTGAAAACTATCTAAGAAAGCCAAAATCAAGTCAATAGATGGAAAATCTAGATTCGATGAGAACTCGTTTCAAGAACCTAGATTATATTAAAATCTAGACCCGTTGAAGAACCCGTCTCAAGAACCCGAATTACAAAGAAAAACGTCACAAAGGTTGTGATTTACCTTTGATAAGTTCAAAAGTTCAATTAAGAACAAGAGGAGTAAAACTCAACTCACAATGAATAATTTCATCAAATTTCTTAAACTTCATAACATGAGGCAACAATGAGTATTTAAAGCAAAACTTAATCAAACCCTAGCCAAATAAATCACCATCTTCCAAAAATGACCATGGATGAACAGTGCCCCTGCTACAGTACTCGTTACAGTATAACCCTAACTCTAGTTCAATAAAATAATAACTTTCCAAATAAGCCATTGGCCAAAATACAAGGTCTTCCCAAAAAACCCTAATTCATAAGAAATAAGACATATGTAGGTCAAGCATTCTCAAACCCAAATATTCTAGACTAATTCATATAACTAATAAAATAAGCCCCTTTAATGAAATAAACAAGTCCATGACCTTTAATCACATAATATAATAATAGGCCTTAATTTATGTTGCACTGTTCCATAGCTTGTATCACGTGCATGATCACTAGATCTCCTTCTCTCAAGCCCATATTGAATATTTGGCTCTTGCTAGACTCGTCCCAAGTGGATTGCACCAATCCTTGCATTGCTTCCTTGACCTTCTTAGCTCTTGATCTTGTAATTGGTTTATCTAGAACTTGCAAAGGATCTTTAAGTCTAGGCCCACTTTGGTTCCCATCACGTATGCATATAAAAATCAATCAAGGTTTTATTTTTCAAGAAATTCAAAAATTATAAAAGCACTAAAGTTCAAGCATAACTAAAAATCTTCTATTAGCGATCAACAGAAGTTATAGTTAAGAAAGAGTTGTTGATCTTACATAAGTGACGATCTTGATCCATAAATGACTTTTTTCTTGATGAAAAGATTAGCTGGTCATACTCTTTCTTTCGCTTCCTATTTCTCTCTAAGTTTTACTTAACTAAAGAAGAAGAAGATGAAGTGGGCAGGTTGGAAAGTGCTCTGGTGTGGAGTTGAGTTAGCATGTTGACCAACTGAAAGAAAGAAAATGAAGCTCGTTCGTCTATATAGCCTTCACCCCCAACAATAGGTGTGTCATGCAGTGTTAATAAAGTTGTGAGGTGTCTAGCTTCTAAATATGAGGTGTCATGTGCTGTGTTGTGCAATGTGGCAACACATGCAACATTTTAAACACTCAAATAGCTTCGTTGTGCATGCAAGCTTAAAGGTTCGTCAAAACATTTAAGCCCTTTAGTTGCCAACACTTTGCTCCCTAAGCAGGGCCCGCCTAACATGTTGCTCGCCTCTATTGCTTGCTTCTTGCCTACTATACATCAATCTTCATGGGGCGAGATGAAGTTTCCCGTGCCCATTTCTGCGAGACTTCACCCCGAGTTTCAAATGGGTAGAGGGATTCCTTGTGAATGATTGGGGTAGGGTGGTATCGTGTTGGCCTCACCTGACTGTTGAGATGCAGAATCCCACAGTGTATCATGTGTTGTTGTCGTCGAATTGGTTGGTTGGGTAGACATTTCCCTATGCAACATGTTGTCTCTATGTAGGAGTCACTTGCATTGGGGTACATGCGAGTTGGCTCGCACCATGCTGATTGGGTAAAAGGGATTTCCGCAAGGTCGAGCAGTGGAGCAACTCATCCCCTGTGCCCCACAGGCGATCAAAATGTATGTGTGATAGAAGATGTCTGCATGAAGAACATCTATGTGATGAATCTCTATGTGTTGGTAGTTGTACCAAGCGAAACCCATATGATTTTATGGATTTGACTTACTAGAGCAACGGGTGATTACTCACCTAAATAGTACTCATGCTTAGTATATTGCATCAACTGGAAACTCTTAGAGGGTGATTCATCGCCAAGTTTTAAGGACCCATGTGTCTGTGACCTTGAGACTCCAAGGCATACATGCACGTGTTCCCTCATTATTTATATGAACTATTTATTGCATTTTCAGGAGCATCATTTTTCATTAGTAGATTTTGTCATGGCTCTCTAACCTACTTATGGTTTCATTTTCGGAACCATATATTTTGATGTAGAGTTAGGACTAGGAGTGATGCCTGAGGAGGAAGAGTCGAGCCGCCCCCGAACCTTGAAGATGGAGGCTTGTCTCAATTGTAGGCATCATTCATTATTTTGTGTTATATTTAGCATTTTGGAAAAGGGTGACCAACTGTATTCAGTATGCCACCTACTAGACAATGAACACTCTATTTTGGGATTGTGTGTAACTCTATGTTAATATTTATAGGGAATGGTAGTAATTTTTTTTTTTTTTAATTTGTTTTAGACTCTAGTACTACAAGGTCTAATTACTGGCTAAACCTTTATCTTTTCCCTTGTGATCTTATACCTATATCCCTTACATGCACTTCCATGCGAATAAGGCACGCCTAACTTGATTAAATCCAAAGTATTGATCGTTTGGCTGGCACCCTCGGCACCACGGAACCTTGTCAGGACCTGTACACCAGGGATAGGACGCCACACATATCCTTAATGGTCTTTACACATTTTTATCCCTTTGTCTTAGGGTTAGTGACCCTTGTAGTCATGGCTCTTTCCATGACTAGGGGATAAGACCCTAACCTCATCAGGAATGGTTCATCACTAGTTACACTGCTAGTGATGTGTTTTGGCATTGCAGCCCACCCTTTAATCTCATGGTATCGTCTTCACTCTCATGGCCATGTTATTTACCTCAACAATCATATGCAATCATGCATTTTTTTTTTTTTTTCTTTCCTTTAACCTTACCTTATCTTCCCTTTCATTAATTGAAAATACTTATCATATCCTAGAGTATCCAATCCCATTATTAGTCATGCAATTTCACATTTACATGCAAACTACCTTAATAATAATAGGGTCTATGAATAGGAGCTATCAAAGATGGCTCATACATATATGTATACTTTTATAAACATATATAATACCATACATCTATGAAATGACGTAGGAAAAACATTATCATTGTCACTTACCTCAATCTTTGTGCAAAGTAAGCTAATTGTGCATGTCACCAAACGTCAATGGGAACCTATACACATTCATGTGATCGAATAAGCTTCTCTTTATGTCAAATGAAACATGAAACATGCATCATGTAACTAGGTCCAAAGGATGAACCATGTGCCTAAGTCCTCCCGAGTTCAACCCTAGTTTTGGGTTTAACCTTTAACCTAATCTTTATGATTTGCACTCATCTCTTTGTGCACTCATGGATCATAACCTAAGACCTTAAATATCTGACCAATTTAACCTTATTTGATATAAATTCATTCACATGAAATATGGCCTAATCTTCGAAAGTTGGTCCTCCAACCCTAATGGTCGAAACTTGCCTTCTCACTCTACTACTTGAAACCTCAAGTGGTTCTCCTCCCTTAATTACAATAGCTCTGGGTGACTCATATTCCACTCTTTGAATCCATGTATAGCCACTCAAGTTTCTACCTTCAATTTCTGAAGCCCCACTCACCTTTAACCTAACTTCACAGTGACCTGATTGTATCACCTTATACCCGAATCTCTCTCTCACTCCTATTCACACTTTCTCTTGATTTAGCCCTCATTAAGGCTATGTTTGGGTACCAAACATTCCTCGACACTTTTCAAATATTCTCATACTTTTAAAAATACTTTACATACCAAACAACTTAAAATACTCTCAATGGGACCCACAAACCCACTTCAATCTCTACTCATAACTATTCACAAACATTCTATAATACTTATCACTATTACATATAAATAAAAAATAAAATCACTATAATATTTATCACTATTAAATATAAATATTATAATATATAAATAAAAAATATTTATCACTATTATATATAAATAAAAAATAAAATCACTATAATATATAAATAAAAAATAAAATCACTATAATATATAAATAAAAAATATTTATCACTATTATATATAAATAAAAAATAAAATCACTATAATATATAAATAAAAAATAAAATCACTATAATATTCACTATTAAATATAAATAATAAATCATTATAATATATAAATAATAAAAAATCACTATAATATATAAATAAAAAATAAAATCACTATAATATATAAATAAAAATATTTATCACTATTATATATAAACAAAAAATAAAATCACTATAATATTTATCACTATTAAATATAAATAATAAAATCATTATAATATATAAATAATAAAAAATCACTATAATATATAAATAAAAAATATTTATCACTATTATATATAAATAAAAAATAAAATCTCTATAATATATAAATGAAAAATAAAATCACTATAATATATAAATAAAAAATAAAATCACTATAATATTTATCACTATTAAATATAAACAAAAAAATCATTATAATATATAAATAATAAAAAATCACTATAATATATAAATAAAAAATAAAATCACTATAATATATAAATAAAAAATATTTATCACTATTATATATAAATAAAAAATAAAATCACTATAATATATAAATAAAAAATAAAATCACTATAATATATAAATAAAAAATAAAATCACTATAATATATAAATAAAAAATAAAAACTATAATATATAATAAATAAAAAATAAAATTACTATAATATTTATCACTATTAAATATAAATAAAAAATAAAATCATTATAATATATAAATAAAAAATAAAATCACTATAATATATAAATAAAAAATAAAATCACTATAATATATAAATAAAAAATAAAATCACTATAATATATAAATAAAAAATAAAATCACTATAATATATAAATAAAAAATAAAATCACTATAATATATAAATAAAAAATATTTATCACTATTATATATAAATAAAAAATAAAATCACTATAATATATAAATAAAAAATAAAATCACTATAATATATAAATAAAAAATAAAATCACTATAATATATAATAAATAAAAAATAAAATTACTATAATATTTATCACTATTAAATATAAATAATAAATAAAATCATTATAATATATAAATAAAAAATAAAATCACTATAATATATAAATAAAAAATAAAATCATTATAATATTTATCTCTATTATATATAAATAAAATATAAAAACACTAAAATATATAAATAAAAATAAAATCACTATTATATATAAATAAAAAAATAAAATACCATAATATTTATCACTATTATATATAAATTAAAAATAAAATCACTATAATATATAAATAAAAAATAACATTACTATAATATTTATCACTATTATATATATATATAAATAAAATCATTATAATATTTATCACTATTATATATAAATTAAAAATAAAATCATTATAATATTTATCATTATTATATATAAATTAAAAATAGAATCATTATAATATTTATCATTATTATATATAAAAGTAAAATAAAATCACTACAATATTTATTAATATTAAAAAATCACTATAATAAAATCATTATAATATTTATTATTAAAAATCAAATCACTATAATATTTATGGGACCCACATATTTTTCAACTACTTACTCAAAAGTCAACAACTCAACATACTTCACACATCCAAACAACTCAAAATACTCTCAATGGGACCCACAAACTCACTCCAATCTCTACTCATAACTATTCACAAACATTCTCAACACTTTTCAACATCCAAACGTACCCTAAGTCTCGTTTGGATGTTGAGATTAGATTGCATGACATGAAAAATTGTGAATAGTAGTGTAATAGTTTGTGAATAGTAGTTCCTTGGTTTAAGTTAAAATGTTTTATGGAGTTTTGGAAAAAAGAGAGAAAAAAAGTTGAATTAAAATATTATAAAGTTAAAATACTATTAAAATATTACTTTTTAATATTATTTTTATTTTTGGATTTGAAAATTTTGAATTATTTTGTGTGTTTTGTTTGAGAATTTGGAGAAATTGTAATTATTAGATAATGATTAGATGGGAAAATTAAAAATTTGAAACTGAAAAGTGTTTATATTTGTGGTGTTTAGATATTGAGATGAGATGTGATGAAATGAGATGAAACCATCTTGCAATCTAAATGGGCCTAAGGATCATGATCACCGTCCACTATGCTCCACCATCATGAAACCATCAATACACATTAGGGTTACACACCTAAACGACATCAACTACTAATCATGCCCTTCTAGGTTTTGCCCTAAACTTATGCATCCTCTATTCCACTCGGTTCATGAATCTAAGACCCATTATTTGGATGGGATTACAACTATTTCAATGAAAATAATTTATGCAATAGAGATCCATACCAAAAGTTAAGGCGTTTGCACCAATTTATAGGCCAAAAAGGGTGTTCCTTGGTTGGTGGCATTGCACCACTAGGTGTATGGCGGCTCACCAGTGATGCTAGGCGGCTCCAAGAAATCCTTGGTGGTTGTAGCATAGATTATAGGTGGTGGGGGTTGAGTGCATGCGGCAAAGTGTGTGTGCGTGCACAACAACATAGGGTTGAACTCGGGAGGACTTAGGCACATGGTTGGAATATTTATGGGGAGGTTTGGATAGTGAGTTGAGATGAAAGTTTAAAATTAAATAAAATATTATTTTCTTAATATTATTTTTATTTTGGAATTAGAAAAAATTTAATTTTTTATTGTGTTTTATACGAGAATTTAAGAAAGTTTTAAAGATTAGATGAGTTGAGATGGTTTTGATATCCAACAAGGCTCAATCCTCATTAGTTCAACCATAATATGTGTGCGCGCGCAAATGCAACGACATGAATAATAGGAAACATGCACAAAGTACCTAGGGCAAGTTGGGGGTTACAAAAAAACCTAATAGAAAATAATCAAGTATTGGTTTTTAGATGAAGTAAAAGGGAAATTGAAATGTTCGAGAGAGAGACAAATTCTAGGCAAAATACAAAGAGTTTTCAAAATGCAGAGAGAATCAGTGTCTTTTTTACAAAATTCTCTAGATGTGCTTCATTACTCGTTTGCATACACAAACACACTAACGACATGATCCATCATTAACATAAATCTAAAAGGTTTCAACTATAGGAAAGTACTTTATAAACAGATGTACACGAGAAAATAACATATTAATTTATAGCCTCTTGGTTAATTGAAATAACTAGATACTTTACAGAGTTCTGTTACATATAGTCACTTTTGCGTACTCTTTGTGCATTCCACTAATGTAATTGATCAAAACAGTTATTTTATATTTAAAAAAATTATGCAGTCAATCATATTAATAGAATGCGCAAAAAAGTACACAAAAGCAACTACATATAGAGTTTTTGTACTTTATAATTTGAAGAACAAAAATCTCTATAACAATCCAAAAATAAAAAGAGCATATATCAACTCTTGTGGTACTCTTCAACAATGGAAGTGGCAATGACTGGAGAGGACTATAACCATTGTCTTGCAATATAACAGTAGTCATTGATAGAATCTACGATATTAATTTAGATTTTTTTGGGGTTTTGATGTTGGATAATTTTTGGTCTAATATTCCTTGTAATGAGAATTAGGTCAAACGATTATCAAACAATCCAAAAAGTTTTACTTTTAAAAAATTGAGAGTTTTTTAATGAACTTTTTGTAAGACACCCCTTGTGGTTTGGCCTATTTTGATCTATCGATGTATGAGTTTTTTTACAATGATGACCCAGTAAGCTAAGGGTAAGAAAAATTTTATTCATCATTCTCACACTACACACCACACATAATTTTTTTTTCTCTTATTAAATATGTGGTGTATAGATAAAAAAAATAGAAGAAATCAATTAATTTAAGAAGAATAAAACTATAAAAAATAAATAAATAAATAAAAATAAGTGTGGTGTATGTGTGTGTGGATGATGAATAGCAAAACTCTTATTAAAAAAAAAATTTCTATTCATCATTCCCTGCACACACCACACTTTTTTTTTAATTTTTTCTTACCAAACTTGTGGTATATAGATTATGAATTTATGAGTAGAACAATTCAATTAGTTTAGGAAGAATAAAACTGAAAAAACAAAAAATAAATAAAAATATATATAGTGTGTGGTGTGTGAGGATAATGAATGACAAAACTTTTATTAGAAATAGTATCCTTTGTCTATTGTTCTGCCATCACTGTCAACGAAAATTACGTGGACCAATCGTAGTGGTTGCAGACACCACGGGTGGCTATTAATTTCAATTTTTTAAAAAATTTAAAAATAGATATTGGAGGGTCATATTTCTAATAAACATGTACCACAAGGGGTTATTGCTATAAAAACGTTAAATCAAAATAGGTCGAAGTGAATGGAGTGTTTGCTAAATTATCATACTTTATGCATAACGTATTTTTGTGGTTTTCTTATTATTTAGTAGTAAAATAGTTTTTGAAATTTATTCATAGATCATTACTTTTTGAAGGTTTGTATTATGATAGATATTGAAGAGCCAACATTTTATCCTTGCTCTCATATTGAGACTAGAGAGAGAAGATCAACTTGACTTAATTCCTCGACCTAGTCTTTAATACTATATCGTTTAATGCGATGGGAGAAGTTTTTATTTTGTCATTTTTTCTTTTAGAATTTTGCTATTTGTCATTCTCACACACCACATATCATATTTATTTTTATTTATTTTATTCTTCTTACACTAATTGAATTTTTTTTTACTCATCATCCATACACCACACATTTAATAAGAAAAAAAAAATAAAAAAATTATATGTAGTGTATTATATAAGAATGATGAATAGAATTTTTCTTTCATCAATGCAACGAGTTTGGGCTCATCATGACCAATCCCAATGGGCAAATCAACCTTCGATTCGCCCATGCTGGACAAAAGTATATATTACGAGAGATTAATCTAGTTTGTGTCAAATGACTCAAGTAAAACTAAGTTTACTTTCATCCCATTATTTCATGTAGTGTCTGTATTGAATTTATGAGTTGTGTTAGAGAATAGAGATTGCCAACCTTAGCTACTCATCATCCCCCATACTACACTATTTTTATTTTTTATTTTGGTTTTATTCCTTTTAAACTAATTGAATTCTTCTATTCATTATCCATCTACCACACATTTGATAAGGAAAAAAAAATCATATGTGGTGTGTGATATAAGATGATAAGTAAAAATTTTCATATGTAAAATATCAAATTCAACCTTAATGCTAGAGATAATATTAGAAATAGAATAAAGATAAAATTTTATTTGAATATCATCCTTACTAAATTAAGGAGATTTTACAAAAGCCAAGGTCATAAGGTCAGGTCTCCAAGTGAGAGAACAGATTCGAACTCCCACCCCAGTTAAAAAAAAAAAAACAAAAACAAAAACAAAACAAAACAAAAAACAAAAAAAAAAAAGAGAAAAAAAAGGATTTTACAAAGTAATTATCACAAGACTTATCATATCTCACTAGTGTCTATATAATCCCTGTAAATAAGGAATCATGCCTAGTTTGATTAATTAAAAATAATACATATGTAGTCTTCAAAATTTTACACAACAAATGCATTCAAACTGACCTGCTAGAGATCTTGTCTAAACTCTAGAGCCTAAAGTGAGAGAAATAGACACACAAACTGGTTAATGCAAATTAGGAATCGTGCCTTGTTTGATTAATTAAGAATAATAAATATGTATTCCTCGCGATTTTACACAACAGATGCCTTTAAACTAACTTGCTAGAGTTCTTGTCTAAACTCTACAACCTAAAGTGAGAGAGATAGACACACAAATTGATTCTGCAAATAAGGAATCGTGCCTAGTTACTATAAATATGCTATGAGACCAACTTTATATATCTCTTCCACTTTAAACCCAAATTCGAATAAGAACTGTAACGAATCTAAATCAGATGCAAACCATCATGGGAGAAGTCCTGACCCAAAAAAGCCAAAGACTCATGGAAAATAATAGGCTCGTTTACTGCCACAATTTTTCATGGTCAAGACCTGCATCCATGGCTTCTGTATTTGGTATACAAGCTAGCTTGTATCATAGGAGAGGGAGGAGTAAAACAAATAACAGCCGGTTTCGATTGTGTCATAGTTGCTCAGGCCAACTAAAGAAACTTTCAATAGAAAGTGGCTATTATATTACCTTAGAGCATACACTTAAAACATCTCAACAGTTAATAGCAACAAATAGCAGCAGTGCCAAAATCAATATAGAGAGAGCAAAAGAGACTCTAGCTAAGAAGTTCAGATCATGCAGGTCAAGGAATTCTGTCTCTGTATGGTACAAGGATTGCCTTCTTATATTTTCTCTTGAGTCTCCTTTTTTTTAACTAGATATTTCTGACTCTTAACATGACACCAACAATCCTCTTCAATGTGGATCACAGTTGAGAAAAATCTGATAAAAAATGGCGAAGATATGTCAGTGCCTTCTCTGCTTTGTGTACTTCCGTGACTGCCGGCCCTTTCTCTTCCATTTATCATTTCCAGCTGGCCGATTCTTTTTTTCTATCTCTTGAACCTTGCGTTTCCTGCAAACAGTTCCAGCAGGAACAAAAGAGCAGAGCACAGACAAGCCAAAATTAAATCTTTATTTAATAAGATAATCAGGCCATCCAAAAAAGATTAAACAAATACAAACAAGGATCGTAGTCCAAACCACGTGCTCTTCTTACATAAGGTCATAGAAAAAACATCCTCCAAAATATTCAAAATAAATTTGGTTAGGCAAAATACAGCAATCAAAATGTGTAAGCCACATAATATTGAACTCTTATCTTAGCTTGCTTTTAATGGGTGAATCATGACCAAGTTTGTCGGGTATAATTTCAAGTACAAAGCATAAATAACAAGATCACATTTCTGGTCTCCCCCCTTTTTTGAAAACAAAAAATCTAATACTAAATTCTCTCACACTTTTATAGTGTCATATATGCCAGAACCATGTTTCAAATTATAGGTGTTTTCTTCACAATTTGTCTGCCCAAAGATTTTATTTTTATTGTGTTGGTCTGTCTGAAGACAACGAAAGTGAAACCCAAATGCTTTTATATAACAAAATAGCTTCTAGATTATTCCCTTTGCCGATGAGCTGAAACTCATTGTAATCACCTGCTCTTTCAAGACAAGAAACATATTTTCATGAAAGAAAACATCATGCATCATTGTACAGATTAATATCTAAACTTTAATCAACATATAGCTTATTGCAATGTGGTTTGGGAACCACACACAAAACAAAGTTGCATATCTCACCTGTACTTAGCAAGGGTATGATCAGACAGTAACTCATCTGCAATCGTTGCCTTCCTCTGCTTCTTCGTTAATCTACCTGTAAAGAAGTCTGATGCTGACTCGACCACAGTGCCCAACTGATTGCAAAAATCCAAGAATTCTAAGAACAAGCCAAGCAAACCCAAAAGAATGATACCCACACAGTCGCACCAACATGGCTAGCATTAGTCCAGAAATCACAAATAGACTTGCCTGAAAATACTTGGGCAGCGTTTTCGACTTTGAATCACCCTTCTTGTAGTGCCTCTTTGGATCAATGGCACTTCTCAACTGTAATAATCAACACGCTCATAAATTCCAAAGTCAAGGAATAACTTTCTTTGTGAAAATATATGGATACATGAATGTTACAGAATCTTATAGCTCCTAGCAAGTGGATGAACCATCAAAGTCAATTAGGGACTGCCCCTATTATCTTGATAAGCCCACAAACCACTGCATGCATATGCACACCACACAATAAGTTCTTAATTAATTAATAACTTATCCACATATGTATAATTATTTATCTTTTATGATAAACTGGACATGTAAAATAACTTTACCTCTATGAAGTTCAGCCATAATTAAAAAGCAAATAGAAATTGATGGAATATCAGATTGATTCAACTCCAAAGAACTGCCAAAATGAATTTGGTTTAGTCTTATTCTGGAACACTGCTTATGATGGGAGATTACAGGCACAAGGGTGCATACTAATGTGCCTGCATACTAAATAACTTCTTATGATAAGAGAACACTCATTTTGATCAAAGAAAGCACAATGAAGAGAATCAACCAATATTTTTTTTTTACTGGCACCGGGTGTCCGGGAACAGCATCCCGACTAATTCCGGAGGTGCACATGCCCTCAGCAAGGAGTTTCCCGCAAGTGATCAAACAATCAATATTTTCAGAAGGAAACTTTATATATTCCAGATAGAGCAGCACATACAACGATTCCAGGTTTATTTAAATTATAACCACATCACTTCAACGATTAAGAATATAAGTTTGATACTTCTCTATGTCAATGCCATTTTCCATGAAAGTTGGGCAGCTGTATATGCCTTGCATCAATATCTCTGGAAAATAATATTGACAGTGCGGGGTAAATTTATCACCCAAGAGGTTGTGTGCAAGGTCACAAATACATATGTAGGTAAGCAAGTGCATCCATATCATTTTGTTTAAAAAAAAAAAGTGCATATCAGAGTCGGTGGTAGCTGAAGTAAAGTCATTACTATACCAATTTGAGTTCTATATATGTGGTAGAAATATTAATCAAGTTTCAGTTTCAGTTGATTATTTATTTATTCAGGGTTAAGACGACATTTACATTCGACACATAGGAAGCAGAAATTTAATAATGCTAAATATGAATGCAGCCAATCAATAAAGCATTTATCAGAGAACTTTTTTTGGATATGTGCATATATGAGAGATCATTAAATGAAGTATTCAAACTTCTACAAAATCTTTCTACTGCATTTTCCAATTTATCTGAAGAGTGAAGTGAACTACCTCGTAAAGAAAGATTACATCTAATAACACAGAATGCTATAATGGCCTAAATTTACAAAAACCCAGGCATTATTTAAATAATTTCCCTACTTCCACTGCTGCATGACCATGACCCAATTTGCATAACAATACCATATTCCTAAGGCACACAAGGTTGAAACGATGAGCAAGCAAGTCACAGCGATGCAAACCCCCCAAGTGTTAAAGAATAATCTGGCAAAAGTTACAAGTGCCACAAAATCTACATCTACAAAAATAAAGTCAACAAACCTTTAGTAACCGCAGATCCTTTTCAATCTCCGGGGTAATGGTCTGAGCGGGCATCTCATACCTATGTTCATTTTACAACAAACCCAAAAAAAAAAAAAAAGAGAACAGAATTCAATTATGGTTGAGCTCTATTTGGTTGCTGAGATTTAATACGAGGAAAATAATACTTCTAAAAGAATCTTGATAGTTGAGTACCAAAAAAACAATTCCTCCACTCCTAAAATTATTCAAGTCAGTTGAGACAGAAACTCAATAGCTTAAAACCATAAGCAAAGAATTTCGCACAATTTCAATATTTCCTTTCCTCCATTTTCCCAGCAACCAATCATATCAAATGATAAGAAAAACAAAAGGCTATAATATATAATCTCATTGACACATTGGCATACCAACTCTTGCTGGTAGTATCTTTGAGTTGCTTTCTCATCAAGTTGTTTAACTTTCTTGGGTCATTTGGAGGGACAAAAAGTCCATCAACAAGCTCGGATGGTGGTCTCCAAAGAGCACTCACTTCAGTTTGGTTTTGGGATTTGCTCACAGACCCATTATGGGTTCCTGCCGACAAAGTTGGCAACTTCGGTTCCCATGATAGCCCAATCACTGGTTTGCTCTCAGGCATTCTAGGTTTGGAAAAAGCAAAGGAAAAAAATTATTCAAAATCAACGGCTCAGATATCAAACATCAACACGCATATATAATACAAGCAAAATAAATAAAAATCAGGAGCCCCAATCAATTATTACTCTCCTTTTGTTTGTTAAGATATATCTATTCTATATTAAAAGTGTGAATGTAAAAAGCAATAGTGTTTTTTCGTCTTCCTCTTTCTGAATCTCGGCAACCTCGTGGGTATGCTTTGTTCTTTTCTCTCTCAATCAAACATATATGAATTTGTGCAGTATGATTAGATAGATCATACGCATGTGAGTCAGAGAAAACAAAACCCAAAGACAATCTGTAAGATCTTTCAATTTCTACAACTTCAGTAAAAAAAAATAATACACATTATACATGAAATCAAACCAAATCCATTCAAAATCTGTAATACACGTCTACATTTACAAAATAAAATCTGCTCAGACGATTCCAAATGATACAAACCAAACCAAATCTGTAATGCATGTGTAGATCTTAACCAAAAAAAAAACAACAAAAACAAAATTCATTAGACGGTTCCACAAACAGGGTGGGTTTGATGCAAGTCTAGATCTAAGGAAAAAAAAAAAAATTGGCTCAGACGATTCCACAAACAATCGGTGGGTATGCTTCTGTAATACATAATTTCTTGGAGGGTTGCAGTAATACCTGATTTTCTGGATGAGATTTGGTCAGAGTGATGGAAAGAGAGAAGGAGAGGGACGCGGAACAGAGGAGTTGCGAGACGGAGAGAAACTGAGAGAGAAAGATTGTGGCGGCCGTTGTTGGTGGAACTTCGGCAAGACGGCGACACGAGGAGAGAAGACACAGCCTTCTTCAGTAACGGATAGATAGAGGGAGAGACAGTGGGAGAGGATATGGAAGATGCAGTGTTAGAGGGGGCAGAGAGAGAGAGAGTGGAGTGCACTAGGGGTGTAACCGGTCCGGTTTTAGACCAAATTTAGGACCAAACCGGTATGTACCGGTTTTGCATTTTCAAAAACCGATTACACGCCGGTTACCCCCCTAAACCGATACTTCCGGTTTTACCGGTTCCGGTCCGGTTTTCCGGTTTTAATCATCTACCATAAAAAAAAATCTGCCATAAAAAAAACTGCTCCCATGTAAAAAATCTGCTGCCATAAAAAATGTGCTATAAAAAAATCTGTTATAACAAAAAAACTGCCATAGAAAAATCTACTATAAAAATATAAAATCTGATATTAAAAAAAAAAAACTTTAACAACAAAATAAACCCTAAATCAGAAGCTCATTAAAGTTTTTACAATATGCAGTTATGCACATATTGATGCCAGTTCATAAAAAATACCAATGTTTTGAATACCGTACCGGATGGCGTACTGGTCAAGGCACTGGAACGAAATATTTCGATGCCAGTACCATTTCGTGTGCCGTTTCGGGATAGTCGATATATAAATAAATTATATATATAAGTTATATTCTAAAATAATAGTCTATATATGAATAAATTATATATAAATACATATATATATAAATTATAAATAGTCTAGTCTGAATTGAGAGTCAAAAAATGAGATTGTAGTTTGAAAAATGAAAAAAAAAAAATTAAAGGCCGAAATATCGGCCGGTACAGGCCAAAATACAAGCCGGTACCGGCCGTTATTTAGGCCGATATGAAATATATATAGTACCAGTGGCCGGTACGGTACAATATTCACAACACTGAAAAATACACAGAAAAATAAATAAATAAATAAATAAAAAAGAAACCAACAACAACAACCAAAACTGACTTTTTTATAAGTGTTCAATGGACACAAAATAAATTGATATAAAGAAATCTCAAGTACATGAACTGTAACGACAAGCCAAAAGGACAAAGTACCCTGCCTCTCGTTACATAGCACAAGAGAAAAAGCTTCTAGGTTCCTTATATCAATACACAGAATAAAGATTAATAGAGAAAGAAAAATCATCAATGCAATAGCTGAAAATTCAAATAGAGAATACACACAATGCAAGAAAGATCATAAAGAATACACAAAAAAAGAATACACTTAGAATACACACAAAGAAATTCAAATAAAGAATACACACAATGCAATAAAACATTGTAATGATTCAAGACAACACAGAACACACAAGAAACGAAACCAGTAGAATCACTGATTGATGGGGAGCTATACAAAAAAACTACAAATATAAACCCTAATCAGATTTCGAAATCTGTAAAAAAACCCAAAATCTCGAATCTGTAGATTCGATAAAAAAAAAAACCCTAAATGAAATGAATCAATTAGAAATGAATTGAAACATTGCAATGATTCATGAAGTGAATGTAAGATTTTGAAAATTAAAAAGCATATATATGTTCACATACCGATTACCTCGCCGAGAGAGGGGAAAACAATATCTGTGATTCTGTAGCCTCGGGAACAACTGGAAGCGGAGGAGAACAGAAGGGACCAACAGTGTCAACGGCGAGGGGCTGTTGACGGCGTGAGAGAGGGGGCTGAGCGTGAGAGGCGGCTGCGGCGACTCAGGGACTCGAGAGGCAGAGCAGAGATGGTCGAGCGGGGAGAGAGAGGTGGGGGGGGGGGGGACCGGGATATATATAACACAATTAAACGACGCCGTTTGGCCTTTGGTACTAAAATTTAGTCTATATGCATTATGCGTAATATATATAATATATACTGATATTAATATATAGTATACTATATTATATATTATAATACTAACCATATATTATACTATTATAGTGATACTATCATAATAATACTATATACTATACTAATACTATATATAGTTATATATATTTTGTTATAGTGATTTAACCTATTAAAAAAAATTATAGTGATTTAGTATAACTATATTAGTATAACTATAACTATAGTTTATATTAAACTATTAGTATTAGTTATAGCTATATAATATATTAGACTATATAATAGTATTAATATTAGACTATTTGTATAACTATATATTAGTATTAGTTTTAGTAATTTAGTATAACTATATTAGTATAAGTATAACTATAGTCTATATTAGATTATTAGTATTAGTTAGACTATATAATAGTATTAATATTATACTATTAGTATAGCGATATAATATAAGTATAATTATAGTCTATATTAGACTATAAGTATAACTATGGCTATAGTGAGTTTGTTAATTGTTATATTAGTATTTGTTAATTGTTATAGTGAGTTTAATTTATTATAACTATATTATTGATAGTATTATCGTGATAGTATTAGTATAGTAATTTATTATAGTGATAGTATTAGTATAGTAATTTAGTATTAGTAATTAGTATTAACTAATTACTATATCATTATTTTATATGTTATTATTTAGTATAGTGATTATTTAGCTATATATAGTATATCAGTATAATTAGTTATATATTAGTATAGCTATAAATAAAATGTTATTAATAATTTAAATATATATTTTATGTTTAAAGCATATGATAAATTAAATTTTCATATTTAAGATTAAACTTTTATTTTATAAATTATAGTAACATCATTTTATAAATAATTATATTAATAACATATGATCAATCAAATTACAAATGTTCATATTTAAGATTAACATTTTATGTTATAATTTATAAATTATAATATGAAATTATTTCATATATAATTATATATTATATATAAAACTTATATATAAAAAATATTTTGTATAATATTAATTTTGTATAAAACTTATATATATAATTTTTATTTATTTATTTATTTCTCAACCTGGCCGGTCCGGTCTTGGAAACCATGGAACCGGAACCGAACCGGATCCAGCCGGTTTTACGATTACAAGAATCGATCCCAGATCAAATTGGTCTGGACCGATCCAGTTTTTCGATTTAAATTTACACCCCTAAAATGCACCGATTTAATTTTAGGGTTCACGTCTGAAAGTTAAAACAAGAAAAATTTGGTATTTATGTGAAGGGGAAAAGGGCTATGTTGGTTAGTTCTTATTTTAGGTTGAGAAATGTTGGTAAGGTAGAATGGTCTTTAGCTAAATATTTTTAATTTGTTATTGTTTTATTAAGTAGAATAATGGGTGGGCTGGTAAGTACAGCTCATTTTGTAGTGTTTTCTTAGGAAAAATTTTAAAAAGAAGTTTTATGTTCTGCACACCACTTAAAAATATATAATTTTATCATTTTACCCTCATATATTTATGTGTAGCACAACTCTTTTTCAATCCAAAGTGTCTCTTTTATTTGTAGAGAGAGTCATATGCTTCATTAACTGACTTCAACGAAAAACACCAGTTTTATTTTTTTTTCTTTTCAATTATATTAAGAACTAATTCTATTTTCTAGAGTTTTGATGTAGCCTAAATTGAACACAGTTTATATTCTAAGTTATTTTATTTTATATATTTCCATGATTGAGTATTTATTCCTTATTCTTAATGCTTGCAATTTTCTAGCTAACTATTGTTTTTATTATTGAATCACAATGAGACTAAGAGGTGATTTGAGATTAAATACCATTAGTTTAGCAAAAGCAGAGATGCCCACGACTAGGGTGATTTTTAAGAAAAATCTAAAAAACTATGAGTCTCAAATTAGTTAAATTCACAAGGAGATATGGAGTTTTTAGTTGCAGATATTTTTGATATTATTCGAGAGAAAATATTAAATAGTTAAGAGATTTTTATCAACTTGGAATAATTGAGATTCTATAATAAAGAAGAATAAATTGTATGAGATTTGATAGGTGAAGTCAAATGCTCTAGATCTATTTTTATTATTTTTAAAATCTAAATTTTAATATTCTTTTCTTCAATTTAATAAATCATTTTTCAAATTTTGATTTTTCAAATAGTAATTAATTTAATCAATTCTAATCCTCAATAATATAATTATTTCCTATGGGTTCAATATCTGTTTTCTTTAAAATATTTTACTACTTATTACGATTATGTGCATTTACAGATATATTTTTATTCGAACAATGCACCTAGTGAAGTATACACAAGGAAGGAAAAAAAAATAGAGGAACGGAAAGACAGATAATACGCAACTGCCAATTTATTAGGCTTGAAAATTGACAGTAATCCGTCTCTTTTACATCCAAACATTTGCCCTCGTTTTATTATTTTATATTTCCATGAGTTATCATGAAACTGCAATGTATTGTTGACTTTTTAGAGCTGCAGCTTAGGTTCATGACAATGGTTCTTGCGAATCTCCCAAGCGAGAGAGATGGAGATATGCATCAGTCCCTGCATGCACATTGCAGATCTACAGATGAGTCAAAAGTCATGGGTGGATAAAATGAAAGGAAAAAGAACACAAGACAACAAACATTCCGATAGAAACTATTTATTTATTTTTATGTCAGGATCCTCTCCAAGACAGGGCCTTTCGGACCCATCCCTGCAGAATAAACTCCGGTCCTGTGCACCACACCCTCGAAAGTTTTCCTACACGGAATTAGTTAAATTGCTAACTTTTCACCAAGAGGTGTGGCCTCAAAGGATTGCTTGCACCTATGAGGAAGAAACTAATTCCTTGGGCATGCAAAACTGATGATTAAATTGCAGTTGAGGTGCCAAAGCATATCATAATGTGCACATATAATGCAGCACTTTACTTTTTTGGTTCTGTCCATCAGCTTGTCAACACCCAGAATGAGTTAGAAGATCTAAGGATAATATTGCCCAGGTGTTGTAATGTAAATTAAAAACACTGCTAATTACAAAAACATGAAAGCACACAGACATCAAGTTCTTTGAATTGATAATCTCTTCTGATCTTATATATAATATATATGTTCTTGTGGCTCCTGGCATTCATGACGAAATCCTGCAGGGATGGACCGAGTGAAATAACCATTGCCAAGCTCAAAATAGCGATATTTTAGATACAATAAATGACAAGGTTTTCTATTTCCAGCAATTACCGCTACAATTCCAAACTCACCTAGGCCGAATGGCTATCTTCCTTGGTTTTTAACTTATCGGTTTTTAACATATCAAAATCAATGATAAAAAGCAAAATATCTAACCTGATATAATTTCCAGATGAAACACAAACACAACTATATTGAAGTGCACCAAGCTAATTCAATATGGAAACGAGAATTAGCTCAAAATCTTCTATATATCTTTGATGTATCCACTAAACATTATAAACTGTGAGACTTTTGAATGTCAAGCCCGAAGTGCTAGTCCAATGGTGTAAACATTTGAGACAGTTAAGACTGTTTTTTTTATTGGCACCAGGTGTCCAAGAACAACATACCGACTAATCCCGGTGGTGCACAGGCCCTCGACAAGGAGTTTTCCGCAAATGCACATCAGGTAATTCAATAAGAAAATCCCACAGTCCGATGGCCCCTAGAGATTGTTTGCACCCAAGGAGATTTGAACCTTAGACCTGAGGGGAGCATACCCCCAAGCCCAAGGCCATTACCACTTGAACCAACCCCTAGGTGTTTGAGACAGCTAAAACTTAAAGAGTATGAAATCATTCTGAATGATTAAAGTCTGTTTACTTATAAAAAAATGATTAAAGTCTGGAGCCAAAAAAAAAAAAGCTCAAACTCACCATATCCTTCCATAGAGATAATTTGGAGATCTCCTCCAAAATACCGAGCATACAGGCGACTTATTGGAAGTCCATATCCATATCCAGCCATTGTCACTGCATTAGCAGTAACAAGATCTGAGTCCTCATCCATTGGGTTTTTTGCAGTGCTGTAAAGATATGTGAAAATTTTGGAGAGCCCACTTCTTGGTATGCCGCCTCCTTCATCCGATACCTATTATGCCAGTCAGAACAATTTATTGACCATTTCTTCTGTCAAAAGAAACTAAATAAAAAAAATTACTAAAAGTGGCATGTAACATCAGGAAAAAGACAAAAAATAAAGGGTTACATACAAGACAATCCCTAGGTTTTCTCAATTATCTTTGTGCTCCTTACATTTCTAATTTTATCATTTTGCTCCCTGGCTTTTAAACTTCTATCAATTAGGTCCCTCCATTGGATGTCCTTTAGCTAATTTATCAGAAATACCATAGCCACCGGTCTACACATGGCATGCCATACGCTTAAAAAAGAATAAAATTTAACAACTAAAAAGAACGTTTAAAAAAAATCACATAAAAACCCTCCCCACCCAGTCCACCTAGGTGAGGCCTTGGTCTGCCTGCCCAAGCGCACGTTGGCCACCTAGGCAGTACCTAGGTTCAAGGAGAGGAATTGCCTCTTTTTTTATATATAGAATCATAGATATTTTCTGCTTTTCCAGTTTCTGAAGTTTTTAATTTTGGGGGATGTTTGGATGAAAATGTTGGAAAGTTTTTTATGAATAGTGAAGAAATTGAAAAAGAAATGAAAGTTTTATAGGTTTTGTGTGTAAATGTGGGTCCCAATTTAAAAATATATAAAGAACGAACTTTTATAGTATTTTAATGTTATTTATTATTTAAATTAAGGTTAGTTTGTATTAAAATAATATATTTTAATATAGAGATGAAATATATTGAGATGAGAAGTTTTATATGTTTGGGAGTAAGTTGAGGAAGTATTTGGAAAACTAAACTACTGTAGATGGTTTACTTCTGCATCCAAACATGGGCTAATGTTTCTTCGATTTTTGGTTTTATGGGTTTTTTTTTCAATTTTCAATTATTTTGTGCTTCTGTTTTTCATGTTTCTGTTTCCATAGGTTCTTATTTATTCATTTTGAAAAAATTGATTTTCTAAGTATCTTTTTTAGCCACGTGACTTGCCATATCAACATCTCCATTATAATAGTAAAACCAAAATCTGATAGAGGCACTCTGATAAATTGTAAAATCCAACTAGCAAAATGATAAAATTAAAAACCAAAGAAGAAAAAATATAACCATACAAAACCTAAGGACTGTTTTCGTATTTGACCCATTAAAAAATGGAAGGGTGGATTCAGAGGGGGGAAAAACTAACAAACAAAAAAAAAAATTAGTTTTAGTTTTTTGTGTGTGGGATGTTAAACAAAATAAATACCCTATCAATTTTGTAACAACTGAAGATTTCGCAAAAGTCATTTTTTGACAAGTGAAAAAAACATTCATGAAAACTAATTTCATAGCTATTGACGTCAACAAGCAAAGAGGGGTACAACTTTGATTGTATATATTAGCAATGATCAATACCTTGATAGTAACATCTTCTACACCACCAGCCACTATTATTCTAATAGGAGGTGCAACTTTGTCCGAGTCCATGAAACGCTCTTGGACAGCACGCAAGGAGTTCTTGACCAACTCAAACACCATAAGATGCAAGTGTGTTGGAACGTACCTGTTATGAAAGCAAACAGAACATTGCATAACAACAGAGAAAGCAAGTATTCTTACTTTTGTAAATCTCAGCTCACTACTAATGGACATATAGGTCATATCAAGGCAAAGTTTCTTGAAGGAATATCCCTAACAAGGAATGGGGAGCAGAAAACTTTGGCAAATGACAGAATTAGAAAAAGGAGGAAAATGAATGGGCAACTGAAACTTTACTTCAAAAACAGGTGAGAAAAACCAAAGGGAAGGAAAATTTAGAAACACAGCACCTATATAATATCTGAGAGAAACGAATACATACAACATAACTTACGGAAATGTAAAAATAGGATCCCCATATATATTAACATTGGGGGCACTGCCATACTCGCGCAAACAAATAGCACGGGCATCTTCACTGGCAGTTCGTGCTACCTCCAATGGAGACATTTTTGTATGTATATAACCCACACAATGAGGAGGGGGATTAGGATTGTGCAACTCCACATGTTGCCCTAATTTTCACCAAAATTTGAAGCAAATAAAATATGTTAGAACTCACTGACAGGAGCAATGCAATTAATATGGTGCAAAAAGACAAAGAACTAGCTGAACATACCAATTGGGAAAGCAATCGAATAAAGTAAGAAGGAAAGAAAATTATAGCTAACCAATAAGCATGCGAATCCCTATTCTTGACATGTAAAAGCGATCTAGAAACCGATCAATCTCATCAAGATCCTCGTAGACGATCTTCGGATCCATGTCTTTCTTCAACTGTTGAACCCCCAAAGCCATCATAGGGACCACATTGTTGTGTCTCACCTTGATTGCCTTAATCATTTGAGTAAAGTCCTTCTCATCATTTGTGTCCTTGATCTCGGGAAAGGATCTAAGGTCGCGATAAGAATCAAGATACCAATCTCGAACCTTAAGAGTGAAAAATTTACCCAAAGTGAGTGCACACTCAATACGTGAGACCAAACCCTCCCTTTAGCAACCAACAAGTCACCTATCAACTCAAACCGAGTCCCTCTCCCATAGACGAAATTATACATAAGTGAGATCATCCATGGAATCATTTCCACATTACTCACTGTGTAAATCTAAAACATTACGAGAGAAACATCCCCATACTAATGTTAGTAGAGCATTTAAAAAGAAACAGTCACGATATCAGAAATTCCCACATTACTTTCCGTGTAAATCCAAAACATTAAAAGAGAAAGTTCACTGTACCATAATTAGTAGAGGATTTAAAAAGAAGCTGCCATGTCCCAAGCAATTAGCAAACAGGCAACATTCATTTAAAATTAAGGCAAAAACAGGCAACAGCAAAACCCAGGCATAATTAGCCAACAATCTCACATCACTTTTCCCTTTTGAAAACACAAAATGCATTGATCGTAGCTTTTAAAAGCAAGAAAGGTGATTCCATAATGCTAACTGTTCGGTATAGTGTGGACAGGAAAAAATCATACATCAACGCCAGATTCCTCTGATAGATTATGTACTGAACAGCAGCAAAACCATTATCTGAAAAATTCCATAGGAGGCGGTGCATGCAAAATTGTTTCTATAATCGAAACCTTTTTCTTTTCTGGAAGTTATAAAATTAAAGCCCAAACAGCAGAATATCCATGTCTATACTATAATAAACAAATATCTAGAACCCAACACGCGGGATCAAATTTCAAAGTAAAAATATATAAACTTGTCTAATAAATAAATGTTAATCCAACTTTTCTCAATTCTCTCTCACTATGGACTATATGGTCACACACACAAGAAACTTTATAAATTTAAAACCAAAACATATAGCATAAAAAGAAAAAACAACCCAAAACAAAACTCAAAATCCGAAAATAATGCAAAGTACCTTCAAAACGGCAGGTTTTTCAGATAAGCTATAAGGCAGGCTTTCGAGCTCGATGGCCCTCCTGGCAATTCTAATGGGGAGCTCCTTGTGAAGAAACTGAGCGGAGATTAGCAAATTCCTGTGGCTGGGATCGGACCCAAACTCCATCATGTACCTCAAGCTCACCCCAGTCTGCTTCATACACCCCCATCGTTGCACCTCCTCGATAAAGCTTTTGGAGAAAGACTCACACAGTTTCTTGGCCGCCATGCCTCGCCAACACGACCCAGAAGCGAGTACCGCAATTTGATACCAAGAATACAAACAACATGCAAGCGAAGCACACAATGCGAAACCGGCATAGGGATTTATATCGTGGCCGCAGAACGACTTTTTTTGTACCCCCTCTCTCACTTTCTTCCCTTCTGGATTTTACGGATGGAGAGATAAGAAAGTGGATTGAATTCTTTTTGGCAATTGCAAACAGCAAAGAGATAAATGCGAGTTTGGTAAAAGCAAGGGCTAAGAAGAAACCATGGTTAGGTTCTCAACCTCATCCAAACAATTTCGAAACGTTGCGCTAAACGTTGAACTTGGCCTACATAGTACGAGGTAGTTGAATTGTGTTGTAAGTAGTTACCTTTAAATAAGATTAAAAATAAATTAGCCATCCAAATAATAATACAAAATAGAAAATAATATTTATCATTAAAATATTTCAAATTTTACTATAAAACAGTCACTATTCACCCATATCTGATAGTTATTTTTATAAGATATGAGATATTTTTTATAGAATATAAAATGTCGAATAATAAATAGTAATTAATGAAAATAATTATTTAAATATTTTATCTCTCTTATTAAATGAAAAAAATTAAAAACAAATTACACGTTCCCTCAAAAGTCAAATGTACCAAACATAATTTAGATTTTCTATTCAAGTTTTAGAATAAGCGAGAAAGTCATTAAATGCACACAACTCGTGGGATCTCATCTTCAAAGTCATTAATGCAAACACTTTCGTTGTTTTTCTCTTTTTCTTTTCTTTTTTGTGTTGGGTTTGGTTTAATTACCATGGGACTTTTGGAGGTGAATTAAACGCAAGTGCATGTGATTTCAATATTTTGGTTAGATATTGGAGCTTCTCCGTATGCATAGATACTCAGTTCTTATTAGTAATGGTGTAGGCAAAGATCATGATAAGGTAAAATTTGACTAAAATTATATATTTTATCTTTTACCTATGCCATTTAAGAGAGATTTTTATATTAGATTATCTATTTATTAGTCAAAATAATAATAAAATATTATTTTTTAATAATAATAATATTTTCTAATTTTTTTTTATATTTTGTAATTTTACTGACCATATATTAAGTTTTAATTTAATTTTAATTAAGTTATTGTTTTGCCTTCTCTTGAGTGAGAGAGTAAGTGGAAGGAAACAGAAATAAATGATAAAATAATCAATAGATGGTAAATATTATCTATCCAAATATGTAAAGATACTATAGCTTGTAGCAAAAAATTTACATTTGACTCTTCCAATGTAATAGATTTAATGAGATTGTTAGTTAAATATTAATATGTATTGGTATTGGTTGCGGCTACTATGCTGCCCCATCTTGACTGTTGGGCTTACCGTCCAGTGTAAAAAAGTTTTTTTTTTCACATTTAAATACATTTACAAAATAAAAAAAATATATTTAAAATCACTTCCTTAATCATTAAGTAAAAAAAGACAAGCGGTCAAATGGAGGTGTCAAATGGAATGGGAATAATAGTGTTTTTCATTGGCATTTGCCTACACTATTACTAGTGCTAGGGTCTTACTTGTACCAGTCATCAACAAGCTAGCTTTTGCATTTTTACCAATGTTTTGAATACCGTACCAGATGCTGTACCGGTCAAGGCACTGGAATGAAACGCTATCCCGATACCGTTTCGGGATAACATTTCGGGATAACGTTTCGAAATTTGTCATCTACACATGCAATTGAAGAAAGGAAATACCCATTCATGTGCAAGATTACCTAGTAGTAAATGACCAACAAAAAGCAAAGTTTGCACAAGGTTGATCTTGATGCATGGTTGGAACCCTAGGTGATCTCTTGATGTTATCAGTCTCATACTCCTCAACCTCAAAACATAAGCAATCTAGAAAAATGAGCTAGAAAGAATATAAAACAAACAAAATGAAAATCATGTGTAAAAAGATATATAGACGATAATTGACTATCTTGGTATGGTATATATGCACAATCGAAAAGAATCATCATTTTTGAAGTAACAAAGAATAAAGAGGAAAGGTCAAGTTGATGGTATTGGACTATCTTGGCAATCCTAAATCCATCCAACATTTATGTTAGTAGCCTGTGGCCTACCCGATGGAAATAAATAAGAAGATCATGAATAAGTGTAAGAGAGAGGACGCAAGAGAAAGAAGAAAGTACGTAGTTTAATATGTATAAAAATGACAAAAATAGAATCAGAAAACACAATCACACACGATGCAAATTGCAAGATTAATGAATTGAGATAATGAAATGAGTTTTGTAAAGTCCACTTAAAATGAATTTAGATGTATTTATGAGAAGTTGAAAAATGTTACGGGTCTTGCGTGTAAAGAGATGTTAAGTTGACAAAAGTTGTGGATCTCTTATGAGTAATGCTACACCACACTTTCATCTTATTTTGATCATATTAAGTAGTATGTAGTACATTCATTACCATTAGATGATAAATAAATATGCAATAAATGATCATTTAATGATGATAAATGTGTCACTTCATACTTAGTAGGACGAAAGTGAGATGATAGTATAATATATAGAATTTTTCATATCTTATACATCTATTATGCAGGTGATTAAGAATTAACAATTCATATATAATTGTTAAAAATTAAAAATCTAGAGATTATGAATAACCTATTGACCTTTTGATTATAAGAAATATTAAACCGATGATCCTTCAACATTGAAGTCCTTAAAATTGAGGTTGTGTTTGATTCCTTGACCAAACTCACAGTCAAACATCAAAACACTCAACTCTCAAATCACTAAATTCATCTTAACTCAAAACCTCTTTACATGTGGGATTTACAATCTTTTCAATTCAACACTTTTTTACACGCGATACTCACAACCTTTTTTAACTTCCTATAAATATATATAAACTCATCTTAACATCCAAATACATCTAACTCATCTTAGGTGAGCCCATAGAACTCACTCCACCATTTCAACTAATTATCATTCATAGAGAGCTCAACTTAGCTTAACATCTAAACGCAGTGAAACTCTAAAAAATCATAGCATTTGGATGTTCTTTTGATGACTACTATTGTACCACAAGAGGATAATCAGAACCCTCTCCATATATGCTTTGTTTCCTTTTTTGAGTTTTTGTAAAAAAAAAAAATTATCATTTTTCAAATTTATAAAATCTCTTATTAGTTTAATTAATACCTAAGAGGCAGTGAAATATGTTATTTTTTCATGTATATAGAATTATGATCCCAACATATATATATATATATATATATATATGTAGAAGTCATAAATTAAAGTGAGACAATAGCTGGCAAGTGGGTATAATCACTAATAATGTGGTGAACAGCCTAGTTTACTTGGTTTTGGGGGATATGGACAAGATTTTCTATTTGGAAGTTGCGCACGATAATAACATGAGACATGCAAGAGTCGGCAAGACTTGCTCGCTTAGGATTTACGTTTCTTAATTTCACGATAGGATCCGGGAGAAGGAAAATGATGCATCTACCGACGACACATCCGATAAAACCTATCGATTTTTTTTTTTTACTTAATTGTTAATGAAGTATTTTTAAATGAGTTTGTGATTTTTTTTAAATGTTTAAAGTGATTTAGAAAAATGCTTGAAAAAAGACACAAAATAAAAAAGTGTATTTTGCACTTCTCAGTAGAAACTCTCGAGACCACCTCCCGGTAGCCCTAGCAGTAATCCTCCAACGCTCGCTCTAGTTAGGTTGGCACCGAGAAGAATTTAGATTAATTTTGACAGATAATTTCAATAGATAATCGAAATAGAGAAGACAAGAGATTCACCCAAAATACAGAAAAATTTATTTTCAATTGAAATTTATCAAAACATCAGAATCGTTCAACCAACCCACAAGTAGAGCAGAAATAGTTGTAAATCCAAAAATATCATAAGTTTATTAAAAATAGCAAAATCTCAATAATCACATAAAAAATAAATACGTAATTAAAAGAAGCAATCTGTCAAAAATTTGACCAAAATCGGGGTTAAAATTACTTCCTAACCGATAAATAAAATATTACCATAAAAGGTAAAAAATATCTAAAATTGGGGATTTGAAGGGGGAAATAGCTGATTTTGGGTTAAAAAAAGATGCACCCTTAGTGTGGCTGGGTGACCACAACGTGCTCTCCGAAAAGAGCTTTCCGAATTGGAGTCATATACGTGAATCCGATACCCATAATCAAAATGATGGCCAAAATATTGACAAATGCTCAAAACTGCCCCAAATCAAAGAAAAATCACTGGTCCGTGTTGTCCTTGCGCTAATCTACCATCTCAAGGTAGTTCAGACCATCAACATGCAATCTGACAGTTTAGTATCATCTTACCTGGATCCTCCTGCATCAATTGCACCGGGTTGGAAAAAACTCACCCTCGAGTTCACAATAGCATCATTGAAACAAGGACTCAAGTGTTTCACGCTAAATACCTTAGAGGTCTTCAAATGGCTAGAGAGGTGCAACCTGTTTGCATTATCATTGATCTTCTGAAGAACCTCACAAGACCCAATCTTCCTCTCCTTAAGCTTATTATACTCCCAACAAGAAAACGATCACGAGTTAATACTACCCAAACAAAATCACCAACATCAAAAAGTACCTTACGACAATGATTGTTGGCTTGAGCCTTATACTTGGCATTACTTGGCCAGCTTCACTTGCTCCTGGATGCCCTGAAGATGTTATGTCATATTATCTGCCTTGGAATTCAAACGACCAATATTTTGAATAGGAGATAAGTCAAGCACACCCGATGGATTCTGGCCGTAGACAATCTCAAATGGGCTCAACTGCATGGTTATATTCTTGGACCTGTTATTGGCAAATTTTGCTTGTGATAGGGCCATATCCTACTACTTTGGTTTATTTTCTGCCAAACTCCTTAAAAGATTACCCAAACTCCGATTCACTACCTCATTCTGCTCATCTATATGGGGGTGGTAAGCACTACTAAAAGTCAACTTCGTCCCCAATTTCTCCCATAAACTCATCCAAAAATGGCTCATGAACTTGGTGTCACGATTTGAAGTGATTGACCGTGGAATGCCATGCAGCTGAACAATCTCTTTGAAATACACATGAGTGATCCATGTAGCATCCATTGTTTTCTTGCAAGCGACAAAATAGATCATCTTGGAGAACTTGTGAACCACAACTAAGATAGAATTCACGGCCTGTTGGGTTCGAGGTAAGCCCAACACAATGTCCATACTGACATCGAACCAAAGGGCTTCAGGAACAGGTAAGGGAGTGTACAGGCATGCATTGGTGAGAACTCCCTTGGACCACTAGCACACAAAGCTTCGCTCTATGTAACAAGCCACATCATTGGTCAACTTGGGCCAATAGTAATTAGATGAGATCAAGGCTAAAGTCTTTTCTCGCCCAAAGTGACCCTTGCTTTGAAGTTCACTAATAATCTGCTGCCTTAATGTATAATTTGGGATGCACAACTGTAATTCAAGAAATAAATAGCCATTAAGTAAAACAAAATCAGTTCATTGGCCATCAATTACATTTTGAAATATATTCCCGAATGAAGGATCTACTGCATAAAAATCACTGAAAGTGTCAAATCCTACAACCTTGATGTTCATGGTGGTGAGGAGCAACGTACGACGGCTCAGGCTTTCTGATTGGTGTCTCAAGGAAAATGTGAACTCCTGTAAGTACGCTACCCACTTGGCATGCTGCCTACTCAACTTGTGTTGGCTATTGATGTACTTCAAAGCTTTGTGGTCAATGATGAGGATGAACTCTTTATGTACCAAGTAGTGCCACCGATGCTTTAGGGACTGAATGATGGCATAAAGCTCCAGATCATAAGTGGAATAATATTTTTTGGACTCAGACAGCTTCTCACTAAAGAAAGGCTATCGGGCACCCCTCTTGGCTCAACACACCACCAATGCCGACCCCAATGCATCACAATTAACCTCAAACACCTTCTCAAAATCTGGAAGGGCCAGAACGGGTGCTTATGTCATCTTCTGCTTGACTAGTTAAAAACTGGCTTCTGCCTCCTCAAACCACTGGAATATACGTCCCTTGAGGCACTCTGTGATAGGGGTGATTAGAGTGATGAAATTTTTGATGAACTGGCGGTAGAAGGATGCCAATCTATGGAAATTCCTGACATCATGCAATGTCTTAGGTGTGGGCCACTCCAAAATTGCATCTACCTTTGACTGATCCACATGAATACCATCAGTAAACACAACTAAACCAAGGAAAGTGACAAAAGTAGTAAAGAAAAAACACTTCTTTTGATTGACAAGCAAACACTCATTCCTCAATATTTCAAAAATAGCTCGGAGGTGATCTAAATGTGACGCCCATGTTGGACTATAAATGAAGATATCGTTAAAGTAAACAACAATGAATTTTCCCATAAAAAGGCCGTAAAACCTTATGCATGAATCTCATGAACGTGTTGGGCACATTGGATAGTCCAAAAGGCATGACCATCCACTCATAGAAATCATGTTGCGTCTTGAACGCTGTTTTCCACTCATCTCCAGGCCTTATTCTAATTTGATGGTATCTACTTTTAAGGTCAATTTTTTTATAAGACTTTAGAACTGGACAGTTGATCCAACATGTCATCCATGCTGGAAATTGGAAATCTGTACTTCACTATGTTCCTATTGATTGCTCTGCTGTCTACACACATACGTCAAGAACCATTTTTCTTTGGTACCAGAAGTGCAGGGACTACACATGGGCTCATGCTCTCACAAATGTAGCCTCTCTCCAATAACTCCATAACTTGACGCTGCAACTCTTCAGATTCCTTGAGACTGAGGCGATACACAAGTCTATTTGGCAAGGTCAATCTCGGAACAAAGTTGATCTAGTGTTGAATATCCCTCATAGGTGGTAGTCTAGGAGGAAGATCTTCTGGCATTAGATTGGAGAACTCTACTAGTAGTTGTTACACCTCAGGTGGCAAATCTGGGTTTTTGTCCACTGCACTATTTCCACAAGGCAGCAAAGCGTAAATCACATCTTTATACTTAATCTCTTCTAGAAACCTGGACATGGAAAGTAGGTTAGTACTATTGACTATTGGGGTAGAAGTGGTTCCTTCTCGGTGAGGTGCCAACACGATCTTCATCTCTTTGATACTAAGATAATACATATCCTTCCGCCCATCATGAATAACATTGCGATTAGACTGTAACGACCCGACCCAATAATTCTAAGGTCGAGATGTTAATAATTTTTATTGGACCTAAATTATATTTTATGAGCTATATTGGATAAGCCCACGAGTGATAAATTATTGAGGTTGATTAATAATTTTAATTAGGCTCAATAACTAAGTTAAATCTCATTATTATTTATTAAACGAGTTAGACTCCTTTTAGAATTTAAAGATCGGTCATTAGAAATTTTTTTCAATTTAAAATCATCACTGATTGAAGTCCATACGCAGTCTCAATCACTGCTAATCATATATTAAATGAACTACTATATCATATTTTTAAATTCAAACTCACTTCTGACCAAGTTCAATTAGAACTCGAACTTGTCGGCATCCTATTCCAAAATGGATACAACTCTACAAATCATCTTCACGTTAAAACTCTTTAATCGAGTCCAACTCAAACTGGTCGTCACACTCTCCCAAATCTCTATATAAATATCTCATTTCTGTGTGTTATTTGAAAAAAAAAACCATAAACCTCCCAGTCCAGCATCGTGATCGATTTTGTGTAAAAAATTTTAGGAAGTAACACTACAAGGTAAGTAGTTTGATTATAAGTTAGGATTAACATACGTTAGCTAGCTATATATATTATTGTTAAAGCCAGTTCTTTCGAAGCCAGTGTTTACATACCACGCATGTCATGATATTTACAAGCACGTCATTCATCATGTTTCATTCTACATATTATAATTATGTATGTATTATGAATCTCATGAATCACACGTTACATAAGACACATAAACTTTCATAAGATCAAGTGTAAGATAAACTTATAACAGTTAATTAGATGGCCATTCAAATGCATAGTACCAATGCAATTTCAGGGTAGGCGTGCAAGCCATAGACTCAAGTGTGATCCACTGTAGTACGCCAGAGCATTGCACAATTGGCTTCCTTTGCTGCAGCAGGAGAAGTTAGTGCACAACCTTGCCCACATAGCTAAGTGGGTTGGCTAGCCAGATAAGTCAGATAAATCAGATTATTCAGTTAATTCAGATAAATCAATCATTCATAGCATAAGCATTAGTATGATCAGTCATGATTTTAAGTTTAGCATGAAATATTTATGAAAAATCTTATGTTAAGTATGTTTATGTTATGATGGGTTTCTTATTGAGTTATTGACTCATTTTAATTTATTTTTTTATTTTTAAACCACCACAGGTCAAGATAATTATGACGATAGAGTTACAGGACAGGACTTAGTCCAGGGAGGCGTGACAGTGGCCTAGATCATGTATAGAGATTTTAAGTTATAATTTTTATGGTACGGATTTTGAGAAATTTTAATAAATGCTTATGTGCGCTCTTTTTTTATGATCTCGGTATTTTAATAAAGAATTATTTTATTTATAGAATCTTTGTACCTGATGCTTCCTTTAAAATAAAAGAAAATATTTTTAAGTCGTAGTTCAGTAATAGCACTCCGGCTCCTGAGAATTTTTAAAAGTGACTTTATTATTAACCATAGGGAGCTGGGTGTTACACATACTGCCAAGGCCTACCTAATTACACATGACATGCATCCATTGAGACTACATCGCACTAAAAATTATCAAAATATTTTCTGCTAATCGAAAAAGATACTAGGCATCTTCTATCTACTGTTACCTCCCTGCCCTTATTTAACCATGATAGTTTATATGGCTTTGGATGACGATCTGTCTTCAACTGTAACTTCTGAACAACCTCTTCAGACACCATGTTCTCACAAATGTCACTATCAGTGATTACCTTGCAAACTTTATCAGCAACTGTACAGGTAGTGTGAAAAATATTAGTTCTCAACTAATCGCCTCCTAAATCACCCTTGGGAGCCAGTAGACTCTTGCGAACGACCAGGGTATCATGGTTATCACCATACAACACGTCTCCATCCTCCTTGTCATCATACACAGGTTCCCCAATTTCTTCAGCCTCTTCTGCCACTTCTTCCTCAATCAAGAGGTTGTTGCCCTTCTGATTAGCGGATTTTCTACATTGAGTTACTCGATGTCTTGGTTCGCCACATTTGAAACGTCTGATATTGGAATTAGAACTCTAGCTCTGCTGTAGTTGAGGGGTAGGACGAGATTCCTGGGGATGCTTCTGATTATTGGCCTCCTGCTCTCTTTCTCCACTATAAGTGCACGTTGGTATGGTTTAGAAATTGTCCATAGAGAGTGAAGACTGAGAAAATCTTGCAAGGGCTGCTGCAAGCCACCCAAATACCGTGCCACCATCTGCTCCTCTGTTTCGGACAAATCATTTCGGGCTATCAATTGATAGAACTCTTTCATGTAATCATCAACTGATCTCGTGCCTTGCCTCAACTTGTTAAGTCGCAAAAACAAGGCTTGAGTATAGCCGAAAGGGAGGAAGTGACCCTTCATCTTTTTTTTCATCTTCTCCCAATTAGTAATCTTCGCCTTACCATGCCTGTCTCAAGATCGCTTTAACTGCTCCCATCAAGTAGATGTTCTACTCTTTAGTTTGATGGTGAACAATTTCACCTTCACAAGATGTTTGAAATTGGTGACACGTGTATCCCCAAGTGATGACCATGTCAATGCATTCCTGCAACTTTGGTTACTTTGAGAGGGATTTTGCAGGATTACAACTTGATTTCGATTCAATGAAAGTGAAAGAGAAAGTGGTGACTGATAAGGGTAAGAAAATATTAAACCCCCACGTTGTCTGAGAGAAAGGGAGACCGCCAACGAAAAGAAATGTTTTCAATGGTTGAGAAGGCTGTAACCAAGAGAAAGAAGAAATAAGTAGTACATTTTGGACGAGTAATTGGCTATGTGATATACTGCAAGCATACATTTTTTGATAGATAAAAATTTCTAATAGATGTGTATTTTTTGTTTTGTCAATTTAGACGTGTAGGAAAATATTAGATGACGAATCACAATATGGTGAGGTCCTAGAAGCACAACTTGGTCCTATTGTTGACGACATTGTTATCCTAACCCAATATAGTACTATCACACAACCAACGCCACCTGGCAATGATAAGGTGTGATATGTTTAACGTTTATAAATCTTTCTTCTCGTTGTTTCATTTTTAATGTGTTTGTTTTAATTTTTTGTTTTTAATATCTTTAGGAAACATCGTACATCCCCCATGGGACTTAGTGAAAATCAATTCCCGACTTTGTCCAGAAATGTTGAGTTGGTGTTGCTTGTATATGAGCATGACTTGTGTTTGTTTTTTGTGTGAAAATGATTTGTAAAGGGGATTAAGCAAATATTAGAATGGGCATTGGGTTTTTTGTGTGGAAATTTGAGCATTGGGTTTGTAAAGGGGAAATTTGAGCATTGGGTTTCTAAAAGAGACCTAATATGTTAGAGATGCGAGCAAAATTGCAAATCGATCATGTTCCTTGTTCGTGGTACTTCATGTGGCTATTGCTTGATTGGGAAACAACATTTTAGTACTACATATGGATGACTTTTTCTTTTTTATGCACAGGAGGAGTAGTAGTAGGACTTGAGGAATTGATCTATGAAACTCGGTTTGGTTTCATTGAAGGCAGGGAGCATGTGGTTATGTTTTTTTGAATTTGAAAATTTGAAACATTTTTCTGAACCGCATTCATTGACATTGTTTGTTTCAAACTATAATGCATATGTTGGAACAGTTAAGGAGGTGGTGGTCACAGTATTACTCTCCCTCTCAATATCAAAATCATGCATTTCTAACTCCCAAATTGGAGTTGAATATACATGTGACCGATTTCCACCTTGTTGCTCCAGTTATATATCTAGCCAAGGTTTTGGTCCAATCTTTTCATTTTACCATGTAATGAGCAATACCAAGTGCCGCATGTTGTATTCACAACAAAAAGAAGCTGCGCATGGAAATAATTTCAAAAAGAAAAAAGCACCCAAGCAGACTAATTAATTTTCCTAAAATGTCTTATGACTCACAAACAATTCAAGAATCGCAACCTATATATTCATAGACAATATCCAAACCTATATTCATAGTAATGCCACTGCTAAGAAATAGGGTCACTTTTTTTTTTAATATCCATAGTAAGCTGTCATAAATATATTCATAGACAATGTAGCATACAGTTATGGTCTAAACAATCTACAACTGATTTAAAACTAACACGTTAAGACTATAGTCCAAGTGCACCAAAAATTATTACAATAGATATTATCCAATATAGACACAACAATATACGTGCACCCCTATTCTCTACAATCCGCTTTCGAAGTTTGTCCTCTTGCTTCTAAAGCTCATTTTCTCTCTTGGTTAGTTTATCTTTATTTTTTTTAACTTCATACTCACGCAGAAATAAATCATCCTCTCTCTTCCAAACTGCATTTTCTTTTGTCAGAATTTTTTCTTCTACCAATTAAAGTAAATCTACCCAGATGAAGAATTGACATCTTGCTTTTCCGTGTGTACAAATAAAAAATTTCAAGTTTCAAATAGGACAACTTCATACATGGATTCCAAAGCAATAAACAAATTAAACAGTGGGTCATTACCGTGTTATACTTTGGACATGCATAAAACTTTCTTCCAGGATTTTGGGTGGTGTCAGAGATCTTTAATAGTGCTTTCAAACCACACCAACATTTTGGTGATTCCATCTCAAACGTATCAATTACAGATGATGATGATTGACTCGATGCCATAACTGATCTACATGAGAACCATCAAAGGTGATAGTGAAAATAAAGGTACTGAATCAGCTTGTACACTCTAAAGATGCTATTAGAAATTCTTCGTACTAATTGACCAAATTAAGTAGACTTTCGAGTTTCAAGCTATAGATGTTATGGTGAACTATCTTTTCAAGTGTTAATTGTAGTTAAAAATATATGAAGAAAAACATTATAGTTTCTGGCGAATTTTATGCATAGAGTTTGTTTGGCATTCTTTCTATTTCAATCTTCACATAAGAAATATCAGCATAAATATTAGGAGGCTGCATTGCAGCTTATTGTGTTGCTTTATGTTCCCAACTTGTATTTATTTTGACGTTTGAATAAACTCAAAAAGGCTATATATACTTGCCATTTCTGTCTTTATAGTATGAACTATTTGAATTATTATTGCAAAGATTTACTGAAAGAAAACATATATGGTGCCTATAAGAAGTTATTAGAAGCTCAAACAAAGTAAGGGGAGAAAAATTACTTTGCGTTGCTACTGTCGAAATCTAACAGCATAAACCTCTACCAACAGTTGTTCCAAAAACTTCAACTTCAATCATTTTTAAGTTCCTCTAATGCATTGAACTCACACACTGCTAAGAATATGTGTGATAAAGTAGAAATCTTTATAAGAGCAAATCAATGTATGTATACAACAACAAAACTCAACTAACCAAATTAGTGTATAAGAGCAACAAAATTCAACCAAATCAGGGATCCTTACAGGGCTCGGTGAGAGAGACAAAGAGCGCGGTGAGAGATCCAGAGGGTTTGGTGAGAGAGAGAGAGGCTCGAACAGTACAATGCAGAGAAGAAAGGAACACCACAAGTCTAAGACGGAAGGAAAGCCTCCTCTGGTTGAACACCAAAAACCAGATCCAAATTGGGGGGCTTTGGGTTTCGTCGTCTGGGTGAGGGAGAAGGGGAGGGGCCTGCACGGAGAAGGGAGAGTGAGGGTGGGGGTGCTGCGTAGAGAAGGGAGAGTGGGTGGGGGTTTTGTTTGGGTGAGGGAGAAAGGGAGGCTGCCAGAGAAGAGAGAGTGAGGGCCTTGGTGGTCTCCTGGGAAGTGAGTGGGGGGGGGGGTGGTTCATCTGGGTGAGTGAGGATTGAGGGCTTCGGTGGTCTTTGTCTAGGAGGGGCTGTGCAGAGAAGGGAGAGTAAGGGTGGGGGTGCTACGCAGAGAATGGAGAGTGGGTGGAGTTCGGTCTTCTTTTGGGTGAGTGAAGATTGTGGGCTTGGTGGTGATCTTTGTTGGGAGTAGGGCTGTAATCGAGTCGAGTCGAGCCGAGCCGATCTTTGACTTGCCGAGCTCGACTCAAAATATTCGAGTTCGAGTCTAAGCTTGAGATTTTTTTTTTTATTCTTTATTTAAGCTTGACTCGATAAGCTAAATTCTCAACTTGAGCTCGTCTCACAAATGAGTTCAAGTCGAGCCGAGCTCGAGCTTGAATTGTTTATTTTTTAATTTTTTGAATAAGATTTAATAATTAATAAATTAAACAAAGAAAAAATAAAATATATAATATTGAATTTATACAACTAACAAGTAGAACCTCTATTAAATTATAAAATTTTAAAAAATTTATAAATAATTAATATCTAACTAGTTGATATTTATCCAAAATAACAATATATTATATGCCTACATACATTATTAATACATACACTTAATATGATAGTATATATCTATTTCATATATGGTTCTCACATACTCGTATATGAAATTATTAAATTTTATTGACTAATTATTATACAAATTGTAAAATATACCTGTGAAGTATATTCATTATATAGATATAAGTAATTAGACTACATATTATATATTTAATTATAAAAGTGGTATGTTTATATTATTAGCTAATACACAAATAATATATATAAGATGTATGTATATATTTATCAATATATGAATGAGTTTTAATCGAGTCGAGCTAACGAGTCGACTCGAGCATAAACGAGCGGGCCTAAACAAGCCTTAGCTGAGTCGAGTCGAGTTTTATCGGGTATATGTCGTTTACAAATCGAGCGAGTATTTGCTTTCACGAACGAGTTTTTTGTTTTTACAAGTCGAGTTTGATTTGAGTTTAATCGAGCGAGTACTGAGCGGACTATCGAATAGATTGTTTCATTTACAACCCTACTTGAGAGGGGCTGTGCAAAGAAGGGAAAGTGAGGGCTTCGGTGGTCTTCGTTTGAGAGGGGCTGCACAGAGAAGGGAGTGAGAGAGAAAGGAAGATCGTGACATGGCGACGAAACGGATTGATAATTTGGCATGTGTGTGGTGTGTGATTGGTAGACTAAAGGTTGAGTAGAATTTTTTATTTTTTTTATTTAAGGGACAATTCTTTGAGTTGTATAGAGATGACTTAACAACTTATTAAATAACCAAACAAATATACATATTTTGAGTTTAAAAGTTATTAAATCATCATTTTTTTAAAATCTTATTGTCATTCTTGTTTGCTATCCGAAGAAAAATAAAGAAAAATAATATTGTACATTGCCCAAACATTATTGTTTGCTAATTTCTTTTTTGTTTTACTGTTTCTGCCTCCGAGCACTGTAATTACTATTATAAATTTTTAAAAAATATTATTTGTAGTTATAGTTTTTATTTACATAATAATATGTGTTGATGTATCATTTATTAATATATTAGAAATTATAAAATTTAAAATTTAAATTTTTAAAGAAAACTAATAAAATAAAATTGTAAACAACATCATAAGTACAGCCTTGCAGATGAGATGAGTTGAGATTAAAATTAAAAACTAAATAAAATATTATTAAAATATATTTTTTAATATTATTTTTATTTTGAGATTTGAAAAAATTGAATTATTATTTTTATTTTATATAAAAATTTAAAAAAATTATAACAATTAGATGAAATAAAATGAAATAAATTGAGAACTTACCACCCCTATACAGATAACACCCTACTCTTCTTGTTTAGATCGAATATATTTTTAAATTTGAAAAAATACATTCTTCTTTGCTTAAAAAAAAAAGAAAAAAAAAGGTAATTCTTGCCAGGGTGTCAACTGTTCCCTCGGGTGATCAAACGGAGAAAATATGTAAGTTTAGCCGCGTCATCACAAAGAGCGATTCTCTCTCTCTCTCTCTCTCTCTCTGCATTCTTAAAATTTTAAAAATACAGTTAGCATTTTGCCCCAAAGTTGTCTCTCTCTCTCTCAATCGTTTCGATTTCTTCTTCTTTTTTATTTCATGTGAAAACTAGCAGCTGGATTGTTTTCCATTGGGGGGTTTTTTCTTTTCTTTTTTTCCCCCCCCCCCTCCCAAAAACTCCATCGACCTCTATTCGGAAGCAAAAACCAGTAGAAGGTTATTGATGTCATAAAGTTTATTATTATTATTCAAATCCGTGGAGTAAGGAGGATTTTGGTCGGGATCGGTTCGCCGAAAAGTTTGTGGAGGTGGTGGGGTTAGTCTCCGGCGACAATGGCGAGCGACTTGCCGATGGGCCCTCAGCTGGAGCAGATCCACGGTGAAATCCGCGATAATTTCCGAGCCCTTGCGTATGTTCCCCATTAATCTCTCTCTATCTCTCTCTCTATGATATGCGTGATTATTGTGTTATGGTTGTGAATATTGCTCTTTGGCTTTAATTGGAAGCTAGGTTTCGATGAGTCCATTGTTTGAAAATACGAGGTTCAAAGAATAGGGGTGGGAACCAATTACTCTCCACGAACACTCAGCTAAATGAAAGAGAGCATCTGGCTTTGTGACCAGAGCAATGCTTCCATTATTCGATACCTTTAGTGCTAGATGGTGATTCGTGGCTACTGACTATGCATATTAGCTTTTAACAAAAGACTATGCCTATTCCCGAAAAGGGTTACTTCATTGCCATGCCAAAAAGATTCTTGCTTGGTGCTAAGTAATATTGTGCTCTCTTAGCTGCCAATGTTCTTCGTTGGAGTGTTGAATACTTTTTTCGTGCACAGTTGATATATTATTATCGTTGATGCCATTGGTTTATGTCATTGACAAAGGTAGCTAACTTTGGTTGTCTCACCTAATTGTGTTATTCTCCAAGGAGAGCACATACGCGTGCTTAAATCTCTCATATCATTTACTGCTGCTAAGTTAGACGAATGCATAGGCAGCTCTTTAGAAACTTGTGTTGGGAATAATGGAACAGTTAGATGGGTTCAATCAGATTAGTAATAATTGTGTGAGAAAGCCTATTGAAGAAGAAAATAGAGTACAAAGGCATATAAGCTGGAGGGTGTAATAATATAAGGGCTACTTCATTGCCATGCCAAAAAGATTCTTGCTTGGTGCTAAGTAATATTGTGCTCTCTTAGCTGCCAATGTTTCTTGGTTGGAGTGTTGAATACTTTTTTCGTGCACAGTTGATATATTATTATCGTGGATGCCTTTGGTTTATGTCATTGACAAAGGTAGCTAACTTTGGTTGTCTCACCTAATTGTGTTATTCTCCAAGGAGAGCACATACCTGTGCTTAAATCTCTCAGAGCATTTACTGCTGCTAAGTTATACGAATGCATAGGCAGCTCTTTAGAAACTTGTGTTGGGTATAATGGAACAGTTAGATGGGTTCAATCAGATTAGTAATAATTGTGTGAGAAAGCCTATTGAAGAAGAAAATAGAGTACAAAGGCATATAAGCTGGAGGATGTAGTTTTCAGTTGTTAGTATGGTGATGTGCTGGTATTAATATTTATCTGTTAGATAAGAGTCGTAATACAGTGAAGTGCATTTTCTGTATTTATCTAATTTGAAAGTTGAAGAAAAGAATAGTTCCTTCCCACAACGCCGGTGTAATCTTGTTTTGTGTCTGTAGATTTTATTGATGAATGCTTCTAGCAATGACTAAAATTGAATTCATGATACTGGGGAACTTGCTGTTACCGATACTAAATCGATGTTGTGACTATCGATCATTTCTCTCAAAAAATGTCTACACATTTCTAAAGAAGAGGTGCAAATGTCCACCCATCCTTAAGATACACATTCCCCTTTATATAACTTGGGCTGCATCCCTAGTGCTTATAATAAAATTTAGTACCTCTACTTATAGAAAAGAGGTGGCATAAATCTACTTTGAGAAGAGGATAATTTGATTCACCTGCGGGTGGAAGAAGGTTGATATGGCTACATTTGAGGTTTGCAATGTTTGCCTCACATGATTAATATTTTTTTATAAATAATTTTTTTTATTCATACGAAAATAGGCATAGCCCAAATACACAAGACCTCACACAATTTATATAGTGTGTATTGTGCATGTACAGTAAAATAAGTGTTTTTTAGGTAAATTGGTGCGGCTAAGGTAGTGTCATCTTGCCCTCTACCCTTTCCCATCCAACATCTCTTTCTTGACCAGATCTACTTGACATTGTACAATGCTTTGAAAAGCTTCCATCTCTATTTTAATTTATTTTTTAACCTTTTGGTGTCTTACATTTAAGTTCTTGTGTAACTAAGTTTTTACAGTTTTCTTTTGTCCCCAATCAATGTTCCATCTCAAGCAAAAAAGAAAAAAAAATTCCATGTTTATTTGAAAGTTCCATCTTGAACGAAAATGTAAGAAGTTTTTATTATATGTGAGCAAAATTTTTATTGATAATAAAGAAAAGGAATAGCTCGAGTACACTAGCTGTATACAAGAGGTGACATCTCATAAGTAGAAGTAGATACAAGAAGTCCTGAAAGCTTAGTCCATTGAAATCTCTAGCTATTGCCCAAAGGAACAAAGTGTCGAGAAAGAGGCTCATCCAATGTCCTTTCTTGATCTTTAAAATGCTGCCCATTCCTTTCTTTCCAAATGCACCACAAAAGACATGAATTTTTTTTATAAGTAAAAAAAGACATGAAAATTATCTTCCACACTATTGTAAAAAGGTCTACCGCCCTCCTGGGCATTGCCCATGCTAATTCTATTCTACCAAAGAAGTCATTCCACAGGGTTAAAAGTTATTCCCCACTCTTCTTGCACATGCAACTCCAATCCATCCATCACAATGATCTGGCCTTCCTTAGTCAAGGGTTAAAAGTTTTCATTGAGTGCTCATCCATGACGACTCCCGGAATGCAAGAAGCTTTGAAGATCGAGAGTGGTCAATGGATGAACTTAGAAGCTTGCAGGTTGGTATGATTTTGAGGGAAGAAAACATGTAGCTGCCATATGGAAGATGATTTCTTTGTGCTTGATGTGGTGTTTTTGGTTGGAAAGGAATGAGAGATGCTTTGAAGACAAAACGTTCTATAGGAGAACTTTGGGACTTTTTCTTTAGGGGAGGTTTGGATACAAAAAGCCTTTTAACTCATTTTATCTCATCTCATCACATCTAGTCATTATACCTTTCCCAAATTTCTACACAAAATATAATAAATAATTTAACGTTTTTAAATCCCAAAACAATAATAATATAAAAAATAATATTCTAATAATATGTTATTCAACTTTCATCTTAACTCATCTCATTTCAACTTATTATCCAAATCTCCCCTTAATACTTTGTGTATGTGAGCTAAGACTCTTGTACTGAATGATGATAATTTTCTGGATTTGTAATAATCTTTTTTATTATTTTTTTTATTTTTATTTTTTTTCTGCTTTCGAGAGTGTAGTAGGTATTTCCTTTGTATACGTCTTGTGTACTTGGGCTTTACCTATTCTTGGTAATAAAATTTCTTATTAATTATCTTAAAACAAACTTGAATCATCATTTGACCGCTCACAATGCAATGCCACTTCATAGTCATGGATTGATGTTGTATGTGCAAAAATAATGGAGAGTCCGTAGATCATCGGTTACTTCATTGTGAGATTTCTATGACCTTGTGGAATGACTTATTTGCTTGGATGGGCTTAGCTTGGGTGATGCGGAAAAGGGTGATTGACCTCCTAGCTTCTTGGCGAGGCATCTGGGGCAACTCGCAGATTGCAATAGTGTGGAAGATAGTCCCAATTTGTCTGACGGTGTATTTGGAGGGAGAGGAATGCAAGAAGCTTTGAAGATCGAGAGCGGTCAATGGATGAGATTAGATGTTTATTTTTCAATACTTTACTCCATTTGTCGATTATAATTGACTTTAATGGCATGTCTTTTCATGACTTCCTTGTATCGTTAAACTTGCATGCATAGGGCGACGCTCTTGTATATGTCCTGTATACTTGGGCCTTTGTCTATTTTATGCTCAATAAAATTTTGTTTACCGATCAAAAAGAAAAAAAAAATCCAAGGAAATTGTCCAGGCAAAGAAAGTTGCTTTAGTGGCATCTTACTCCTCCAAATACTTTTCCATCTAAAGGGAGAACTCACTTGAGAGATGAGGGCCTTGTAAAACGAACTTACAATGAATTTCCCTTTCTTGGAAGGACTCCAAAGTATCTTGTATGAGCCTCCAGCTCCAAAATCAATAGAGGACAATAAGTTCAAGAAATCAGTGAGGGCACCTATTTTGAGTCAAATAACTCTCTAAGGAAACTTAGGCCTCGTTCGTTTTCTCAACTCTTCTCCACTCAACTCATCTCATCTAATCATTACAACTTTCCCAAATTTTCATACAAAATAAAATAAATAATTCAACTTTTTCAAATCCCAAAACAAAAATAATATTAAAAAAATATATTCTAACAATATTTTATTCAACTTTCAACTTTTATCTCAACTCATCTCATTTCATCTGCAAAAACAAACGAGACCTTACATTCTACTAAAGAGAACCACAAAACAACTCTAATGAATCAAACCATTGAAGGCTCCTTCCCGCGTGCAATCCTATGGATAATTGGGAAAGCATTCTTGAGAGCCCTATCCCTGCACCAGAAATCATGCTAGAACTTTATCTTGGAACTATGCCCTAGCTCTAGTCTAGTGTGTCTAGAGAAAACCCTCCATCCTTTTTTGATACATCTCTACAGACCCACCCCCATGCAAACCATATACCTCATTTGAGTACCAGCCTCCCTATCCACTACCAAACTTGGAGTCAATTACTTTCCGCAAAGCTGCCCTCTCCTTTTGGTAATTCCACAACCACTTTCCTACTAGTAAAGCTCGATTGAAGTAGGATTTTTACCATGTTTATCCAAAAGTCTCAAATATGAAAGTTTCAACTGATCACAATGTTCATTTTGAAAGTGATGTTTTATGACAGGAGAGAGTTTTCCTCCAAACTTGGTTGGAGGGAATTTCCTCCAATACATTTATAAAATTGACAAGTGTCCATTGAGGATGTGACATTTAGATGTTTTTTTAAAATTCAAAGTAAAAAATTGGCACGTGTCCATTAAAAAAACATGTACTTCTCACATGCTCAAGGGATACATGGCAATTTTTTATACATGACAATTTTTTATACTTCTCTGTCGTATATGAATTATTATATGATTAGGTAGTCCTGCAACTTTTTAAAGCTTTAAACTCTCTCTTAGTTTAATGTTCAGTTCAAGTGAATTAGGGGTGGTATGTCCCATTTACAAAACATTGGATGCCCCGCATTCTGTAGATATAATAATTTCATACTCCTCCGGGATGCTGTATACTCTCTTAATATCATTTTTTTTACTTGTTTCCGATTTCACATAGACATCATTACTGCAGATCACCTTTTTATTTTGTTATTAATATGTTGAATTTTGTTTATACAATTTCTTAAGTAGTACTTTATGTTGATTATCCGGCCTCCCTTTTGTTTGGGAGCTGCAGGATAGATACTTGTAATTCTTTAATGATTGTCTGGATACATTGCTGGGATGACTGGTTGATGATTATGATGGTGTTACCTCTTTGCATTCAGAAATGGCTTCCAGAGGCTTGATAAGATCAAAGATTCTAATAGACAAAGTAAACAGCTTGAAGAACTTACAGGAAAAATGAGGGAGTGTAAAAGGTACGTCACTGGGTCTTTCATGTTGGATTCTAATTCTTCAGAGAATGGGATTTTACTTATTTTATATGTAGCATTGTTTATATCCTTAACTCCCCTGCCCCAACAAAACAAAAAACAAAAAAAATTCTGGTTTGCCATTCATCAAACATTTGTGCATTGAACTTTGGTGTGGAGGATAGGAAAGTGTCCAACCATTTGTCATGTACCAAAAACTAATGTACGAATATTGTGGATAACAGTTCTTGAGATTTGTGTGTTTGGGATTTATACGTTATTAACTCATATTTTAGTAATTCATTTCAGATTAATTAAGGAGTTTGATCGTGAACTTAAAGATGAGGAAGGGAGAAATCCTCCTGAGGTTAATAAGCAACTCAACGATGAGAAGCAGTCGATGGTCAGTATTTGGAACCTTCTATGTTTATTTTTGGTGTTAATGACATGGATATACACATGCATTATAAACACACACATGCATGTACGTCTGTCATACATCATGTGAAATGATGCACTGCTTTTTTTTTGTGCCATGGTGCTGCTTATTTTTGATGCTGTTTGTGTTTTTTCTTTTGAAACTCAGCTTATGTTGCAATACTTCACATTTGCAGATCAAAGAGCTGAATTCATACGTGGCATTGAGAAAAACGTGAGTGTTGACATTCATTTTCTTTTTAAGGGTCAGGAGTTTGGATCTGTTCTGTCTGGGGTTAACTTCTTTTAGAATGATACTACTTGAACCATGAAAGAAAATATTCAGCTTATCACTTATAATTTGACAACTAAATTAAAAAATTTACTTGGTTGTCATATTCAGCTAGCAAATCTAACAAAATTTCTGTCCACTCTTCATCTGCTGGGTATTGTTGGACTTCAAATGCATGTGTAATAATCTCTTTTGCTGAACCACAGGTATATGAATACCCTTGGTAATAAGAGAGTTGAACTCTTTGATATGGGAGCAGGGGTTAGTGAACCTACGGCTGATGACAATTTCCAAGTAGCATCATGTGAGACCCATCTCCACTCTGATTCACAGATTGTTCCAACTTGTTTGATATTATTACCTGAAAATAGCTGTGCTAATATGTTCCATTGATGAATATGTTTTGTGCTAGACCTATGGATGCACTTTGAACTTGATATATTATTAGCTGTCAATCAACTAATTCTGTGTTAACTGTATCTATGCCAATTTTCCTTTAATTCAAAAGCTTCAACCGATGCAATGATAACTGACACAGCCTTTGGATCTGGAATAGATCCATCTTCATAGATGAGAGTTGTGGGAATGCGGCGACACAACTATTCTACTAATGTTGTGTCTACATTTGATATGTGAAGACTCCAGCAAGAGATTGCATGCATCCGTAGGGATTAGTCTTGACCCAGAATGGGTTGGAGATACCCTCCTTCACTAGAAAAGAGAAAACAATAATAAGAAAAATGAAAGAATGATGTGGTACTCTGAAAAGAAAATTCTGTGGAGTTTGGAAGGGGCCGGAATTATTTCATTACTAGTCAAGAAAATTCTGTGGAGTTTGCTTAATATTGGATGGAATAATGGTGTTTTTGGATTGAGGCATATGATGATTACTTGGATTTTTATTTGATGATATATTTGGCGAGCATTCCTCACAGTGACGGACATAGTTTAGGCCTCATTGGAGATATGGTATGCACAAAAAGTTAACTTTTTGGATGAGGTTAACATTTCATCTAAATTCTCTGTCAAACATATTTGGATCAATTTCTGACTGTGGAGAAGTGTAATAAATTTTGCTGACATATTATGGTAGAATCATCATCTCCAATTGAAATATTTTTTCTACTGAGCTCTAGATGGTTCTGATCTTTGATTTACTTTAGAGACCTAACGAACTTAATGAAGGAAACTCACCTAAGTCATCTCCTCATCGTTTAAATGGATTCCGTGAGTCCAATCATTTCCTGAGAATCTGAGTTAAATTTTTTCTACTCAGGTCTATAAGATGGTTCTGATCTTTGATCTACTTTAGAGAACTAACGAACTTAATGAAGGAGACTCACGCTGTGTTTGGATGCTAAGGTGATTTCAGATGATCTAAGGTCTTGTTCACTTTTACAAAACTTCTCAACTCATCTCATCTAATCATTACAACTTTTTCAAATTTTCACATAAAATAAAATAAACAATTCAACTTTTTCAAATCTCAAAATAAAAATAATATTAAAAAAATATATTCTAACTATATTTTATTCAACTTTTAACTTTTATCTCATCTCATCTGTGAAAACAAACGAGGCTTAAGTTGATCTATAAATAGTAGTGGTTTGTGGGTTCTATTAAGATGTGTTTGAATGTATGAAGTAGGTTGAGATGAGTTTAACTTTTTATAGGAAGTTGAAAAAGTAGTGGGTCCCATCAATGATTGGTTTGAGATGGGTTGAGGTGATCTTGACATCCAAACATCTCTTTCCCTCATTATTTAAATGGATTTCCTGAGTCCAATCATTTCCTGAGAATCTGAGGGTTTTTTTTTTCCCAATCTTATTAACTACCTGTGTACGTGAGAAAAGGCTTTGATGCCAGAGTTTCTTGTCACAAGATACCTCTAATAACACTTGATTGTATTTTAATAAGTTGCCCAAACTTCATATGACTGCGAAATATATGTGAATCAAACATTTGAAAGATAAAGAACCTGGGATTTTTATGCAGATATGTATGTATGCATGTAGTAATATCTTTTTGTAATTCTTTGCAAAGAAGAGTTCTAAAAAAATTACTTTTACGTGTCTTGTCCTATAGCAATGACAAACCAAGAACTTATCAATGCTGGAACAAAGACAATGGATGAGACTGATCAGGCCATTCAACGCACTCAAAAGGTGAAGTGTTTTGAAACATGTGTTAGCTCAAAATGTTTATGTTGCCATTATTCTTGACACTTGAAATTGACCGTTAGGTTGTTGAACAAACAATTGAAGTGGGAACTCAAACTGCTGTTACATTAAAGGGTCAAGTAAGTATAACCATAGAGTAATCTCAGTTATTCTTCTTCCCATCTGTTTGTAGCCTTCTATACTATAATCTGATATTTTGCAGACCGACCAAATGGGCCGAATTGTTAATGAGCTGGACACAATTAACTTCTCAATTAAGAAGGCTTCCCAGCTTGTGAAGGAGATTGGTAGACAGGTTGGTTCTTTCTTCCCCCTTCCCCGGGGAATACAACTTGTTTTCCATTTATTTTCTTGAAACTAAATTTATTTGTTTATTCCAGGTAGCTACAGATAAATGCATCATGCTTTTTCTATTCCTTATTGTCTGTGGTGTAATAGCCATCATTATTGTCAAGGTATTACCTCGAATACGTAGCTGTAAAATTCATTTATCTATTACCTTCGAATACTTAGCTGCAAAATTTCTGAGTCATGGACCAACGTGTTGATCCCAACTAATTTAACTTTTTGATTGAATTCTATTATTGGAGAAATCAAAACGTTTTGGTCGGGTAAAACATTATTTTTTCCCCGCGGAGGAAAAAAAGACATTCTCAAGGGAAGGAAGAAAAAATAAAAAATAAAGGTGAAAGTAAAGTATTAAGACTATAAATGAATAGTATGGTATGAATTTCTTGCTTTTTTAGCTGATTTCAGTTATGGACTAGCGTATTGCATTATGTAAATGCATTTTGTACATATATGCACACCAAAGCTTACAAAAACTTAGCGTATTTCTCTGCAATATGTACAATTTCAGATTGTGAATCCCAAGAACAAAGACATCAGGGACATCCCTGGATTGGCACCTCCAGCTCCCTCAAGGAGGCTTTTGTGGGCTGCAGAACACTTCATTTAGATTCATTATTTCGGAGCACTTTTTCCGCCCATAATGGTTTGTGTTTTAAATTCATGCAAAGGGGTGCTCAGAGTAATGCCGTTTGCGGGTCGTTTGTCGTTATTTTGTTTTTCTAATTTACTTTCCATAATTATTTTGGTTCTTGCCTGCTATGTGCATATTCTGTTTTCGATTCTTCTCTGTTGTGTGTAAATCACATGCGAGCGAGCCCTTTTTGCTTTGTTTTGAATGCCATATCCCTTTCAATGACAGCATGCTTTTTGGGTAGAGCAATGGCATGTTGTGCTAAATTAGTTTGCTCTCCACTTTTTGAGGAATCCCCACGAGTATACGAGTAAATTCTGGAAAGGGCTTTTCAAATTCTTCGGTTCCAGTGGGCAAAACAAGATTTGCTGAGATATATACCGTAGATAAAAAAAAAAAAAAAAAAAAGGCATGTCCAAATCAAAAGGAAAGGTATTATTCATCATTATCTTTTTTAGGGCAGGTTTGGTTTCAGAGACAGATTAGATGATTTTAGATGAAAGATAAAAATTGAAGAAAATATTGTGAGAATATTATTTTTTAATATTATTATTGTTTTGAGATTTCAAAAAGTTGAATTGAGATTTGAAAAAATTGAATTGTTTATTTTATTTTGTGTGAGAATTTGAGAAAGTTGTAATGATGAAATAAAATGAAACAGAGGCCCTAATCATCATTCTTTCATCATTGGTGACCACTTCAAATGATTAAAAAATTAATTACTATAGTTAATTTGTTTACTTAAATCATTTGATGACATGTTAATGCTAGGAGATAATGAAAAAATAAATGTTAAAAGATAACGAATAGCATTTTTCAAATTTAAGACTTTGATTATGTCATTATGCTACAAATAGAAGTAAATACAAGCTATAAATAGAAGTAAATACAAATGAATCGGCTTTGAATCCGGAAATGCATGAGCTGCGAAGAACGTCCAATGTGAGATAGCCTAGATGTTGAAAGTAGAGTTGTTTCTTCATCAAAATCCAAATCAGAGTCACCACTATTCCCTCCAGCTATAGGTACGAATATGTAAGATGACTTCTTCTCCAACTTCTAATCCTGTATGTATTGTATTACCCAACATTGAAAGCACAGCTATTAGGAGAGAGAGAGAGAGAGAGAGAGAGAGAGAGAGAGCACCAACATTTGAAGTAAACAGATTATTGAATGCACCAGCCTTAGTATATAAGAGTTATCGAACCAATGTGTAGAGCATATCATCCAGTAAGTGATTTATTAGGTGTGTTGTCCAGATTCCACACTGACTTATAAATAGAATTTTTTTAATATATAAAGGATAATATATGAGATTGACCTTAGTGATCCTTCCAGGCATACTTTCAGCAGATTGTTGAGATACTCGAACATCCTTAAGCTTAATGTAATTGTAGATGAAAACGCCACATAGTGCTGTAGGGGTAAAAAGGAATTTTAATGTAAAGTGAAAGTGTTGAGGTCTAGATTAGGTAGGAAATGTGTTGTGTGACTGAAAGCTTGCACTTCAAAAAGGATGGAGACTTACCAACCCCATAACCAATTATATTCAACCCTGTAATTGTGTACTCTGGAAATATGACAGCTGAAAGGGCTATCAACATCCAGTCTTTAAGAACGCCAGCAACCCGGATGGTAACTGCTCCTGTTCTACCAATTACTAAGAAAATGGAGAAATTCAGGGCCAAAGCACAGAGAGCATTGGAGAAAAAGATCCAGAAGTTAAACTGGTTCTGGGAAACTTGCATCTGAGTCTTCTCCAGTAAACACCAAGGCACAAACAAAAACACAAAACTGCATGTGAAAGTGTCAACAAGTGAGAAGCTGATACGTTTAGGTACCCACCAATGTAAGTGCTTAAAAATCATTGTGTATATAGATTTATGAAGAAGAACAAAACTTAATAGCTACAAAAGACTTCACAGAATTGTTCATCCTCCAAAATTTATATATTTTCTGCAATATAAATTGCAGTATTTATAAACCAAAAACAAGAAACTAAAAAGGTTGATGTCAACTGTTATATAATTTCGTTTGGTTATACAGACCATCTCATCTTATCCAATTATTACAATTTTTTTAAATTTTCATACAAAATATAAGAAACAATTCATATCCCAAAATAAAAATTATATTAAAAAATTATATTTTGACAATATTTTATTCAACTTTTGTCTCATCTATGTAACTAAACAAGGCAATCCTAAGCATACGTTTTCAAGAGAAAATAAGCCCAGAAACTTCAAAACAAAGTACCTGCATGGAGCTATGTAATATAAGCTGGTGATAGGGTTTAAAGTCAAGCCCTTCTTGTTTAGAAGGACTTGAGTTAAGACCAGCCTAAGAGCTTCTGCAAAGATGCCTGTAACCTGGTAAACTGTACCGAGTACATTAAAATGAATCTCCCCATATGAGGCAATGACAACTCCAATACTGACTAGCAACACGCTCAAGAACACGTCACACCTTGGTTTGTCAATGCCACACATAATAGCCATGATGAATGTTGCCATAGGCACTGAAACATCAAAATTAAGATACAAATGGCGATCTAGTTGTTAAAGAAATTTATCATGATACTAACAAAATATGCAGGTACTCCAAACATACTTAATGCTTTGAGCATCTGAATGAAGGCCACAGAAATGTGCAAGAAAGCGGTGTTACCAAACCTACATGAGAAGCAAAAACAAACTTGTCAACGGACGTCAATCCACCAACATCAAGATTGTTTCAAAAGACCTCACCTCTGATAACAGTCCAAAACCTAAATAAGGCAGTGGTGGCCCTTCTATCAACAAAGTTAGCTTCTGAAACACTACCACACATGCACGAATGCAAGCGCGCTCATATTTAAAGTAAATTTCACTGTCTATCCAAGAATCAATAAAGAAAAACTTTATTGTCTTAAAAAACCAGTGAAATCATCACATATAATAAAAAAAGATCAAGGATTTCACCTTGATATTGTGCAACAAAACACATGCATGCAGAGTAGATCCATAATTAATCTTTGGTGGGAATATATGGCACATGTTTATAGTAATAAAAGATCACAAATTACAAATAAAATAATTCAAGGGGAAATGGAGAAAAGCCCTGCAAAGAAAAAAGAAAGTAGAAGAACATAAGGAAAATCTGGATAGAAACTCAAAATGAAAGGTATGGTTCAATTATATATTTAAAAATTTAAAATGCCCAATGAGTGTGAGAGCAAGACACGGGGATGTATTTTTCAACACATTCATAGACGACTTTTCACGATATGGTCATGTTATTTGATCTCCCATAAGTCTGAAGCATTGGATTGCTTTAGGCAATACGTGAGCTTGGTTGAGAATCAATTAGACAAGAGTATAGAGGCTTTAAGAGCTGACCGTGGACGTGAATATTTGCCTGAACAGTTTAAAAGGCTCTGTGATGAAAAATGAATTAAAAGGTAGTTGATGACGCCATATATGCCACAACAAAATGACATGGCGGAAAGGAGAAATCAGACACTGCTTAAGATGGATAGATAGATGATGGTACAAGCAAATCTACTAATATTATATTGGGAGATGCACTTTTGATTGCAATCTACATCCTTATCAGAGTGCTCTCCAAATCAGTGTCGTCTACTCCATATGAACTTTGGACTGGTGGGAAACCCAACTTGAATAACTTGCGGCCATGGGGTTCAGCGGGCTTCATTTACAATTCTTTTCATAAATATAGAAAGTTGGGCTCTAGAGGGAAGAAATGTATATTTATAAGATACCTTGTTCACTCTAAGGGATATGTATTAATCGGTGAACAACCTGATGGAACGGTATTTGAAATTGAGTCACGAAATGTGAATTTCATCGAAAATGAATTTCCAATTAGAGGTGAGGTTGATAAGAGCTTGGAACTCTAAGAGCTTGTTGATCAAGAGGAAGCCACTTCAAGCATCTAGTTGAGAATGATGGAACATCTCAAGCTCCTAGGAACAATGGGAGTGATTTGGCTCCAAGTAACAAAATACCACTTGTTGGATATCCACAACAGCTTCAACCACGTAAGAGCTTACGTGGAAATGTTCCCCGTCATCGATTTGGAATTGAAGGGAAAATTGTCATGGTGAGGCAGCAAGATGATGATGGGCCTAGAACCATCCAAGAGGCTCTCTCATCTTCTACTAAAGATGAGTGGATGAAAGAACTAAATGATGAGATGGAGTCTATGAGGATTAATCAAGTCTGGAATCAGGTAGACTTACCGCTAGGCTGGAAAGCCATTAGGAACAAAAAGGTCAAACGTAGAGCGGATGGGTTAATAGAAAGGTATAAAGCTCGCCTCGTGGTGAAATGATATATCCAACAAGATGGTGTAGACTATGAGAAAACCGTTTCTCCAATAGTAAGGTTTGCTTTAATTCGCCCGATTCTAGCCATTGTAGCACATTTGGATTTGGAACTCTATAAGATAGACGTTAAAATGGCTTTTCTCAATGGAGAACTAGATGAAGAGATCTATATGCATCAACCCTTGGGTTTTGTGATTAAAGGTCAAGAGTGCAAAGTGTGCAAGATTAAACGATCTATATATGGTCTAAAGAAATCATCTAGATAGTGGTATCTTTGATTCCACAAAGCCATTCGCTCAAATGAGTTTTTGATGATCGTAGAAGACCACTGTGTTTATATAAAACGGTCCAAAATGAGTTTTGTATTGTTATCACCATACGTTGATGACATTTGGAAATATGATAAGCGGATGATTATCGTCATTAAGGAGTGATTGTTCCTCAATTTTGAGATAAATGACATGAGTGAGGTAGAATATATTTTGGGAGTTAAGATCTATAGAGATCGTTCAAAGAGACTTCTGTATTTGTCTCAATAGACTTACATAAAGAATGTCCTTGAACACTTCCAAATGAGTAATTGTAAACACATTGATAACTCCATTGCTAAAGGTGAGAACATATGCCAAGAAATGTGTCCTAAGACTCCAAGAGAGATAGGGAAGATGACTTGTGTTCTCTATGCTAGCGTTATTCGTAGTCTGATGTACACAATGATGTGTACTCGACGAGATATATGCTATGCAGTTGGCTTGGTCAGTAGATTCCAATCTAATCCTAGACTGGCCCAGTAGAAAGCAATCAAAATGATTTTTAGATATCTTAAGAGAACTATAGACTATATATTGTACTTTTAGAATTCAGATTTGCAGCTAAATGGTTACAATGATGCTGATTGGGGCAGTGGCCTAGATGAGCGCAAATCCACAATTGGGTATGTTTTCTTGTTGAACAATGGCGCCATTACATGGAGTAGCAAGAAACAACTCTGCATAACTTTATTCACCATGGAGACAGAGTACATAATATGTTCAACAGCAGTTTAGGAGGCTATTTGGTTGAGGAGGTTCCTTCAACTTTGCGATAGCATGGCTGCTCTTGCATATGCTAAAGATCCAAAGTATCACGGAAAAACCAAATACATTGATGTTTGATATTACTACATTAGAGACATGGTGGCACAAAAAGAAGTGGTCCTGAAATATCTATCTACGAGTCACATAGTTGTTGATCCCCTGACAAAGCCCATAGCAAAAGACGCTTTTATGGCTCATGTTAGGAGTTTAGGATTGTGTAGACTATGATTATAATTTTATTTCGTTGACACAGTAATGTAAACTTTCTTTGGAGATATTAATGCAGTGTAATATTTTCTTTCAATTTTTTTATTTATCATATTGCATGAATTGTACACGCCCACAAGGTATGTTAACAGACTTAGATTGGCTCACTCACACGAGTGATCGCCTTTGTCACTGTAAAGAGGTAGTGAACAAAGATGAGGTATTGTGTTACTCGATACTTGTTTAGAAAGGGTTAAGTATGACGCAAAAAAAATAATAATGTTGCCTTAGTGAGAACTACTATGCATGGACACCTCACAATCCATGTAGCCTGTGGTAAGTCAGATGCGAAATTCTCTTTGACGCCTTGGAGGTGAGCAAATGGAGAAACTCGAGTTAGACGCAGAAATTGTGTCTGGACTAAGATCTGTACAATGTTTGATATGTACATACGCTCTTTAAGAAAAAGAGATCCACCATAGCATGTATTTCATACTACATGTGCTTATGCGAGAAGATATGGAAGTGAATAAATGGTTTCCTGTTTCTTCACTGTGTGAGTCCTATATTTTTCTTTTAAATGCCCTTCTTGACCTTTGACAATATCATAAGATGGAAGCTATGACGTTTGCTACTCTAGCACACTCACACATCGGGTGAAGGCAAATTCGGATTGAACGGAGGTTTGAACACTAGATTCACTCGTGGAACAACTACACAGATTATCCTTGAGATATTTTTTCCGCTATATATATTTACATAAAATTCTAACAATATGGCACTCATTTATAGTAATAGAAGATCACAAATTACAAATAACATAATTCAAGGGAAAATGGAGACAAGCCCTGCATAGAAAAAAGAAAGTAGAAGAACATAACGAAAATCTGGAAAGGGACTCAAACAAAAGGCCTGGTTCAGTTAGATTTTAGTGCTTACCAAAGACTTGATGCAAAGAAGGCACTTATCGGTATGACACTGGTTGCATATCTGCTCACCATTAAAAAGAGATCAAGAAAAAGGATTTTTTTCAAAGAGAGGACAAATGAAGAAAATGAGAGCATAACAACAGAAAAAGAAAGGACGGGGGTAGAAGAAATTGAAAAACTATGTCACTTACATTTCAAATGTCATTTTCACAGGAGAAACAACCTACACATTCAAAGAATAATCTAACTACATCAGTGCATTTCATCTTTTTTTTTTCCCTCATGCATTTTTTAACACTTTTAAATATATATATTTTTAAAAAAATCCACAACATCATTAAAAACACTTCGTTAATCATTAAGTAAAAAAAAAAAAAAAAACCCATCCAGCAGGAGCTTTTCTCTTAAAAGAAAAACACAGAAGGCAATGAGAAGTAATGAAATCATGTATTTGCAGCATGTGTAGCAGAGTGCAACAGCAACACAAAGCACAAAATGGATATCTCTGCCCAATTTATCACAAATCAAATCTATGTGAATAAAGCACAAAGTATGAACCAGATTGAAGTAACACGAATAACAGAACATAAAACAGAAAAAAGAAATACAATTGAGGATGGATTTTCAATAAAATTTCGAGACTTTAAAAACCAAACAAATCGTACAGAGATAGATACCTATGATCACCACTATAAGCGAGAAAGATGAGTGACCATGAAAGTACCAGAGCAAACTCAGAATCAAACACTAGTTTGACTCACAGTCAGGCATAAGAAATCCATATACCTTGAAAACCCTAACAAGAAAAAATGCAACGGCTCCGGAAAAGCCCATGTGAATCATGGTCAGCGTTATAGGAAACGGAAAGTTGAAGTATTTCGTAGACAGAACCCACTGCACGGAAGAAATCCACAGCATCAAGACAAATATAAAAGGAAGGTACACACCCAGATTATAGGAAAAGAAATCAGTACGTACGTACCTTGTTGTACAATATGACTCCGGCAGAAAGCAATATGTATGTTAGTAGGTAGAGGTACGTGAAAGCAAGCGTTTTGTTAATCATTCTCTCTCTTCCTTTCACAAAGATATGACCATAAAATCCTGACTACGCTCTCTGTTATAGGCTACAGCATCTTCACCACAAACGAGACCTGAAAAGATGAAACTACGCACTGATGACTTCTTCCTACTTCTAAGCGAGTGTGTGTGAGCCTTCTTCCTCCACCATTAAAGCTTTCTTATACCTCCACTAACCAGAGAAGACACCATGCATCTCTGTTCGTTTCCAACCTCGTCCCGTATGCACGCAGCTGAGTAAGCATGTTTTCCTAACGTGCGTCGTAACATCACACGTTCACATGTATCTCCGCGTCAAGATACCTCTACTCTAATATGTTATACTTCAAAATTTGTTGGGAGAAATCTTATTAGTATTAGAGTTATTCTGTTATGAAGTCGGTGTGGTCGAGCACAACGATATATATTGCTGCTTAAATGTTAAGATTTGAGTCGACTTAAATTATGTCATGTAAATATTTTATTAGATGTATTCTACACATCAACTTTTTTTTAAGTAGAAATTTTATCCTGTCAAACCATATCATCTAGTTTTATATTGAATGACCAAGAATTAAATCATTTAAGTTTAATGGAATTTGAAATTAATATTCTATGTTTATCAGGCCAGACTACTCTGCCACTCATCTAGTGTTAAATAACATAGCACAAAGACCAATTCAAAGTATATAAAGACCCCACATACTTAAATACTTTGAAAGGATGTTAAAGGAAAGTGAAGCAAGTGTTCCTGTTGAAGAGATGAGGGGTGTTGAGAACAAGTGGGTAAGGGTTTGCTGTGTTCTATTGATGTGGTGGTGAAGCTTTCCAATCCCTATCAATGGGGCTAATTTCTTAGTTACTGAACAAAGGATATTGGTTTTTTACACCATCTTCTACACCTCATGGACCACCTAATATATATCAAATGCAATCCAAGAAAAAGAAAAATGAGAGAAGAGAGAGAGAGAGAGAGAGAGAGAGAGAGAGATTTCCCTCCACAAACCGGATCATAATAGCTACATAAAAAAAGGCTTTTTGATGGTTGGCTTTTACATGCCAAAAGTTTGGTTCAAACCTTCTTTAGCTCTAAAAAAAAAAGGGAAAGGAAAAACCCCAAGAGGCTTACACATCATTTTCAAAACATTGAAGAAGTTGTACCCACGCTGAACAACTATATAGTCAGACAAACTCGTGCTTTGTTTGTATGTGATGAACATATTATCTGCAGATTTGACGATAAAGTTCTCAAGTTTATGGGGGAATATTGTGCACATCCTTTGCTTTGCCGAGCCGTATATAATACATTGACATCTGAAGTAATAATAATAATCTAAAATGTCAGATATGCTACAGAATCTGATTCCCCATCAACTACAGAATTTCTGTTCATCATTCAGTATGACATCACTGATATTGCAAAATCATGCATGGAAATCTCAAAGCTACTGGTTATTGTGTCTCTCTTATCTTTCCACCTTACTCATATATAGTTGAAATTTTCACTTAATTAATAAATAAGACTCTCCAGCACTTGAAATGAAAAATACCATCATCATTCATAATAGCAATCCATTTTGTCTAAACACATGAACTCATCAGTCAGCATTTTCTGCAGTCTAATGGTATGGATTTAATGTGCCTGGGTTTATATGAAAGACTGATCGAACATGACTAAGGGTGGAGCTGTCTGCTCTGCACAATGAATGCAAACCTTGTGTTATTACGCAGGATATTTCTTTTTTCTTAATCAGAAATTACAGCCAGATCAGTCTGTGTCAGCTTAGAATGATCGGGATTTATAATTCAAGTTTGGACCACCATGATGTTGAACTTTCACTAGGAATGATCCAAGAGGCTTATAAAGATCAACTCATGTGTTGCAGCTGCATTACCATCATATAAATTATAATATTAATTGCTCAAAAAATTATGATCAATGCCATGTGCAGTAGGGCCGTTGAAAGTCTCATGCACGCAGATAAGGTTGCGAAACCTTTGTTTGATCATAACCTGCATATATATATAT